>NC_067292.1:17001306-17667612 GCF_020740795.1 Apus apus | reverse complement strand
GTTATAATACGATTGAATTGTATGCTTCAATTTATTAGTACCCACAGTGGGAAATTAATTTTTCCAGTCTAACTTTCTGCCATGGCTTCTGACACCCTCACTGTGGAGCCTATGGGAAGAGTGAAAAACTTGCATCAGGAGTATTTTTTAATAAGAGAGTAAAACCTATGGCAGCTGTCCTTGGTGTAAAGGAAAGATTGTTGATTGTAGTAACTGTCCTGCTGTCAGCAAGGAAGAATAAGGAGGTCTCATAATGACTAAACTATATCTGGAGAGATGAAGAAGTAAAAAGTGATCAAGAGAATAAAGTTGGGTTGTTTTTTTCATTAATAGTGTTGTATTGATAAAGAAAATTACTTGGCAAAAATATTTGGCAAGGTCCCCAAAAAGCAAGCTTACTTAATCTTCTGCTGCACCTTTACCTTAACTTTTTTAGTGGAGTGGCATTTCAAGTCTCAGTTTCTGAAAGGCAGACAAACATGACATGGGCTTATAAGTAAGTTTAGTTAAAGGTATGTGCTAATTAAACACAAAATCCATAAAAAAAATTAAAATATTTAATTCAGCTTCCTAAATACACAGCCAAAATAATGCCTGTAAGCCCTTACTTTCAATAGTAGTTGGATTTGTGTAACAAAAGTAGCAATTGCTTCTAAATTCAGCTTATCATCAAGAACTGAAGACCTGTAGTATACAAAATCAGTATTGTAGCCTTATAAAATTGGTTTTAAATCAGTTATTGGACCATACAGCTGAAAGGCAAATCAGCATAGATTATGACATTAAAACATCTAGTACTTGACAGTTAGTATTCTTATTTGGTACTTATGGCGCATGAAGATACCTTGAGGCTGGCTATAATTTATGGACGGAATTTTTTATTGGTATGGTTGAGACTTATCTTTCTTTAGCAGGGGAAAAGAAAAAAAAAAAACAAACAATACTCATAAAAACACTTTTACTGTGACAGGTTATTTCTATTGCAATGTAAGGAGGACACACACACCCCCATCTCAGTGCTATTATTGGGTATAAAGATTTCTTCAGGCCAGAAACTTCATTTTAATCACTTTCATGCTCTTAAATACAAGCTTTTTTTAATCAAAATTGGTATGTTGTTGAAACAGTTGATAAATGTAAATTACAGTCACATCAACTATATAAAGAAGATTGTGTTTAGAAAATAATTATCTGGATGATATCTTTAGGAAACAAGATGTGTTGAGTTTCCTAGGTAGTTCGGTTTTTACCTTGTGCATTGGAAGCAATCTGAATATTTTTTTTTCTCTTAAGCTTTATTTCTCTTATTTGTTCATTAGAAATCTGATTTTAGAGTCGAACTGACAAATGTCTTGGGATCTTTCTAGATCTTAGTGGAAAAACAAGTAAAAGTGAAGGATTAACATCAGAGAGTATCTACAGGAAAAGACATAAGCTTTGGTTGAGGGCACACCATCCATTATTATGTTCCTTGGTAGAGTTTACAAAAGACAGCAAAGCAGGAGTCAAATGTTTATTTTCAGCTTCAGATCTTTTTGTTGCTCAGCAAATTGAACAATTAGGGTTGGATCTGTCAATTTTTAAGCAATCTACTTATCCAGACCAGTAGACTATACTTCAGATTTCTGAAAGAATGGGTATATTTTTTCAGGTTCTATTGGCCAGGGTAATTGTAGCATCCAAGTGAGCAACATAACAGGAAAACAGTTATTAGCTTTGCCCTGGTAACCAGAAACAACAGGGCATCTCATGGTCTTGCCCTGTTAACAGTTTTGATGAAATGTAATTGATACTACAAACCTGGTTCTGATTTTGATTCTCCTGTTCAGTGCTGTACACTCACCTGTATTCTTTCTTGTTCACTGCACATCCTTGGGAATGCTTTATATAACATATAAAGGTTTCCAGTCAAGGGGGCCGTATCCTTTTATTTAAAAAATACAAACAAAACCAGTATCAGCACATGTCCAGTGCATGAAACACTCTAAAAGTTCTGTTACCAAATTTAAGGATTTTTCTGATTAGTCTTTTGTACATCTGAGTGATTAGTTGTTTGTTTTGTTGTTGTTGTGTTGTTTTTTTTTTAATGCTTGTCCCTTCTTCATTTTGGAGCTTACCATTTAATCAGAATTGAAATTACTCTCAAGTAGTAGGTGTGATCACCTAGCTTGATTTTTGGCAGTTCTCTCCCCTTGCAAGTATTGCCAAATTTGAGGATTATAGCTATTTCAAGATAATAGACTACCTTCTTAGGGCTCCAATTTTATTGATTATTTCCCTTCACTTTTAGTGTTTGTTTCCCTTGTGATGAGAAGGGTATGCACAGCTTCTGTTTAAAGCTTGAGAAAATAACATTAAAGCAGTAATTTGACAGAAAATCCAAGAATTTGTCCTTGCGTTTAGCTTTAAAGCTCTCTAAATCATACTTAATATTTATTTTTCTGGACAACCCAGTGATGGGGAAATTTTGCACATGCCTACAGATTTATCACTCAACATTTTAGGATGTATACTTTAGTAACTTGAAAATTAAAGTGACTGTAGGGAAAGTGGAAAATTTTGGTATGAAATAAAGATATGATTTGCTTTGAGTGAATTAAGTTCATTAATAGGTCAGATATTTCAGTGTAAGGTAAGAGCTCTGTGGCTTTTTAAACCTGCTGATAAATTGTTCTCAATTCTCCAGGTGTGATGGATTTGTGAGTTAGATTGTTACTTTCAATATTTCAGAAAAGTTTATTTTTAAAGATGTTAAAAAGGCATCAAGAAATACACTTCACTGCCAACTATCAGTAAAAAGTTCCTTCTTTTGGAATACATTACCAGGTTCTGTCTTTGAGATGTTTAAAATACCCTTCTGGGTAATCACCTAAATGATGGGTTGCCACAGAAATAGTGAGTGCTCATTCCAAGATTGTTTTTCTAAGTGGTTCAGCAACATTTCCATTAAAAACCTTCATGAAAGTTTACTTACTTTCAATAAGTTAGTGACAAGGCATGATTTCATTAAAAATTTCCTATATGATTTTGCAAAGCCTGCTCAGATGTTTTCCCTAAGATGACATGTTTAAAATGTCCCAAAGTTCAATATAATTGATGTCCTATAACATGAATAACTGGGAAGCTTTTCAGTTATACTGTATGAATTGCCAATTCTGGAAAGGATTTTCAATAGTGCTGGTATCCAAGAACACTAAGAAGGACATTTGGACTCCAGAAGATGTTTGGCTTTTACTAAGAGAAATGAAAAATAGGAAGATTTACTTTGTGACTTGTCACTGAAACCATTCTAAATGAGTGGCCCTTGCCTGTCACTGCAATTATGAGATAAATTCTTCCTCACTTCAGTTCTTCCCCAGGTGTCTGTAGCACTTCAGTTTTTTGCTATGTTTTTATTATTTTTTTTTAACTGTGTAAGCAGATACGTTTGTGCAGTAATACTCCTTTTGAGAGAAAGAGAAGAAAAGGAGGGCAGAGAGGCAGTTAGGAGGGGAAAGACAAACAGTTCTGCATTTGATCTGTAGTGCTGACAATGCTGGAGACATAAGTTATGATTTGGAACACAGAGGAGGAAAAAACATTATTTAAACAACTTAGCAAAAATTAGGCAAAGTGGCCATGAATACAGAAGTACTTCAGGGAGAGAAAATGGTTCCTGAATAAAGCTTAGGAGTGATTGCCTTGCAAGAGATTTGTCTGTCAGAGAACAGAATGTGACCATGCTATGCAAATACTATGTAAAATGAGATTCAAAGGGAGTATCCTAAGCTTTTACAGGCAACTTTAAATGTTCCAAGGAGAAGCTTTAATCTGTTGCTAGTCTTTAGAAGGGCAAATATCTAATACCATTGAACTTAACTAATCCATAGAATAACAGAGGAGTAATTATCACTGAAATGTCATTTTTCCAATCAGACATCAACAGTGTCTTAATGCTAACAAAGGCCAAAAATTCAGTCTGAATCCTTTTTCTTCAGATTTTGCATCTTTTAATCTTTGATAAATGCTTGTATTTGAATGTCTAGAACAGTTTTAGTAATGTACCTAAAAATGGAACTAGAGCTAAATTTCCAGTTGCAATTTCAGAATTTTGGATGCTTTAATTCTTGGAGGTGCCTGCTGCAACTCCTTTATGGTAGACCATTCTGATCATTCTAAAAATGTTTTCTTTTTATGAGTCAGGCTGAGAGACTCGCTTCTAGAAGAGTCCAGTGAATTGTATTACACAGTTGGATGCTTGTCATGTTGTCAAAGAACAGCAATAGTTAAAATATGCAGCATCTTATATATTTAAATCTTCTTGTTTCTGTCTCCTGCTGTTTTTAGGAAGGATGTATCTTTTATCAGATGTGAACTTTTACTGGAATCTCGCTTTCAAACACAACCAGATCCTTTCTTACCATGCAGACAAAAAGACCCTACCTTCTTCTGGGCCCAATATATATATATGTGTGTGTGTGTGTATATATATAAATATATATATATAATGTTTTGCTTCGTTTCTCCAAGTTCAAACTGTGTTAATAAGGTCCAGCCAGTGAAATAAATAGAGCTTTGAAGATTTTAACATAATCCTTCTCAAGGAATAGTCAGTAAGCTAAATGAGTAATGCTAGGATATGTTTGTTTTGCTTTCTGCTTTAAAAAAAAACCCAACAAACAAACAACCAAAAAACCCAAATGAATTAAATGTCTGGCTGACTACTTTTGGCAATGTCTCTTACATGTCACACTAAGCTCCTAGGAGGATTATTGTTTGTGTATGGTAGCTGCTTCCAGTTTCTACATTAGCCCTAGGAGGAAATGAGATGATCTGTAAGTAAACAGTGTAAGCATAAACACTGGCAAAACCTTTCATTATTCACTTGAATTAGATGTTTTGGGTTAAGAAGACAACTTCATTGATGTTATAGGCAGTTTTATTGTTTTGGTCAATGTTTTATTTGTGTTGGAGTATTAAGCCAGTTATGTTACTTTTAATACACAAACATTAAAATATCATTCTTCTTTTAGTGAATTACTTGGGAAATGAAAACTAAGTATTTGCCGATTTCATAACCTTTTAAAAACATTAATTTTATGCAAGATTTATATAGTTAAAATTTACTGTGCAATAAAATAATTTTACTTAGCATATTTTAAAAGCCAGACCTCTAGTTTAGATACCTAAGGATAGATCAAGCTGCCTACATTTAGACATCTAAGTTGGGAAATTTCTGAATCCTTTGTAATTCAAATTAATTTAATATTGAATAATTGCCATAAACATTGTGCCTTATTAGATTCTAGTGAAAAATTAACTGATTCTCAGCTCAGTTTTGAATAACAGATTATTTAAGAAAATTTGATCTGAGCATAGATTATTAACTAGTACAGGGAGGGGGAAAAAGATTAAGCTAATTAAAATAGGATCCATCAAGTATTAGGCCAAACTGAAGCCATATGCTGCCTATCTGGTGAAAAATTTGCAGTAATAAAAAGTTAGGAAAAAGTTTAGCAAGATGCATTAAACAGATTTGATTATCTGCTAAAACAGAAACCTCTGAGAAAATAGTATTAGAGAGATAAGATGTAATGAACACATTGCATAATCAAGAAATCAAAAGATAAGACCAAAGTCTATAATTGAGCAGTTTTTCTATTTTCTTCTAATTTTCTTGATGGAAAAAATACATTTGAAGACATCTGTGGCTGTTTTTTCTTTCCTGTGGACAATCTTGCTAGTTAGCTTTCTTAGTAGTTTTGTTTGTTTATTGAAGATGAAAAAAAGTTGTCAAGTAACTAGAAGCTGGCCTCTACTACCCAAATACTCTCTATTGTATTACTCTTTCCCTCCTGGTTTTGGAAAAGAGATTTCAGCATTTAATCTTCTGTTCTACACATTTTTGATTCAGAATGTTCCCACTATGTGTTTAGTTTTCAAAATTTACTATTTAAATTTTTTATTCCTCTAAGGACATAATGCAACAGGATAATCAGGAGGTATAATGAATGTGAACACATGAATTTGTCAGAGGTTTCAGTGACTTACTGACTCAGAATTCAAGATAAGTCAATTTTTTTCTGATATGTCATGTTTTCTTCCAATGAAAGGTTTCATTTTTAACTATCAAAGAGAAATTTATTTGTTTTTCAAGTGATAAACTGCCTAGTTCCTTGCTTTTATCTCCTGCAGACACTTGAGTGCCTTTTTTGAAGCTGTTAGCTGTGGTAGGTGCAGAACTACTTCAAACTGTACAACAGGTGCAAGATCCTCTCAGCTACAGAATGTAGTTCATGTTAAATGCTAACTGAAGACTAATAGCTTGTTCCAGTCTGGATTTCTGTGCTAAATACTTCCTGTCTCTAAGGTTAACTAAAAGAATATGAAGATTATATTGGATGCCCTAATTTATTTTTCAGAGTTGTTTTCTTGTGTGACATCCTCCTTGAATTTCCAGTTTTAGTATTTTAGCAGTTCCACATCCTGGTACATAAAGTCAACAAGTCAACAAAATTATGTAATTAGTTTCTTACTATTTTATGATACTTTCCAAAATAACCAGTTAACCAAAAAATAAAATAGATTTGAACGGCAGGCAAATTGTTATTAAAAGTACTAAGAGCTTTTATCTATGCTGAGCATTTGCTACAAAGCATTTAGTTGTGAAATCGAGAATAAACAGCTTTTTGTCTTTTAACTTAAAGCCATTTAGATAACTCCTCTTTTCTCCACAACTCCATTGCCTTTTTAAATATTGTATCTTCATGGAATTCTGGAAGAATTGATGGGGGGAGGAAGGGGGCAGGTAGCCCTAAGACATAGTATTTGTCCTCTGCAAAATCTGTTCTGAAATTCAGAATGAGAGCAGATTTTAGGAGATGAGGAAGTAAAAGCTGGAAAAGCTGAGTAGCTCCTTATGGCCATGAGTGGTAGACTGGCTGTGTGACAATATTAGTATATATGTAAAATGATATAGTTGCTCAGCCCTAGTCTCCCAAAGATGTAATACAGATTATCACCTTTTTTTGAAAGCTCTGCTATAAAAAGGCCAGGGAATGAGTTATTTTAAGTATTTCACTATTTTGTTACACATGGAACCCACAGTGTTAGATTTCCTTGTGTTGATGAGGTGTTAAGTACATGTCACACTAATTACTATATACCATTTGGGGCTGAGCAGTTTCCTAAAAGGAATTTGTTAGTTTATTGGAACAGGCCTGCCTAATTTATGGTGTACACCTCCCTAGATCATTGGTATCAAAGGTTCTGTCACCTATTTGGGCAGAGGGGTGAAATACCTTTAATTTTCAGCTCCTTAGAATGCCCAAGTAATCAAGGGAATTCTGCAGCTCATGCAGAAATAAAATAAATTATTTTGATCATCCTTGTGCCTATTTGTTGAACATAGTATGAAGTTAAATTTATGAGGGCTTTTGTAAAGAATAGGGAATTAGAATGGAAAAAACCCCAAAACATTAGCTCATCTAAAATAATTTTTAAACTTTCAGTGTAAAGTTTGCTTTAAATATTTGTTCTTAATGAGAGCAGGCTCAATGTTAGCCAAAAAGAGGTGGACCAACTGTTGGGGTTTTCATTATCTGTTTTTGTGCATTATGTCCTGAAGATTTTTGTCAAGATATGTATGATTTCCTCATTAAGATTATTTACCACGTGGCAGTTCTGCTTTTGTTACAGCTGTGTCCTTTGCAGGATAAAAACCTTATTTCCCACATCCTGCAATTTCACTTTTTTCCAGGCCACTTCATCAGAGCTAAACAAAGCATAGGTTCAGAGCAAAGGCAGGCAGCATAAAACCTTTCCATTCTACAAACATATGTTTGTACAAACACCAGACATACTCACAGACTTTGCTCTAAAAGATCACTTCAGATACTTACAGTTTCCTTCACACAGTTTGCTGGGAAACTGAATATGGCATCTAAACCATTTCTCTATTTTCTGAATTCAGTTAGCTGGTTTTTTAATTATTTTTTTTATTTTTTTTTTTTACCACACTTGGTAGTATTTGCCATTACCAGCATTTGTATGCTGTGGCATTGGTACATTTCACTTAGCTGGTTAAGACTTTTTGGAATTATTTGTGAATCATCCAGTTGTCACTTGATATTAAAACTTAACAAGATGTTTATTTACTTACCATTTATTCTAACTCTGTAATATAGAAGAAGTGCAGAATTAATCATAGGTCATGAGCTGAAATGAGATAGTTGTTCTTTGTGTCATTAAATCACAGGGGTTTTTTTCTGTTGTCTTTTTTTAACATCAGAATGTTGTCATTAGGCACCATCTGCCAAGACTTCTATCGAAGAAATAAAAAACCAAAGAAATAAAATTTTCAGTTAGGAGTCTAAAATAAAAAGTATTGAAGAACATTTGTAGTCTTTCAGAAACATTTCTTGGATATAGGTAGTGAATGCCACTGAAGTTTGGTGAGTGTTTTTCCCCTTTGACTCCATTTTAAGAGAACTGGGTATGACATGCATTTGGGACTTACCTTGCAAGTACAAAGACTTGATATTTTGTACATTTTCTCAGACATAAAATTTAAAAATTGTGTATGTTCTCATATGCTCTTTTCTTACTGGAAAGGAACCCTGCACAGTTGTCAAGTCCTTTTATCTGTGTTTATTAACAAAGAGAATGTGAAGTGAACACAACTTCTGCAGATGAGACTTTCTGCCAAATACCCTTCTTTTCATTCCTTCTCACTATGTATCTTGACAACAGTGTATTTTGCATAGCTTCTGTGTGCAAAAGCCATAGGCAAAATACAATTCTTGTTATTTCTTGAAAATTACTGTCCATATGCCAAAAAATAGAAAAGAGCCACTATCAACAGCACATTGAGAAAGAAATATGATCTTTCCTGAATTTCCCCATTTTGCTTTTGAGCTCTGATCTCTACATCATTTGTGTTCAGGGTGCAGCTCCTAGTTTGTCTTGCTTCATGAGTATTTATCTGTTCAGGTATAAAATCCTAACAAGAAGGAAGTACTGAGGCAAACACAATGTCTGGATGGCCAATAGCTTGGATGTTAGGAGCTAGGTTTGAATTAACTAAACCAAGGATTTGCCTCTGAATTAATCAGTGAATAACTTGGCTGCAAACCAGGTATTTCTGGGAGAAGAGTTCCCTCTCTTTTTACTTTCGTGGATACCTGTGAAGTCTTGATTTCCCTGTGGTCTACAGTGAGTTTGTTTATAATCTTTGAACACTGAAGGATAGGAAAAACATTACTCTGTAAGGCTGGCTTTTAATAGTAACTCCTCTTTTTCCACTGACTGATCCATAGTGTTCCTACTTTAAGCAGATTGTTATGAGATTGTTTTAGACTTACGTATATGCTTCATTAAATAAGAGTTAATTTGGTATTTGAAATATCCTAGTTGTATTGCTCATTTCAGAAATTCTGACTTGCAGGTTAAGTTTCTATTAAAAGGCATAGCATTGAAACTAATCTTCTAGTAAATTAATTAAATGGTCTAATGCCCTGAGCATGGTGGAAGTTTTAAATAAAAATGTGATCTCTGTGCAAAATGTTCTCATCTCCTTTTCACTAGGACAAGCTATGCCTGGTTTTGTTTACTTTTTTCTTGCACTGTTTTGCATGACTTGGCTGCCACAGGAGTTCTTAAGAAGCACCCTATTTCAAAGGTATAAGTGGTTACATTATTATGTGGAACTAGCATCTTCCACAAATAATAAGGATGTTTTCCCTTACCTTTGTTTTGCTCATATGTACTCTGAATTCACTTGGTGTATCAAAACAATACATTATTCCAATTCTTTGATCTTCTCTCTGTTTGATCAAGCTGAAAGACTGAGTTATAGAGCATGGTAAATATATCCAAATACAGTAGACTACAGTATAACATGAAATTTAGTGTAGGGCTTACTATAACTGAAAGTAGAAAAATGAAACAAATTCAGTTGTTCTGGTGTTTTAAAATTGGGTCATACCCTTGTAGGCAATTTGTGTGTAGGAACTGGGAACAAGCTACAACCATCAAGGAAAAGCAGGACTAAAGTTTTCACAGCACAAGATCTTTCACAGGAAGTAGCACTTACAGCAGTTTTGAAGCAAGTCAAGGATTTAAGCTCCTAGTGTTGACTTCATCAAGACAATAATGTAGGTAACTTTATCATAAGTTTGGTCTGAGAAGCTGTTAGGTTTTTTGCTGTGTGTATAGCCTCAAGGAGGCTGAAAAATATGCAGGGAAATTCAGACTTTGTTATACAACTCCATTTCCTAGTTTAGAAAATGCTGCCTTTTCTCATGCATATACCTCCTATGAACAGGCTTCTCTGAAGCCTTCGGTTCTTTTCAGCCATGACCTTTCTGTGTTCACTCTTGTGGACTGGCTGGGCTCTGCAGAGCCTACTGAGTCTGCCACAGGGTTCTCTTCTGCCACAAATGCTATATAACATTTTACCTTCTCTCCAGGTCCATCTTCTGTTCTGTGAATTATGATTCCCAGTACCTAGAATTGGTAAATATTTTAACTACAGGACCCAGAATAGATTGAGATAGTGTAAGGAAAGAAACAAGTCCAACAGTCTTTGGAGAACTAGTATGCATCATCCTCTTTCAGTTCTGAAGTCTATATGCAAATGTACTAGAAGTGTTTTTGAATGAGATTGAAATAACTTTCTCTGCATCACTTGGCCTAACTCTGCGATTATGTTATGGAAATCAGAAAGCAACACAAAAGATAACAAGAATAATATAATTTCTTTGGTTTTAGCAACTAGAGCTCACAAATATCTCCATGTAAGAATTCAAAAATGTTGTAGTTCTTTGGCTTGATTAGGCAAATGTATATTCCATATAGTATCTGGCACCAGGGTGAAACACAGCTGCAAAGCTGCAGACTTAAGCATTAAATATTCCTTGGTTAACAGCAAGAAAACTCTGTTTGACAACAGGCTGAAAAGAAGGCCAAAATGACATTCCAACTTTCATCACTTACAGGAACCTTTTTAATCTTTATATACTGGCTTTTTTGGGAAGATCATGAACAGTCCAGAACTGAGTTTTGGATTTTGTTTGCTTTTTGTCAGAGTAATTGCCAAAAGAGGTTTTGTAATTACTGAGTAGTATGTGATTTCTTGGCCTGTAAGTTTGTATAGGCAAACAGCTGTACTAGCAAGAATTCTGATTGAATGAACTGCAGGAGCAGTTTTCTTTAGGTTAATGTTAAAAGATTTTTGCAGGCTAGCCAGAGAAAGCTTTGTTAGGTTTCGTAGTAACACTGTGCCTAATCTGTCCACTTGGCGAGTCAGGAACGTATGCTTTCGCATGTACCAAACATGACCTCTTAGAAAGGTTTAGTGAGAATCTGTGGGATTCAATACTGGATTCTAAAACCATGGAAAGCACTACACAGAAATGGGGTTTGGTTTTACTGAAGTACAAATGGACCATAAAATACCCAAACCAGTAAGAACTCAGGCTGTACTTCCTAGGAAGTTGAAGGTAAAATGCAGCCTTCTGTGATCAGAAGTTTCCAACCTGCTGATGCTCGGGTGCAGCTGCCTGTGCAGTACTGTGACTGTGCTGTACAAAAAACTGGTCTTGTTTGGTGAGAATTGAGTTTTCCAATCCCAAATAATTAACTGTACATGCCTGTGCTGGCAGAAGGAACAGAGCAGATATAAACACCCCTTACAAAAGGGAGGTAGTGGGAATGCAGAAGCCCATATTCAGCCTACTTTGAGGGTGCCTTTCCAAGTCACCATAAGGATTATGCATTAGTGTTCTGTTTGACTTGGCATAAGTGGGTGCTTTCATTCTGTACAATTGCTAGGTCTCTTCCAGCTGGCTTGAATACTAACAGCTGTTGGGCTGCATTAGCATGGCATTCTCTTCCAGCTAACACATCCCTAACTTGAAGTAAATTAGATAGATGAGACATTTTGGTATGACACTGCACTGGTTTATTAGATACAATGTTCTTCAAATCCCAGAGGAGAGCAGAAATCAATCAAGTGGTACAGATAACCTTGGTAGAGCTACGCTTTCTTGCTAAGCTGGTCTGTTCAGCTGGAATAGATTTCTTACTTCAGATCTTTCAAAGCTGCAGAGTCTTTCAGCAAGAAGTTTACTATGTTTGTGTCTAGTGTCGCACTATCACAGTGATGGCTGCTACTGTTTGCCAGTCATGCTTATTCACAGGATTTTGCTTGCTGTTCTGATAGCAGCTGTGATACGACAACTTTTTCTTGTGGTATGTGATCCAGTAATGATTAAAGTAGAAGGGCCAAAGTTCTGCTCAGGATATGATATTGATTTGTTTCAGCTTTTTTTAAAACAATCATTTTTACTATTAAATTAAATGGCATTTGAGTAGCAACTGCAGTGGCTGTGTTGTACTTAAGGCACTAAAATCTAGTTTGAAGCAAACTGACCTGAGATTAACTACTGTGGAGGAAAACATTTCTATGCTACTTCATAAAATTTTATTTTAGTGTGCAAAACTAGTTTTACTGCTCTGCTTTCCTATGCTCATGATAATTGTCACCATCTTTGCAATTATGTTGGATTTTGTCACAGAGAAACCAGTTTAAAAGCTTTCCCAAACCATGGAAATTAAAGGCTAGTTTAAGCCAGTGGTAGTTCTTGGTTTGTGGCATCTGTGCAGCCAGCAGCTAGCAAGACAGTCTTTTAAATCCTTAATTTCTTGCTTTTGCTTACACTTTATTTTTCTAAGTCTGAATTTACTAGGATTTCTGTTGGGTTTTTTTAAAGCAAAAATGTTTACTCTTAATTTATCAAGTTAGAGGTGCAATTTCATAGATTAATGTGGTACAAAACATCTTTGCTAACTAGTATATTTTGATCTTCTAATTTAAGCTATAAAGAGTGAAACTGAGACAACAAAGGAGTCTACTGATGGTTTAAGGAGAAGCAAGGCTTGCAATTCAAGCCTTCTGTTACAGATAGACCTGTCATTCAAATCAATTATGAGATCTTTAATTTGAACTCTGCAATGGCTTTTATATAATTACGTTTTCTTGGAACTGCATTGATGTGTGTCACTAGCAAGCATTCAAAAACAAATCTGAAATCTGAGATGCTGTAGTTTCAAAGAAAACATTGAGAGCTGTGGTCATGGCAGTGTAATTTCTGTCTCCCTTGATCTCCTGGGAAATCATAACAACTGAACAGAGAGCTTTCAACTTCTGAAGCAAGAGGAAAGAAGAATCATCATCCTTCAGGGAGTGATGAGGAATGAGGAAACTGCTCTCTGCTTTACACCATTAAGCTTTCGGTTAAGGTCAGCTTCTAGGTTTATGTGTTTTAGAAACAGTTACAGCAGAAGACTATCAATATTGAGACAAGCAGAAGAAAGCTTACAAATATTACTCTTGTTCTAATGTTGCAGAACCATCATACTTCTCAGATTTATGTGCTATTTTTTTCCAACAGTACACATTTATTGGTGAATTTCCAATTGGTGTCTTTCTCAGAAGTCTCAAGAAAGTGCTGATTTATTGATAGCCATTCTGGTTGTCTTTCTAGAAAATACAACTGTTTCATGTACTGTTAACTCTCTGGTCAGTCCCTTTGATGTGATAATTTCAGATTTGGGCCCAGGTGAATTAATTATTTCCTATTTAGCTGAAACTGGTACAAAGTTGTGTGAAGACACAAACAGGATTGTGTTTAAGGCCCTGTGCTTGGCTTTTGTAACAACCAAAAGACTGATCATCAAAACCAAGTGTTCCCCTGCATAGGGTGCTTTATCAGTTTAAGATAATTAAGGTAGTCTTAGTCTCTTCATGGTAAGCTATGTATTTACATACCTACCTTGGGTCTGTCTTCCATCTAAAATAAGTGATGTTTTTCTGACTAAAAAAGACATTTTTTTTCGCCTTCAGTAAAGTTTCTCAGAAATCCTGGTGCTTAGCTGCTAAAAACTTGTGAGAGATTTTAGTGGTTGAGGCAGTTGCTTTGAAATGCAGCAAGGATAATGGAGACATTTTGTAGCTAATACTGGTCATGAGAAGGTCATTTTTCCACAGCAATTTAATGCACTATCAGCTCTTTAATTACTCTGGAATTTCTAGTATCCTTTTAATGCCTTTTAGATTTCATTGGGCTCTGGAAGACTGGTCAAGCACCCAAGAGAATAGAATAAGTAGCATATGTTATATTCATGGATTTAAGGACACATTTTATTTTTAGATAGATGTCTGCAGTGATGGCGTAAAATTACAGAAAAAAAATTTCGGACACCTCAGTCATCAAGATGCGAGGAAGTTGTAAATTCTGATTAGGTAAAGTGGAATGTTCCTAGAGCTATATTTGGATCACTCATAGCACCCTAATTCTAACCTAGGATTAAATTTTTATATGTTCTTTTTACTCTTGATTTACCTGATCCTCACTTTCTGTGACTGAGTCTTTGAGATAATACAAGACATTACCAGGGATGAAATCTTTTCTACCTCCTTTCCCTCCCTGCCACCCCCAGCTTGTGAAGGCCTCAAGTTTTACAGTACATCTTAAATAGCACTTTAGCCAAGAGCATTTTCTTATGAGATTTAAGAGAGGAGGGGAAGAATACTTTAAAAATAATATTCTGTAGTTACTCTGGAAACCATGTAGAAGTCAGTAATGGTAAACTTGCCCACAGTGCACAGATGAGCATGTAGCTTTGCTTCACTGTGTTTATTGTACATCTTGTTAAATAATACTAAATTTATTGTTAGCATAAATGGCCACAGTAATCTAGTTAAGATTCTTTTTTAATAGGCTTGATTTTTTATTTATTTTTTTTTTTCATATTTGCAGTCTAGTTAGGGGTAAAGTGTACATGTAATCTCAGAAATACTCTGATGCTGCAGGTTCTGACAAATGTGTCCACTAGATAGAGGTGGAGTGGAAAAAAAAGGCAAAGAATGTCTAAATGTGTTTAGACACTGAGTATCTCTGTATGCCTTCCAATGTGTTCATTACTTGCATTTGGAATATGGAAACATAAGGTTATTAAAAGTCCCTATGTCAGTAACTGATTTCTATTGCACAGGCAATGGATCTCCTGTGTAGGAGAAAAAAAAAAAAAAGAAATTAGTGCCTTAAACCCCCTCCCCCCTTTTTTAATCTTCCCATATCCTACCCTAAAGGACATGCCATGAAGAGCTGGGAATTTAGCTTCAGTGCTTGATTGATTCATTGTAGATGAAAACTGAGCTGGATGCTCAGAATTAATTTATGCTGGAATCTCACCGCTTCCCAAGTAAAATTATTCAGAAGTGGAGGTTTCATCACTTTGCTGTTTTCTTCACAGACTGCTGTTGATTAGCCTGAGCTTTAAGATTTTCTTTCTGTGTCTGATGAAGCTATTTTTGCTTCTTCAAAGTAAAACCTGCTGTGATGGAGTGGCAAAGAAACTGATGATATAAATGGCACACTGTGTTAGCTCTTACCTCAATCAGCTTTAAATAAACATTTGTTTCAAATGATGAAACAATTAAAGTAAACATGAAGTATCAAATTCAGCTCTGAAATGAACCAGTGTCTGTCTACTGACTCCAGCTGCTTTATACCAGTGTTGAATATGAACACAATTATCTCTCTTGTAACTGGTAAAGCTTTCAGATTAATGTCCCTTCAGACAGACATTGGAGAAGGGAGAAAGTAATGGTATTTGGAAAATTACTCAAGATCTCAGAGTTGGGCAGGGACCATTGGAAACAGAAATAATTTTACTATGCTGAGACCTGTTTCTTAGGAACCGTGATTAAATGAGGAGGATTCTTCCAGCACTCTGGCTTAGCTAATATGAAGTCTTAATAGAAGATGTTTTAAGAGAGGAATTCAACAAAAGCAGCTCAGTATAAGAAGTAAAAGATTATGCTCTGTATTCTGAATATTGTAATGTATTGAAAGTTTCCACCAGTTAAAAGGTATTTTTTAGGAGAATATATTACACTTAACCAAACACAGGCTGGTCTGACCCTCTGTAATCAAATGGGCTTTGTATGCTTAACTATGCTCTTCTTGACTTCTTAGATGTTCAAAATATAGCCATCTCACATCTACACAGACAATCATTTAAAGGCTGCCTTTAGTTTCCTCTTTCAGCTATGAATAATTTCAAAATTTCAAATGGGGAAAGTATCCAGAAATAGAACTGAGTTAAAAGTGTTTTAAACACTGTAGTGCTAGTAACTTCAGTAAGAGATGCTTCAGCACTATTTAATTATTCTTACTTTACAAAAATAAACGTTATACTTTAATATGGAGTTTCAACCCATATAGACCTTTTTCATCAGCAGGAAGATGTTGAATATTTTTTTGCTTATGTGCAATGGGCAAAGCTGGAGTTCTGCATTATTTTTGGAGCAGAGACCTTAAATGCAGTCATTGCTAAGGGGTAGTGTTTATTCTGCAGAAAACTCTAGCCAGAGCTGCGTCCACTAAGAACTTTTCCAGTCTCTGAGGTGATCTGTGTTTCAGATGTCTGCCATGCCATTTTGGGAAAAGAGCTATTTCTGTTTAAAAACCCACAAAGTAATATTCTTTTGAAAAAATAAAAGAATACTTTAAAAAAAATTCAGTACTTTTACCATGCCACTGGCTGTGTCATTAGGCACCTTGTCATTACTGCTGCATTGTAAGCAAAGCTATAGTTCCTTTTTGTTCTGTAACAGACGACTGATTTATGTATGCCAGATCAGAAACATCTTATGCAAAGGGTGGTGAGTTGTTTTGGTTTTGTTGTTTTTTTTTCTTTGTCTCTGCCCTTGAGTCTTAATATATGTCAAATTAAAAAAAAAAAAAAAAAAAAGAGGATTTAGGTTTATAAATGAAAGGAAGCTTCCAGATTAGCTAATTAAGTTTGGATTCTGGGCTAATCAAAGAAGCAGTTTCACAGGAAAGGCTTGCTACTTCTGTTGAAAGTGACATTAATGTTGTGAGCCAGTGTTTGGAGCACCTTAATTTTCCCCAGTCCATCCTATATGCAGGTGGCTCCAGGCAGAAATGTTTAGCTATATGAATCTTGAAATAAAAAAAGATAAATTGGAGATAATATTTTAAAACATAGGATTTAATGTTTTGGGGTTTTTTTCCCTGTCTACTGCTAAACTGTTCAGTGTGTAGTCAAACAATTTTCACAATACTCCTTCTGTTCAATCACTTTTTCACTAGAGCTGAACAGTTTCATCAAACTTAACTTATGACACCTGACTAACCAGCTACTTGCAGTGACCACTGAATTGTTTGCTTAATCTGTAGTGCCATATTGGAGACAAATGCACTTCTTTAAAATACAAATTTTATCCATAACAAAGAAAGTTATCCTGAAGCCTCAATGCCAAGCCAAATAAACATATTTAAAATTGTAACAGGAAGACTCTAACTTGTTGACCATACCGCTACAGTGAAAACCTGATTGAAAGATTAACTTGTCATACTCTTTATAATAAGTTGTATTTTTAATCCTTCATCAAAATAGTACTGTTTCATTTTGCAAGGATAGCCAGGGGAACTGAACTTTTGCATATTTTCTACAAACATCACTGAGTTTTTAAAATTTAAGTGGAAAATAGTTACATATTCTCTATATCCCAAGACATGGCTATATAAATGGAGGTTGCAGGGTTTTAGTCTAATTTTGTATAGAGGGCTTTTAAAAACAAGGCCCTGTAAATTTAAGGATGATTCAGGCATGGAATTAGAGTAAGAATATATTTTTTAAAGATTAATATTGAATTATGTACACCAGAAATACTGTCTTAATTGTTCATATGATTAACATACACATTAGCTTCTTTGATACTGTATTATCTACAGTACATTCTATACCTTCATTGCCACACTTTTTTTCTTATTCAGTGACACTTTTCCTTCTTTCATTCAGTTTTATCTCTAGTCATAAAAGGTAATCTATGTTTAATATGGCTATATCCAGCCAGGGGATTAAAAATCTAAAAATATTTTTACTCCAGTATGTGCCTGCAGGCTCGTATTTCATTGCATTCATTGTCAGGGTAGAGAAGGATGTGGTCAAGAGGAAATTGACTTGTCTTTAGATCAGACAGAATATTACCTGAATCATTTTAAGAGCTGATGGGGAAGGGTTTCTTTCCAGACCAAATTTACTTTGCTTAGCCAGGCAGCCTACATTAAAATTTTGTTAATAAATAATATTCTATCTCTCAACCCCCTCTCTGGTAGCTGTATGTATATCCTAAGGGAGAGTGGCTTACAAGCAGTTCATATTAGTGTCTAAAAAGTTCTACTAAGTGTACTGTGGGCTCTAGAAATTTACTTATGAGAGAAGGATGTATAGACTATATATCTCCCATTAATTGTGTGCTGAGAAATTAATGATTACTGTCTGTATTCAGCACTAATGAGGCTGCACCTGGCAACTGTATTCAGTTCTGGACTTCCTGTTATGGGAGAGAGATTAAACTGCTTGAAAGAACCCAACAAATGGCCACAAAGATGGTTAAGGGTCTGGAGCATCTCTCCTGTGGGGGAAGGCAAAGAGAGCTGGGACTGTTTAGCCTAGAAGAGAAAAGGCTCCAGGGGCACCTCGTTAATATGCATAAATCTCTGAAGAGAGGGTGTAAAGAAGATGGAACCAGGCTCTTTTCCATGGTGCCAAGGGACAGGATGTAGAATAATGAAAGGAGGGGAAGTATTTAACAGCTATTCATAACAAAGTATCGTAGGGATCAAGTTGACTACTGAAGTATGCCTAAATTCTTCTCTTCTTATTATCATCTATTTATTTTAGCTCTACTTATTCACAGCAGACATTTGTAAAAAAAAACAAAAAACCAACAACAAACAACTAAACACCAAACTGAAAAAAAGCAGCCACAACTTCACTGATCACACTTTGTTTCTGTTCCAAGTCACAGCTCAAAGCCTGGCATGAGCCAATGAGCCAGGTTGTGGGCAATTGTGCCAGGGCCTGAAGAACAGGAATCACAGTCATTTTCAACTTCATGCAGCTAGGCACATCTGTAGAGAACACTGTTGGTTTTCTTTCCACTGGGTTCTCTAAATGGGTGAGAATTTGAACCTTGTTTTTCCTGTGCCATAGTTTAATATATACTTGCTGGGAAGTGAGTTATTACCAAATATAGCTTATAGGGCTGCAGCAGAATCTTTCCAGTCCGGCTGTCTGCCAAAAAAAAAAAAAAAAAAAAGTTCAAAAAACACCGGGCTGTCATATTTGCCTGAGATTTACTAGGAAGTTGTAAGTAGATATGCACTGTGGAGTACACATGCAGTAAGCCTAACGTTTCCCCAAAAGACTGTGCTTGCTGCATTGCTGATATATTGTTAACATTATATTTGTGATTACTATAATCCTGAACAAATGTATATCCTCACTGTATTAAATCAGATACATTTTGGAATGTACATGCATAACAAACATGTGGAATTTTTGGACATATGGTGACCTGTTTGGTGCTGCTGTGTGTGCAAAGCTGATGTGACCTAAATACAAAATAAGTAGGGTACGTATGTACATATGTATGAACAACAGAGTGAGGAGTCCCAGAGGAACTGGGAAAACGTGAGAGATCAGAGACATGCAGGAATATGCTACATAAAACCTCATGAATAACAATCTCTATATTACAATTCTTAGGATCTGAGGTGAAATGATTAATGGAAGAACTGCACAGGACTTATGTGGCTCAGTGACTATGTATTATCTGTCCAGCAAGATCTAATGTCATGATTGATATTCACAAATTATATTACCATCAACATTTTTTCTGTTGTAATTTGTTGTGTTCACAAATGGGACATCCAGACAGTTTAGAGGTATTGAACAATGCTACTCTAGTAATAATTCGGTTTTCATAGTACTTTGCATAAATGTCTATTTTTGAGGATACACTGCATTAATTCATTACAGCACTTTTGTCAGTTCTAAATTGGGCAAACTGACAAGAAAAGCCCATTACTTTTCATATAATGTTATTGGTTTCTGAGAGGTTTTTGCACAGACATATGTCAGAGGGAAATACCATCCTGTGTACAGTTTATGTACTTTATTATATTGAGCAAGGAAGGCTAAGGACAGAATATAGTGCTTAATTTATTAATTTTAAGAAAAATAACTGCTAGCTTGGCTAATCTACATTAAGCATTGCAGCTACCCTTACAAAAAACAAGCTGCATCTCTTATAAGGAGATAATATTCCCCATAACTTCCATTAATTAAAACCAAATTGAACTGGGAATAAATCTTTCATGATTCAAGCCAAATCTTAGTAGAAGTGATAGCAATACTTTTAATATAAGTAACAGTCATGATTAGTTATTAACTGTGCACTAAGAAGAGCACTCCACTCATGTTGCCCAGCTCAGCAAATTGTGGAACACATCTGAAGTAAAAGTAAATTAATACAGTGCCACCACCTGTGTAATATCCATTGGCATGTGATTTTCCATTCTTCAAATAATCCTGAAAGGAGCTAGATTCGAGAATTAACAGAATTTTACTATGAAAAACAGATTCTCATGTTGTCAGAGAGAACAGATTACAGTAGGTTTTATTTTGCTGTTGTTTCACACGATGCTTAGACCTTGTTTAGGCAAAACTTCAGTGTCTCAGGTTGGATTTATTCGGGCAAATATTCACGGGACCCATCTGAAGTTGTAGTAGACATGTCAAACCAAAGGTGTACAAACTGTCAGAATCACAGGATGGCTTAGTTTGGAAGGCTGGAAGTCATCTTGTTCAAGCAGGGTCACCTAGATCATAGCCAGAAGCCTTTTGGTTATCTCCACAAATGGAGATTCCACAGCTTTTCTGGACAACCTGTTCCAATCTGGGTCTGTTGCGCCTTGTCCTCCAAGAAGATTCTGGGTCCATTTTCTCTATACCTTGCTACTGGGTAGTTGAACTATCCCCTGAGTCTTCTCTTCTAAAACCTGGACAAATCCCGAACTCTCAGCTTCTCCTGTGCTTCAGCCCCCTGATCATTCTGCTCAGAGGGGACTCTGAGCTTCCTCCACTTTGTCATGTCTTTCAATACTGAGTAACCAAAAATAGGACACAGTGCTCCAGCAGTGATCTCTCTCAGACGTGGTGAACAGAGGGAAGTAAATGCTTTTCCTCAATCTGCTGACTTTGCTTTTGCATAGCATGCTGCTGTCATTCTTCATTGCAAGAGCACACTGCTGAGTCATGTTCAGCATACTGTGTTCTGAGATTTGTATTGCAAAGCTGCTTTCAGTTCAGTCATTCTACAGCTTGTACTGTTGTATTTGCATTTGTTGAACCTTATGAGGTTCTTGAAGGCCTATTTCTTCTTGAAGGCCTTCTTGAAGGCCTGTGGAGGTTGCTCTGAACAGTGGCTTTAACCTCCAGCCTATCAGCCTTTCCCCCTGATTTCATATTGTCCAAATTGCATTCTATCCTATTATCTAGGTGACTAATAAAGACTTTGAACAGTTTTGGCCCTGGTATTTTTCCCTGAAGGGTGCAACTCATAACTGGCCAAGAACTGGACCCTTAAAGCCCAATGGTCCAGCCAATTTTCTTCTCTCCTGGTAGTCTGCTTTACCAGTCCATATATCGGCATTTTGTCTCTAAGGATACAACGGGAGACTAATGGGAAACTATGTCAAAGCTGCTCAGAAAGTTTGCTGGTGATACCAAACTGGTAGGAGTGGCTGGTACACCATGAGGGTTGTGCTGCCATGCAGAACAACATCAAGAGACTGGAGGAATGGGCTGACAGGAACTTCACACAGTTTAGCAAAGGGCAAAGACCTGCCTCTGGGGTGGAACAAAGCTAGGCAGCAGTCCATGCTAGGGGCTGACTGGCTTCATGAAACCACAGCTCTCTCTGTCTTTCCTCACAGGGGAGATGCTCCAATCCTTTATGCTGGACTCTGTAGCTCTGTCTCTCTCTTGCAGGGGCAGGCCAGAACAGGACACAGTATTCCAGGGGTGGCTGTTTATCCTAGAAGTGAGAAGGCTCAGGGAGCACCTCATCAATGCATGTAAAACTCTGAAAGAAGGGTGTAAAGATGGAACTAGAATCTTTCTTGTGTTGCCCAGTGACAGGACAAGAGACAATGCATGCTAACTGAATCACAGGAAGTTCTGTCTGAACATAAGGAAACACTTTTTTTACTGTGCAGGTGACTAAGCACCAGAACAGGTTGGCAGATAACTCAGAAGATGTCTGGATGACCCTGCTTTAGCAGGAGGGTTGGGCAAGATGAGGTCCATAGGTCCCTTCAAACCCCATCTACATTGTGATTTTGTGAAATGAATATCCAGAGGAACTAAAAGTCTGGTACAGTTCCTAAATTGAGACAAAGCTTAAGTTTGAGAGAATATATGAAAGAAAACTGTCATTCTTGGCCAGTATGTGTGTTGGTGTGTTAGGAAAGATGGCATCCAAAACCACCAAGGATCCCTACCTGCCATATGGTTCTTTGGGACCATTAAGAGCTTTTTTTAGAGTACATCAGTTCTAAAACTGATGCAGTCTAATTTTGGGTAGGGATTGGATGGTGCTGGAATTTGGATAGCAGTCTTCTTATCCCATATTGCTTTGACTTATGATTTTATGTTATTATCTGCTCTTGTTGTTCTAAATGAACCTAAATTCAAGATACATGTAATAGCTGTGATATCACAGAACTGCAGCATTTACATTTACTTAATACCTGTTGATCTTTTTATAGTTTTCAAGTTAAAATATGCAGTTGCATAGAGACCTATGTTAATTGTAAATTTACAAGATCTTGCTGTACTTTCTATAGAAAAGTACAGCATTATGGATAAGATGTCAACTAAACCTTTTTTCAATACAATACAAATTTTACAAGCTGCCACATAGAAACCAGTTTTTCTGCAATGACCTGACTGAACAATTGGAAGCAGCACTCTGTGTTGTGCTTTATTTACTTGTTTTTCGTATGGAGACATAATTCCTGCAGGGAATTCTATTTCAGCCACAGAATGAAGGCCTGTGAACAGCTCTTCTTTCTGCCTGAATGTTCCCTTATGAATTGCTGATGGTTAGGAAAGCTCAGTGACAGAAGAGGAGACAGCAGCTTTGTGCTTAGAAGACACTAAGCCTGTGCCTGTGCTAACTGCAGCTGGCACCATTAACTACCTATCCACAGACTAAAATAAAAACAATTATCACTGCATGCATTAGAATGATGAAATCTGCTCTGTTTCTATAGTAACATGAGTGACAATTTATGTTATGACCTTAAAAAAGTAGAATGTGACCATTTCTCTTTTAATTTTTTTTCCAGTTTTACAAGGAGCTGCAATTCACAGAGAAAATAATGTTTAAGATGGTGAACATCATTGACAAAAATAAAGGTAAGACATGCTTTACTGATAACAAAAAGATGCACAACATATATTCAAGGTAGAATAGTGATTTTAAGTATTCTGCTATGTAGAGGCCTAGCCAATGGAGTGCTGTTTAAGATACATCCTTCTTATTTTGTTGATTACAGATAATCTTTAAGTGGAGGCTTTATGAAAAACCAAGAATAAGAGAGAAAATGAAGTGAGGGCTTTAGTATGCCAAAATTCTTTATTTGTTTTGCCATCTGGTCTGACTTAGAAGTATCCTAAGAAAAAAAGTTTTACATTCTTTTGTCTTCAGAAGCATGTTGAGGTATCAAAACTCTGTAAGAGGTTACTGCATGGATATATTTCTTACAGTGCAGCATTTTTTGGCCTATCCACTTTAGCATTAATGTAGTTTGTTTAGTAGTAGCAGCAAAGCTGGGACAAGATGTTGAACAATCCCAGCTAGGATTTGAAGGATGCATTTTACTGATACCTATGAAGTAAAATATAATAGTATAAACCTATTAAGAGAGTTCCTGAGTTTTTTAGACTGATTTCAGCATTCTGTTTGAGTATTGCTTTGTCTGAATATCACCTGCCTTTGCAAAGAATATAGCGTGTTTAGCTGTGCAGTCATTTAGTAACAGACATAATTCTTGAAGCATTTAATAATGTATAACCTTCCCTCTCCCTAGAGACTTGCCTTGCCCAAAACCTCTTTCCTCTTTATGTGCTAAATACACAGAGTACTTTTTTGAGCAACTCTGGAGCTAGGATTGTCTCTGCTATGAGTAAAGGACTGAGGAATATCATTTCAAGTTACCCAAAGCTTCAAAGCTTCAGGAGTGTGACACTAATCCATTAAACTACCTGTTGGTCTTTCCTTGCATATAGCAGAGGTGATGAGATAAAGAAAGAATTAAATTCTACCTGTTCTGTCACCTGGTATTCTTTCTTTAGGTTTAGTCATTAGTCATTATTTTGAAATTACACATTTATTTATTTTTCTAATTAAGGTTAATGATTATCCTTGACTGTGATTCCAGGGGTGTCTATAACCATGTGTTTTAGAGAAGGTTGTAACCTCTAGCTCATTTTAAAAATTGATTTCACTGCATTAGAGCATAAAATATGTAATCTTACTGTATCTTAACATTCCTTTCTAAGTCCAAGCTTAGACAGTTGATTTAACTGCATTTTAACAGAGACAAGCTAGAGAAGTGGGCCCAGGTGAACCTCATGAGGTTCAACAAGGCCAAGTGCAGGGTCCTGCACCTGGACCAAGTAACCCAAGATATGAATACAGGCTGGGGGAGGTTATGCTTGAGAACAGTCCTGTGGAAAAGGACCTGGGGGTACAAGTGGATCAAAAGCTGGACATGAGCCACCCATGTGCAGTTGCAGCCCAGAAGGCTAACTCCATCCTGGGCTGTACCAAAAGAAGTGTGGCCAGCAGATGGAGAGAGGTGATTCTGCCCTTCTTCTCTGCCCTGATGAGACCTCACCTAGAATACTGTGTCCAGCTCTGGTGCCCCCAGCACAAGAAAGATGTGGAGCTGTTGGAATGAGTCCAGAGAAGGGCCACGAAAATAATCCGAGGGCTGAAGCATCTCTTTGATGAGGACAGGCTGAGGGAGCTGGGGTTGTTCAGTCTGAAAAAGGGAAGGCTCCAGGGGGACCTCATAGTGACCTTCCAGTACCTGAAGGGGACCTATAGGAAAGCTGGGGAGGGTCTTTTCAGATGGGCTTGCAGTGAGAGGACAAGGGGTAATGGTTTTAAGCTGAAAGAAGAAAGATTTAGGTTAGAGATCAGGTGTAAATTCTTCAGTGTAAAGGTGGTGAGACACTGGAACAGGCTGTCCAGAGATATTGTGGAGGCTCCATCCCTGGAGGTGTTCAAGGGCAGATTGGATGGGACTCTGAGCAGCCTGTTCTAGTGGGAGGTGTCCCTGCCCATGCAGGGGAGTTGGAACTCGATGATCTTTAAGGTCCCTTCCAACTCAAAAAATTCTGTGATTCTGTGATTTTTATTTTTTTTTTTAAGTGAAGGGATGTCTTAATTTTCTTTTAGATTATGCATCCCAAACTTACAAAGTTCTTTTCTGTACCTGCAGTTACAGTAAAAAATACATTTTTCTTTGAAAATTATAATCTACAATGAAATTATGTGCAAGCATTTTTCTTTCAAAGTTCGAAATACTCAATATTACCTGAATTTCCACGAGGATTCAACTGAGCTTATCAGAAAAGTTAAGTAAGAGTAAAAATGCCGAATATTTCCAGCATCTAGATTTACACATTAAATATACATTCAGTTATATAAAAACAAATGTTGTTGTTTATAAGCCAGATCATATATCACAGTTTTTAGATTATAAAACCATTCTTTCTTAATTGTTGCATCATTACAGCTACAATACCAACATTTATAAGCATTCCAAGCTTTTTTCCCCACATTGATAGATACGCAAATGTATATAATTGTTTACTCACTGATCCTTCAAAAACGAACACCAGTGAAAAAATTAAGCTACATTTCTCTTCATGAAAACACCTCAAGGAAGTCTTCTAGTTTTGAAAAATCACAGGGAGGATCATTGAACAGGATCTATTTACACTTAGATGTCTATTTGACAATTAAAATGAAAAAAAAATATTGAAGTGAATGAATCACAGCTCATTTTATTCTGCTGGATATGATCATCTAGGACTAAGACACATAATATTTGCAGTTCATCCTTGTTTGCCTAAGGAATTCTGCTCGAGATCATGAATTTGAATACACATCTTGAATTACTTTTAGTATCCCTGTATAAACTCTGCTGCCACAAAATTAATAAATAGTCCTGCCTTTTGGCACGGAACTATGCAGAGAGAGGGTCTATAATGACAGCCTTCAGTGATGAGAAAGTACAACATTGCACTTTATTTACTGAAGTTCCAGTTTCCAAAAGTATGTGAGGGAAAAGCTGTGTGCAAGACCCCTGCACCAGCTTTTAAAAGGCAAAGATTTGCAGTCTCCTTTGGGTCCCAATAGCTGTTAGGTAGCACGGCTTTCAGTAGAACTGCAAGTTTTCATTCTGTGGTTTTAAACATATTAATTTCAAATTAAGTCTAAGGTGGCTTTGATCTGGTAGGATTTTATTAAATTGAATATATTCTAAATCTTCCTGATACATTTGTTTGTACATAATCTTCCCTTCTATTCTTCGTAAGATTATTCATAAGATTATTCTTAAATTGTACAGACCTATAATAGAGGAAATAGTTCTAAAATTTCAGTAATGAGAATATCAAAGGCTAATCTAATGAATAATCTGATTTTTACCCTTGCTCCACCCCTTCTTTGACATCCTTTAAAACATTAATTAGATATAAAAACAAAATGTCACACTACTTGCATATGCATATGAACGTAAGTCATGTCTTCATGGCATATGGTATTCAGTTAAGCCTAGTATAACTGACATATGTCTAAGTCACTTTCTCCTATTATATATTTAAATTCATTCATTTGCATTTTGCTGTGGATAAGATTATACTGGGCATCTATGGTTCTTACAGTAATACCATTTTTCTTAAACAAATGGTTACTGTTCATTTGAATTTTTTGAGAGAGTTACTGGAAGATTTTTGTTATGCAGAATGAAAGTTCCAACTCTCCATTGTTGGTAATAAATTCAGTTTGCAATAAACTGGAGTCCAATCTGACTTACTGTGGTAATTTTCACTGGACTTCTGGTTTTGTAGGTACTAGTCCGTAAATTCATGACATCTCAAAAATTAGCAGATTTTACAATGTCTCCCTCTTCTGCTGTCATTGCATGCCGTTCTGTACTGAGGGAGATCACTGACACTTTTTTAAAAAACATTATTGGTAGTCTGCTCATTCTACTCTTAAATGCTTTACCTTTGAGTTCTAGTTTATTCCTAGGCCATGTTCAATGTGTGAACATCTGCAGTGTCCAACAGAGTGCCTTGCATAGTTCTTCTAATCCCTCACTCTTAATTGTGATAAGAAACACTGTGTCCCAGAACTGAACTGCTAGCTTGTCATACTGCAAAAAATCTGGATAATGAAGCTTTCCAAAAATTGGACTCACTTCTCTAACGTTGCCATAGCAATATCATTCTGCAAATTTCTAAGTGAAAGCTTTTTACTTAATGTGAATAACTTAATTAAGGAAAGAGCACTTAAAAGTTCTAGATCTATGTGTTCTGCTTTCCTAAACATCCATAATAACAATTCTTTAACTTGAATTTATTTGAGGAAAAGGAATGAGAACAAACAATTCTTTAGTAGGAGAGTATAACGTGTTTTAAATATGTAGTCTGCAATGGGTGCAAAAAATGGAGAACTGTTTGTAAAGTTGAATTGAAATACACTAAAAGAAAATACTCAGCAATTTCATAGCTGCATGAACTACACTCTTGAATAATAGTAGTTTTCTGCTCTTAGCTTACTTCCTTGGAAGAGTAAGATAAACTCAGATAGGGTAGAGGAGATCTCTTCAAATTAAAGCTGCATTGTTCATAGCATTAGTAAGAAACTTGCACTAATACCATGAGTTTGAGATGTTTTGACCTAGACAAAATGTTTGGAGTCTCAGCATCCCTAGAATGTGATACAGCAAAAGGTTTTTCAGGAACTTATGTTGGAGAACTTCAGAATACACTTGAAGTTGGGGGTACAGGCCCATATCTGACTAATTTTTATTCTCTGGTACGTCCAGGTTTTTTCTGAGAACTGTTTGCAGAGTACATAGTGCTTATAACCAAGTAGGGGAAAGCTAATTTTTCTCTAAAAGGTACTATTTATACTATTTATCCAAGTACCAATTGTTCATATGACGGTCATGCATATATCTGCTGAAAATATATTCACATAAGATCTGCTTTTTCATTCCATAGCATCTTGAAATGAAGGTTTATTTGTGTTTGTTCTTCAAAGAATGGATGATGCATGTCAGGTTTAGGTATTTGGGATTTATTAATTGAAAAGTACTCTATCTACTACTGTGAACAGATTCCTAATCCAAGCATGTACATTGTCTTCTTTTATTTCCTCGTTAATCAGCTTTGCACTGTGATCAACATTCCAGATTTTGCTTTTTGCTGATTTATATACATGAAGTGTTAAAACAAAATACACCCTTTACAATGAAAAACAGGAATCAGCATTGTCAGGGTAAATCCACCAGTTCTTTAGCTACCTAGTGTTTATTAAAGATGTGAAGCTAATGAGTGCAACTAATTGGCATGCCATAAATCTCTGCTTTTATTGCTGGCAAATCTGTAGGGCTTTTGTTGCTGCAAAGGAGTCAGTACTGCAGTGCAGCCAGTGAAATACTCTGGCTGCAGTAAGGCACTGGTTGAAAAGTTGCTTGGAATGTTTCTAGGTTTTAGAACTACGTTTTAGAGGGAAATGTTTTTTCCAATAGCTATTCTCCACACTGCATTGAGGGCCGTATTTCACAAGAGCTTGATTCTTATTTAGGCCTTGAATTTAAACAGTGATATGTTAAAAATACACAAACTGATTGAAACTTACTGGTTGTTAGGACACTTAACTACTTCTTTTTCTATCGTAAATGAAAACTGCTGACTTCTTTGAAATCTCTCTCCCTATAATTGTATGCTTTGATTGCTAACAGAAGGGTAAAACTCTGAGCTTGAAATGATAAAGTACAAAGCACACAGTTTTGGTGATTTTTGAAGGAGTGGCTTTTTAATCTGGTTATTGGGTTTCATGTTCTTTGTTGTTTGCTATTTAAAGTTTGCACATATGGTTCTGCTACTGCATGATACTGCAGTGACCTTAGAATAAATAGCTAGTGGTAGTTATCCTCAAAGCCTGGGCTGCTGTCCTTATAGTACAAGCGTATGTCATTAGTCCTGGGCTATGTTATTATCTCTGAATCTTTTTGAATTCTTAGATTTTCTGCTTATAAATTTAACACGGTCACTGACTAGAATAATCTAAGTAAAATTAAGTTTTCATTAACTGATTTATAATTGTCTGCTTATATAGCTGAATGTATCTGGATGCTGACTAAGATGAGAGCTAGATCTCCCTAGCAGTTATTATTTGTATTTGATTTCTTATACTCAATCCTACGACATAATACTACAACTGAAACATAATTTCTATATAAAATGTTAAAACACCCTAACACTGTGACTACACAGCAGTGAACATTACTTTCTCAGTAATAATCTGTTAGTATGAGTTGCTCATTAAGCTGACCAGTCTTCCAACTTCCATTTTGCCCCTTAGGTTACAGGAAGAATATGGTGTACACTAAACTATCTGAATAAGAGTGTAATCTTGCTGGAAACTGAACTCCATTGATGGGTAGTAGAAGCCAGAATCTTTATTTAAAAGTAATGGGATCCAAGGGATTATGGTGGTTATAGCCACAGCAGTATGACAGGAGAGAGATTCTCTTTAGATGACCTTATCCCAGCTACTATTTTGTCATTTCAGAGTCCCAACACATTAACTAGGGGATTGTTTTATTTTAAAGACAGAGGATACTTTCTTCTGCCAAAAGGACAACTTAAATCATCATGTGTATATTGGGAAGGAAAAATAGCCTGTATTTTTGGTTTGCCACAAAGTTGTTTGCAATGCAAAACTGCCTCTAATTTCAACATACAAATACAAGCCTGATTACTATGAGGGAAAGCTATTTTTGACAAATTGACCTTCTTGAGACATAGAATTTTAACCACATTATCTTTGTGGAGCCCACATCTTTGTAAGGTGCTGTTGCTACCAAAATAGCTATGGTTAGTAGGTTGGTTGCCTAACTGTACTTGGAACACCATGTGCTTTTTCCCCTATGTTAGTGCAAAAAATCACATTATACAGCTAGAGAGTCTTATTCTTGGGTATCTCTACCCAAGAGAGAAGAAAAAACATGCTAAGAAAGTCAATAAGGCTGCAACTGTTCAACCACAGTTATTTTTGCATAGCAGAAGAACTAGATGTTACTCTGTTCCAGCCTTCTTTTTAACATGTAAAATGTTGAATTGAAACGTTGAACAGTGAGATTTATTATACCAAGTTTTTTTGGCCTTACCAGTTAAAGGGATTAAGCAGTGGAATAAAATTTTGAAGAAGAACAGCTGATATGGCAGCAATGGAGATAAATTCATAGTTCAGAGTTAAGATTAAATATGAAGAAAGGAAAGCATATCAAGGCATTTAAAGGCAGCCATGGCAACCATATAACTTCTCTGTCTTGTAATTACAATGTCATTTAAAACATTTTAAGTTTGGTCTCTGTGTAGATGAAAATGAGTTTTAAATATTATTTTTCACTCCTGCTGTAGTAGTTCTTGTTGGCAAAATTACATTTTGTCATATGTCCTCCTAACTCTCATTTCCTTGCCTTTATATAAAGGCAACTATAAGCATTGTTTTCCACTGACTGAATTATTTCTCTACAAGATCTTGCTTTATCTCCCATTTTGAAAGGAGAGGCTCTCTTTTATTCTTAGGGTTAGAGTTTAAAAGGAGTTCATGTCAATTCTTAAGCAAAGATTATTTTGCATTTTATTAGAAGATTGGATATAAGCTACAGACACCAGCATAGCTTAAAAATCTCTGCTTGCTAGGTGTATGAAGTACAGGTCTAATGTAAAGGTTTTTGTGCAACCATGCATCACAAATGTAACACCTAGGTGAATCATGGTTATTTATCTACAAATCTGAAAATACACTTAATAGTTACCTTATGAATAAAATATACTGGTTACCTGGAAAGCTTCAAGCCTCAAGCAGTAAAGCTTTTGTCATCCATTGTGATCAGAAAAGGTTATTGTTAAAAATTATGCTTGCAGTGCAGAGCTGTGACATGGGGAGTACAACCACACAAATAGGTCTGCAATTTTGGGACTGGAATCTTGGTCTTTAATGGAGAAGGAAGGTAAAAGGGAGAGAAGACCAATAAGTTAAGGTGTGGGAGGAATCACCATGTGTTTATTATGATCCATGTCTGGTGCATTTAATTGGTATGTCTGATGATGATAGCTTTTGGTTATGCAGATAAATGTTTAATTCCCTAAATTGTGTCCTGCATTGCTGATTTAGAAGTGTAGGAGTTTGTATAGAAGTATAAACTCAGGGAAGGAGAAAATGCAGTAAAGTATCATGATGCTGAAGGTAGATATTAGTGGGTTTTAGTCCCATTTATTAGTGGATATTAGTCCATGCATCCTGAGCTTTCAAAGGTTATTGGTCTCTGTTGGATGGGTATTTCAGCTCTCTATAATGCTAGGTCAGTGGTACCCTTGTCACTCTTCCTTACCTGCACTGTTCAGCACATTACTCTTGTCTGGAGAACAGGGCAAGCTTGAAAATTATTAAGTATTACTCATGCAAAAGTAAAAACAATTTATCCATAAATCAGAGTTTATTATTAACTTTGTAGTAATTTTTTGCTATATTCATAAAATAGAACTGTGCTGCCAGGACTGTGGGGAAGTACATGAAGGCTGTGTGATAGGCTGAAGGCTTATTTTTACTTTTCTGTAAAATCTTCCTTAAATAACTGGATATCTCACCAAAAACATAGGAATTCTACCTGCAGAAAAAAGTTGTTGCAGAATCATAAAATTAAGACCAAGAAATGTAAGACATAATGGAAATAGCTCCAATGTAACTAAAATCCTCACTAAGAAACATTTTTAGAAATTATATTTCTGTAAGAAGCAGGGAAAAATTGTTGATTACAGGTTCATTAAATACAAATTGTTTCTGATATGTTTTCTGTCCAATTAAGAGAAAAACTTAGTTTGTGTGAAAGATTAATGTGCTTATAATATATGTAATATTTTACTTAGTTGATAATCCTTCTTGTTCTCATGCCTTTACCTATAGTGGGTGTATGAGCATTTATATTATGTTAATTATTTGAGGCATCAGTTGAAAAGAATGCTTGTTTATCTTCTGAGCTTTGTGGTTTATCTTGTCTGTAAGTGACCCATCATTACTCATGAAAAACTGAGGTCTGGACATCTACAGCTCAGCTTTATAGACTTAGTAATTTTTAATATTAAAAATTCACTGTGTTGCTATCAGTTCTGAGTTCCAAAATTGGTAATTACAATCAATGCTGTAAATTGTGAATTAAAGTAATGTTTTATACAGGGATGCATCAGTAGTGAAACTGAAAAGTGGTGGTGTTATTTTGCAAAAAGTTGTGAAAATAAAGCATAACTTAATACTTATGACTCTCCTATGGATATTGGATGGATATTTTAGCATCAGCTAAGGTAATAGATGTTCAATATATAATAAGACCTGAAAGGATTTAGTAATAAATTTAAGATAAATATCTTCCTGTGAATACTGTAAGAAATTTATTCTTCAGGGCCTTTTTCAAAAGTTGACCTAGTATTTAATACTATTATATCACCTCTGTATACTTCAGCCACCCATGAAAAACAGAATTGAAGGATACCTTATAAAAATAAAAGAAGCTGATGTGGAGGTGTTACTCTGTGGATTTAACGACCTTCTTAAATGACTAGTCAATGTTTACACTTCATTATGCATTTCATGGTGTGATATGCCATCTAGTGTTAAAATTCCCCAAAAGGAGCAAAATCCTGATACTGGCTTCGTTAACAGTACACTCTGAGAGTTACAGCATTTTCTGAATTGTTAGGTGCACAGGAATATGTGTAGATACAGTAGAGTGAAGAGACAACATTTACTTCTGTTTATATTGACTGTTTATTTTAATGTTTGCTGTCTAGTTCTCTGTTCAGTAACCCTTGTTGTCTGTGGATGCGTATCTGTTCAAAAACTGTCATCCCAGCTACAATCATGCAGTTCCATGTTTATGCCTCAGGTAATGCTGGTACCTGCAGTGTCCTTAGAAGCTATCTTGGTGTTCAAGTCCTTTTACGAAGGTGATTTTATTGATACCTGCTACTTCTTGTTTCCTCTTCACACAGTAACTCACTTAAGGATATATCATTCTTTTTGATCAAAGCAAGAGGGAGAAACTAAGAAACTCACTATCTCCAGGCTCTGTGCATTTCTTATATTTATTTTTTTTATCATGTCAGTTTTCTAGATTAGCCTTGTTTTTTAACAGTTTTGGGCAAAGCAGCGTAGAAGCAGTTTGTTTTATGGTCTGTCAGCCATCTAGTTTGAAATGGGAACTATTTAAAGTACTTGTCAGATAAATAAAACTTTCTCTTGATTCTGGATGAAGAATGGAAATGGCTTTTATAGTGAGTAATCATAGTCTGATGGCAAACTTGAGAACCACTGTGAGTTAGCAGCAGTTGAAGTAACAGAGTATATGTGAAAAAGATTAAATAGTATTGCAAACATACACGTCTATATGAAAGTTCATGACAGATGAAATACAGTAGAATACAACAGATCTTGCTTTTTTAATTAATTGAATGCATTAAGTGGAAACAGTATCTAAGAAATATCTCCTGTTTCTATATATACAAGTGAATTGTAAAGCCATTCTTGTTCCATGTTACATTTTGAGTTGAGGCTTCTGGGTTTCTGTAAACTATACCATACTCAATATTAGACCTTTGTCCATAGCTGGGTGTGAATCTGAGGACATGAGTTTTCATTGATCTAGTTTAGATCTTTTATGCTTGAAGTTAGCTCTGATCAGCCTCACTGGAAGTAATAAACTTTACCTCCTTACAATAAATTGAATATTAGTAAGAACAAGATAGTATTTCACTTGTTTAGCACAGCAGCCCAGAGCAGAGCTGGGACCTGATGAATGCATTAGAGTGTCTCTAATTCACAGAAAAGTGAATTTTGCTACTGTATAAATTGCAGAGACAGTTTTCCAGAAGCTATTATTTGCTTCTTAGAGCAAAGCCAAAAAGTGAATCCCATGATTCACTATCAACCAACCAAATTGGTGTTAAACACCTGTTCAGTGGATATTCATATAGACATGCCACTCTTAGTTTTTAAGTATGTATTAAGTATGCACATGAATTTAGGGTTATCTGACTAAAATTCTGATGCACTGAGATTTAAAAATGTTATCTTACAGAATTAGTTTTAATGGGAATTATGATTAGAGTAATAGTAAGAGTGCTAAGGAGCAGTTTGTTCTGTTCTGCCCATAGATCATTAGAAAATCTGCCTGCAGAATTCTAATTTCACAATATTTATTGGTAATGGTGATGTAGGTATTGTGTGTAGCAGAAGGAGCTCAGCTTGACTGTTCAGATCCCAGATGGAACTTGAGCTGTTGGCAGTTTAAAAATTCTATATTTGACTTACAAATTCCTGCAAATGTTGATACAGAGAAATAGTCATGGAAAAATAAAAAATCAGAAAACTGGAAAGGTAGAACTGAGCTGCATATATTACCTTCCACTTCAGGTAACGTTTTCTTGACACTGCCAGTGTCTGACTAACAGTTTGAAGTGTCAAATAGAGAACAATATGGCTTCTGTACCTGAGGACCAGATGCTATTAATGCAAGTTAGTACTTTATAGAGTTTTTCAATGCATATTAAATCCCATTAAGATGTAAATACATTATTTTTGTGTCAAGACCTACAGAAAACTTTAATAAAATTTTCATGGATATATAAAAAGAAGGAATTGATGAAACAGATTTCTGGAATACAGCTACACTGGCACTGGTATCCTTAACTTCCTGTCTGCCTTTTAGTTTCAAAGCTTTGGGGGATTAAAGCTTTTGAAACACTATACTAGGACGTAAAGGTTATATTATATCAGTTTACAGACAACATCGTATCTGCTCCTATATACAGTAGGAAAAAAAACTGCATTGAGGTATTTTGAAAGAATATTTACGGTAGTTCATTTACTGCATAGAGCAAAAAGCAGTGATGGTGTCTTTAGAAAAATAATATAGAGTGTTGAAGTCAGCTTTGTTACTTGAGTCTAAGGATGCTAAAACCACATCTACAGTCTCAAGTAAATGTGTGTTTAAGGGTTTGGGATAATATTGAGGGCAAATTTTCACATTGGTTTTCACTTGATGTGCAGATTAAACTGACAGAAGTAGTTTAGAAGTTATGTAAATGTATCATAAACCAAACTTGGATGAGGTTATCAACTTTGAATGAAGGAAGGGGAAGGGGGGAAGGGAACAATGGAAAGGAAGAATTAATGAGCAGATGAGCATTAATACATTCAGGGAAAATAAAAACAAACATGGATGACCTTGTAACAACATAGAAAATTACAAATTAAAGGTAAAGAATATAAAGATGAGGGGAAAGAGTTCTTACACACCTGGAAGCAAGCAGTGCTTTGTAGAATCCTTACAAAACAATGTGTAATGCAAAATTATCAATGGAACCTCACTATAGGTCAGGGCGTATAAGGCTTTTTTTAGCCATATGCTCTGGCATGCTTGCTATCCACCCTGACATAACATGTCCAAAACTGCTGCCTGTCATGTGTAATCTACTTTTGTTGAGAACCTGTTCCCATAGCAACATTGCTGTTGCATTATAGCCTGGTACGTAAGTACAGAAAATTAAATTTACGTTTGTATGTGCGCACATACTTTTATTGCCTGAATAAACACACGCACATCGTATTGTGTGGGTATTCAGATGGCATTTTGTATATATATTTTGGAGCCCAGAACGCTTTGTTGGGATCCTTTCTCATTCAGAAATAAAGGTATGCTGTAACTTCATGAAGAAATACATTTAAATAATACCACAGGCCCTGAGGCCAGAAGACCTAAAACTATAGATCTATTTAACACTTAGCTGTGTATTTTTGAAAGGTTTCAAAATCTATTATTGAAAAGATATATTCTGTGGAAATAGGTTATGGATTGCAAACCTGAATTCTGTCTGTTTTAGAGATTGGCATTTAACTTGCTTATATGTAAGTTACATCTTGAGTTACAAATGTTGCAATAACCCAGTTTCAGTTGTGTACAATTCTACCTATTGAATGCTTTAATAGAGAAATACACTGTTCTGTGATCATTCCTGGTAAAAATTAAATAAATATAATTTTATTTAAACATATACCAAGGTTCTAAACCACAGCATGTCACTGTGGAAACCAGACTTAGGAGCCTGTGTGATGAATTTCCAGAGTCAGGTAAAGTGTGCAGCAATAACTGAGATTTTTTTAATTGCTCTTTTTTTTTAAAATCAAGTTATGATAAAAATATAAATCGTAGCATAGGTAATAATAGTAATGTAGTAATAGCTGATTCAAAACTACAAAACAGTATTTGTCATGCCAGCTTTTTCTTTAAACTTGCACAAATCTCTTGACTCTGCACCCCTGCCTCACTTAATCCAGCTTTGTGTCATGGCAACACTACTGGAGTGTCTTATGATCAAAAGGGAACAAACTTCTTTGTCTGACGAAAAAAAGAAAAAGGAGGGATTTCCATTGACTCCAAAAGGAACAGAGTGATATCTAGTGTTTGTGTTCTACTATGTAAATGCTAAATAGACACCCAACTCTGATTATTTTCATTTACAATTCCCATATGAAAAAAAAATAGTCTGCATAATCTAATTCTGTGTCTAGCTGGGTTAAATACCTCAGAACTTTGGTTGAGTGGAGAGCAAGTTGCACAGATTCAGGTCAGATAGGTTGAGGTGTATACCTTGTATTGTATAACAATATTAACTTTCTAAAAGAAATTGCATTAAAATCCCACTGAGTTCTAGAGATGCATATTTAAGGGGTAGCAGATTTTTTCTGTTGGGAGGTGCCTGCATCAACTCTGATCTGACAAGCCTGTTGCTATGGCAATGGAGACTATTGAATGTTCACACACTGTGCAGCTATGTGACAAATATCAAGTTACATTGTAATACACATTTTCATTTTTTAAAGTATGTGTCTGCTATAGTTTTCCCTTAAAAAATTGATAGCAATGAACATTTTTTTTTTTTCTTCTAATCTTTTCATTGGTTGCAAAGCTCTTTGGCAGCCTTCAAATTTGCCTACAGGGTGTTTATAAAGAAAGCTACTGAGTCAAAAAAGAAAGGCACTGTGTTTTACAAGTTGTGGGTTTATTGATGCTTCTATGAGACACTGTTCATGAAATGAACAGTTTTAATACAGTTCTTTGTATAACTGATATTAAGAGGTAGCAAAGTTGCTTTACAGTAATGATGTTCAATGTTAAAGTAAAAATAAATGTACATAAGCTGTGTTAACTGTCTACAGACAAGTCTATATGCGATGAACTGTCTATTTCAAATTAGTTTGTCTCATCTTTTGCATGTCTGGTAAATAATTCTCTGCTAAATGACAAAATATGATTTGAGCGTTTGTAGAGAATAAAATTAAAATGACTATCATGGAAATTAGACACATACTTGAGGTTCTTTCACCCTGCTGGTGTTGCTGGACACATCTAGATAGGAAGGAAGCTTAGGACACTAGTACAAAACAATATCTGTTCCCTGAAAATTGCTGTAAATGTTCTTGGAGCATTTGAGTGCGTTCATTCTTAAACACTGTCCTTGAAGGCCTATGTTAAGGGAAAAAATGGATGGGTTCTTATGTCTGAATATTACATCCAGTGGCCTACTGCAAATAAATTGGATTTGGTGGACAGTTTTGCTTCATAGGTGTTTCTGCAAGATAGATTGGCTTGATTCTGTGCAAAGAAGCTTGACTCTCTGCAGGCTCAGATTAAGTGCTTATTTTTTCCCTTTTTTGGTCTTATAATATACCCAGTGACTACAGCATTACCCACCCCCATGCACCCCAGATTAACTATACTGCACCAATACTATAGAAAATAATTGTTTTCTAGAATTCCTTTAGAGCATGCATTTAACAATTTTTACTGCAAAACCAGTATATTCCCAATTCTCAAAGGGTTTTACTACATTGCACTAATAAATGACTAAAAATGTTGTGATGCCTGCCAGTGACAAATTTACTTTCATACTAAAAATTGTAATTTAATTCCATTTTTTTAAATTAACATGTGTAAATCACTAGTGATTTGGAAATTTCTATGGCTGTGTAAATGAAATTAAATTTCCCTCCTTCCTATTTAAAATTTTCATAAATATTTTTGTCTCAGATTTTGCAGTTTTTTAAGCAGGCATTCCCAAAAGCATTTGCTTAATAGACAGTTAACTGCACAATGCGGGGAACTGACATCTCCCATATACCAAACTTTTTGTAGGAACATACTTCAATTAATTAAACATTGATTTCTTACCTATTATTTGTATAGCAATGCCATTACTTAGGAATACAGACTTTCTAAAGGTGAGCCTAGCCTGTGTCTGATTGAAGTCTCCTTGTTTTGACATTTTGAATTTGGGTCTGAGTTCAGAAAGATCCAGGTGGTTTTGCTCAGGTCAATCTCAGATGCTTTACTAATCATTTTTCTCTTTTGGGTCTTCGGTGGAGGGGCAGAAGTTTTAAAATTTTTTCAGAACAAATAAATTTTTATCTTAAAATGAAGAGAATAATTCGATAATCAGTCAACTTTAGGAGTCCTATCTTAACTTCTAGAGTCAATTAGAATATTATTAAGAATTTTCTAACTTTACTTTCTATCCTGTAGCAAAAGCAATAAGCTTGCATGCTTGATGAGCATGTTGGCTGTAACAGAAAAAAATATATACAGCTTTCCCGGTTTAGTTTCTGGCTGCAGATGGTAATAGTAGCACTTACATACAGAAATTAATTTGTAAAGTAGCAATCATTAATCTTTGTAAATACATTCTTGTCTGTATATCCAACCTGTCTTAATGCATTAGCTATACCAGATCATCCTATAGCTGGCAGTTACATGAGGACAAATTAGTCTGGAAAGGAATACCTGATTTTCCATGGAGCTACTCTTTATGGACATGTCTGTAGGTTAGAACTGTGCTGTAGGTAGTGGCTGTAATAATGCTGCCTGCATAAAGCAATATTTTTCATCCATTAGCAAAGATAATTTGTTACTGCTTTTCTAAGATGAGTGTGATTTTTAAAGCTCTACACTGCGTTCCTGTCCTTATAAACAGGAAGAACTCCCAGATAAAATCTAAGTCATTGTTACCACCCTTGCTGTAATGCTGTTGTTTCAACCCTCTTCATCAGAACTAGAGGTTTTCCAGCTCCAGTTGTTACAGCTGTTTTTAACACCAAAAAGCCATGTCTATTTTTCCACCTTCAATTACATTGTCTGCATTGGCCCTTACCTTCTCATTTTTGCTTGCTTTTCAAACACATAAGCCCTTTGTGCTCTTGGTTATCTCCCATTTTACGTGATCTGTAGCACAACAGTACTTGTTGGCCTACCATAAAATATTAATGTCTTGAAATTCAGCTGTAGCAGAATTATACATCTTTGTGAATCCTGGATAATAACTGAGAACTGCAAGCTGGGTTTGGAACTTGCTTTGGCAGTTGGTTCTTCATCTTTCAGTAAAATTTTACTTGTTCAATTTAAAGAGTAAGTGGGAGTAAAGACAGGTTTGCATCAAGAATGTAGAACTTCTATTCAGCCTTGAAATAACCCTGTGAAGTAAGCGTGCTTGGGAGATAAAAACTGGAAGAAGTAATTGAATACATAAATAGGAGCAAGGAAGATTTTTCAAGTGATTCTGTACCTGCCTCTGTTCTGAAATTTGCCCACCCACATCTACACGCCACCTCCTGTGGTACAGGACATTTTAATGCAATGTGGGAGGTTAGCACACAAATTCCTACTGACTGCATTTGTACATGACTTCCCACACACCTTTTGAAATAGGGTCCCTTATTTAGAAAAATTAATGAGTATTATAGTTATGTCCCAAACTACAGATACAGTGGGTTGAAAATTACTTGCTACATCCATTTGGAATTACTTGGCATTTCATAATTTTTAACTTTGTTACTGAGACAGGTTTGTGTACCAACTATGAGCAGTCAGTAACATGGAGATGAGTGAGTTTGTGCTGGGGACTGGAAAGCTAGGTGCTGTGTCTTGGAACAAGTACCTGGCAAAGGAAGCTGTCCAGGGAAGTAAAATGTGCTCCTGTGTGGACTCACTGCTTGCATTGCTGACACAACACAGAGAACAAAGGACAAAACCCTGAGTCCTCTGCAGCTACTGCTCAGCAGTAATGCAGTAAAGATGATGTAAGTCAGCACCAAAGTAGTAATTAACAGCTTGTTAGTAAAACTTAGTGACAAGTCTCATCAGCTTTGAAAGACATGCATGTTTAGGCTGCTTCAGTCTGTTTTCTTACAGGAGCTCACATACCCAAGTCCTGTTGGCTGAAGGCAGGCAGAGCTTTCTGGTCTGCTTTTGTAATTGGTTCCTGGTTCACAACTGGAGCTCAGAGCTGTTACAGTAAAACAGATGGAATGTAAGGTCAGGTTTCATTACTACAGCTCTTAGTATTTATCACAACTCGTCTAATTTCAGCAGATAAAATATGGCATTTCATGTTTTCAACCTGCCACTTCTCTGCAAGAAAAATATTTTTATGGGTTGCTTGTTTGTACATTTCTGAGAAGTCAGTGTGAGGCAGCCCATACCTTCATTGATTAGTACAATGAAACAAACCAGTTTAATTTCTTAATTTACTAACTGCAGTACAGAAAATTAAAAGAAACTACAATCAAGAATTTGTTTTTCCTCTATTGATCTGAAACATTCAGAAAAAAAAATATTGACTGAACATTCACTTAGCATTAAAAAAAAAAAACAACTTTCTGAAAGGAATAAGCACATAGTATTTTACTCCATTAATGTATCTTGCTTCTTAAGGGCCTGAGGCAAAGTGCTTATTCCCAAGAAGAGCCTCAGATAAGTCTAAGAAAACTTTTTCATCAAATAGATCAAGGCTTTGATCCCAAATTCTGGCTGCTTCATTGTAGAGAAATATGAGTACATTAAACCTTAAGAAGCATTACAAAAAACGGTATCTAGTTAAAAATCTAAATAAATCTGTACTCTAACAAGGACTAGAGGTTGAGAATCACAGCAGCAGTATTTCTTCTTGTGTGTCTCACTGGTTTGTGCTTTTGAAAAAACCAAACATACTGCTACTAGTTTGTCATTCTTGGACATGCATCTGATGGGTGTCATTTTTGCATTGAAAAAATGGAATAATTTCATGTATTAATGAAACCTGGTTGGTTTTTTTTTAGAATAGTCAAACACCAGTAACTCTAGTCTAGCTGATACTTGCTTTTTTCCTCCTCTCCCCTAAAGTCAGAATTTTTGTTCTGCTTTGAGTAAATATTTTAAAAGCAAATAGATTACAGCTATATTCTGCCAGCCCAGCCTCCTACTTCCTCTTGTGGCCTTTCTGACATTTTACTTCTTTCTCATTTGATTTCCTGATTCCCTTGAGCTCTGAGCTAAAGTCTTATCTTTGCCTAGGCATCCCTGCTAAGAACATGTGGGGTTCTTAAGCTTAATTTGTCATTATTGAAGTATTTGTCCTGTCTCAAAACAGAAACAGTGCATACATTTGATTGTTACAAATTTGTTTTTGTCTATGTGGTAGATTTTTGTGCAGTGTTTGGCTTTGGAAAATTTGAGCTAAAAGTGCTGAAATTTTGCTAGATATTTAAGCAGGAGAAAAAAGCTTGGTCTCAGTGACAAGAACAAGGTTTGAAAGGCTGAAATAGAAGGCAGGAAGGAGAGTATGTGAATCACTAAATTATGAGCCAAAACTAGACTGAGGGATTCTTAAATTAATGGGGTTTTTGTTTTATCTTGTGTTCTATATTAAATCATTTTAGTTGTTTTTCTTCACTGTATCGTACATAGCCTGGTATAGAAGTACAAATGGACATAACAGAAACATATAAAATGTGAAGAGACATAGCAGTAGATGAAAAATCAAGGACATGTTGTCTTCAGATGGGATTAACTGCTTTGGAACCTAGAGTTTGTTCAGCAAGATGAAATGACTAACATGAGATGGGTTATGCAGGAAATGCATTTATTCACACATCACATTTTTCTCAAGTATTCTTCCTCCAAAGTGTAGCATGCCAGCTTTGCCCATAATCTCTAGCAAATTAGTTCTGTAGACTAACAATGGTTTAACCCTACAAGCACTAACTTTGGAGTTAAAGGAACACAATTAGATTCTGCCAAAAGGAGTTTGAACAAGTTACCTGTACCTTTGTGTGAAACAGGGACAACAGTACTTGCCTGCATCTCAAAATGTTGCAAGAGCTCAGGACTGAAGCAGGACACAAGTGAGGATTTCACACAGCTACCAAGATTATGATGTTCTTTAGTTTATCATTTTACCCTCACTAAAACCTCTTTAACACTTGACTACACAATTTTACTTTCCAAAGATTCTTCCAGACACCTGAACTGTGTAAAGCAAGGGTGACCACATCTTGGGACCTGCAGATACATATTTTGACTTGGTCCATGAAAATATGCCCTTGTCATGTGACTAGGAAAGGATCCCTTATTACTGCCCCTTACCAGCTCTATCTCCCAGATCTGCTTTCAGATTCCACTGCCATCTTTCATCTGCTTTGTTCTTAATAGTTTAAGGAGTTTGAGATCTCCTGTATTCTATCTTGCCTTTTTTTTATACAGGTACAAAGAATCTGCTAGCACAATTGAGATACTAGCAGTGTTCCTGGCTCATCTTAAACTGCTTAGACTTGTACTACCATCCCTCTTTGACTACCTCAGGCACAGCAGTTTCAAAAATAATAATAGTGATTAAAATACTTAGCCTGTAGGCACAGTATTTTCATACAGCTGAATTTACCATCTGGCTTGATGACTCTGTGGATACTTACACTTTACTCATGTAAGGTGACATTTTTAGTTTTACATACAGTTGCAGCTTGATCAATAATTCTGCCTGCCCAGAAATGTTACTAGCTATGAGTCAGTGGTTACAAGCAAAATGAAAACTGAGGTACAAGATTTGTCTGTTACTAGCAGTGCAGTGAGAAAACACATCCAGCAGCATTGGCAGTACTTTTAAAAAATACATGATCTGTTTTGTACATTGTAGCACTGTACACGGAGTGTATCTATACATTCACTCCATGTGGTTGTTAGAGAAGGACATGTTCTAATGGCAGGTGACAGACCTGTAAAATTCTAGTGTAGCCACTACACTTAATGCTCAGGCTTCTGACAGCAACATTGAATTTGTGCTTTAATTTGAGCATGGAGAGGAGAGTGGATATATAATTCATGCCTCAGATTCTTTTACTCAGAATCTGCATGAAGCTGAAGTTTCTTGCTTTTTATTTCAGATAGAACTACTTACTGTTTAAAGTTCCTCTAAAGGCAGAATCTGCAGATAGCCCATTGCTTCAGAACATGAAACATTTTGTGGATATCTTGGGTGACATTAACATGTACCATTTAACCTTACAAAAAACCCCTCTAGTTTATATATTACTGCCTTCTTACATTTTTAATACAGATCATAAAAGTATGTATTATGTCACCCTTAGAAATATTCAGAGCTTTTATGAACAAAACTGCAGTTAGAACTTCTCCACATTCATTTTGCCTCTACCCCAAAGTCACACAAAAGCAAAATAAAGTCAGCTCAAAGTCACAGTCCTTGTCAGATTTATGAAGATTATTCATGTCATTATTCAACCAACTCACTTGTACAGTAAAGCTATAAAACAAAAAGTATTCAGAGATTTAGGGAAGAAAATTGCAATGTGTCTGAACCAGGAGAATAAAAACCTCAAGTATTCAGGTATAGCTATATTTGTTAGATCTCTTGTCTTTCTTCTCTCAACTACAAGATAAATACAGCATCGTGGTCGTTCTAGAATTAAAAGCACCCTTCAGTGCTGTTCAAATACAAGTTGAAAAACTGAAAGCTACAGGAGGTGTTCAACACAACTAACATCAATGCCTTGGGATTTTCTGAGGTTCACAAAACTCTAATGCTACTGACTGCTGAAGATGTTTACCAGTACAAAGGACTGATGTCTACACAAACATTTCTTACCTAAGAACTGAAGATTTTTTGTATTATTGAATACGGATCACATTCAGGATACATCGTGGAACAAACTAGGTGCTAATCCTCTTAATTCAGTTCCCCAGGAACTGATTTTTTGTTTCAGTAGAGAAGAGATCTCTATGGGACATGAAGCACTTTAGACTTGATTTAGTTCATCCACTAATTACAAAAAGAATTGGCAGATCGAAATAACTTTCCTTGATGACATCATGCCAGGAAATGTTTTCCTCACTTTCACTGCCATCCCCGAGCATTGCCATCCACTGCCAGGACACAAAGCTCAGCATTTCCTGAGATACTCCTCCCTCTAGTGGCTACTTCGTTAGCTGTACCGCGAAGCCAGAGCCAAAGTTTGCATCCAAGTTATATTCATCCTTACAAAAACGTGGTTACAATCCTAGAGCGATTTCCCAGAAGTGAAATAAATACCGGGTTTGATGTCACACAGAATTTTAATCAAAAAAGCAGTGTATCCCAGCAGGGATGCTATGATTCTAAATACTGTTGCCAATGTTTGAATTTCAAATGTCTTGATTATTTCCAAAGTATATTTATGCTTTCTAAAAATTTTCATGAGAAATAAATGAAGCAGTTACAGCCTCAAGATCATAACCTCACCACATCTTCAGTAATTCCTGACAATAAAAATCCACTACCTTTCTAAGCCCACATCTGAAACAGAAGATTTAAATGAACACATAAAAAGCTCAAAAGTCATTGACCACTGAAAACATCCCATTTTCTTTTGTTACAAATTCAGAATTTGTAAGCAAGCTTAACCTGAAGTTGGGGGTACAAAGGCACAGTAGTTTGGTTTTTCAGTGTCTCAGAGTGAGTATACTAGCATATTCCAAAGCATTGAACATTGGATGTAGCCCTGGAATTAACAGAAACAGGAAGAAGACTGATGCTCAAGTTCCACTCAAGGCAGTGCAGCAGGTTATCAGAAACACAGGATTACAACTATTATGAAAACTGCTAGAAGCAACATCTTACACTCTGTTCCTCCAAGCTTTGATTACAGACCAAAATCAAGGATTACTTTAATTTGGCTTTACTGTTCAAAATAGTTTGTCTTGGATAGTTATCAGGTCCATACTCCTAGAGGGTACAGCAGTCCTTTCCTATTTACCACTTTGGAGAGAGTGGATAAAACCCATTTGTCTTCAAAGTTTGTGCCTTTGGACATCCACTGCACTAGTTACCTCCATATTGATGTTTGACAGAGTAGCTTACTGACAAGCCTAACATGTAAAATTATCTGCTCCTTTCCAAATTTTCAGCACTAGCTTTTTCATACTAAGTAGTCATTGGTTAAAGCCTAAATTTACAAATTTGCTTCAGTACACAGATATAATTTTAGAAATAACATTTTCTGAGATGGTTATCTGAAAGTGACACTGATCCACATCACGCACCTTTAAGTGCTGAGAAGGTGCAGACTGTACTGTAGGTGGTAAGATGTGCTTTAATTGGTAACAAACTGAAGAGAACCTGCAAAAGTGCTACAAATACTAGTACAATACCACTGTTGCTTCCAAATCTGCTGAGCTGGGGGCATTAACTTAATAAGGGCTAATGCCTAAAACCTGAAATGAAGGCACCTGGCTAAAATACTTCACACAGAATCAGTGATCACCTGTTACATGAGAAGGAAGAGAGTTAAGGATTGGGACATTCTGCTCAGCTGCTGCATGGTTTAGAACAAGAATTTGCCCAACAAGACAATATAGACAAACAATTAAGATAAACTTAACACCAATATTGAATTTCCTTGATTTCCTGGTCTCATATTATATTCTGCTTTTGCTTGAAGAATACTGATTTGGGAACCAAACATGGCACTTTGCTCATTTGTTGATCTGAATGACCAAAAACTAAATTAGTCTTAAAATAGAAGAAACTATTAGCTAGAACTTTGGAGGAAAACTGTCTTTAAGGGAAAAAAAGTCAACATAATTTCTCAAAACTGTAATCCCATCTTTAAAGTAAGGATTTAGGATAGCACAGCAAAATAGCACATACAATATTCAACTATAATTTTATTTAAAAGATGCACAACCTGAGGTAGCACCAATGTTACATCAACATTCCAGCATCACATGGGACATCAGTCTCTTGCATGGCTTGGCATTAGTCCAGCCAGGCTTCATTATCTTTCTGTCCCCAATTCCCTGAGCTCTCAGCCTTCCCAGCTTCTTTCAAGTATTGGCACAGTGCTTTAGTGCAGGACTTTCCCCATTTTAATGGGGAGCTGGAGGAATGCCACATTCCCTTTTCTCCTGCAATCATATGGTAACCTTGAGGAAGGCCTGAGCTGTACTAGGACATGTCCAATCAGCAGGGATCTAGGGCACAGAGAGGAGCAGTCACTAAAGCTCCTCTGTAATAATGTATTACAGTCTTTATCACAAAGAAAGCTCACACAAGGCAAGTTTCAGCCTCATCATTTTTTCTTCTTTCTCAAGACTTCTGAGCAATCATTAGCAGTATACATGGGTGAAGCATCAAGGCCGACCACTAGATGCTTTTAGATTACTTAGATAAGGGAGACTATTTCCAGGGTCTTTTACCCTACAGAGTTACGGTCTTTTTCAGTTTCTTCACAGCCACAATGCACTATTTTTAATTGCAAAAAAAATATGGTCAGTGTGCATGAGTTTGTGGATCAGTTTGGAAACACACAATACAAAGGCAACTGTGAGCATTTAGGACACTTCAAGATTGAAGGACTGAGTTCAAAATCATTACCTTGAACAGAAGCATGAGGCATCCAAAGAACTTTTTTTTCATATCAGATGAGCAAGAAAGAAGCAAACAAGAAAACCTCAATAACCTCAGTTCCATGTCTCCATAAACTCAAGAACAGTTAACAGAACTCCAAGTGTACCACAATTCAGTACATGCATGTGGAAGATCAACCAAGCCACAATTATCTGAGAAAATGAGACACCAAGAATCCATGAGGATTAAAAACAGCAACAAGTTGGCATTCCATCTGAGCAGTGACACAACACGTTATTTACAACAGGAGACAAGCTGTATTAGATCAACTTTATTATGTTATCAAAGTTTGACAATAAAATATTCAAAATCTGTTGAACACATTCATACACAAAAAGAGCATATAAAATGCTAGGTCTCAGAATATGTTCCGTACAAAATACTGTTAAGTGTAGAGCAGCAAAATCATTGCCAAACATTCCCTGAATTTAAGAGGGCCTTGAACACACTGTGCTCCAAGTACTACCTTAATACCAAACATTCCTTCCTTTGGTCTGCAAGTCCTTTGCATTTATTGCTAGTTATTGAAGCCTTCTGTTCTTAAACAGAATCACACAGTGACTCTGAACCTCTTCAGAAGTATTACAGTGACAGTGAAAGCTTCAGCATTTTCTATGTGTTTTGTCAAAAAGAAACACATTTGGTCCTCAAGACTATTTTTGGTTTCTGAAAATATCCTGAAAGAATAAAACCAAGAGAGATGATTGATGTGTGTTAGGTATAACAAAGATATAGTCAGTAAATTAAAACATTTCACCTATGCAGTGTGGAAAAGCACCTGAGTTACTCCTCTTAAGAAAGTGCCACATTCTGCTCTCCTTAAAGATTTATTTCCTCAGACCTCTCCCTCCACAATTATCTAGAATGCTCAAGTGCACATGGCTCTAGCAGGCCTGTTACAGTAATGCTAAATACTCTTGCCTTGTAGAGGAACACGCCACAGCAAGTAAGCACTTCTCAATATGCTGAAAACTGAAAATTAAAGGGCTGAAGGCGATTTGGTAAAAAAATAATCATAAGTTCTAGACATAAAATGAAACTATAGCCTGCAGAACCCATCAGATCCAATCAAAACCTCACCAGGAGCACTATGCTTGCTCCAACACAGTGCTTAAGACTCAGGTACACACATTCTTGCACAACAAAGATTAATAGTGACTAACTATATAAAATCAAAATAAAAAAAGCCCTGAAAAACTTGCAGCTTCCCTTTACCAAGTAACACAAGTTTCTTTAGATGAGACACACTCTAGGGCTTGTCTACTAATGGAATGCTGATTTACAAATCTTTAGGATAAAAGAGACAGTCAACTGATCTCAGAAACAGTGCTAGGCTGCCAAAATTAGAAAATATTTTTATGGGGTTTTTTGGGACACAAAATGTACTCTTTGAATGAGTAGTAAAGGAAAACATTTTTAAAAGCATCTTTCAGAAACATGTATCACATAATCACAAAAAATCCTGAAGTTAAACTCTTGGTATGAGACCAAAAATGCAACCAATTAATTAACCAATTAAAATAAAGCTTAGAAACTTTCTCCAGATTGGGTTAAGAACTATTTACTTATGTTCTTTTCTCATTTTTTCAGCCCTTGATGTCCATGATGGTAGTCTGTAGCACAGCCTCCAGCTCTGCTTATTCCAGTGCTTATTAACAGGCATTCTACTTGAGCAAGAAAGACAGATTTTGATAAACTGTTTTCTCTAATTTTTTTCTGTTGTAAACCAGTAACATGGCAATTTATTAAAAAATTTGAGTCAGACCACAGGAAGAGCTTTAACCTTGAGAAGTCTTGGAACACAAACTTGAAGCTTATCCAGTGGATGGCCCTGCATAAAATAGAACACTTGGCTAAAGGACTTTTTTGTGGGGATTTTTGTTGTTGCTTTTTGTTTTAACAGTTACTAATTATTTGGGACAACTCAGTACTTACTCTGCAGAAGTCTAGGCAATATTGGTGCTGAACGATAGGTTCCTGGGCAACTGATGACAAGATGAACACTGTATTTTTTTTAAATCAGTATTATGTGCCCTCTCCCTCAACTAAAGTAACAGGGAAAACGCAGGGGGAAAATTAAGCTACGTAAGGAAGTTAAAAGCTAGGAAGGTATTTAGCTTATCCATGATCCTAGTTCAAGTCCTTTTGGATTTGCAAGTCATTTCTGAATTAAAACTCAAAGCCTTAAACCTCCTTCCTGTGCCAAATGCTTGCATTCTACAGTAACAGCTCAACAGATCTTAATGCATTTCATGGCAGCAAACATTTTATACATGCTGCTAGAATAGTTTAAAACTTTAGACAACCCTTTAGACAACTTTAGACTTTACCCTTTAGACAACTTCAGTTTCTTAAGTAATGCCTCCTCAGTAGTTCTGATGAGTTTCTAAAACTCTTAAAACATTTTTTCTTGGAGGACCTAGCATTTTGAAAGCATTTTTGAAATTCTGTTTTCAGAAAACTAAGTGCAGTCTAACTGGGTGACTGGTTTTATTAAAGCAAGCAAAAGAGAATCTTCAAGCGAAACTATTTCTCCAACAGCACTTCTGTAATCAAGGTTGTAAATAAGATGGCCTTTAGGCTGTATTTTCTGTGCCAATCACAGCTGAATTCTTTTCAACATGGAGTAAAAACCATACTGTAGGAAATTAATGGAGCAATTTATATAAACATTTAAGGAACAGTGTATCTTAACTTCTTGAAACAGCAAGAATGAAACTTGTAATCTATGGAAGTGAATTTCAGTCTTGAAATGTACAGTTTTTTAACTGTTGATCCAATCACTGCTTGGTCAGTAACTGGATCACAGCATAAGTATCTGACTGAGAACAAGGTTTGTACTTCACACTGTTATTATGCTAGATTCCATTTGCCACACCATTTCAGGAAGTTCACTTTTCTTTTTGAGTTAATGCCCACCATACATTATCATTTCCACTACAGCAGTTAGTTTTTCACCCAGAAATGCAATTCTGCACTATATAGATTGTTTGCCAGTATGCAATTGAGTTAGCTTTAATTTATGTGCTGCTCCACACAGCTACAGTTATTGCAAGCACCAACCACTGTTTGGCCTCTTTCCCTCACTGATAACTAAAGCACAAGGTGAGAATTCCTCAGACTCCAGACTATATGTAATCAGGGTCTAGAAGTAGATGACCAAACAATTTCTTCCTTAAAAAAAAAAAGTAACTAACAAGAAGCTTTTAGCAATTCACACGTCTTTTTCCCAAAAACTGCAATGAAAGAAAGGCTGGATAGTCATTGTCAAAAGGCAGTACAGTACCAGGCAGATCCCTTCCCTATCTTACCTAGTAGATATACACATTTACAAACAAAGGTACTGGGAACTGTGAATCAGAATATACAAGACCCTTTCAAAAGTTTACTGTGCTTCCCAAATTAGTATCATTCCCTTGTTTTATGGGCATTTGAAACTGCAATCCTTCCTAACCCTCAACTCCAAACCCTGCAAAGATCACACAAAGGAACTCAGGTATCTATGATTCTATGTAAGATGTGCAAGGCACTGCACAATCTCCAAATCAAACACTATATGAACATTGGACACAACACCAGAGGCACCAAAGTGCATATTTGACCAAATTTGCAAAATGTGAAAACAACATGAAGCATCATAAACACAAATTAGAGACAAACAATCATTAAGGACACCAAACAACTTCTTGAACACAGCCTTAAAAAAACCACAAAATAAATAATTTCAATATCTAAATATCAAGGGATTAAAAGGCATTTTGCCACATGTAAGGGAAGGCATCACAGGTGAGGAAAATAACTGTCAACACAAGAGATCACAAATCAAAAAGCAGCTTTTTCACATAGGAGATAGTAGTATCATTGGATAGCATTTGAATATGTTCATTTCCTGAAAGCTCAAATATCACCACTTCCTGTTTTTGCTTGTCCACCCACTTCTGACATTGCAAGGCACTCTGCAAGTTTACTGTACCGTCCCCATCGCTGTACAGAATCTTGGGTTCTCTGTCAGGAAAACTTTCATAATGGAAGGAATCAGGTGTTTCCACTCCAGTGCCATAAAGACAGTGTATGCGTACACCAGGTGGTGCCATCTGGTAGACCAGGTGCTCAGTGTCTTGCCTCATGAGCCAGCCATCCTCAAAATTGATGTCCCTGTAGAATTTTCTGTAATCCCGAAGAGTATAGTTAGCTGTGGGGGTGCTCACAAAGACCTTATCTGGAGGCCACGTGTAGTTGTAGGGGAGCATCCAATTTGTGGAAACTGCTGATCTCTGCTGGTCTCTAATCTTGAGTGAGCTGATAACAGGTATTCTGTTGTTGTCACCTTATAAAAAAAGTGGAATTTAATTACACAAAAAGCAATGCCTGAACATCAGCTAGCAGCAATTGTCATCACTCACAGTGCTACCTGGAATAAAAAGTTTCTTTTCTCTGCTTACAGTGACAATTTGAGAAGTTTTTCCTCATTTATGATTTTTTTTATAATTAAGTTCCAAAAACTAACTTTCAATAACTCAAGATTAAATGCAAGCTGATGACTAAATGACTAACAAGCCAAGAACACTGCTGCCTTTCCAATATTATCTTTTTTTGTAGGAAATATTTTCTCCTTTATTAGCCAAGTAAGAAATCAGCTTTTATTAGGCATTTATACCATCTAAAAGCTGTCTTAGATTCCCTTCTGGAAATGTGTTTTACACTAAGTCTGGTACCTGGATCATGTTTTTGCTGAAGGAATAAATACTACTATCCACATGCATAAGAACTCATGAAGAGACTTTATAGGCTTAAAATATTTAACTTCTGCACATTCAAAACAAGCAGAGCAGCAGTATTTCATTCAGGATAGCTACAGAAATTACTGTTTTATTTACCATTTGGCATGGTGTTTTACCAGGTTACACACTCCCTTCATAATGAAACCTACCCAAAAATGTCTTACAATTGAAATAAAGTGGCAGACTCTTAGTTACCTCAAAAGAACTTGTTATAAAAGGAAACAGAAGCAAAACAAGTATTACTGTCTTTGCTTATGCTATCAAGTAAGAATGCTGCACTCAATGACTCAGTTTCCACATGTACAGACTTCTGTACTTTGGCAAAAGAAGAGTTAGAGCTTGTTAGCTTTTTGTGGGAACCATGGGAAATCACCAATATCAGCAGCTTCCTTTCCAGTCAGGAAGTCAAGACTACACAAATACTTGCATTGCTCAGGACACAGATTCTCTCTAATGTAGCACTAATATTTTCTAGCAGCTCTGGTGACCTAAACTATATCTTTGCCAGGGTGGGGGGCAGACAAAGCCAAGAATTGTTGAAAGACCAGTTAATAACTACTATGGCTTAGGGAAGTGTTTTCAGCCAGCCAAGCTTTTCCAACCCATTATATTTTCTTAATATAACAGAACTCTAGAAAGCTAGACCTTATTACAAAGAAATTATCCAATACCCAAAAAACCACTAACTTGTTACATTTTATTAAATTTGGACTTACTCTTATTACAGAACTAGTGTTTGACCAAAACATTTCATTGTTTAGACATCAAGTCCGTTGTTTTCTTAGCAGTTTGTTCCAAAGATGGCTTGACCTACCACATGACTAAATTAAAATTTATACACATTTTTCTTTGGATTTTAACCATTGTTCATACATCTTCACAAAATTAAAAGCTGCTTAATAAGTGACAGATAAAATGATTACTAGAAACACTTTTTAAAAACCCTGAGACAGACGAGAGTTTATTTTCACAATGACTGTCTGATCAAACCTATTTTCCACTACCACAGTGGCCGGCACACCTCAATTCTTTTGTCACTTGAATCAGATTTTCTATTATTAGGTTTAGGTGGTTACAGCATGTAGTACTGCAGGTCAATCACACCACAAAAATTGATATATTGAAACCAAAACAACTATTCCTGAAATAGCACCAAAGTATATTTTCCCATTCCGTAAGGTGGCACTGTTGCTTCAGCAAGGAGACCTAAATAGGATTAGAGGGAGACACTGCTAGTATAACATTGAAACAAATAAAAAGTAACTCAAAATAATCATAAAAGTCCTAAAAAATGTGTTTCATGTTACTGTGTGGTGTCAATACTTGACTGTTCACACTCTCCACTAAGCTACTGAATACTATTTGGCAGTTTTCAGCAAAGAAACCTCAAGTTCTGAGTTGAACAATGAAAGGAATGTGTACAAGATTTATTTCCAGTAGAATAATCAAACACAGAACCTAGCTATTTCAGCCTTCTCTTACAGAACTGTTACAAAATGCTTATCAAACCCTTTACTTTTCTCTCAACTGCACAAGAACTGTGTGGCCAAGATCACGCTTAGGTCAGCAAGCACAATACTCATTTACATTAGTGTTCAAAATATTAGGTCTAAGGAAGACACTGCTGGCACCTCAAGCTGACAAAAATTCACCACCACAGTGAATTTTGTGTCTTTGCTTCCTGTAGTGGGAAAAACATGCTAATTTTATTGACACTGGAAATAAAATGATACATGTGTTAATCCTGCAAAGCACATAAGTAGCAGAAAGTATCACAGAAGATCTACAGGGAATAACTCCACTTCTGTACTGTTTTACCAGTTTCATAACAACCGGGAATCTGACATGAAGTTCCTGGCCATATCACAAACAGGAATGGGAGCAGAGTCAATGCATTCCTAGCTTGCCTTGCCCTTCCTGCAGCAATGCAGTATTTTTCTTTAAAGCAACTACTCTTCTACATCCTAACACCTTGATAATTTCAATTTTATAAATTTTAATAGACTAGTGGAATTCAAGTGTTAATGCCTGATAGTGGCGATGTATTTGAGACAGAACTAGCATAAAAATGTTCATTCTAATATTATTTTCTGCCCATTTAATTTTACTGCACAATTTTTAAGCTTTCTGCTCTAGCACATGGAATTTTGTAGAACAGGTGTACAGATTAAATGATAACTATACTTAGTAGAAATTTAACTAGTCATTACTCATTTGTATAGCTAGCCACTTGGATGAGATGCATCCAAAAGGATAAACATATGAAGCACAAAAGTTTAATCAAAGAGAAAGCTAGGACTATGGAGTTTCATATAATTATGTGGAATTTTATTAAGGTGATATTAACATTGCTCACTTCCTGCCATTTCTGTAGCATGCAAATTTGTCAGAAAAAAGCCTGTGGGAAATGTAAAATCAATTTTTACAGTGCCATTGCAATGGATTTAACAATACATTACTCAATACAAACGTCCAATTTAAGTTTTCTAATTAGTAACTGAGCTGTGCAGAATCAGATGTCTTTGCTAAGCAAAGCATTCTTTGATTAGTCCACGCACAGCTGGCACTTGCTGTGTTCTGCATTTTGATGAAGTGAAGTTTCTGATGTCAGCTTTGTTTAGGAAGAAAATAATGATATCCAAAGTTAACAAGTCAGAAACAAGTTAAAAAACCCAACCCAGAAACATAATGAACTAAATCCCAAAGGACATTAAATAATTACAGTATCACACAGGTGGGGTAAGTGAACTTTTTCCATGAGTCACACATTATGCTTCTGAATTATTTGTTTTTAGTCTCAGACATATTCAGTATGCCAAACCCTAGATCTCAAAAAAAGCACTTTTCTGTAGTGTTATCACTTTCAACAGGCATTTGTATCGTGGGCACCACTTCACCACCATGTCTATAGGTTTTCCTTAATGGTAACCACAAGCAGCTGTGTGATCTTTAATCAAAGGAAACAACTGGATGCTCTGGAGTCCTTGTGAGGTTCACAGTACTGCACAGAGCACAATCAGGCTGGAGGTAGAAGTGAAAGAAAGAGGAGACCAGGCCAAACAGCAGATGATACAACAATCTGCTGGAAAGAGGTTAAGAGAGATCAGGAGGGGAAACAGCTCCTGGTTAAGAGATATAAAAAAAGCTTCACTCACTCCCATAAACATAAAGAATGACAGTCTGGTCACAAGGTTTGAAACATCAAGTTGCCATCACTTTATGAAAAATTATGTTTATCTTCATAGTACCTTAAACACTCTCATCCTCCAGTCCTAGAGTTAGTCTAATTAGTAATTTTGTTGCACTACTAACAAAATACATTGCAAACTTTCAAGTTACCTACCTGAAGCCAGCACACGGAGAGTTTTAGCCACTCCTCCCCAAGGAGCACCTAATGACACAAAATCCTTTATGTACTTGTCTTTCCAATCCTGACTCTGATGGTTGAGGAAGTAGAGGGTGTACATATTGCCCATACTGTGGGCTATCAAGACGACAGGACTTCCATACTGCTCATACATCAACTCTATCATCTTGCGAAGGGCCACAAAATAGTCTCGATTCTCATCTAAAGTGAAGATGCACAGGACTGCAGTTATAACTCTTGTGAATGCTGAACTTCAACACAATTATTTAAAAGGTTACTTTTTGAAACTGTCTGTGGCATTAATTAGTAGTGCAGAGCTTAGAAATTCCAGTATTAAGAGGGGTGAGTGCTTTTGTGGGGATGTGTTTTACTGGTGTGGGGTTCCTGTTGTTTTGTTTTTAAGCATGCCTTAAGCAAGAAGCAGAAAAAGAAGCCACACCACAGAACATTCATCTGGGTCCAGGATACTCAAGAACTAGTCAGAATTAAGGTTTTAAGTATAATGCAGATGGGATGGGAGAGGGGATCCAGAATATCACTGCTGGCTAGGAGAGTAAAAATTCTGTTCAAGTATTATTTACTTGGTGCCTTTCGCCAGTCGTAAGGTGCTCCTCTTACATCTTCATCACGTTTGTAGCCCCAATCTACTAAACTCTGCACCAGCATATAAAAGTAACTGCCTGGAGACATAGGAGAGAAACAGAATAGTGACGAGTTAAGTATCAAAAGCAGCCATAATATTATTATTAATAAAAATATTATATATTATTATTAGTTTCTATTATTAGCATTATTTCTGATACCATATATATAAACGTTAAAATTGTAGCCTTAAGTCTTTGACAATCTAGGATACTGCATATTAAAGAAAACAAGTTGTTCTCTCTCCCCCAAGAGTGAACAAATACCATTATTGAGTTTCTTACTAGTTGGCTGACCTATCATACAAGTGTGGCAGCAAACGTGACGTACACAGAACAGACCTCAGCAAAAATGTGTCTTATCCTTTAACTGTAAAGAAGACACCTCAGAGTTAATACATAGGGAAACATTTGCAGACTGGCTGTATATTGAAAGGTGTTACATATTATGAACTTTGACACATAGGATGTATTACTACAAGTAAATGCATCTAGTAACAGTTTGAAAAATTAAGTGTTAGAACTTCCTACTCAATATCACAGAAATATTTAAGTTTTGAGCAGAACCTCACTTGTTAATCTTGAAAGCTTAGCATATAGTCCCTGAAGTGAACAGAGGCAATTTTAAATATGGCTGTGTTCTAGTTATAAGAGTGATCTAGTGAAGATCATTAAGCACATTACTGCCCTTCCGGGGACTGCTCCCTACAGAAAAGAAAAATAAAACCATGCTATGAAACATGTGAAGCTCAGTGCATTAGTACTCAAGTCTTAAGCCACAGGTTACAATTCCTCACAAAAGCCTATCAGATTCAGTGTTTTCTGGAAGATGACTTCTAGAAGAAACACTAAACAAAAACCACTCAAAACCACAGGAATGCAGGAATCCTTTGCAGTGAAAATAGAACTATATGACACTGATAAAAGCTGGGGAACTACAGTGTGTGTAGTCCCCACATCTCCCAAGCCCATTAACTCCATTCTTAAGGCCAAATACCATCTTAGAACGAAGCTGAAATTAAGTGGTTTTATTTTAGTTTTGCTTGTCAAGCATGAGTTACAGAATTTTCTACTCATTTTCCAAAAGTGTCTGTCTTCAAAGTGCCTACTCAGGTTTCACCCAGAGAACTATAATCATAGTTTGGCACAATAATAAAGAATCTTCTCAACCCATCAGGCCAAACAATAGACAAAACAATACAATGCAAACACTTCCAAGCAAAGTGACCCATGTTTTACCTTACTACAAAAAATTAAGTCTTGTTTTCTATGTCTAAACAGAACTGTAATTTGAAATTACAGTAATTGCTGTGTAAAGACACTAGAAAAATTCTTCAAGTGACAAAGCACTTCAGACACAGCTTGTACATACCAACACTCCTTTTACTTGGGTCAAGGAATTCCAAGGAAAATGTCTGCCCAAAACCTGGGACTCTGATATCCACTCCATCTGGTGGTTCTGTAACCTTACTTGTTCGATTATACACCAGCCTGGGGGTATATATAAAAAAAGAAAACATTAAACATGTCATATTACCACATGACAACTCAGCTACACTGGGTCTTACATTGAGTGCAGCAACAAGAACTTTTAAGTGCTATTACCCAGAAGAAAAAAAACAAAAAAACCCTGGCAGGCATGATAAGAGTACTCTAATGGCTAAGAGGTTACACAGTACAAACCATTCTAATTAGTTTAATGCTGTCCATGAAGAATTTGACCCTTATCTTCTCTTTCAAGCTGAACTTTAACTTTACAATATAAGCTACTTTATATAGTTCTGTACCATTCCACTTGGCATCAAGCCACATAATGGAGAAAACTTGAAGAATGTGGTAGTAGAAGATAAAGAAACCTGTAAAATCAAATATCAGAAAAATTATCCTAGATAAAAATAATTCATTTCTGTTTCACTTGAACACCGATACCAGCATTAGAGAGCACTTGGTATTTCTTGACTGATAACAACTGGTACCTCAGGAAACAGAGGTACTGAGTGTTTTGTAGGTACTTAACAAATCAATTTGAGCTATCTGGAGCATTGGGTCAGGGCTTCTTTGGGGTTTTTCTTATTGTTGTTGGGGATTTGTTTGTTTTTAATACTGTATCCATACAATTGCCTTACATGAATGCAAGTTTTTACCCCTAGATGGAGTCTTAGAACCTGAGCTGATACTCAAATCTTGACACACCAAAAAAATCTCTAACCTGCAAGAGTTAATGATTTTAATAAAGCAGATTGAATAAAGAAAGGGTCTGGGAGCTGTAAATTAGGTGGTAAATTTAAACCAAAATAATTCTGGGAGAGACTTCCATACTGCCCTTGAAGGACCCCATGTGTCTCAGCTGCCCATGAGGCTGCTCTCAGTGATCCTCCTGCCCAATGTACCTCCTTGCCTCATCAAAACTTAATTAACTCATCAAAAAAGCAGAAAGTGTTCTGCCTTAGATAAGCCTACAGAACTGTCTGATAAACGTCCAAGCCAACACTGGGTAACTGGTAAGAGAGAAGGTGGAAGAAAGTAAGAGAAGCTCTGCTTTTTATCAGTGATGAACAGCTACCTCAGATTCAACAGAGCCACATTCCCCAATTCATCCTATTACTTCACCTAGCAGAATGCCAAGTAATTTCTGTCATTCATCTTGAATCAGAGAAGAAAGTTGAAGGTGGCCATTCTGTACAAAGCAGTCTAAGGAAAGGCAATTGCTTTGAAGAGCAACATTTCTGGTCTTACCTGATATTATCAATCCAGCAGTCAATGATGACAGGCAGAAGCAACTCTAAATTCAGCCAGAGTGTAAAATAACTGTCTGTCTTCTTAGAGCAGAGATAGTGCACTACTGATGGCTTATCTAACTTGGCTTCCAACTGATTACCTAAGTCCCCTGGAACTGAAAGATATAAAAAGGAGACACTTAAAACTAAAGTGTCTAACATTTTACATTATAATATACACATCTTAATACTGTAGCCCTCAGACAGTATCACTCCATCTAGAGATACTGTTAAGTTTTGTAACTGGATTAAAAAACATTACACAAAAACAAAGCACTGCATGCACAGTTTCAACTGAAAGTGATTCATTTCTTAAAAAAAATCACTAGCTGGGGAGCCACCATGCAGAATCATTCCAGTTCAACAGTTCATAACTTCAAAGAGCAGACTATATAGGAACAGGTCATGTTAGGCCATGTACATGGAGAGACAGATGGTCTCTGACATTATCAAAATTATCTGTGTTTTAAAGTGCAAAACTGAATCTTTCTGAAACAATTTTTTCTTTGATGTATTACAACTACACCTGCATGTCTTTGTTCTCTTCAAAACAGTTGCCTACAAACTAACAGTTTCATCTACAAAAAACCCCATGAAAAGTAAAACCAGCTCAGTTTGTATTTTATCTTCTCCACCTCTGACCACACTTTTGCTGCACAAGATTTAATTGGCTAGCATAATAATCCAGTTTCATATCTTTTCTATTCAGGTTTGGATGCACCAACAGTTTTGATGTGTTTATTTATATATATATTACATCAGTAATACTGGAGGGAAGGGTCTTGTATTTGTACTTTCTCTGAAGTGCACTGTTCTTAAAGCATATACTAAATGCCAGTATTCCTTTGATGAAGTTTTATGTATCTTTATTTTCAACACTAGATTGAGACAGGAATATTATTTCTAAATTAGAACTAAGCTTAAAAAAATGCCATTTCAATTTTCAGCAGTACATTTTCAGAGAAGTTTCTTACATTGGTCATGTTGAATATTTTTTTTCTCAACAACCAGAAAGTAAAAAATAATTCAGTACCTGAAAAGTTCCTCTGTGTTAGAAAAAATTAAGAGTTAGGCACTTCTTAAGGGCTCCCCCCCCCTTCTGCTCCACATGTCCCTACCTTTTTTAGGTGTGCGTAACTACATCCTATTTACCTGTCAATGTTTAATTTTGAAGTTTTTCAAAGCAGACCTACCCATTTAGTTGCATTTCTTACCCACTTCAGTAAATTATTTAATCAAAACAGTTTAAGTTCAATGGAACTTATACCATGGCTAAGTACAGAATTCTGTATTAAAGAATAAGATTTTAGTGAAACTAATTTAACTGGAGAGCCAGATAAGATGGCAGCAGATGTCACTTATTGCAGAACTGAAAAAGGACAGAATTTCAGACTAAATATAGACCTAGACAACCTCCCGTGGACAGGTTTCAACCACTGCAGGTTATGTCCCACTATAAAAGAGATACCATGGGATTTCTCTGTTAACTACCCCTACTTTCTCATTCGATTTTTAGTTGGTTTATTTCTGTAGTCTTAAGTGAAGCATTAAAAAAAAACAAAAAAACCCACAGTAGCTGACCACAGTTTATTTTAGGTGGTATTTCAAGGACTCAGATATACTGGAAAGCATAGTAAGAGAGATTATAGTATTGCATCACACCCTAAAAAGAGTTTACTGAAGTTCAGTCTTGTAACCTCACAAAATACCTTTTAGTTAGTGCTTATAGAACTATAAAGCTACAAGTTGTTCCACAGTCTCGTGCCTATGCTATCTCAGTGTTCTTAATTAGAAAAGGAACAGAACATAATTCTATTTATATAAATCATTCATGGCAGGCCAGTTTCAGCAGCAGACCTGCCAAGAACAGAACAGGTTCATTTTGTCTTCAGTTTCAATGCAAAACAAAATAGAAGAGTGACATTCCGTTCTATCCTGGAATCTCATTTCCTTGGGTAAAAAAAAGTTATTCCAGCAAAAATACCTTTAAAACCTTAAGGCAAACCCGCAGAGTATCAGAGTTTTTAAGACCTTGCTGAGTTTTCTAAACAGCACTCAAAGCAGCACTCCTGCTCAGAGAAGGAAGATTCACAACTGAAGACGTCTAAGATTATAATCAAGATACAGTTATCAACAAGAGTACTGAAAGCAGGAAACTGTACAAAGTCTCACTTGGACTTCATAATTAGGTGATCTTAGATTAACTGCAAGTTTAATTTGGTTAAGGTATTTCATCCTCAGCCGTCTTGAGGACAGAGACTATGCTTCTATGTCCAATTCAGAGCAGAAGATGAGAAGCATTACATCCTGATTTCTACCCAAGGGATGACAAAGAACAAGTTGAAAAGTGAAAATTTATTTAATTCTAAACAAAAGATAAGGGGCAAGTTCCACCTGTGCCAAGATAAGTACTGCAGCTAAATAAGTCTCCTGTACAAGCGTGATGCCCAGTTCTTTATAAAGCAGGGATTAACAAAAATGTTTTTCAGGTTTACATTTCCATTTTAACAGTCAAACTGCTAATCACCAATTCACAACTCATGTTTTATTTTCTGAAGTATGTTCTGCAAGCTGAAGAAAGTTCATGATTAAGCTACAGGGAACAAAAAGCAGATTTTTATTTTTTTCAGATTATGGAAAAAAACATGCAAGATCTTCAGTCCTCACCCAACACAATTTAAGGGTTAATGATTTACATTTTGGCTGCTGGAGGCCTGTTCAGTGGCTTTATGATAAGTAACAGGTTAAGAAGACCACACTGAAGATTAATTCTGTAGGATAAGGACATACCTTATTGAATTTTCTGCTATGGTGTTTGAAAGCAGCAGAAAAATACAATTCCCTTTGCTTTCAGACCACACAGAGAAAGCATCTGTGACAGATGCAAGTGATTTTTTAAATGTAATTATCTGCAAGTAACTTTTCTCCTCATCCTCTCACCTACTAATATCTGTCATTTCTAAACCTTTTTACTGGAAACATTATAGAAAACTCTTACTTTTTAAAGCCAACAGACTGACCCCATAAATGTACAAAATAACTGGCAAGTGAAGTTCCGCAAAATACATCAGGACTTGTTAAAGCTGGATGTCCAGGAAGAGACCTCAAGCAGTACCCTTTGCTTTCCTCATTTGCAGGTTGTGCAATTCATGTGTTGACTTCAGAAGTGTGATATTTGGAAAAATAACTGAGATTTCATATTCAGCAAAAAAAGTGTTTCCCTCAAATTTGATGAGGTAGCACTTCTAGCAGTTTCTCATTTTTCACAAGGATGGTAATCCCAGCAGAGCTCATTTCTAACATAGATGAGCCCAATTCACTTCCAGTACTATAGTATACTTGGCTGAATTTTTGGTCTCAACTGCCCTGACAAAACTAGTAGATCTTCTGGGATGGGTTCTCATTTGATTAAAATTTACAGAAAGCACATTTTAAAAATATATTTCATTGTTTAAAAGAGGCTACAGACTTTTCCAAGTCTGGCAACTACAATAACTAGCTTTAGGATTCACTGAAGCTCCTGCCCATCACTATCCTTGTCTTGATGACAGATTCACAGTTCCCAGCAGAAGACAGCAAGCAAAATGCACCCTGGAGAGTGACTTGCCTTAATACTACTCAGAAAATAGAGAACAGAGCACACAACAAAGATGACCAATATTGGGATTTTAAATTTCATTTGGAAAAAGGAAAAGGTAACACCTACATAAACACAGGGGGTGGAGGAAAGTGCTATTGCTTGTGGGGCAAACAGACAACCAATTGCTACTTTTACCTGAAACGCAAATGCCTTTGGCTATGTATCAGCTATCACAGCTTTTTTACTGGTAACATTTCTGCAAATAACTCATCCTTTTGCTTCTATCAATTAGCCTTCCTTTAAAAGCAACCAAGTTCCCTGGAAAATTAATTTTAAACTCTGACCACAGTTCTCTAAGGAGAATATCTCAAAGCAGCTCAGACTCAACGACAGACTGTGACAGAAAAGGCTCATGTTTAAAATTAGGAACAAGAAAGCAAACAACATCTCACATGATACTCCCAGATACCTCAGATCACATGAGGCATAAACATTTAAATCACTCCTGACATCCAGCCAGCTGACCATACAAATACATACACGACAATTAGCAGTCAGCAGGAATTCAGACAAACCTCTTTTGCATGCAAATCAATTATTAACAAAATTCATTTAGGTATCTTTCTAGAAGACTTTAGCCAGGTACCTAACAATTGTTTGCAGAAGGTATCAGAACATTGATATACTAATTGTGTTGAGTCAGCTCTAAAAGGTAAAGAGTTCAGTGAATTTGCTGCTGATCTTATAAAGACAGGTTATCAGCTCCCAAAATTGATAAGATGTGAGATAGTACATAGTGATTATCCACAGGACTATATGAGAAAATGAAGGAGGAAGAATAGCCACAAAAATAAAGAAGCTGCTTAGTGTATTAGAAGACAAGCATGATGAATATATAACCAAACTGATAAGAGAATTGCAAAAATATTACAACTGCATGTAAACATGAAGCAGATATCCAGAAGTACTTGCACAGAAAAAAAAAAAAAAAGAAGATATATTTACTAAGTTTTGTCAGTAGAGCAGAGGTATTCATTAGGTTGTCCTGATTCTTAAAGGAGATTTTGCTGTATTAATATATTGTCCTGGTTTAATAGAAAACTCTTAAAACAGGCATGAAAGCAATTCATTATCTTAAGTAGCCTCCTTTTCCCCAAAAACAACTGAGAGAGGAAATTCAAGACAAACACCTTACATTTTAATAAGCATTGTGTCTTTGATATCAAGCCTTTAGGCAGGACTGCAAGTAAAGGTTTGATTTTTGCTAATGTTTCTTCTCTCGTGCCACTATTTTAATAATACCTTTTGATGCTTTGTTATTTAAATCTCGGGGAAAACCAAGCAAATGCATTGAAGCATATTGCTGTCAATTACTATTCATGTCAGTTTGGTCCCTGGTCATGTACAAACATCATCTTCAGGCACAGTAGCTCCTGCTACTAAGGCACCAATGGATGATGCACACAACAGCTTAAAAAAAATAACCTAATCCGATGGAGTGGTGCCACTCTCCACATTCCTTGTGCCAGCTCCAGCATTAAATTAATTCAACTACAAAATTAGTCACTTCTTCCTTAACAAGGTAGCTTTCTCATGCTTTAGCAAGACAAATGACTCCACAAAGTGACCAATAGGTAGGCACAAGGAAAGCTGGGGGAGCACTTAGGAGCTGTTAGATTGGCTCAGCTGTTCCACAGAACCACACTTCACCTGAGCCAGTTAGGGGGCTCTACACACCTGAGAGCTGTTGCCAGCAAAACTACAGTCAATATAACGTTATAGTCAAGCAGCCCATCTGTTTTCAGATTTGAGATTCCTAAAAGCAGTATTTTTGTTAGTACCTGGGGAGCAGAACAAAGTTACTCATATCTAAGCAATATGCCAGATTTGCAAACTACTGTTCTGCTTCCTCTGCCGTTACTTGGGTAGGCACAGGTTGCAACTGCAAGTGGGGTCATTACTCCAAAAACCTTAGAACAAGTTATACTGGGTCTTGTGACCATATCACTGATCTAAAATATTTATGAAATTATCATGAGATGGACAACATTCCCTTAAACAGCATTCTTTCTTTCTTTATTCCTTAACATTGACAAATTGCCATGCACAGAAAAGACCAAACTTGTTAATTCCCCTTTCTACTTAAGGGTTTTAACTTGCAAACAGACCAAGAATGCTTAGATCATGAGACCACTTTTACTACAAAACATATTTCAAAACTGAACACGTGAGGAAATAAGGGTCTAGATGCCAGCCTGACAAACCAGGAGGATCCATATCCCCTTTTTGTATGGACCCAAAGCCAGCTCAGGCTTGGACAGGCCTGTATAACGCAGCCTTGCATACACCCCTCAGTCTCCAGTGCAAACTGTTTTTCTTCCCTCTCCCAAACATCTGTGTTAAGCCAGCACTTAGAATGCCTCCCTAAGTGATTCTTCTAAACCCTTCTACCATCCTCATCACGGTAATTCCTGAAAAGCTTATGTTAACATGTCCACATACGCAAGAAGGGTGAAGAAAAGGTCATAAAAAGTTAACTAGAACCAAGATGAGAACATTTCATACAGAACCAGTGAGTGACCGAAAGTCACTCCCTCCTCTCCTCTATTTGTTTGACCTTCACTGCCCATGTCACATCTAATGGAAGCTAAGTTCTTAGTGCAGGTGTTACTGTTTACAGTGACAGTCGCTTCTACACATCAAAAAAACATGGGATTTTACAAAAGGAAGTTAAAATAAATCATCCCCTAAGAGCACCTACTGTCTCAAACATATAGACAACCCAGAAAAATTGTTTAAAACCCACTGAATCTTCACTTCTTGGACAGGTCAGGACTGGGCAGCAGAAAACAGCACACTTTAAGAAGCAGACACTGAGTGGAATAGCAAGTGATGCAAGTTCTGTAGTGTTTGATGAAAACTCACCCTAACAGCAAGGAAATCTGTTTTTTAAACCACCTGCTGACAAATGTGGGCTAAGCCACACAGTATTTACCAGAAATAGGAAAACAAAATGTAGACCAGCCATAGTTTTTAAAAGCATCCTTAGGGTACACATATACTTACAGTAGGTCCATCAGTAGTAACTCCATGCTTCTGTAATCACTGCCCTTTTATCCCAATTGCTTTTCCATCTTTTTTGATTCCTTCAAAGCTGCAGTTGAATATTGGACCAGCAACTTACACACTATCACCTTTGTCATCAAAAAGTTTGCACTGGAGCAAGTGCCAAAGTTTATTGCTAAAGCCCAGCATTACAGAGAAGAGAGATGGGATAAAAGATTGCTTCTAAACTCCACAGACAGAACTCAAAGAACTTTTGCTCATATTTTAACTCCAGCCTCCTAAAGCATCTTTTTCAGTTTCTTCTTCAACATCTACATCCTCTCAGCTAGTTTAGCCATCCGCTAAGAACTCTGAATTGGTACCTGGTGGTTCCAAGATACACAGCATCTTAGAAGTTCTTGTTTCGCATTAGCCCTTTGATGTCAGAAGCTTCTAACAGCAGTAGTAGTAAAGTCAACAGCAGAGCCTACATTATTACAAACAAATGGAGCTTAAACTGAATGATGTGCCAATTATTATCTTTTTCCCAGTATTTTTCCCACTTGGTTACTTTTTCTTCCCCCTTTATCATTAGGGTTAGTTGCCTAGTAAGAACACACAGCATACTGAACACATTGACAGGACTAGCTACTGACATTAATATCACCAAACGCATTTGGTTCACGTAGAGGAAATCTTAATAATTACAATTTCAGTGGACAAGTTACTAAGACAAATATTATTCTCGAGTCTTATCATTGGATCCAAAAAGCATCTAACAAACATTACTTAGTAACCATTACATTAATACTTTCTACTTACCTGTTACACACTGTTTTGTATTAACAGGTGAAACCACAGGCCAGTAATCAATACCAAGTACTCACAGTCTGACTGCTGTAACACCCAGTCACTCCTCCTTCCACTTCTGATGACAACCTCTTTTATGAAAGGGTCGTGTAGAGTAAAAACTTGAGAAGCGAGGGTCTGGTTTTAGTTAATGAGCTAAGAACGTCTTCAGACGAGCCTCGGTGTTGCCACACCTGCTGACAGCTGCAGCCAACCCCACAGCACGCCTGTGCCCCCCCTACCCGGGCCTGTCATTTTAGCTCTTGCAGCCGAGCCAGAGCCGGGACCGAGTCAATGCCAAGAACCTCCGTGCCCAGCACCGGCGCCCCCGATACCCACAGCAACCGAGGCGCTCACCAAGCGGGGTCGCTCGGCCAAACACCCCGGAGGCCGCGGGCAAGGGCAGCCGTGCGGGGCGCGCAGCCCTGCGACTGAGCCCGTCGCGTCCCGGGCCGCCCGGGGGGGCGACAGCAGAGACAGCGGCCTGCACCGGATTCCTCAGCACCCCACGTACGCCCCGTGGGGTCCCCCCGGTTCTTACCTAGCACCACGGGCGGCCCCACGGACCGGCTGCGCCGCAGGCACCCGCCGCTGGGACAGAGGAGCAGCAAGAAGAGCAGAAGGCTGAGGAGGGGGCTCCCTCCCGTGCGCGGGAGAAGCCTCGCACCGCTCGGCCGGACCATCACCCCAGCGCATAACCCCGGGGCCGGACGCGTCGCTCCGCCGGGGCTGCCGCCACCGGAGTGCGGGCCCGCCGCCCGGCCCGGACAGAAAAGGACCCGCCCCGCACGGCCCGCCCCGCACGGCCCGCCCCGCAGGCCGCACCAGCCGAGCGCGGAGAGCCCGAGCTGCCGGGCGACCGCCCCCTGCCCAGCCCCGCAGGCACCTCTGAAAATGTGGCGGTTCCCCCTGCCTCCCGGAGGCCCCGGCCCCTGTGAGGCAGAGCCGACAGGTAGGGCAGCCCGCAGGTCCGGGCTGAGGCCTCTGGGCCCGGCTGGCCGTGGAATCTCAGGGAGGGAAACGTGCTGCGGGAGGAGTGTGTTTGTCAGGCGTTACTACATCTACAGCGGTGTGATCGTGATTTCCAGAGGTGATTTCCAAAAGTAAGGGGCGTTTGCTGCAAAACTTACACGTGAAAGTAGGTAGCGTACAAGTGGTGTGGTCAGACTGGTCGGAGGAAAAGCAAGAATACGTGGCAGAGGTGGGGATTTTAGTATTGCACAGTCAAGGGACCAGGCATCCGATATAGAAGCTTATGGGCATAGCTGTACTTCAGGCAACAGCTGACTAATGTGGCAGCTAATTGGTACAGGCTATCATTGAGGTCAGGCGTTTGGCAATACTAAAAAAAATCATTAGACCTTCGTACACATAACAAGAACAGGTAGACTTATAATTATACTAATTTAAAATTAGAAGGGATATAAGCCTTTGTGCTTCAGCAGTGCCAGTTAGTAGGAGATACGTGCTCTGTTTGAAGTACACTTTGGTTGGTGTCTGGTTGTGGAGGAGGAGGAAGAAAGATATCCACAGAGGCAGAAACTAAACAGGGAAAAAGGGTACCTGGAACCAGCGTAACCACATCTCATGATCAGTCGTGGTTGTGCTGATGGAGAAGGCAAGGTTTCCTTGGTTCACTCATATATCTACTGCTGTGGACACTTTCTGAGCCCAGTGTTATCAGTTCCTTCTCAGGGTAAAGCTATTTCTGATATGATTACTTTGCAACAATGGCACTGCAGTGCCTGTCTCACAGTGTCTACATCCCTCGGTGTCTACTAATTTTCAGAAATATTCTTTGATAACTCCAACAAGTTATATATACTGTAGGGTACAAAACTGAAGCTGTTCTCGCTGCACAGTATTCAACAACGTGTAATTCCTTCAGAAAAACATGTCAGAAAGGTCTGTGTGTGAAGGCAGAATCTGATGGAACAGGTACACAGCCTATTAACAGGAGTAAAGAACAGTGATGGGGGCAGCTTGGCATTGACATGGAAGAAGGAGGACACATCTTCCTCCTTCTGAAATAATAAGAAGAGAATGCAACAAATCACTTAAGGAAGCTAAGGGATAAGTCTAAATCTAGACTTGCCTTCTCAAGGCAGTTGCCACACCTTGTGTATTTACAGTGAGTGGGAAGGTGACAACATCCAATAAACCCAGAGGCGTGTGCCAAAAACAGGTGCTTAGTCATCGTGCAAGTGTTGACTTGAAATGACCTCCTATTAAGACAAACTACTGGGAGTGCAGGATTGACTGCAAATCTGATTGCAACATTGATCCTGGTGTAGGCATTACATGTTACAAAATGCAGCAAAGCATCTTATGGAAAGGTAAAACAACATTTAGAGAGAACTGATTTCAGTCACTCACATTCTTTCATAGCCCTGTACTCAAACACCCAAAATGCACATGTCCAAACAGTCAGGCCAGGATCACTTGTGCTATGACACTAGGTACAAGGAGTGCAAGCTGTCAGTTCCAGTCCTCACTACATCTCTTGGGTAGCAGCAAAGCTGCTTTTGTACAGATTTTCTATGCCTTTTAGGAGTGAGTTGATACGTTGTGATTTTTTGGTCTCAGTCTGTTTCACCCTCTGCAAATTTAGGGCAAGCTCATTGCCAGTTGTCTTTGTGCCCTCCTTTTGAAGTATCTGACAGAAAGAGGAATGATCTGTGTGACTTACTCTGCACTTGGTGCCATCTTCCTGTCGCCAGAAGGCAGGTCTTCTGCTGATAATGTATTTCTGCTGCAGGCCTCTTAGAGCACAGGCCTTTTGGTCCTGGTGTAAATACTGCATTTGTCAGTGTTTACCAGTTTGATTGCTCTTATTTGTGTCCTTGATCATCACGTGTGTCATTTTTTTGAACCTTTGCCTCATTGATTCTACTCATGGTACCACACAGGAGCATTTCCATACTCAATTCAAACTAATCTTCACATTACTTTTACAAATATCTGTGCTGTTCTGGCAGTTAGGAGTATCTTCACACTTAAATAAAAACCTTTCCATCTTATTCTCCAGGGAAAGCCTGCTAAGCACCTAGCTGTTGTGCTCCTGCTCAGCTTTTTAGATAATGGACTTTCAGCTGATGAATCAAGTAGTGTATGTTAGTTCTTTCTTTTGTTTTTCTTTTGGACATTTAAACTTTTCTCCTTCTGGACATTCAGACCACTGACATTCAAAAATAGAGTAAATTAAGCTCTGCCTTTGTAATGTTATTTAAATATGCACAGCAGATTTGTTTCCACATTGAGTGCCTGGTTCTTTTGTCACTTGCACTAACAAACACAAGGAACCATGACCCTCCAAAGAATCCCTTAGCATTGCTTTACATTTGCTGCTGCTGCTGATTGACCCAGTGTAACTATTTCTAAGTGCTGTTTTCTTAGGACAGTACAGCTCTTCCTCCACAAAGCATGGCTTGACAGCAGAACATTTGTAGATTAATAGCAATTCATTTGGGAACATGACCCTGTGTAGCCACACACAGAATTCTAGGCATCATCATCCAAGGCAAATTCACAGGACCAGCTACAAGTCTGAACTGCCAGTAAAATGCCAGCAAGCTTATTGCTATTCAAAATACTGTTTTCTTCACATTTTGTATCCAAAGCTGGCTAGAAATGAAAAAGGAAGTTGTCACAGTTGAAACTACAGATAAAAATGGTACTGCATCTTTTTCACTTACATATGTGAGAAAAATCATTACCTGTACTCCAAAGGCCAGTTCATTACTACTGTAGACAATTTTTTTAGCTGTGCATAATCAGTGTTTTGAGAAAATATTCTTCTTTCAAAAATAAAATCAAACAAGCCACCAAAGTTAACTATATTAAACACCAGAAACTACAATATCAGTTGCAGTATCTTTAATACTTCTTGAGGGCTTGCACTGGCAACTTGACAGAAAACCTGAATTGGATATGAGTTTGCACACTGGTTATTTGAAAGAAACAGTTCTTTCTAGAAATCTAGTATTTGCTTAAACATCTTTTATTTGATAGAACAGAATTCTCTGTTTGCTTTGGATCTTTGCCATTTAAGTAGTGTTTGTATTGGCTCAAATACCCCTGAAACATGATTGTGCTGAGCTAGACACACTTATAGAAAAACAGCAAGTTTCAAAGGAAGATGTGAAGACAACCAAAGCATTAGCACAGATCTACACTGTAGGCAGAAGCCCATGACAGCACTTTCCCCATTGTAAATGTGTTTAACTCAGGAACTTACCAAGTTCAGAATATATTAATACAATCCTCTTTCAGGAAAGTGCTATCTTAACTTGACCACCTCATAGGATTTTATCAGCCATCCTAATTTTTGCATTTGAATTTGTACCAATGTAAATTATGCCTGAGAACCAGAATCCAACATCAAGGAAAATGAGAATAGTGAAGCATGAACATGTGCAGAAGCTTCTTAGGCAAGAAAGAAGGTTAAAAGATTTAATAAGATGCTTCTTACCATGTATGCAAAAAATATTTGTGTCAATTTGCAGTCATTTTAACCATCTCCCTTGTTGAGTGTATAGACAGCATCTGCTATCCAGTTAATCTTTTCCTGCCAACATCAGTATGACATCTCTTCTTGAATTCCCAAAAATTGTTTTTGGAAAATATTGTAACACAGATATGTGACTTTTCTTTCCATCTAACTCCCAAACATCACAGGCCAGCCCAAGTATGCACCTGTAAATGAATTAAGTTCATATGCACAGTATTGAGCTGGTGCCCAAGGCTAGGGATAAGTCAGGCCTACTCAGAAACCTGACATAAGCCTATGCAGTGATAAAAACTAACATATACACAGGTATAAGGAACTGCACATTTGTTCAGTTTTAAGCTTCATTAGAGAACAGAGATTTTTTAAAAAAAAAAAAGCTGTTTGTTTTTTTTTCCCCCAATTATTCTATCTGTACCACAAAGATTTCCAGTATTCCTTGGCATAACAGATTTACCCTTCTAAGTTTTCCTACATCAGTAGAAATCCTGGCCATTGTTTAAGCATAACTTTTATTTTAAAAAAGCATCCCTAAAATAAAATCATACACCACCAATATGATCTTTCTTCATTGCCTGCAGATCAAAATAATTGTTTGGGGTTGTTTTTTTTAACAAATACCACCGCTTAGAGTCAATTGAGGAGGCAAAAAATAAGCTCAATCCCTTCCTCCTCACAAATAGTTTGAGGCCCAGTTGATGTCAGTCATACCTGTACAATGTGTTATGGCTTTAGTGCAGTTGTGACTGACCTGTAATAATCCTTACATGTTGCAGCTGACCTGAAAGTTGGACAGTCATAAACATGTATTTTTCTTAAGAGCTGGGTGTTGCAGTGGAAGGAGGCTTTTTTTTTCTTTTTAAATACCAACACTGGGTTTTGTAATAATATTACTTCAGAGTAAAACTTCAAATACAGAAGGTTCCATAAATTTACCAGATGTTTGGTTCAATTTATAGCCCAGTTTTGTTAGATTAGCCAGAGGAGGGTTCCACTTCTGGACTGCCTGAAGAGAGTGTTGATTTCTTGCCTTTAGCAAAGGTTGGTGGTTTTTTAATCCACTGTTGGACAGGTTGGCAGACTTTTTAGAAAGTCACTGCACTTGTTATGCTCAAGCTGTGCTTGCATATAAGCACAGTATCAGACTGCAAAGATACTTTCCCTTTCTTTCCCTTCTCCCTGCTTCCTCAGCACTTCACATCCACCTCCATATTGTTCCCCATGTTTTTAGCCTTAGGACAGTAAATCAGTTCCTCAGTCTGTTTCAGACTTAATTTAGTTACAGTGTGAAACAGTGCCAGAAAGAAGGGAAGAGGGCAATTGGATAGTGGGAGTATAGAATTGCAGCCTTACATGAATTTCAACCTAGAATATCAGAGCCAAGCCATCGGCCAAGGTAGGATATCCACAATTAAGAGATCATCTCTCCTATTTTCAAACCTTTAATGCCTGTAATAGATATCAGATTACTCTTTTGGCTCATATTTTGCAAGAGCAAATCAATTCAGGCTTGTAAACCATCCACATAATAGAACTTCATAGTAAATTGTAAGGATCTACTGACTAACAGGCTGAATTGCAAAATCCCTGCTGAAAGAGCAAGAATCTAGAAGATTAGAAAGATTAAAAACTAGGAGTGAAAAATTCTTAGCAAGAATGCCAAAACTAAAAGTACTGGGAGTTTTACCTAAGATTTACTCAGAGTTGGTGTTCTGTGTTGGACCACTGAAGAATTTTGAAATGGAAGCTAGGCAAAATACAGAATTTTAAAGAAATAGTAAAATGCAGAACAGGAAGACGAAAAGTGGAGATACAATTTTGTGTAGGATGAATATATGAGGAAAAGAGTTGAAAATACAATCTATGTTGTGACAAAAACTGAGTAGGTTGAACCCTCAGGGACAGCTTATGTCTTGCACAAGTTCCCATAAATTACAACAACTTCCCAGCACGTTGCGGGAGTGGTAGAACCTGACATTTTTTGCAGCGCAGAGAAACTGCACCTTCTGAGGTAGAAAGCTAACAAGGTGGTTTTGATCTGCAGGCAAGATGCTTAGCAGGTGAAAAGAAGATTGAGAGAAGCAGAATTCAGCATGCTGTTATTGTATAGCTAATGTCTTAGAAGTCTGTAAAAGTGGCTAGGGCACAGTGACATACTTGTCAAAGAAAGCAAAAAAAATCTTGTCATGTAGCATGACTCAAACAGCAGGGTTTCAGGATTCTACCCCACATATAATGAAAAGCTAAGGAGACCACTATGACCACTATTCTGTTTAATAAGCAATTATATCCAGTGTCACACCTTGTTTGGTATCCCAGGCAGACAGGGTGTCAGGGAGGTTGATGAGAAGTACAGGGCTTAGAAAATTTGTCCTCTAGCTCAACGTTACTTCTGAAGAGACAACACTTCTACTGCTAGATCCTACTGATTACTGACAGAATTTAATCCATTTCTGGAAATAGAAGTGTGCCCAGAAGAACTGAAACTGATGTCAGTAATTTAGTAATTTATTGAGCAGAATGTTGGTCTTTATCTAGTCTTCTTAAGGTTTCACTCATCATTTTCAGTGCTAAATTGTTCAGACACTGAAAGCTGGAAAACACCTGACTCTGATCACATTTATTAAGAGATTTCACTTCAGCTTATAAGAAAGAATCAGAGTTCTTCAGTGGGTGCATTAAAAATGAACTGAGGAGAGTTTAATGAATTGATGTAGAGTCTTCCTTTTCTTGATTTTACAATTGTGGCTCTTTGGATCTGAAGCGTGCATGCAATCCTAATAAAAGATGCATCTATAAAGAAAGCCCTTTTCTTAGATGTGGAGATGTAATGTATATAGACCATTAATGTACATTAACATTAAAAAAACCCACAAAATTATCAAGCTTAACAAAACTAATTGTTCAGATCTGAGTTTTGACTGTCAGTGCATATAAAAAGATGCCTGATCTGCAGTTGGGCTTTTACCACTTTCCAAAGAGAGAAGCAGCCTACAAATGCATTTAAATTGTGCATAGACACTTACTCTCCCATCCCTCAGGCACACTAAGAAGTATTGCATATGATTCCTGTAAGGACGTAGTTCCCTTTTAGGCTGAGGAACACAGGCAGTTGGGAATGGTTAATCATGGGAAAATGGTGTAATCAGCAACATCGTGAGGAGCGTTGTGTCAGGCTGTGTCAAACATGCCAGTGCAAAACTATAATTGTAGGAAAATTAAGGTTGGATGGGACTTTTCAAGGTCATTATTCCAATCCTTTTGTTCAAGCCATAGCTAGGATCAAACTTAGATCAGGACAGCTATTCTGATAGTTCTATAGAGCAACTAATACAAGGAGAATATAAAATTAGAATTCTAATTAAATTATACCATTTAATTTAACTCATATCTGGGATTAACATAGTGAAGGGCATTTTGCACAGGGGCAGTGAGCTAACCTGTCATGTTCTGAACTGCAAAATGATGTTTCAGAGACATTTGTGCACTTGTTAGAAACAGGAAGCTTCCCAGAGACTGCCTGGACTTAGTGCTTTGATAAAATAGATTTAGTGCAACAACCTTCTTTTAAAAATCAGTATGTTAAAAGCAGCCTGAAATGTTTTAATTGGCTACATTGCCAATATGTTACTAGGATAACACTCTTAGAGTGTCTTCATGGTATGGCATAAATCATTTAGCTATCAGTGTTTGGCAGCTTGAAGGAAGCTGCTCACATTACAAGCTAAAGTAGTGGTAGAAGATGAATACTGCTATCATGTGACATAAAAACAGATTTTCTGCTGAAAGCAAGAAATATGTGAGCTTTCATGTGGGAGATAAATTGGTCTCATGATTTTCCTGTTGAAGGATATACCAGTATGAGGCAATTTCAAATCATCTGCTTTGACTTCACCCTAACAACTTGTGAAAACAGTTTTGCTCTGTTTGTGGGCAGCAAAGACGCCATGATTAGCTGGAGAAAATAATTATCTCAAAGCTTCTATGTTACTCTATTTTATTGGATATTTCCTCATCTTAGCAAGCTGCTAGACAGTACTGATTTTTCTTGGCCTGCATACACAAGATGACTGTTCTCAGGTAACATGGAAAGGCTAACAATTTTCACAATGTAAGTTCTGTTTAAATGTCTAGTTTGATATGCTCTAGAGTCATCTTCTTGATATCTGTATAACCTTGATATAGAAGATAGTACATGGTGATAAACAAAAACATAGCAAACCTCCAAACTAGAGATTCAGCCTAACATTGTTCAAAACCCAAATCAGAAAACTAGAACTTGGAAAAAGCTGAGGACTGGGTCTGTGATTTGTCATGCAGGACCTCTAATAATTTGATCAGTTGACCCTCAGCAGCAGTGTCTAGCAAGAGCCCTAGCCGTGTTTCCCCTACTGTGTAGTTTGTTTTTCACTCAATGAGAGACCTCAAAATGAGCTGAAAACCAGCACTCTGTATCAGTATATATTGCACATAGAGAACATGTTGCTTTATCAACATGAAGCACATCCAGCTAATTTGGAGGGAAGCTGAGGCAGCAGAGCTACAGTGATAGTTTCAGTCATGTTGTGGTTGGATACCACACAACTTGCCTAATAAGTAGCAATACAAAAGACAGGAAAACAGCAACCATTAACTAAGTAGTCACACATTTGCTGAATAGGGGAAGAATCATTCAATACCATTGAGGATTAAATGCTTCCCACACATAGGCATAACAAGACAAAGCTACCAAGAAAAAAATACCCTACGCAATTAAAACCGCCCCTCATGCAATAACAAATAAAGGTATATTGTAATGATACTTGACTGTTAGTAGTTTAAGCATAGAATAGGACACATGGCAAACAGAGATACAATGCTCTACCAGTCAGAGCACAACCTACGGTTTAAGGATTACAAGGTAATTGCATCACATAAGGATTTCTATGTGGAACATCTGGAGTCAATGAAAGAATGATGCACTTACATTTGGAACAAAGTCTTCTTCTAAATGCTAGATTGGCATTGAGGGGGAAAAAAATCCTAATTAGTATTTTTGTGGTTTGAATGTAAACTAAATTGATCCCAAATTTTCAAACAAAGGCATGTTTCACAGTTGTTCAACTGTAGACAACCAACCTTTTTACACTGTAGCAGGGTGAAGCAAACAGACTTCAGATGAGGAACTTGGTTTATTTTGTTCTCCCTCTGCAGCACAGTACAGTTTAGTTGCACTCCTGAAATTCAGAACTAGTCTGTTCCTCTTTCTCAAAGAGAATATAGAAGAACTGAATGGATAAAGGCAACAGGGATGATGAAAAGTGTAGAATGGTTTCTGTACAGGGATTGATAATGTATGCCAGAACTCTTTTGACTGCCATCAGAGATGAGATACGGGGCTGAAAAGACTTTTTTTGTCTGACTTAGCAAGAAATGCCTAAGCCCAGGTCATGTTATTAGGCTCAAGATTCCACTGTAAGAATAATATGAGATTAGATTACTTCAGTCTATTAGCCCTACATTCTATTAAAATCCATAAATAATTAGATTTTTAACTAAGAAAATGGTGCTAGCACTTTCTGCCAGTGAAAACACTTGCTTCTTTTAATGGAGATGTCATCATTATTCACAGCCATTTCTAATATTAAATAAAAATTCTAAAGAAGCAATAGATCACATTACAGAAAATTAGCTGTGCCTGAGGATTGCATTATACTTTTCCCATACAATGCAGTATGTGTGCATTTAGTAAACAGTTACTACTGTACCTGTGTGTGTGACATCTCAGAATCAATCTTGACTAATTTTTATTTCAGATTAAGAACGCTTAGACAAGATCATTCTGAATAGCATCACAGTACCACAAGCCAGCTTCTCTACCTATGCAGAAAAACATGCCAGGCATGCTAATTATTAAGTGACTGAGGGCATAAGCATTCCGCTGCAAGGTTCTTGAGCTAACACACCTATGGTGGCTGCTAAAGAGCAGGATAAAGCCCTTGTATTCCTCCTAAAATTAGGACAATCTTTCTACTTTCAGCACAGTTAACATGTTTCCTGATGTAAGGCCACAAAACTTCAATTTCATGTCACACTAGGGCCCGAGCTAGAGGCTCAGTGCTTGTGTATTGAGACTCAGAAGCTGCCCAAATCTGCAGAGCAGGATTGCTTTACAACATGAGAAGTTGCAATTTGATTTGCTTTCCAAAGATACTACAAGAACACAATAATGGAAACTACACTGAAGAAACAATGGTTAATATAATTGCCAAACTTTCCAGATTTTTTAGCTCAGACACAGAAAATGAAATGCTATTCCAAGTTATTTTCGTTGCAGAGGCAGCTGCCCTTATTGTATTCATTACAGCAGAATGTAACATTTAAAATAGACACATCTAAACAGAACTAAGAGCTAGAAATGTGAGTATTTAGAAAATAACATGATCTGCAAGACAGAAAAGACATTGTGCTTTTTATCTGTGAAGTTGCAAATAAATAAGAAGCAATTTTTTAATTAAAGTCACAAACATGTAACCTTCTTACCCAAAAGAATCAGTTCTATTGGTATCAGCCTTGAACACTGTGCACCACCAGCAGAGAAGGGCTACACCTCCTTAGCCTGCATTCTTAGCCAAAAAAACAATAGATGATTCCCCAGTGCCTCCCTGTGTAGAAAATACATAACTGCATGGACAGATCCTTTTACATAAGAGTATGCTGTAGGAAAAAATGTATGGCCTGGTTCACATGCAAAACAGCTACTATCTGTTGCTGCCACACATATAGCAAAGTATGGCTCTGCTGGTTTTTTTTAATCACAGGTCCTTCATTGGGACATGCACTGCTAAAGCCTTTCTTCCATTAAACTGCTGAACAACAAAGAGACATTGAACCTACAATAATACAATATTCACATGCAATCCCAGTAAAGGAGCTAGGAAAGGCCTTAGTTTTAGCTAAACAATAAAGAAAAGTCAAGTAACTTTTGGCAGCGAATCATCCAAAAAGTATTTGTCATCAGTAATGTATTACTCAAAGGGAAGAGTATGTAAACAATATATTTGATTTACCCAGTAGCAATTGTGGTGCTTGTGTAGATAAGGATTTTGGCTAGCAAGAGTTTGTGTACATAAAAATAGCAACTTTGTGATAGCTGATTTGGAATAGTCCAAAGCCTCACCTTAAATTGTAACTAATATATACACTTGCTCTTTGAAAGCTTGTACTGTGACTAACAAATTTAAGAATGCGTTCATAATACTGTTGAGAAAATGTTTCAGGGTTTCCATTATCTCTGCATACTTTTTTCTTCCTGCCTATGATCTGAATTATTAATACAGTTCTCCACTATCTTAATTAGCACATCTCATCTTGTGAACCTGGTATGTCTGGTTGTACAGGCTAACTGTTTCACCACATAGTTGAATAGTTTCACAACTGCTGGAAATGTTCTGTGATCATTGTTAGGGTAAGAAAGGTACCAGTACATAAGCATCTATTGATGCATGTACAAACAGGTGCCTTCTAAACACTCTTCCTCACAAGTTTTCCCTGAACGTAATAAACAGGTAATCTTTTCTCTGGCCAGTTGTATAAAACTATCATTATTTGCTAGTGAGCTGGGAAAGAGATAAAATTGTTATGCTATTAGAAGACTGATTAACAGCAATGCACACGGCACAGAGTATTTCAGACTATTTATAGTGCAAGGTACACATCTTTTATTATGTGCTGGAATTGATCCCAGGCTGACTCTTCACTGTTATTTCTCTGGTGGTAAGGGAGCACTGAGGGTGTTCTCATTTTTACTTGCTCCCTCATGGGCTGCTGTCACAAACAATGTTTGCATGAGCTCAGAAGTGTCTGGTATGTGTCTTTTCCTACAGTGCACTTTCCTTCACAGCATTTGCAGAGCAGAGACATAATTAGGTGCTGCACACCACCGTGAGATCAAATTTATGTAGGAGACCTTCCTGTAACCAAGAAAGCCATTTAGATCAGCTATGAACTAGTCCAGAATTCCCTGATCTCTTAAAACTAACTTTGCCACTTTCACACTGTCATGAGTAACATCTTTGAACTGAGTTTATTGTAAGACAGCTACACCAGCCCTGCAAACACCATCTTGTTTCAACAGCTGAGGAACTAAGGAGTTTAGACTAGGAACTTCCTCCCTTCAGCATCAGCAAACAAGGTTATTAGTATCTGTTTTCAGTGCCTCAGCAGATACATGATACTTGGTGATCATTATTCTACAATCACTTACTAGATAAACATCCAGAGAATCCTTCTGAAGACAAAAATAAGAGAGGATATTAAAAGCCTTTGTGGTGCAGCTATTCATGCAAGTTACGCAATATGAATTTCCCACACATCAGCTACTCTAAATGATTAGACATGCTCTTGCTGCATGGAGGGGTGGATGCACTTTGAGCAGAGGCTGTTAGCCCAAAGACACCCAGCATCTGAAAGTGAAATCCCAGTTCTCAAAATAAATATGCAAAAGCTGGAAATATCAATTATCATTTACATTTAGTGGCCCAAACACAGCTGTCTGAAAATGTTCAGTGGTAGTGTAAATTACAGATCATCCACCAGAGGGAAGCTCAAGCATGCATACAAAGAAAAGAAATTTGAAGGATGAATGAGACACCCCCCTAATATTTAAGCCAAAAGAAATTCTGTTCCAAGTGTTTCTTTACAATAGCAAAGACATCTTGGGCTTGGAAAAGTTTTTAGAATATTTGCCGATCTAAAGGTAACAGACTTTAAAAGTTTCCCCATATTAATGACTGGATTGTTGCACTGCATACAATATACATACATACAATATGTATGCACACAAAAACCAGATTTAAATATTAATTTTTTTCCACACAGAAATGCAGCCTAATTTCACTTCTGTTAATAGAATTAGACCAGAGCTTATGAGGTCCAAAGTCCAACTGCATGTTCTTGCATTCAGAGCCCTCCCACATTTGGTCACTAGAATGAGTAAGATACAGAGTTGTTTAGTCACTGTTGTGTGAGTTTAGCACATTATTAAACATACTACACTGCTCCCCATGTTAACAGAAACATTTGATAAATTTTCCATAATGCTAGTGTACTATCAGTGTAAGTTTGACAAATAAGGCAGACATTTTTAGAGAATATTGAAAACAGTTTACAAATAGTCTCAAATTTTCTTAGTGATCCTGCAGTCACATAAAGCTTCAGAAACATGCTCTGCAGCTAATGTTAACTCTAATCCCTGTGATATTAACTCTAATAGCCAGTCTTCACAGTCTTACTCAAGGAATTCTCAGCATTTCAACACTTCTCTGGGATATTTTTTGAAACAAAAATCCCAGGTTGTCACTGCAATTCCGAGATTCATTTGTTTCCTTGTTTAAATGGAAGATACAGCCAGAGATGGAAGCCATCAGGCAAGCAAACCTTGACTGCAGTAAAGAAACATGTTTCAAAAAAATGTAAGGATAGATGCTTCAGAAGTTCAACCAGATCCATACACCACCTGATTAGAACTATACTAGTACTGATATTAACATCTGTACGGACAACTGCTCTTTATCACCAAAAGTTTTAAAGAGGAAAATCTTCAAGAGGCATCACCCAATGCTACAGGAACATGCAGATTCTTTTAGGGATCCTTGGTAGAATTAGGACTGGCCACAGTGTTATATTTACGAGTTAAACCTTTATAATGACATTAAAAAATAAATTACCAGCATAGCTTATTGTTATCTACAATTTCTAGCAGTTAGCAGAGCTTACAGATACACCACATTTATAGCAGTTACTTGCTTTTGGTTAAGCAAAATTTCTAGTAATCAGTGCAGTTTCTTACTATCTGGAGTCTTTACTTACCTAGGCTTCTAGTCACCTGCGCCCTCTGCAGATCAGGTCAAATTCGTAACAGTCAGCATGTGATACAACAATCAAAATGTATATTCAGACCTTACCTTCAAGAACCTGCCTCTACCTTTAGCATCAGGTGACAAGAGATACTGGGCATCTCTCCTGGGATTTTTCGGGTATTTTTTTTTAATAATAAAAATCCACAAGATAGTTCAATCCAGACATTCCACTGACAACAAATTAATAAACAACTCTTCCAAAGTTAATCCAGGCAATTTCATTTAGAAGAGACACTGCCCAGCACTTCCTTTCATCAGTTGATTAGCACAAGTGCTTTTCAGAAATTCCCTTTAGAATACTAACGACTGGTTTGAGGTTTTGCCCAACCCAATCTGCCTTAAACGTAGTTAAAAATAAGAGGAACTGGAATCATATATCAGGTTAAATTCAAATTAAAATCTTTATTACACAAACAGTATTTTGAAGGTGTAATACTTGATTTCAGTGGAGTTATTCCGGATTTGCTTTTGATCTCATTATATTCTTATGAGATCAAAACCAGTAAGCTGATTTGGGGGTGGTGGTGTTGCAATCCTTTTCCATGGTGAAAGATACTTCTCAACTCAGTATCACACATTACTCTTTCCAGGTTTGTAAAATTCTACCTCAGCACTTAGGGAAATAACTTTTATCACAGTGTTAAATTTACAAGATTTGCATTTAAATACAAGAGCTATGCATATCTCCTTTTTTCTGTGCATCTTTTTTTTTTTAATGGAAAATACCCTTCCAGTTTCACTTCTGTGACTCTTGAATGTTCTGTTGGTGCTGCTGTTTAGTTCCTCCTTTAACTTTTTAGAAATTAACTTAAAATTTATAAAAATATTTTCATATTCTTTGGCCAGACACTGAAGAGCTTAGGATTCACACCAGATTTGAATGCTGCCCAGGCCACCAAACCTCCTAGGAGATAAAATCATTGCCCATTTCTGGTGCAGCAGGAGGACAATGTAATATAAGCCTATATCCAGGATTTTCTGACGGTTATTTTTTGGCTAACGTCTTGCAATTTCACAGAACATTAGAAATACAAATCCTACCCACTTTATTGTACCAGTACAGTCTCATTATAGGGCAAGTGTTGATGTATTTTATGCAAGCATATTTCTAAAGCACACTTGGCTGTTTTCTGCTGAATTAAAAAAAAAAGATGACAGGAAGTCAGTGAGCATGTTTTTTTATGTTTTGGAATGGAATTTCAAGTATATAATGCACATTTGTGATTTATCTGCTACCCTTTTTTTTTTGGGTTCTATAAAATAAAACATTGAGTAGAACAGGAAGGGGGTTTCTTTCCCCTCATAGATGTTGATTAGGTCAGTAACTTCAACAAAGTACCAAGATTCTTAAAATAGGGACACTTCTGAAAGACCACTGACATGCTTTACAATCTCAAGTATGGTGGGTTATAACTAAAAGCAAAGTCAGGTGCTACACTTTATTTTTATTTTTGCTTTGTATGCACAAATGCACACTGTCTGCCTAAACAACAGGAACTGCCTTATGTGGTTAGATTTTTGTAAGAGTGAGTATTAGGATATGAGCTCATATGCTGTGTTAGTCTACAGCGCATCAGTTAGAGAACTTTGAGAAGTTCAACACCTTCAGAATAAAAGTGGAGTAGAAAGCACCAAGGACACTGGAAACTGAGAAGAACTGAATAATTTCCAGAATGAGTCAAGCTGAGGACAGCAGTAACTACTCAACCTGGAATATTGTGAGGTCAGTAGTCTGCATAATACTGAGCCTCTCATTTATTATTGGGACCCCTGGAAATTGCATTGTCATCTGGACTGTCTGTAGAAAAATGAAGCAAGTGTCTCCTTCAGTCCTGCTGATCTTGAATCTGGCCATTGCAGATGTCCTTGTACTGTTTACTTTGCCAATTTGGATTTACTCCTTTGCTGACTCATGGGTTTTTGGAGTAATCTTCTGCAAAATCCTGGTTTTCATTATTTACTGCAGCATGTATGCTAGCATATTTCTAATTACAGCACTGAGCTTGGAGCGGTTAATGGCTGTGTTTTACCCTTTGACAATTCAAAGATACAAAACAAAAGAAAGAATTTCTTTAGTCATGTTCCTCATTTGGTTCCTGTCTGTTGCTTTTGGCATTTCTATCATTCCATTTCAAGAGACAGAAGAAATGAATGGTGGACTACTATGCACATGTCGCAACTACTCTTCTAACAGGCAGAAAGTGTCATATCTTTTGCTGGAGACTCTTGCAGGCTTCATAATCCCTTTTTTAATAATCTGCACTTGTTACATCTGTGTTGCAAGAAGAATAAGCAGAATGACTTACCAATCTAAGCAGCGATCGGAACGGCTCATTGCCAGAATTGTAGTGGCATTCATTTTATGCTGGTTCCCTCATCATCTCTTTAACATCCTGGATATTATTTCAATTCAAATAGAACTCTCTAATAAGGAAATGTCTTTGGCACTGGATGATATTATAGACAGAGGAGTGTACATCTCTGGAGCACTTGTATTCATCAGCAGTTGTATTAATCCTCTGCTTTATGCTTTTGCTGCACGAAGATTTCAGAATCACCTGAGATTTGCCAAAATATCAAAGCTGTTTGAGCAGATGAGCCAGACTGTAACAGAGGAAGAGAAGAAAAAAAGCTCGGTTGTAAACAAACAAGATGACACTTTAGTAAGCACCGAAAATCTCTAACAAGGAACACAGGCAGTGAACAGTGGGATTCTGGATCATTCCTTCAGCAGTTCTTTCTCCTCATACTCAGTTTCATTTACGCAGTTGTCCAGGTAAAACTAGAGACAGGTAAAAGTTGTTAGGGTTTGTTTTTGTGTGTTAGAAAAGAATTGGCATTGACAACCTAGTTCAGCTTGTAAGTTAGTATCCACATCATTAGATTAGTACTGTTTCACTGGTGCTGGGAACCTCAGCAAGGTGGCTAGAGCTCAAAGTATAAAGCATTTTTACTTTTCATTACAATTGTTTGTGATTTCTTGAAAGTCTCTGTGCAGAAAACAGAAAAGCACTATCAGGAGAAAACAGAAGTGTTGAAAGTTTAGAACTATGTTTTCCTCTGGAAAAAAAGATGCTCAAAAATCCTTATGTAATCTAAGGTTTGAAGAGAACATGCTCACATTCCTGATATGAGTAAGACTGCTTTATAAATATACTGATGACACAAAACTTTTGGGTAGATGGGAAATATGAAGTTATTTTTATTAATTGCTTTATTGAGGTTTAAAAGTAATGCAGGTTGTTTTACATGGTTGAGCACATTTACTGAATTATCTTGTATTAATATGTTTTAACAAGTAATATGTCAAGTGTGACAAGAGGTGTGAGAATCCTCTGTCATATGACCAACATGGTTACAGACTTCATGCCATATTTGATGTCAAATACATTGCATATTTCAAGGGCAATTAAACTATTGATATATTAAATAAACACGAGTATCCTCAAAAAGTTTGATCCAGTTAAGCTTCCAAGATGCCTACTAAATTATGGAGGAATTGAATCAGGATCTGGTAGGAGAGGAGAGTTCCTTGATACTGTTTTTTATGTGTAAGAAAGTTATGGTAGCAAAGTGTCTAATATCATAAGAACTTCACCATGCAAATAAAAGCATTATTTTTTGCTTTTGTAGCATAGAGTGGACTTTGCCTTAAGGAACTGCTAAATTTAGCACTTGCAAAGACCTTATTTTAGTTTTGTGAATGTGTGCAAGCTCACTGTGAAAAAACTGCATGCATCAAGTATTTGCTTTCAAAGTTGTTTTCATTTCAGTTGTGCCTAACATTTTTTTAATGCTCATTCTTGCTTATTTTTAAGTCAATGATTTGTAGTAAGATCAAGATAACAGATTGCTAAGAAATAGGTTTTAATTTCCTGCACATTGTTCTGGACAGCTGCTAAATAGCTGTTACTAATCTTTACAAAGAAATTGCACATACTTAAATATAAGTGGATTTTCTAAATCTAATTATGTAACAACCAAGGATGTTCAAGTTGTATTAATTTAGCTTGTAAACTGAAATAAACATAGGGAAGTAATCCTTAACTGTTAATGGGAGAATATTTCTCTAAACTTTGCATATGTATTTGTTATTCCTGCTTGTTATGAAAAGTATTTTGTTGTTTTTTTCTTCTCAATAGGAAAAAAGTCCACACCATAAAGGGCTTTCCATCAATAGGACTTCCTCACTGAAATTAAAGCAAATAAAACTTTGGCAAGACCTTGTTTGCAGCAAAGAGTAAGATTTAATTCCTTAGACTTTACCCCATCCACCTATCACTCTTTTTCCACCCTACTAATGGCTTTTTAATTGCTATTAGTATATTCAGCAGAGCAATGTGGCATCATGCCACAATAAAAGCAGTAAATTTACATATCTACAGCATAAAAAAGTGAAGCTGTATTTCTCAATATGTTCTTGAGGTAGGAGTCACTTACTCTTCAACAACAACAACACACAACAGTAGAGGAGATAAGCACATGAACTAGAGCTCTCAGCCACAGGGAGCCCAGCATTTCACAACTTACAGGTTTAGAAAAGATCCAGACAAACTTTAGTACAAGCTACCTGACCAGAATTTTCCTTTCTATCAGTCTGTGCCCTATACCTGTCTCTACTGCAGTACTTGTAAAACATGCAGCCCATCAAGGAACAAGAACCATCCTCTTATGTTCATACTAATGGCCTTGGACATCTACCTCCAGTAGTCAGTTGTCTTTAAGAACTGTTTCTTTTGAGGGCTGTTTGAGGAGTTGTAAATGATGCTAAAGCAGCAACCTTAACTAATTTAACTTTTGTACAGAGCAGAATTAATTCTTGCAAACTTTGGTATGCACAGATAAAACCCACTGGTCTAATATTTTTGGCAACACAGCCATAATGTAAAAAAAGAATCAATGTAGAACTATAAGCAGACAACATGGTTGAGTGCTTCTTCCTTTAAAAAGAGTACAGCAGGATTATACATGTAACAAGTTTTACCACTTCATCTGTGCTAATGTGCTCCATCCTAAATCTACAGTGATTCCAATAGGCCCGTTCAGCCAAGGAACAAGATGTGATCTGGTCTCCTAAAGTGCTGAATCTCAGTCCAACCTACAACCTCTAACCTACAGCCATGCTACCTCATGCTTCTTGTTGAATACATTACATGTTGATGACATATCCATCTTGTAGATTATATTGGAAGACTGAGAGAAAGCAAAAGCTTTCCTTCATTGTTCAAGCTAGTTCAGAACAGTGACTGGTAGGTGAGGGCAGTCTTACTAGGAATTCTTGAGAAACTCAGACACTTCTGAGAGAAATGAGGTTTCATCTCATTTGAGTTCTGCTTATTTTTCTTACTTCCTAACTCACTGGTCCTTGTTTATGAAGTGCCTTTCTGTGGTTTCAGTGTTCAGCTGTTTCTCATGACACAGCTAGGAAGAAGGCTGAGCTAAGAAAAGGCTGCTTCAGTCACCTGAGTCAAATCACCTCAGATTACACTGAAGTACAGGGAACATTGTGTGGAATCTATGTAACACTGCTTAGAACACCGAGTACTAAGAGGTGACCAGATGGTTTAAATTTCTCGTGTTTGTAAAAATTAATAATCTTCTAATATAAAGGTCTTACCCAGCCTGAAACTTGCTGAGAACATTCCATGGATATACATCAGAAATAGTAATGCATACAGTGAATTCATACTGTATTAACAGGACTGAAGGAGAGCCTGAAGTATTTTTAGTTTGTGGATAAGCAATAGGCAAGGATTAAAAAAAAGAACAAAAAGAAAAATTATCAGTCTTACACTTTTAGTTGCCTCCTGACATAAAAAGTTTTCTGTAAGCAACATGGTAAAATAGTTATTAGTGAGTTCTGGATTAAAGCAGTGGAGCTTTGTGGATACTTAGAGGCAATTTGTAATGTAAGCAGTAACACAAGGGAAATCACAGAGGTCCTTGTTTGCTGCAGAAACAGGGCAGCTGCATCATACTAAAGATTTTTTTTTTTCTTCTTCTTTAACCAAATCAGCAGAACATCGTCTAGAAAGAAGTAAAGCAAAAGTGAAGAGACATTTTAAAGACAGTAAAGACTGCAGTTTTGGAACTCTTAAGTTACTCTTAACAGGACTAAAAGAAAGATTTGCACACAGAACGTGGATGAAAGGAGTAAAATAACCTGGAAGTTAACAGATGGCATAAAGACTATACAGGCATGCAAATTCTTTCACATTCAGGCAAGAGTCTGATTGTTAATAAATATTTTAGAGGATGCAGAATTAGCAAATATTAAAAATTGTGACATTTTTCTCTGATTTTATATCCTACAAATCTTCTATTTTCTGCGTGTAGAGGGGAAAAAGGGAAAAAAAATGTGTATTTTATTGGAGTAAAAAAGCAAGTGAGAAATGAGTCAGTTAAGATTATTATGAGGAATATGGCCTTAGAATGAAATTAAGAAGTTCAGCTGTGAAAGCTGAGTGTACAAACAGAACAGAGAGGGAAGTGGGAATTATTCTGTTGCAAGGCAGCTTCGAGTTTTTGTAAATGCTTTCTTATCAGTTCAGTTAATCACTAAACTGGTTATTTATTAGAAATCACCTTGGCTAGATCTCCACTGGTTGTTAATAAAGAAAAAAAACTCCAATAAAGCACAGTTTAGAGAAACATAACCCTGTACTCTGAGAGGGCAAATAGCTTATGCTGCTCATGTTAGCATTAAGAACTGGGTGTGACCAGGGCTATGATGATGACCACTGGGATTTCAGAAAATTTACAACACTGTTTATAGTACTAAGAAAATTCTTGCAGTGATAACTGTGGAGATAATAGAATCATATGCTCTTTGATTCCTTCATGTCTTATTTCCCCTTAATTATTCTAAGTCATTATGGTGGTTTTTAGTAAGGATTCAACTTGGATTCAAATTAGATTCATGTAAATTGCGAAAAAAAAAGATCAGATTAGAAGAAAAAATATTTTTATATATCAGTTATTCAAGTGATGGAATTAATAGAAATTATGCTACAAAGTCTTCCAGGTTGAACAGTTAAAGCTCTTAAGTTAGGAAGATTATACATCTGCTACAACTGCAAAATCCACTTATTCTGAATTTAATAGACATCAGCTACCTGAACTACATCTTGATTTCAAAGTAACTGGTTACACTCCAGTTTGGGCTGCGACTGTGTAAGTTGTGTGCAACTAAGTGCATCACTATTTCTATTGGCTATTACCTAGAGAAGAGTGTTAACTGTAATGAGACATATAGAAACATTGTATTGTCATCATTGTCCATAAAGTGAGATATATGTCCACAGATGGTCTTAAATAAGAGGATTAGTAGTTTAGACTGCTCTTAGTAGGTCTTAAAAAACCTAACTTTGTTTTTGCATAGCAGACCTGTTAATGATGCAGCACATTCCCCAAGAAAAAACCTGAAAGGTTAAATATTTGATTTTCAGATAATTATTAATTTGAAACACTGTTTTTGGCCTACCATTAACCTGGTAGTGTCACCATAAAAGTGACAATAGGAAAATAGCTCTGTGAAGATCACTTCTAGTCATTAACACCTCATGCTGTGGTAAGATGGGGCAGTGTAGACAACCCAAAAACATGCTGCAGATTCCATATCTTAACTGTATTACAAAATTTCGACAATCATCATAATACTGTCATTCCCTGTGTAATTCCCTAATGAACTTGGTGAGTAGCATCAAAAGCCTAGAATTCGTGGACTTTTTTGTAACACTAACTGACAATTTAAGTTTGTCCCCATTAAAAGTACAGCCATGTACTCAAGTGTGGGGTAGAAGGGAGCATTATGCCGTTAAACCTGAAGGAAGCATTTAGCAATCTTCTTACTTGCCTTGTTCTCTCCTGCCACCATGTGGCTCTTCCATTTGGAAAAGTTAGACCCGTCTACAATCCTCAAAATCACTGAAACAACGACTGAGGTAGTTTGTTCATTGTTTCAGTTGTGAACCGTATTTTATGGTTCAGGTCATTGAGACAAAGTTTAACAAAAAAAAAAACCACCACAACTGTACATTAAACACCCAAGTCCAATTCCTATTAAAGTGATCTATTTGGTTCTTCTCTTATTCTTCAGGAACCCAAGCCCACATTATTTTGAACATGGTATAAATGACACAGGCTGAGAATTTTTGACAGAATTACTTCATGCCAGTTTGTGAACAGCCTGTGCTGAAAATGACTTTCTTTCAACAAAACCATCAGTAAGCATGTTGAGCTAGACCCCGACTCCTGAACTTGAGAAGCTCACATCTCATCCCAGGTGTTAGCATTGATTTCTAGGCCTTGGCAATTTTGAAGTGCTTTCAAAAAAATTAAAAAGGTCTTAATTTTGTGATAAAATGAAGAATAGCTTTTGCAGTCTTAAAGGTGGCCTTTATAAGAAAGCTACAAAAGTTTTGCCTTTAAGAAAAAAGCAGAAGTGTTAGGAGTAAAGCAGAAAATAAAACCAAGAAGATTTTATTCCAGATTCCCTTTTTGGCTATTGCAATGCTTAGTTTCTGTATGAAATGGTTTTAGAGTCTGTCTATAAACAAGGCTTGGCTTAATCCTCTTATGTGAGACACACTGAATAGCATTAAACTAATTGATTAATCCTACTTTTAAAAAAAGACCATAATTGGAAGGAAAAACTGATTTTGCTGTAGAGCTTCTCATAAGCACTTCTAGGAAAAAGAGCTCATGAACTGAAGGATTCTACCCATGTCTCCTTAAATATGCGTTCTACCCCAAGACTTGCATTGTGCATTACACTAAAAAAACAGCAGTTCTATATTATGCACCTTACTTTGTTCTGTGATGACTGAAGTAACATGAAAATTGAAGGCTTTCTTTCCAGGGGATTCACTCTGTGCTCCTGTTGTTTCTTCTTACACAGAAAGGGCTGGTCCAAAGGTCAAGCCAGGAACTCAGTCTGTATGTCAGGGTCAGGTCTGTTGAGAGCATCCAGCATCAGATACAGCCCAGTGATCACCAAACAAGACCACAGCAGTTAGTCAGTGCTGAGGTCAAGCCAGGAAGTCAGTCCATAGGTCAGGACCTGTATTAACAAGGCACATGGCCAAGCACAAGCCTGGGTGTAGCAGAACTCGAAACAGACACTCCAACAACATGACTCAGATAGGGAGTGAAGCTCTAGACCTGAGTTTATATGGACTCCAGGACCTACATGCAGCATTTGTGAAGTGATGACCTCAGGTGGAGCTCATCAGGGCCGTTAGGGGTTATTAGTGCACTCAGGGGCCTAATAGATTCTCAGCAGCAATCCAAGCACCAAAGAACAAGATAATGCAGATTATTCATTGAATAATGCCCATAAATTTCAATTGTCATTTTACATAATGGCTTAAGTTTGGCAACTTTGTTTAAAGACAGGGAGTCTCAAAGAAAAAAATCATACAATGTTTTTGCTTTTTAACATTTTAAGGTTACCACTTTTTTACTGATACTTGCATTCCTTGTAAATTTAGAACAATATCTGAAGAACAATTTTAGTGTAAGAACTTCAGAGTCTGTTCCCTACATCTAACCCCTTATAATTCCTAAATTCTTCAAGTCTTATCTCAGTTTCTCTGTGTTTGAAACACAGGGAGATATTTTGCTTCCTCTGAGATACAGAAAACTAAGCTAAACTTTTCACTGTTGGAAATACATGTAAATTATATAAGGGAAGGAGCTAGGAAAGCATACACTGTTCTTATCACGAAGATGTTATCACAAACTGCACCAAGAATTTCACCTGCTTTGGATCACTGAACTTTGACTGGAGTTTACCAGATGATTAAGTAGCCAAGTGTAATTGTTGGATTGGCCATGTGATATGATCTTTCATTTCATTTAGATGAATGCCACTTGTTGAATAAAGTTAAATGTTTAGCATCCTGAGCACAACAGCCAAAAAAGAAAAAAATGCTCGGTATGTGTTTAAAAACATGATGTGTTTCCCAAGCATCAAATTAATATTGTGTTTGTTATAAAGTAGATGTTTCCTTGTTGCTGTACAATTTTACATACATAAGTAGTTTTTTAGCCATACTTATAATTTCACAGTGAGGTAGTGAAGTTATTTTAATGAATTACTGGTGTAATCCATGAGTACTAAGCTGTGCAAAAGGGAGTGAAACTGTGTAAGAACCCACAGAGCATTTTCCCGCCTCTTTTTCCAGAGGGTGAGGGAGCGGCAGGAGGTGAGCAGGCCTCTAGCTGACCTGACACCAGGGTCTGCTTTACACTTTCCTCACACGCTCATTCCTCCTCATGTCAAGGGAGATAGTGCTTCAGCTGCTATTATAGCTGCTTAGTTCCTAAATGTTTATGGCAGCTTGGAAAGCTGTTTCTGAAGGAGCTGAGACTCTGCTAACGCAGGCCAGGGAGCTGCTTCTGTGGCGTCACCTCAGGACAGGCCTCCCAGCTCTGCAGCGGTGAGTTTGATTTCAGGTGGACTCATTTCTAGATCTTTTTCAGCATGTCAGTGTGAAATTGTAAGACAATGGCCAGAAGATACACTCCTAAACATCCCACCTTGCCATTACTTTTTGTATGCCAAGGAAATCCCTTCTTATTTTCCAAATTTACAGGCAAAATTAAACATGGAGTGTGGCATTGATAAGCCTGGGAAGTGAAGTTTCATACCTTCAGGCTAAGTGTAGACATAAACTTGCTTTTCAACTTAGCTGCTTCAGCCAAAACCACTTCCTTTCCTTTCCACTTCTTCCCCTTTCCACATACAAAGTAGCTCGCCAACATTCCTGTTTAAGGAGAGGTCTGATGGTGTCTCTGACCCCTGGTATAGGCTGTAACTGTGATGGAGAAACATGCATCAGGTCAGTGTTGTCTGTAAAGTAGACCACCAAAAAAAATGGAAACACAATTTGATTTGTCTGAATCAGAAGATAAAGCCTCTTAAGCTGGCAAATTCCCCTATTTTGATTAATACTATAATTTATTCAGTTCTTCAAGGAGCTGTACTAAAGGAATAGTAATTACTATAAAATCAAATGGCAGGAAAACCTAAGGATTTCTCTCTTTTTCTATAACATCATTAGCTGCTTTGAACAATTATTTATCCCTCTCTAAAATCTGTTGTTGAAATACTAACTCTGGATATCTAAATAATGATTACATGATAGCAAATAAACCAATACACTATCAACATATTTTTTGTTTAAGGAAGAATGATTTTAACCTGTATAAAAAGAAAATTGCCTCTTAGCAGTGGTTAAAGAATTTAGGAGACTTCATTCAATCAACAGTAAAGTAGGGGGATGCCATATTAAGAAAGTAAAGAAATATTTCTCTACTAAATTTGTAACTGGCCTATGGAAATCAAAGCTGCAGATGTTCATGAAAATAAGTAGTGTTACAGGAATTCTAGCATGCTATAATTTTATGACTAGTTAAACAAGCTAAGGCACTGAGTTGAAGTAACTCTATCTGCTGCCTCAGGATATAAGCTAGGGGTCAGAAGGGCACTCATGTTAATGCCCCAACAGTACCATAACATTATTGCAGAAGAATAATTTTGTTTGTGGTTGTTGTTGTTTTTTTTTTTCTGAGTGGAATTCACATTCCTAGAAACTTTAGCTGGCTGATGATTCTGGGCAGTTCAGTTTTGTATTTAATACAAACATTTCTGTACTATTTGTAATACCAGTCTGTGCTATTACTCCCAATTTACGGATGGGAAAATGGAAGATGAAGGGAGGTACCCAAAGCTACACAAGAAGTATAAGGGTGAGTGTAGTCATGTGTCACCATCGTTAATTATAAGTCTAACAAAACTATCAACATACAACAAGAGTAGTAAAAATATTTTTAAAAAATTATTATTAAAAGACTTTGCTAGCTTTTGATAGAATTGGTATTTCAGGAATGTAGACTTCTTAAACTACTATGGAATTAAACTTAGCAGGGTTTTGCAAGTGGCTTCCTGGATTGAGAAATAATAACAGAGAAAGTTACATCAAAATCAGACCTTAAAACTTCAAAATTAACATTTTCTCAGAGTACAGTTAGAATGAACCAAGAGTTACATATATAAAATATATATTCAGTATAAAAATAATGGCCTTTACAGACAAAGCTTCCCACATCTTTATTAAAGCAGAAGTTTTAGCTTTTGATTGCAAAAGTCTCTAAGAAATTGTTAAACAAAAGCAAGGAATATATAGTCACAAAGCAGTTCAAACAGCAGTTTTTGTCTGGAAAAACTGTTTTTCAGAAACTGGGGAAAAAAAAAAAAAAAGAGTTCAGAGTGAACACCTCCTCTTTAAGTATTTGATTTCAACATGTCTCAGAGGTCAGACTGAATCCCAGTTTATTACTTCTTACATTTACAGAGAAGATCATACATGAATAGTTGTTTATGTCCATCACATATAATCCCTCCTTTTAGAAACTAGCATAGAGGCTCCCTTAAGATGTCTTAGAAGCCTAGAGTACAAAAGGAGTTGTTTTTTAATTCTAGTTTCAGACTAGAACAAAAAAAAACAACAGTAGACTCAGATTCATAAGAAATTAGAAAAGCACTCTGAAGCCTTGCCTTTTTCATTGATAATACATGCCTTAATTTTTAAAATTATTAATATATTAAAGAACTCTGTTGTATCATCCCTGCTTTTATTTTCTTGAAGTGTAGTTTTTGGTATGCTCTGTCATGATTTCTTGTTTTAACATTGGACAGTTACAATTTTGTTTCAGATGGGTTGTATTTTTTCCATTTAGATGTAATGAGCATAACAGTACAAGGCAGCTTTTTGTAGATTAGTTTAGTTTTCAGCAACTTTTACTTCAGAGAAGTCAAAGAAGGTGAAAGCTACATCTCTTATACATCCATCTAAAATTATTTCCTTCTCAGTCTACAAGGTATTTATCTCGGGTATTACCTTAGCTTCAGATAATTGTCATGGACAGCTTTCTTAGGAGTTTAAACATTGTCTCCAAGTCAGACTGTCCGTTATGAGTCATTGCATTTAGAAAAAACAATCCAATGGGAAGCTAGTTTTGATGACATGTTATTCATGCCTTTGCAGCTCTCAATATTTCACCCTGTTGCTCAGTATGTTGAACTGGGCGGATGCTGCAGATGGCACAGCCCTTTCACTTAGCTTTCAGTTTTATTTAACACACCTATCTCATTGGCTCTGGCATTTGTCTCTTTTATAACCTACAATATGCACATATTCACTAGAACACAAGAAAGATAATACATATTTAGAAAAGTTTTAATGAGCTAATGAACTGTTAGCTTTCCTTTTTCTCCATCAACACAAGGAACCAGTCAGTGTGCAGTGACTGTTGGTGTGCACACATCTCTATGCATGCACACCAACTGTTGTATATAGGGAGAGATCGTGTATCTAGTTTGTGTCATATTTTTTTCCACAGGATAGATAGTTTTTACTAAAGTTACAAGTGCAAGAAATATATGTATTATAAAAGCAAGGAAAATCCTAGTTGTGCAAGGAGTTTGTTCCTGCATCACTGTTGCATGGTTTATTTACTCTCATTGACTTTAATATGACCACTCCCAAGCTTAACATCAAGTATGTGCTGGATGTTCAGATTCTGAGAGGAACCAGAGCATAAAAAATCTTCCCAAATTGAAAGCTAGTTCCAAGGGCTTTTTCCTTTCATAAGAATTTCCTAAGATGTATTTTACTCTGCCTGATGTTATTTCTGATATCTACAACAGTTCCTTCACATGTCACATGCATATGTGTTTGAAATAAGAGATGCATCTACTATATAAATACATTTTAAAGTTGCAATTTTGTATATTAAGAAAAAAAAGGCCCAGCATAGTCACCTAGCCTGAATATGCGTATATGGTACACAAGTTCCTATTGGCTAACAAAGTCTCATAAAGTCCACTTTTGTCTAGTAATAGCACATAATAAACTAGAGAAGGAACAGGTTGCAGACAGCTTCTGTGGGGCATGTGATGTGCTGCATGTTCACACCCTAGCACCCTGTAGCAGCTTGTTTGTACCTTTGTACCTACAGGCAGTAGAATCCTTGTTTCACCTTTTGCTCAAGCTTCATTTAATAGGTGCAAGCAGCGAGGATACTAGAAATAGAAAAGAAAAAAATAGTATTAAATTGGCTAAATTTATTCAGAATATCATGCAAAGCCTTCATGACTAAGGAAGTTAAAAATTCCTTATATGTATCAAAGTATGTATAAGGAATATTAAAGAAGCCAGGAAAATTTTAATATATAACCCGAGTCTTTATAAACAAGAAAATGGTGTGAACACCTCTGAGAAATGAAAATTTGAAAATGCAGATTCTGATCTCCTGATAATGTAATGTTTTGAGATTAAAAATAAAACCCAACAGACATAATGAAATGCAATAAAACACACAGATATGCATGTCTAGTGGTAGTTTCTTCTTGAAAGCATGTAATACTTCAAGAAGTACAATTGAAAAAAGCAGTGCTGTGGAGCAAAATAGGAAAGGAGTGTTTGGGAGCTGGGGACATAGCTAATTTTACTTTACTCAAACTTTTGGGGGCATCATTTGGTTAACATGAATAAAAGAAATGAAGACACAAGCATCTGAAGACACAAGTTTGGAAAGTGCATCTAGATTCTAATAACCTCTCTTCTATATACATAAATAATGGCAGCAGCACAGTTCGCATCATCTAAATTAAGGTATTTAACCAAGGTAGCTATGTTACTAAACTGGCTCCCCATGACTTCAGGAGATGTCTTAAATTAAATTAAAAGCTTAATACTGTCAAAAAGGACTTAGCTCTTCCCTCCACCCTCCTCCTATAACCCCCTCTGCTCTTGGGCACATGATCCCACTGCTTACCTTGAGCAACCTCTGGAACTCATCTGTTTAACCTGATAAAACAGAAAAAAATATCCTTGCCCACCTTCAAAAGGTGTATATTTTTGCCAGGTTAGTGAGTTTAGTTGCCTGACCTTGAGATCAATCAGAGAAACTCCAGAGGCAACACAAGAAAGATGTGGGAGAAAAGAAAAGTAAACTGGAAAGTGGGGACAAGACTGATGCCCTCCATCCAAGAACTGTTAATTTGGCTCAGCCACTCCTCACCCTCTAAACTCCCTGTTTAACCTGTAAAAAGAAGTAAGTCGCTCTCGCAGTTTGGAGGAAGGTCTTGTTTGTCTATCAGCTATATAAAAAACCGAGGAGATTACTTTTCCAATTTATCTTCTTAAACTAAAGATTTAACTTTACATGGTATAAATACCTTGCCTTCATCTTCCCTATTCCAAATCCAACCTCTGGAGTAAGCTGGAAAATATTCTATGGCCTTTAATAACTTTTTTCCATTGTTAATCTTTTCTGTTTGGCATCTCTCTCATCTTTCTGGTGACACTTTCTCCTCTCAGTACTCCTTTCATTTACATTTCCAGGTGTGGGGCTTTTTTTTCTTTTCCATTCATGCAATATTTATTTTGATGTTTCTTTCAGTGTGTGATTTTTTAAATAATTCTTCCCACTCCATTGTTTGTATTTGCAATGTATCTTTTGTTCTAATTATTACTCCTAACTATATAATTGCTTGGTGTTTGCATTCTTCTGCAGTTGCTTTGGCTACATCTGTTTGAATTTTCTACCCTGAATGCTGTTGGCTGTTTGACAACATTGTTCTCTCTACAGTTGCTTACTTTCTGTATAACATTTAATTTGGTGGGTGTTTTTCCAATTATGTATTTTTTTCTATTTCTGTCTCTTTTCCAGCAAATAATGTTGATCTGATAGAGTTTGGTCTGTTACATTTCCTTTCCTGTTTTACAGATGACTGAATTTTTCCCTTGGGATATGCAGTGAAAATTGAAGTAAGAGAGCTGGCTTTGGTCCTTCAACTCCTTTCCCAAAGGCAGATAAAAGTAAAATTTACTATTTCTTAGTAACAGGTTTAAAGAAAAAAATAATGTTGCTTCTAAAATTAGTTAAAATCAATAAGGTTCTGAGAAAAAAAACACCCCACGGGTGAATTGTGCACAGCACTACCATGAGTATCAATGTAGATTAGGCAGTTTTGCTCCTGGCATATGGATATTACTTAATGTAACCACAGTATCAAACAGAAGAGAGACAATAATAGCCAGCTTCCTTAGTGCAATGCAGAGATTTGTTTCATTTACTATATGGAAATAGCTATATCGAACTAATTTAATGGAATAAATAAGAAACAACACAGAGCAACATGTCTAGTTATTTGCATACTTAGTAGACTTCCTGAAGCTCAAAGTAAACAATGTTTATAGTATAAAAATTCCCTGCTTGCAATCTTCCTCTCCACTCTTCACTTGCAGCTTACTGTAAGCATCAAAGTAACAATGTCTTGAGGGTGGATTTAAAGTTAAATACTAATTAATTTGAGCAGGGTTTTTTAAGTTTAAGGGGTAGTGTGAAAGGCAGATTCTGGCATAAAGAACTAAACAGGCAGCAGAATCTGGTGTCTAGCTGGAAATATTGGGATGACAGGTGAAAACTACTGTGAAGGACCAATCTGATGGAGGCCTGTAAATGAAAGGGCAACATGAGGCCAAAAAAAGAAAAATGTTAGCAGAACCTCTGACTGATTTTAATACCATTTTTCCAAAGATTTAATTTAAAATATAATTTGTGTATGACTATTTTATAAATTTATTTTGCATGTATTCTGAGTAGTTGTGGTAACATTCTGGTTACTGCCAAAGCAAGAGTTGATTGTGCACAGTCAGTCCACAGAAATGCTTAAGAAATCAGGAATTTGAACTGTGGATGCAGAGCTTTTTCTCTCAGTTATGAAGTTTTCAAAGTTTGCTCACTTTGTACTTCTGTCCTCATGTGTGGTCCTTTATTGTGATGGTACAGCTATTTGTGAGTCTACATGGCTAAGCAGTTCAGGGAAATTATCTGTCTTTTAAAATAATCCTTCATAAGAAAAAGGGTTATTTTTAACAGAGATCAGTTACTTGATACGTTTCATCATGCAGCCCACAAGCAGTTGTATGAACCATTGTACCAAACCCCCAAATGTGGGCAGGAAACTTTTTAAACAGACTTTGCTACAGAAGATACAGGACATCAAGACAGTCCCTTCCTTCAATCATTTGAAAAGTGAATTTTTGTTTTCACACTTTTTCAGTGTAGAAATGTACTTTACTGCTTCTATGGAAGATACTAGGGAGCAGCAAATATTTCAAGAGTGGTCAGTCATGAATGTAACTGGTAAACTGATATAAAGAAGATCAGTCAGGTGATTACAGTAGAAGAAGCAGAAGTGGAACACTACTTGCCTGATTTTCTTGCAGATACATTCTGTGTGTTTTCTTGGTATACTTGTAAACAGACAGTACACATTTTCAGATGTAGTTCTACAGTTTATTTCTTTTTAGTTACCTTCAGAATTGTATTTACTCCAAGCTACTTCACAAGCTTGAGCAAGTGTTTAATCTTCATCACAACCCGCAGTTCAACAGCTTGAAAGGCAGGAGGCGTAAGAACAAATCATTGCTAGTGAGAAAGTTTCTCTAATTGGAAATTTGTCAGCCTTAAAATAGGAAGTAGATTACAATCTGCCACTAAACTTTTTTTAATGGATGTTGCTTATCCGTAAGTGTTCCTGCTGAAAAAAAAAAGAAAAAATCTCTGAACTGGCCCTTTGGTTTACATCAGCAGAGAGATGTGGAAGGACATGGAAATTAAATCTAGCCTGGACTATTACAGATTACATTTTATTTCCTCCATAGGTTCAGCCTTTAAGAATGTAATTTTACACCTTTAAAAATAACTCTTATTTAGGTCACCAGGACAAAGCTAAGTTACACTGTATTCTTTTGACTGTGAAGGGGGTGTGTACACACTAACCAAGCTTTGCCATAGCTGGGAGGCAGGAGTACTGTATTATAGTAAGAACAATGCTAATGGTTGTAGTCACAGTTATCTGAGACTGCTGTTCCAGACCACGTAGTTCTGGTGGGTGCACTCATGCATTGCCCAAATTAGAAGGGCAGAAAACCTCGGTAATAACAATCTGTAGAAAAGACTATTGTACAGTTTTCTCTTCCACAGTCCCATTTTAATATCACAATTTCATGAGAGTCCAGATATTTAATAATTCCATTTCCCAGATCTTGGATGACAGATTTTCCTAGCACTTCCTACCTTGTGAGAATATCCCAGCCTACCAGCCTGAACAAGAACAAAGCAATGGGAACATAAATGCTCTTTAACTTAGCCCAGGCTCTACTTTTGAAATTATTTGCTGATTCTGGATTTATGTTAGATGATTTCAGAACATCATTGAATCATCTAAAAACATGAGGCTTGTGTCACCAGAAAGCAATTTTGCACTATGGATGAGAGTTAAGAGCTTCATGCTGTCCTGGGGTTTCAGAAGCTCAAAAAAGATTTATTCTTTTTTTAGACATTCCCTGTGTCTTTTATAGGAGTGTAAAATTTTGCAAATTTTGTTTCCCACTTTTAAGGTATCTCTTTGGTCCACTGTTTTGATCTCCTGAAAACGTGTCTCAAAGTAATAAGAAACCTTCATCCTTTTGTTAATGGGATCATAAGCTTTCCAGTGAATGTGACTGAACATACCAAACATACTTGCATGCTGACAGGTGAGGTAGCTATTCTCCCCTTGGGGCAGGGTTGGTGGATCTTAGGTTGTGAGTAAAAACATGTCTGTTGGAGTGACTAATTGCTGCTGGGAAGAGCTTGCTTCAACAGCAGTTTTAGCCAGGCTGTTAAGGAAGCCAGCTTCTCTCTTTGTGTCAAATTAGGATTAAAAATAACAGAATCATCTGAAAAATCTTTTGTCAGAATCCTAACCAGACTGAAAAAAATAACTGGAGCTTTTGAGAATTTAGTTTCAGGTCACCAGAGGAATTGATAAGTAGATACTTGAAGTACAGCTTTCCTTTTTCACTGTGATGATCACTAGTTTTTACATGTGAACTAAAAATGAAAAGAAAATCACTTTGTTCTGGTCTTAGTTTTGCTTCAGGAGTTGGTTTCAGCATCTGGCCCAGCCTAACTTCAGCTGTCTCACAAGATCTCTAGACTTGTGTAGCTGCTACTGTCTCTACTAAGGATAAATAACAGCTCAGAGTCACAAGCAGGGACACTGCTTTGGATGGTTGCAGTTCACACCCACAGTGTCAGTTAGACAAGGATTTCTCCACTTTCTATGATAAGGTGTCTAATATTAATTGCTAGCAGGCTTTCACTGTTAAGCAGATGGCTAAAGAAAGGCTCTCCAGTTTTTTAACATTCTAGGTTGCCAGTTTCAGAGCATTTCGTTGAGCTACTAGTCATGCTTAGAAAATTGGTCCTAGTGAAAGGAAACCATCTGTTTTTCAGATAGGGAAGACTGAGTCATAGATTTTTACTGCTATACCTGAGGTTCTATATAAGAATTAAGTTGCAGATTGAATGAAACATAAGGTTTTAAGGTGAAAAACAGTCATATAAGAATTTAAGTGGTGGGAAGAGTCTCTTTTTAATTTTTATTGTTTTCTACAAGTAATGCATTTTCATCTTTGAATTTCCTGACTCTAAGTTGAAAAAAAAAATAATCCTGTCAGAAGCAAAATTTGGAGAATAGCATTTCTGGGGTGTGATGAACCTTAAATTGAGAGATCAACCAAGAAAAAAAGCAAAATGTAAGATACACTGAGAAAGTAGAGTATGGTTTCCAACTTTGTTGAAATGTGGATGAACATACAGACTGGATTATGAGGAATTTTGAAAAGCAATCTGTATTACACTCAGTTATACTGGATAGTACTCTGAGAAGAACATTTTGTTGTTCTTTTTTTACATCACAGACTTAATATGGAAGTCTAGGAACAAGATCAGGATCAAATAAACAAATGTAATTCCAATTAACATAAGGCCTATGTGTACACACAGCTGCTCTATCAGGGTGCACTGTTGTAAACCTTCAACAAGAAGGCCACAGGAGTAATTACAAAGTAATTCAATTCTTACCCATAACAAAGGACAAAATATCACACTTGATTACACTAGTCTTATTATACTCAAAAAGATATATAGATGAGTACTTCAGGCTGTGAAAATCTCTGTTCTTCTGTACTCACTGGTGTTATCCAGAGAATCTGAAATCACCTGGAAGCTTTTTTCCTGTACAGCTCGATTAAAACCTAGAGATTAGCTGAGATGGATGACTGTCAAGCTTGGAGAGTGCTGTTATCAATGCAGTAAGCAGCAGTGCCTTCCTACTGAATAGCCTTGTCTCCAATTACAGCTCCATCACCTGTCTGGATACCCAGAGGGCTTGTTTCCCTGCCACCAGTGCAGGAAATAGCTCTATCCTTAGGCAGGTGAAGGAAAAGGTAAAGGAGTCTTACTACCCTTTGTAAGAAAAGAGGGGAGTCAGACAAAAAGGAAGGTAAAAATTAATAGTTATGATGAAATTCTGGTTTTGGAAGTTCAAGGGTAAATTGACTGGTCCCTGTACTGGTGCCTGGGGTTTGTTTCCTTTCGTAGTCAGGTAAGGGAAATTTGTGTTAATCCCTTCTGTAATTTCACTGAGGTTCAAGGAAACTCTGGGTGAAGATTCTTACATAAAATATGACCCCCCATACAGCTTGCTCAGAGTTGCACAGTGTGATTGTGATATAGTGACACATTTATAGTAGCAGGTTTTTTACAGTAGCAAGAAGTTTAGAGAGTGAGGATTGCTTTCTATGACATAAAGAGGGATCCATGATATGTTTGACATACAGAAACTAAATAAGAATTTTGCTTCCCTCATCATGAGAACTAACTTCGGGTCTGAAGCAGCTGATATATTTATACGTATTTACCTTCCCAGTCCAAAAAGCTGTGTTGCTTTTTTTCCCCTTTGTTTATTCCAAACATGTAAACAAAAGCCAAGATTTATAAAAGGTTCCCTGAATTAGAAAAGTTACTGGATTTGTGCTTCCAAGGTTGGCCTTAATTACCAAAAAGGTCAGTGACTGCTGTTGATTCCTTGTATCTTGACACTTCATTGATGTCTCTAGAAAAGGAAACCTGAAGTTTAGGAGTCTAGAAGACACAGTACTGACATTGAAAGCTCATCCCTGTGAAACCTCCAGTTTAATTTTTTTATGACTGATTATTTATTCCAGTGACTCATACGCAGTTCCTGAGTGCCTGTGACAGAAGTTCTCCAGGAATTATCCTGAGATTTACCTGGCTCCCTCACAGAAGAGGAGACAGAAAAATTGTCTGGTGTTGCACCACAATATGCAGAGGTAATCTCTAACTTCCCTCAAGAAATTTTATTCTCATATGACAACATGATCAAATCATTCAGGCCTGCTGGAAGTCATCATATTGATTGTTACTCTCAACCTCTGAGAGGTCCTAAAATTACTCTGAGCAGTGCTACATATGAGCTAAAACCAGAAATACTGGGTAAACCATTTATACTGGTAAAACTGGAGCCAGGTGATGATTTCTGGTAATCTCCTACCTCACAAGTGAACAGCACCAATTGTGTATCTGAAGCTCTTTTTTTTCTGCTCTTTGTAAGTACAAGTTTCAGCTTATCTTTTTACTGTCTTCATCCATGTTCCTAGGCCAGCATGTGGTTAAGAGCATCCTGGACAACACTGTGCAAGGTATGAGCAGGTACCTGCTGCAGCTGCAGCACATCAAGTTGCAGCCCTGGGCAGCTCCTGTGATGAACCGCTAGAGGCTGCTCAACAAGCACAACCCACAGCCTCACCCCTTGAGGGTAAATGAGATCATGGGTAGGCTGAACACAAACGTTACTAGAGCAGTTGCCTAAGAGACAAGATATTTTTCCTTGTTGAGATAGTGAGGAGTTACAAGAATAGAAGTAAAAAAGAAAAAAAGTGGAGATTTACTTTTCTTATTTCTGGGTAATTTTATTTATTGTTTATGAGTGTTAATAGTTGAAGGCAAGACCTTTCTGACTGATGATGTTTCTGTTACACATAGGCTGTTTTGTATTAAGTTGAGGGGAAAACAACAACAAAAAAAAAAACGCAGGAAAAAGTTAGAACTCCAGAAAAAACATCAAGAGATATAATCCTTGGCCATCCTTCCAAATAAATACTTGGGATATAAAAGTTTACACATTTTAAATGTGTGTGTATATATAAAAATATATATGCATGTTGTTGAGGAAAGGGTTCCTAACAAATCTGTTGATCCTTCTGTGCTCTTGTTACTTCATCCTCTAAAATTTCTTGTTAAGCTCAGAGGAGAGAGATAAATTGCTTTATATTGACTGGAACAGCAGTCTCTTCAGTGACTACCAACAGATTATTTTGATGTTTAATAAGATCATACAGGGAATCACTGCAGGTATTGTACTAAACCCTGAATCTCTGAATTTCAAAAACATTATCTAGGAACTTTCCAGCTGAGAACAACAAAAGCTATATGAATATTATGAGCTCTGGTAACCAGAATTAACTGCATCTTAGAAATGTATAGCATTTGTCAGAATTTAGAGACGAACTCAAAGGAATAAAGTAACTGAGGCAAATGTGGTTTTAGAATTGCCTCCCAAAATGGAAGTCATCTGAGTCCCGACACTTTCATCAGTCAATTGAGTATTGTGGAGCTGAAGGGACAGTGGTCAGAAGCTTATTAGTAGCTCAGTACCCATTCATCTGAGGTGTTAAATGTTGCATTAGTTAAGCAACAGCAATTGAGAAAGAAGCTGTTTCCTGAAGATTAACAGGTGATGGGGAAGGCTCAATGGCCCGAGGCTGCTTTTGTTAATAAAGGATGGGATGAGGAAGAAAATAGCTGGCTGCATGGTATTTATTCATGAGCAAAGCTGGTCAACAAACAGGTACAGGATGTTTCTAAAATGACTGTTCCAGCCATCAGATTAGAGTCCCTTCTTGAAAATCTGAAACCCTTCGTAGCAAACTAAAATAATACTTCAAGAAAGCAACTCTTTGAGAGTAGAAAAAGGCTGTTTGAAAGTACACGCTGCTGCAGATGCATGTTCAGAACTACCTAAAAGGAACACTCAAAATACACATGCTTGTGCATCTGATGCATTGAAAGAGTGTGTCCTTCATATTATCAGGTTTTTGTGGTATTCTGGGAAAACAAGCACTGATGTTCTTGTCCAAGATCAGTTTGTCTCATACATGAATGGTATAAAAAGTTTAAGGGTAGTGCTATAATCTTTTTCCTCAGTTGTTTTATCTGTGCTATAACTATGACTCTAAAAATTAAATGAAAATGTAAAATTCCAAAGTAAGTTGAAAGTCCCAGAGACTGAAATAGTTGCTGTGGGTGTTTTAAAGTACTGTTAAGTAGCTATGAGTGCATCACCCATTAACTGATGAAGAGTCTGGCTGCTTACTGTTTAATCTCACTTTGTTGCTTTGTCTCCTGTACATGCATCTGAAGTAAGTAACTGTTATCTCTTTAGATCAATATAGTCTGTACTTATAAGAATAAATCCCATCATATTTTACTTAAGACACCTTAATTGTTCTTATGTCATCTCTTATACTAACATTATATTTGTTGACCCTGTAAGAGCATAATATCATAATCATCTTCGCAGCAGCTTGTAGGTAAAACAGCATTTTCAGCTCCAACAAACCCTCCAAAAGAAAAAGATTGTGACACTGCAACTTAATTTAGCTAAAGGATATAGTAAAGGTTTCTGAAAATTCCCCTCAAACTTTACTTGACAAAACAAGTTTTAAACTCCTGGTGACAAACACAAAATCAGCTTTTTACAGTGTGAAAGTGAGAGGGATGTTGCATTGAATAGCAGGTATCTGCCTTCTCTGACAGGAGATGCAAGGAGGCTGCACCTCCTGCTTAGAAGCTCTGGCAAGTAAATAGGATGTATTCTTGTTTTCAGCTGTCAAAACTGTTCACAAAGCAAAGTTTATCTATACCATGTCTGGAACCATTTTACACACTCTTATAGTTCTTTCAGAATGCTTTTGGCAGACCAACTATTCGTGCATATTTCTCTGTTAACTAGTTACAATTCACAGAAAGTATGATTGGCTGTAGGTCACATGAGAGCTGCATGAAGCTGAATTGTTTGCCTTCTGGATCATACATACAGATGCTTGACTGCCCTGAGCTACATACTAGAAAATGTTCAAGCAGAGGATGACACATTATTCAGCTGCAAGTCATGATGAAAGCTAAACTGAGCTAGCAGGTATTTCCCATTTAACATACATGATGTAGTGTTTCTATTAACAAACACTGCCACTGCTGATGTTCCTATAAACTTCCTCCTGTTTGTTGGGATTTTTTTGAGCAACTATTCAAGACGAAGTATTCCTTTTTTTTTTTTTTTTTCCCCTGGCAATTTGAAATACTCCTTTTCTCCTTCTGCCTTATTGAGACAAACAGTACAGTAGTATGTTTGTCCTCTTACCTTGGGTGTATTGTTAATTCACTGCCTAAGAACACTTTCAAAGGTCACCAAATTCTGGGTGAGTTATAAACAAAAATGCCTATTTCAAAAGGAAAGGGGAAATAATATCTATGGTCTCTTCAAGACTTCTATCACCTCTATATTATTAAAGTCTTGTATTTTATTCCTATGTGTCATTATTATATGTATATAAAATTACATATTTTATATTTAAAATTGGATGTGTCTGTTATCCTGTAGTTTTCTTTGTAGTGCATATGAAGCGTGAGACTTACTACTGTTTGAACATGCCTCCTGTGTTTTTCAGATACGTCTACTTGTTTTGATATTCTTCAGGATAAACAGTTCAAATTAGTCCAGAGAACACACAAACCTGGGAGAAAAGTCAAATCATTAGGTAGAATTTGACTCTCACCTTTTCAAGATATTAAGAAGTATTAGAATAAAGTTGAAGGAAACAAAGAGAAGGCAAATGATGCTGTGCAACTGTTGAGCAGAGATGTCTTCTATAATGTTTTGTAAAACAAACAAAAGCAAGAGTGTCTTCAAATTAAGTTAGTCATTTTAAGACTGACTTTGCAAATCTGAATGGTGTTTGGTCAGTACCGTGGTCCAACCACAGCAGTGGTCTAGTTATAGCTTAATGTTACATCCTTTTACAAATTAGTAGGGATTATTATTGGAATGAGTCCATGGTAAAAATTAATGGTGAGATGTCAATTTATAGCATTTCATGGTTGATTTGAAGGTAAGACAGTAAGTGCAGGGCATTGGCATGGAGTGCTGTGCCACTACCACCTGCCAGAGCATTTCTTATAAGAGGTTCATAGTTTCATGGCAAAGCACAAATGCATCGTGCTATTATGTCAACTTAAAGGCCTCCTGCACTAATTACAGCTTTTTAGAGCATACTTCACAGTGTGCCTAAGCCAGTGTATGACCTTGCAGAGATTAAATGACAGTTATGTTCCATTAATATAATTCTGCCCTTTAGCCATGGGTAAAGGGCACAATTTAGGAAAAATGAAGGTAAGTATTAAAAATAACTGAAAACCTGCATCCACTGCATATCTTACAATGGTAGAATAGAGTGCATCCAAATTGTGCAAAGTTGAAGGTTACATCAAGCATGAAACCAGCAATGCATTCTGTATTCAGAATGAATACAGAGGCCAGGAAGTAGAGTATAATTCATATAAAAATAATGGCAGTAAAGCTCTTCCTTTCTTGCTTTAGCTTTCAATAGGAATTCACCCATGTACTATTCAGGACTAGTAAATGAATCTTTACAATGCCCACTGGAGTCTTTTATCTGCTGTCTTCTATTGAGTCTGCATAGCAGGAAGCAGTAGTTGAACTTAAAAGCAACAACTTAGCTCAGTGCTGAATGCTGCCTTCACAACTGACATCTGTCCTGTTCTGATGAAACTTCTTGAGAAACTGTGCAAATGGTAAGAAACACGACATCTTCTGCAGGAATGTGGTTTACAACACATCTGGATCTTTGCATAGCCTGGGAAAAAATCAGTCATGATCGAGCTTTGGACTAAAGCCTGCCACTGGCATTGACTTGATAAACAGTTCTTTTCTACATTCTTAATTGATGAAAGTGTATCCTCATCCCCTTCCAAAAGCCCTGTAGAGGAGATGTCTTTCGAATTGTAGCTAAAGTATAATATCATGCTGTTTTCGAGTAGGAGCAGGTATCCTGAATTTTTGAACCCTCACAGAGATTTCTGCCAGTCGTGTCTTTTGTTGTATCAAGGATATAATATTAAAGGACATGGACTGCAGCTGTGGCTGTGTGCTGGTATATATGTACACGGAGGAGGAAGTAATGAGAGAACATGATATTATAGAACCATTCTGTGTATTACTTGTAGTTCATAACCAACATGTGCTGATCAACAGCTGCTTTGAGTCAAGAAGTTTTTAAGTAGTCTTTGCTGTAGTGGCATGGACTTCATTTTATTAGGGCTTTCAAGATGCAGCCTTATGGAGAGCACATGACAACAGCCTAATCTAGATGGAAAGCAATTATTAAGGACTACATAAGGAGCAACAGTTGCATAGATGTAGTATCTTCAGAGTGAAGCTGCCTAAACATGGAGGCATTGCTGGGAGAGGTAGAGGAAAGGTATCATAAGGAAGCATTTGCATGGAAGGAACATGTTTTTCTCAGGCAGTCTGAAAAAATAAAGGTCCTATGTGCTGCTGGCAGAAGAGTAAGAGTCATGTTCAAATGAAAGGCAAAATAGCTAAGTGTATAATGGCACTACAGCAGATGTCATTTTCATCCTATTAAGGCAGTTTTTCTTTTGAAGTGTCATGCCATTTCATTGGGAGGAAAGGGGAGACAGTAATGTTGGTATGTCCTGAATTATGTGTTAAATAGATAAAAATATTTTATTTATACTTGTAATACTGTTGTGGGAAACTAGTGGTCTCTACAGACATTTGGTCATTTGGGGTTGCTATATACTCAGCTAATATTTTGTATTTTCAGATACTTGAGAGAAAGTTTAAAATAATGTAAAGAAAAGGAAGATTGTAGGAAGCCAGAAATGTTAAAAGGGAACAGATCAAGTGTCTGTCTTTGGCTCAAACTTGAAAACTCAGTGAGCACAAAGGTGAGGAATGAAAATTAATGTATAACAAGGATCTATGTATATATGCAAGTAGATACGCATACATATTGGTGTATAATATGGGAGCATGTGTTTTGGTGAGCTTGCAATCCAAACATGACTATTACCTTGGTTGAAAGAAGGTGTATTTTGATCTAGGAAATACATTAGGAAACTAAACTGTTATATTTTGATTCTTTGAAATTTGAAGTAATTTAAGTGTTTAAAATGGTATGTAGATTAGCTTTCTATACCTTTTTCCTCTAAAGGGCTAAAGAAATTAAACAGATCCCTGATTTCTGATTTTCCTTTGTGCATAAACAGTGCTCTTGAAATAACTGTGTTTTTTCTCACTCGAAGAGAGTGGGTCAAATGAACCCCCCAGTGTTTCACACACACACAAATCTTTCTTGACACATGCTGAAGTTTTTGTTTCACATAAAAAATGAAGACAGCAATTGAGGCTTGATAAGTTTGAGGGCATTCCAATGCACATCCTTTGCCTCAGTGTTCCTTAACCACTGTGCAAAGTGTCATGCCCCATACCAAGCCAAGCTTACTGGTGAAGTGTACCAAATGCTTTTTAATTGTGTTGTGAAAAGACAAATTAAGACTGAAGAGTGACTTTCATATTAAATAGCAACACTTGACAATTATTCTTTTTCCCAAGAACCAGGAACTGTGGGCCCACCATGCAGAACTGTTGACTTAGTTGTCCCTTTTCCTGAAACAGAGTTAACACTTTTTGTCATAGGATTTTGTTTTTCAGCTCAGATTTTATAATCCTGCCTCCTTTGCCCATGTTTTACCAGTCCCTTAGAATTCTGCTAAGAAAGGGATGTTTTCTTTTCTACATAAGAGGAATAAAAGTCTCTTATGCAGCATTTTTTTCCATACAACAATGAAGAAGTTGCTGTTTGACTGAATGTGTGTATATATTGGTTTTGTAAATCCTTCTGAGCCTAGTCTTGAGAAGGGCAACCAATCCCAGTAAAAGGTATTGCTTCATGTGAAATTTCTGCAGAGCTGTGGTATCCATTCTTCCACCCCAGTTGCCCAGGCTGTTTGCATACTGGGGCTTTGGTTGGTAGTGTAGATAAACTGTGCAAATAAATGAAACTGGCTATTATTTGACACCCACTAGTTTTGTTTCACTGTGTATGTGCTCACAATCTCCTACTCCCCCATCTCAAATAGTATATTGTGGCTCTTAGGGAGACTGCAATGACTTTGAAGCAAAGAAGATGCATTCTCAAATGCGTTGTCTCCTCTACTGCTTTAACTCCTGTGCAACCAAGTTGTAATTCCTGGATTATGAATGCTTCCCCAATGCATTTGAGCCTACATCAACCTAATGTGTACTGCAGGCTTCATCCTCAGAAGAGTAAAAGTAACAAAGTAACTGATTCCCAAAATTTAATTTTCTGTACTTGTCTGCCTGTAAATACTTTCCTCTTTAAAGAAAACCTGGAGGAAACCTTCATTAACATGCTGTTGATTTTCTTTCCTTTCTTTTAATTGCTCTGATTACAAAATACTTTCACACCCATGAGCTGGAGGATTTTGATTAAGTTCCCACAGAGTACAATTACACCTACTCCACCTTAGTGCTGTGCTAGTAACTGTATCTTATTAATCATTATTATCATCCACCCAAGCCTTAGAAGCTACTATAATTTATAACATCACAAAACCTGTAAGAAACAGTGGCAACATAAAGTTCCAGTCATAGGACTTTTTTTTTTTTTTGCTGTGACACAAACTTCTACTAGACCATTTGCTATATGCAGTGGCAATACAACAAAAGATGGTTTTGTATCATGAATCAGAGGGAAAGGTAAGGGGGTAAATCTGTGAAACTATGGGAATGACTCATCAGTAAGAAGGCTTCTAATATGAGTGTTCTGTGTGCTTTAGGCATTTTTAGGCAGCTTAAGTTACAGCAGTGAGTTCTGTGATTGATATTTTTTTTTTTTTTAGTACTGAGTATGTGTGTTTAACAATTGTTTATGTAAGTATATTATGCTCAAAAAAACTAAAGATAACACAAAACTTCCTGGAATTCATATAAATACTGAGCACTGACAGGAATGACAAATATTTTTATGTAATAATTTAAATTACAGATGAAGCAGAAAAAGGAGGTTGCAAGTAATCTAGCAACTACACTATGCTGCTGCCTCAGTGCAGGGAGAGGGTTGTTTACATATAATGAACTATTATCCTGCCTGCTGGAACTGACAGCCTGCCATTACTCTAATACAGCATATTTATCAGCCCAGAGGGATTTGAGAGGAACCCACCAATTAATTTTCTTGTAGTCACAAAGCAGCCACCAGTGGAAGAGCTGGATGATTCAAGCCAATGAAAGGGTAAGGTAACATATTATCAGTATCCTAAGCATCAACTACTTTTGAAAAATACATCTCATGGTAAACACTTCCCCAGAACCTTGTGTGAACTGCTTAGCAAAAGCATGGGCAAATGATATGCACTGACGTTGCCAGCAGCCAAGATTTTAAGATCTAGCTGTTTATGCTTTTTTTTTTTTAACCTCCAATTATCTCTCTGGGGTATAGGAGGCTGCTCTTAAGGCTGCACTATGCAGGAAGTGCTAAGTGAGTTCATAAAGGTGTGGCTTAGCTCCCTAGCAATTCCATAGTAACAGGGGAGTAGTAAATTAGCCTTAAGTAAAACAAACAGGCTTTGTGGAAATCTAAAGTTGAGAATGCAAGCTGTTCCAATCTCTTTGATTAAAGCAGCAAGGCTTTGATTGAAGGTGGTGGGCTCCACCTTGTTCCCCTATACTCAACAGGTTCACAAGGGTTGGATAGATAAGGTCTTGTGGTTTCTATAGCAATGCAAAGGAGTGTTTTTGGAAGTCATTTTTTGCAAGATGTGCCGTGAGAAAAAGAAATTAAAGTTACACATTATTTTATCACAAACAATGTTAAGTAAGAGGAAAAGCCTTGCATGATTTATTAAAAATCTCATCACTCTGTACTAAATGGCTCATTTTACACTGAGAGGTACAGAGCAGAACATGTGATACTGAAAAAAATCTCTCCACCCTTTGTTATTCAGTCCTTTTACCTTGTCTTCCCCAAGGGAAACTGTGATCTTACCAGGAGGTGACCAGCACAAGTTCAGCTCTTACACAAGGCAAAGCAGATTGCTGATACTTTCATCAGGCTAGCGAGAATTTAATTTATAGACAGTGTTCCCTTCTCCAGAAATCTACATGGCAAAAGCACACTTTAATCTTACTGTAGATACACCCTCAGACAGGAATTCTTGCACAGACAGAAAGTAACTCAGAGCTCTGCACAGACAGGATGAGGGCCTGATCTTAACGGTCTTACATCCATACAAATAGGTGTAAAATGCTACCCAACATGACTCATCTGTAACAGTGATAATCAGCCAGTCTTCAGTGACAGCTGCAAGTGTTCAGAGTGACTGGCCATAGAAAAACTCCATATGCCCTCAAGCCATGGATTTATGGCACTCCAAGGCAGCAATACCCCTCTTGTTTTCCCATTCCCATGAGTCGCTCTCTTGTTTTTGCCAGGATAACTGTGGGACCAACCCCTGAGCTAAATGAGAAAACACATCCATCTTAAGGAATACCCTACCAAAATGAGGTGTTCAGTTTGGTTGTCACTGAATCTGATCCAGCTTTCTGAAACTGGATCAGTATTTCAAAGCTGATTCACAAAGTAGCCCTGCAAGTAGTAGCATTGAAGAAGCAGAGGGTACAATTAACTAGGGGTGGGATGAGAATGAATAGCTGAGGCTGGATGAACAAGGTATGCCTGAAGTTTATATTTATGTCAAACATTTTATGATGAAACCGATAGCTGAAGAGCACAATTTGTCATCTATGGCAGAACCAACTAACTCTGAACCATCCCCACTTCTTTAAAGGGATATGTTTGTGTATAGTACATATCAGGATTTAATCTATCTGAAAAAGTAGTGAGTAGATCCAACTCCTCTGCCTCCCTGCTTACAGAAAGGAAAACACTAGAAAATGGAAAGGAGTGGTTGACAGACAATAAGTTGAAGTTATGTCCTAGACATGTACTTCACCCAGAGTGTTATCAGTACAGTCACTCTTCTCACTGTGTAGCCACTCCTAGGATGTACCAGGCAACTTTCTCTTATGTGTGCCTCAAGGCTCTTTTCCTCACCATCATATATTTCAGTGTAGAAAAGGCAAAATCTTAACATATGTTAACCGTGTCACACTATCATTGAAATAATTACTTGAGAAAATGAAGAAATGACTGAACAAAAGGTGGCATTTCCTGTCAAACATGGGTGTGCCACATTAGCAGAGGGTTGTGGGATGGAGGTGTGGTAGTACTGGCACTTATAAAACAGCTCTGTCATGGTACATTATCACAACTCCAACCTATTGAGATGGGAAAGGGCAGAACTCAATGCACCTGCTTGCCATGTGCTTAATTATTATCTGTGTTTATAAAGCTATTCTGTGGTTATTAAGTGATAAAATGCACTGAATTGCATCATATGGCATCTTAAATTTAAAATTTCTGCAGTATGCCAAAGGGAAGAATCTAGGTAGAGATGGCATATTTCCTTTTTTTTTTTTTTTCCCCTTTCTTCTTTCTTTTTTTTGCTTTTTGTTTGTTTTTTTCTTGAATACGTTTACTGACTGCAATGTTTCTTTGAGAATCTTCTCTGGAATTCATATGATACTCTAGTATCAGCCAGTTGTATCAGTAAGGACATTACCTCTATCTTACTGCTGTGTATTCCACAGCATATCACATTTATCATCAGGCCAAAGGAGGAAGTGTATTTGCTCAACCATGTTCAGAAGTTAAAGTGAAGAGAGAGTTTGTTTAATAGAAACAAGGAAATCTTTTTTATAATGATTACTCTGCTGCCATAACTGTAACTAATAATACAATTCAGTGTAAACTAGAGTCTTCCATGCAAGCAATTGCATCTAGAGCTGCTGCAGAAAAAGAGAGATATGCAAAAACTGTAGTTGTCTTATCAAGTTGCAAATGGTAGAGTAGAAAATAAACTCATCTGATCTTCCTGGAAACTGGCATGTTAGTTCTGCTAGAGTCTGGCAGGGAAGAGTCAAGTAAGACTTTTTAAGGACCATGTACTTTCAAGACAAAGTAAAAACACAAATTCAAACAAAATTGTATCAGAGGCCTGACTCTTTAGGGAAATTGTTCCATCCTTGTAATTGGATGGAACTGGACATAGAGGATGTTTGAAATCCTCCTGCCAGATCCTAAGTATGTAGTAATTGGTGCTGGAAGTGAAGTGGGGGAAAGTAAACATAATCAAGATGAAAGAAAAATAAAGCATTAAATGATAGGTCTCCTATCATGTCTATTTTGGATGCACATGCATTCATAATTTTATTATATAAAATACTTTGATGAAATGTTTTTAAAGCCTAAGGACTTCATCAGGTAGTTAGTCTTCCTTAAGTTTTGCATGTATATTTTACTTCTGCTTATACTGTGTTGAGAAACAGGCATGCATTAGCATATCTGTATGTGGAATAAGTTTGATTCAAGTATAATGAATAAACAGGCTACAGCTAAATCAGAGGGAAAATAAATATTATAGGAACACAGCTTCATTTTTATCAGGGTTTTTTAGTCAGCTGAGAGCTTGTGACTACAGTCTGATTAAAAAGCTGTTTAGTGATCTCTTCCAAGATACTCTCATGAGGCCAGCATCAGCCAGCTTAAGAAAATGTAACTTGCATAAATTCATCATTAATTGTGTAATTCGTACCGTTGTTTTCTATTGAGCAACTTGCACTGGCAGTGCTGTATGTTTTATATGCAGTCTTTTGTATTCACTTGATGATCAGTTCTTTCCTCGCTGCTATATTGCTGTGATAATGAACTGATAATGGATTCTCAGTGTCCCCTATAGCACTAGACCTTTTGATGTGTAGGGAGTGACATTTACATTTCTTATGTCATCTCTTTGTGTTTTATTTTTACATGCCAGGTGACTGGATTGGATATCCAAAGTTCCAGATGGCTTTGGTCTCACTTTCAAATATCAATGACTTTGTGTTTCAGTGAACTTCTGAGAACTGATCTACAGTGTGAAAGCGTTTATGTGTGGAAATGTGGTGGGCTGAATATCATCAATTCGTTGAAAGAGTGTAAAATTATTTTGTAAAAAGTGAAAGGACTACTAGATTTCCTGTCTTGCTATTCCTATGGCTGAAAGTCTCTGAGTTGGGCTGTTAAATATGAAGTATAAAATGGCCCAAACCAGATGTTTCATGTAGACATCAGCCCATTCTCTTTTTCTGTTATGAGGAGTCAACCACATAATCTTTTCACAAGAGGATATCGGTATATCCTGTTGAACTTTAAATATGCGAAGTAATTTTAAAAGGTATTGTTTATAAAGTTAATAAGATTATTCTATTTAATTGCATTCAAATAGTAGCAAATGGAAGCCAGCATTTTCACTTTTAGCTTTTGCAGTGGATTGTGTTATCAATTTATGCATTTACTCTCTTCCCTAAAGTGTGGTAGTGGTGGTGGCAAGGGTGGTGGAAGTGGAGTTTTTTCCCATATAGTTGGTGTAACAAACATCACATTATATTAAAACTCATCATTAAAAAGCAATATTTTAGTTGGATGTGCAGTCGCATTGACAGACTTGTAAACTGCTATATCCTTTCAATGGACAAGGAGAGGATGGGTTAGTAATAAAGTGTTATAATCTAAGGCTGAACATCAATTTGCTTAAAAGCCTGCCTCAGGAACAATATTTTCCATTGAATTTCCATTTTTATATGATATCTGAGACTAGTAAAAAAGTGACCAATTGCAATGAAAATTTATTTAGGCAGATTCTAGGGGCTATTAATTTTCACACAAAGCGAACTTTCAATCACAGGTAGGGTAGATAGAAATGTTCAGGAAGTACTTGCATATTCAGCTCATTAGGTAACAGAAATCATATCTCATGGCTTGTCTAATTTACCATAGCTTAAAGATCCTGTCTCAACTAGTTGCAGTGAATTATTTAAAAATTTAGCAGTGAGATTGGATTGGCCACTAGGAGAAAGTTTCTCATCAGCAATGCAGTGCAGCATTGGAACAGGTCATCTGTGGAGGTTTGGAGTCTCTGCCCTTGGACGTTCTCAAGACACAGCCAGACAAAGCAGTGGCTGGTTCATTCTGGTGCTGGCAGTAGCCCAGCTGTGGGCACAATGTTGGACAAGAGGACTTCCAGAAATCTCTGCCAGCTAACATTTCAATTACTCTAATTTAAAAAAAGGCTAAGTAATTTATTTGAAGAAAAACCTTATTTCTGATCAGCGAAAAAAAATCTAAATTGTCTGTGTGCTTTTTGGAAACTGTGAATTTTAATATAAATCTATTATAATGTTAATGAAAGACACGACTATGCATGCATGTTTGATCTGTCCATAAATTTGATAAAAGAGTAAATGCTTAGATCTTCAAAACCTGATACCTGTAATCTGGAGAAATCTGGTTTAACAGCATATGCCTATACCCTGATGGGAGCTGAGCATGTATAAAACCTTTGTAGGATTAAAACACTAGATTGATTGTCGTCCCATAAAGGAGAGAAGCCATGTAAAACAATAAGGAAAGTAATTTCATTTTTATTTATCTTGGCTAGTCACCAATTTTGTGTTTAAATTTACCTTTGAGTCAATAGAAATTAAATTCCAAATGATACAGCTTTCTGAGTGAAAGCTTGCAGCATGGCTTGATGAAGCTGGTATCTGCAGGGTAACAATCCATTGGAAACCACCCTTCTGAAGGCATTTGCATATTGCAGAGTTTCTGTGAATATCCCAATGGAAATTATTCCAACGCTTTTACACTGAATTGTAATAATGACAGACCTACCTGGCAGACCAAAACATCAGATCTCTACAAACATCTGGACAGCAATCAAAGAACACTGCTAGGCAGTTGTTCCCATGCCCTTTCCCACTCATTCGCTGTTAAAGAAAGGATGCCAGAAAATTCTTTACATATGGATTTATGTTTCAGGAGTTACAGTAAGCTCCTCCTTAAGAAAATATTGCTGCAGTTACTTCTAATGGCACTCAGGAGCCAAGAATCATGAAACTGTGTAGTGTGTATGGTAAGAATGAAATTGTCACTACACATTTGTCTGTTAAAAGCACAATGCATTGAATGAGCTGCTTCAGTGTTCCCATACAGTCTAACTGTAAAACCATTTATAAAACCATTCTATTTTCCAGTTTTGTTTGTTTGATTAAAAAGAAACAAGCAAAATAATCACAATATTGCACTTTCTTAACAAGAAATGTCCATCTTTAAACTTTTATTCTCCACCCAGTTACATTTATGAGACATTATCCATGTATGGGGCCTGCAAACAAGAACATATATAAATATGCCTGCCCGGATTAAAGCTAAAGGTGAGCAATAACTTTATTTTAGCAAGATCTTGGTTACAAATTAACTTTGCTAATGCTCAGTGTACAAAGGCTTGTTCCGTATGTCGTTTCAGGAAGTGGATCCTGTTGCTGTTCTATGGAGACATGTCATTCCTTTAATTTTTTAGATAAATAACATTGCAGAGAGTGGTATAACCCAGGATTGCATGCAGAGAGATGGAGGGTTGTGGGTGGAAAGCGAGTGAGGTGATGGGAAACCAGTTGCATAATCTGATCCTTGAACATATCAGAAATCCTAGGAAAGCCAACATTGATTTAAATTTTCCTTTTAAACATTTTAGAATATGTTTGAAGTTCATTTAGCTACGATAGTTTTTATAAGCTACTAACAGTAGCATTATATCAGTCAGAACAGTCTAAGAGTAGAAACCAGATGGGTTTTCTAGGAAGAAATACTGCGTTTTATTAGCTAATGAGCTATTATAATTGTGAAAAGCACACAAGCATTTGGACTCACTAGCATTTCATACCATGTGTAGATTTCAAATAAGTTTTCAAGGATCTTTGGCATGGACTTATTTAATATGATGTGTTGCTGTAAGTCAATTATCACACCTTTTCTTTCACATTAGATCCTGAAAGACAGTGACATAGGTGTTGGCATTCTCTGTGCCAATTCACTGGAGCCTGGGAGCAGGAATAGATTATGTGGATGATCTTCTATAGAAATCTACTAATTATAATCCTATTTTATACGAAACTGTTACATGTTAGGCCTGTGAAATGGCACTCATGAAGGCAGCTAACCTGTAGCAGACTGGTCCTTTTTTTCTGTGAACATAGCTACAAGTGAAATCTGTGTTTGCATTTATGTGTACAGACACTGCTTCCCCCCAGATACCCCCCTGATGTATGTGTGTTTGGGAGGGGAGGAGTGGATTTGGGTAAGAGGAACAGTTTTCACTTGAAGTCAGTGTACTTTTTGTGGTTCTTACTATGGACCTAAGGGTTAAGAATCATCCTATACACAGTGATTGGGCTGTTATGCTGCTTCATTACCACTATATCCGAAGGATATGACTAACCAAAAGGAATATAAATGAGTTTTTGTTTTACCAAGGACTCCTAGAAGTGTATTGACAGAGGAAAACGTAGATGTTATGTAAATTCAGCAATGCCAGAAAATACACTGCTGACAACATTTTGAATATGTAGATATCTATGTGTATTACAGATTAAAGTTTTAATCTCTGAGTGTTTGGGAATCTACCCTTTCTATAACAATGATCTATCTTCAGATCTGCTTTTCAGGCAGCTGCACCTGTGAGCAGCAGAGACCACAGCTGAGAGGCATATAAGAACTATCTTCTAATGTTCAGTGAGATACACCTGTGCTCTGCAAAGTTCTCTGCATGGCCACTGCCAGGTAAATACTTGGAATACATGAATTCTGAGATAATTCACATGACACATCATCCTTGAACTGTAGTTTCCTTTCACTGAAATGAATGTAAGTAGTTTTGGTGATGGTGTTAGCATGGGAATCTGTTTGCTGAAGGAGGTCCATAATAACTGCTATAATTAACCACTAGAAAATTTACATGTTAAAAGAAGAAGAGAAAATGTGATGTTCATATTTAAGCCCATCAGATATTCACAGTTAAATGTTCAGCTCTCATTTGCCCATAATAAACATCAGTAGTTAATTAGCAACACCATTTTTCAATTCAGTGAAAACTGTGTTTCAACAGAATACTAATATTGAAGTACAAGCTGAAGATTTAATTAAGCAAATAAAAATTATGACTAGTCTAACTTGCAGCATTTGGCCTTTAAAGTTTAAATTAGTAACTCATCAGTGGTGGCCATGGGAAAAATAGTAATAGGGTCAAAGCAGTTGAGGGGATTTTTGATTTTTATTTCTGCTTTGAAATAAATTTGAGTTTGACAGCATCTCCCAAAATTGTCTCAGTCCCCCATGTTACAAGTATTACTGCTGCTCCCATTGAGCAGAAACTCTTAGAGGAGTATTTCTTTTTAGTGCAGGCAGCTAGATGGTGTTTCCCCCTTGTAGAGTCTCACCTGTGAAGCAAAAAGGTCTAGAGAAAAACTGCCCATCTTGGATTGCAGCTAATGGCCAGAGGATTGTTCTTTATTGAGCAGTTACAGGATAGAAAATACAGAGCTTTGTATTTCTGTTTTGCAAAACATCCTAGATACAGGCTTTCTCAAAACCAAAAATAGTTTTACTAGAGCCCCCTTTTGTAAACCATATGCAGCACAGGGCCTAAAATGCGAAGTGCTTTCTCCCTATAATAAAAAACTCCTGTATAATACTACACTCTTATTATACATTAACGCTGGGACGGGTGGCTCGGCACACACACAGCAGTGGGCACCAGAGGCAATGAGTGAGGGGCAGGTAAAGGCTTTTTTTGCATTTCAATGCGCCTTTCAAGTCATAGGTTGTGTTTCGGTAACCGTACGAATATATTCTTCAGATTTCCAATCACAGGGGGATCCGGGCTGAGTGCGCAGACCCCCACATCCCCCCCTGTGCGCCGGGCCGCGGGCAGCAGCGTCGCTCCGCGGGCGCGCAGCCGGAGACGCGCATTGTCTACGCCTGGCGCGGACGGGATCCCGCAAAACTGAAAGCAGGTAAAGAAAGGCACTTCCTGCAGGCGGAATTAAAGAGAGAGAAAAGGGAGTTTTCCTCTGATCTCCCTCAAAAACCAATCAGGCCAGATCAGCCAGGCGTTGATTCTCCGTCTGTCCCTCCTACACCTTTTCCAAAGGCCCAATGGCCTTGTCCCTCTGGGAGATTGACTAGAGTCACATGAGCCTCACCAAGGGCAGGTAACTCAGGAGAGGGGAAGGGGGAAGGAAAAAAAAAAAAAAAAAAAAAAAAAGGGACACACACACACAGAAAAAAAAAAAAGCCCAAGCCCAGGCTGGGCTTCTGCCATGATGTCAGAGGGAAAGAAACCCACAGCTTGCTAATTTCACCTCCCAATCAGCCCCGGGAAGGAGATCACCGGGAACAGGTAGAGATGCAAGTTTTCTCCGTTTTCATTTTATATTTTGTCTCGAACTCCCTACCTCCTAAATAGCTCCTTCTCTCTTCTTGATATTGTGACTCCTCGTTCGCTCCTTTTCCCTTTGATCACTTGGAGGTAGGGGGTAAGCCTTTATGGGATTTTTTTGTTTGTGTGCCTTTTTTCTTTTTTCTTTCCCCCCTCTCTTTTTTTTGACCTCTGCTTTTGATTGTAGTTGTTTCCCCCTGTGGTCATGACGGCTTCGCACAGTGACTCTTTGGTGGTGTTGTTTGGGGCAACCGCTGGTGCATATGGGGCTAAACTGGGTTCGGATGAGAGGGAACTAATTCTCTTGGTGTGGCAAGTTGTGGATCTACACAGCAAGAAGGTATGGCTTCGACACCCGGGCCGAGGGCGCGTTCCCCGGGCGCAGGGCGAACAGGCTGGCCCGGCCACTCGCCGCTTGCCCGGAGCCGTTTGTTCATTTCACAAATACACCGAGGGGAGGGAGCGGGGCCCCCGTGCCCGGCGGGTCGTTCACTCCTCCGGTTCAGTCGCTCCAGAGGGTCCTTTTTGTTCCGTTTTAAGGGAAAGAAGTAACTTAAAACAAAACAAAGTTGGGTCGCTTCCACCCCCTTGCCCTGTCCCACTTAAAAAGATCCGTAGCTTCAAAGTCGAAGATGTCTGCGGACTTTTGAAGCTTTGCAACGAAAAAGCTGCCCCAGTGCGCTCCAAACGTGCATGCTTTCCTGGGAGCTGTCTCAGGGTAACCGTTGGACCCTTTGCGGCCTGTTGCTGGATATTTTTTTTTAAATTTATTTTTAATTAACCAACGTTTGGATAACCTTTAAGAGAATCTTGGATTCCTTTAACTTTCAGGCCAATTAAAAATATACTCTTATTTTTGTTTGTATGTTTGTTTCAAAAGCCCTATCAATAAACAAGAAATCCCCTAGAGATGAAGGGCTTTGATGAAACAAACATAACTATCCATTTAAGGAATAGATTCAGGAAACTGCCTTAACATTATGTGATCTTCCTTTTACAATTAATAATTCCGGCAAAAAAAAAAAAAAAATAAAAAAAAAATCAGTGCTAACTGCTCAAGGCGTCCCATGAAACCGGCTCTGATTCACCGAAGCAGAGAGCGTGGCTCTCCGGGGTGGGGGGGGGGGGGGGAGGGAAAGAAACCGAGGCAAAAAGTTTCGATTTGTGAAATCTACAAATGCTTTTTCTCATTGTGATTGTTATCGGGAAGGTGATACTGCTCCTTTCTGATTTTTCTGAACGCGTGGTTAAAAAGAGCTGCTTCGGTCGTTCCTCACTTTTGCCCATAATTTCTTAAATGTTCTTAGGTAGGGACACTACACAAATCCCTGGTGAAAGCAGACAATTTGGACTTAAGTGACCAGTGTCGGGAAGTGAGTGGCTTAACACCAGAGGGACTGGGCAAAGCTGAACCATTGGACCGGGTTCTTCAACAGGTGAGAAGTAGGGGCTCTTCGGGGTGAAGCCTGGGGACGAGATTCATTGGATAACAGAAATAAACTTTAATTTTGCCTTTCATTTTGAAATCACTAGCGAGATTCTGTGCTTGTTTTAAAGCTAGCCCAAAAGAGGCCTGAACCGTTTACAGTTGGGACCCTGTAATTCTGAAACTGTTGTATACAACACCAGAGTATTTTAGCTTGTACTCTGGTCCTTGGAAGATCTGGCTTCTAATTATTTTGATGTGTCGATTTTATTCCAGATTTCTCTTACTTAAGGCTTAAAAGAGCAGGCTGATAATTTTGCAGTGCTAATCAAAATTCCAAAATTTAGGTGGTGTGTTTTAATCTACAGGTTCACTGCTAGAATGTGTCTTTAAAAACCTGGCCTTTTCTCACTTGTTATTCTTAAAGTTAGTTGAAATCTTAACAATTATACTTTCATAAAACATCAGTTGTGCTGATTGTGTATCACACTTGCCAGGTGAGCTTAGTTAGTTTAGTGGATTATAAAGTGATTGGATTATTTTCCTTTGATTTCTGTATTTTGCTCTTTGGCTCTCTTTATATTACAATAAGACAGTAAGTGTAAATTTCTATGGTCCTTGTGCTTCAAGAGGCCCTAAGTTACCTGTAAAAAACCAAACCAAACAGACAAAAAAAGTAATGCAAGTGGTGTATACATAGGCAGTTCCTGAAAGTTTGCTTGCATACACTGTTTTTTCTATAGATGAAATCTGCTTGAATGGAAAAATACAATAGTGCATTTTTGTGTAACATAGAAAACTGGCTTTCCACACCTTGTCTGAATCATTCGTAGGTGTGTTTCAGCAAGAAACTTGCTTAGGCAGTAGAACAGGTTTATGTTGCTGTAACTTCTGGTGACACAGATAACTTGGCAGACTAGTTCCTAACCCTCTTTGATAGGGTGGTTAATACTTCACTCTGTACTAAGTATCTTTGAAAACAGAAATGGGCAACTTTTATGTGTCTTGAAATCTGTCAGCATTAGTTGCAGTTGGCATTTATTCTACTTACATGAGCTTTTCCAGAGTCCAAGACCAAGAGGTGATTTTTTTTTTTTTCGGTAGTTTTTTTTGTCTAAGTTTCAAAATAACCCCTGAGAAAATGTGCAGCTGCAGGTTTGATCTTGTCCCAGATCTTGCACTAAAGACATCTGGAAGAGCTTAGCCTAGTACACTCTGTTTACCTTTATAACAGACATACTTTAATTATACTCAATACTTTATGAGAGATTGTATCTTATTGCTGTAAATTGCTCTGTAGGTGGCTCTGCTTTAGCAAATAAAAGGAAATACTACCTTTGTGTGTAGGTGGGTAGAGGCTCTTGAAAAACATCAATTTTGGCTTTTTTGTTCTTTTTGTTTGGCATATCTATGTAACTGAATAATGATTTTGCTGTTAATTGTTCCATGCCAGTTGTGATGTGGCCAGTTCCATCACTGGTCTTCTGGAACACACTTTACCTAAGCTCATGTCCCTTTCCCTGTGTGTTTCCAGACTCCATGAGAGTTAGGAAAGAATTAATTTATCCTCCCACTTGCAGTGGTGGCAGAAAGCAAAATTCCATGTTCCTTAATAGTATATATTTTTCTGTTTTTTGTTTTAAGATAAGTCCATTAAATATTTTAATTGCATCATGTATTTCAAGGATGAGTCAGGTGTCTGTCAGCACATACAGATGGGGTTTTTTTTCCTCAGTTAAGTGTTTTGATTAGCAAAATCTCAGGTGGGTGAAGTAGTTATTTGAAAAGGAGGAGGAAAAGGAAGTAGACTTGTACCTTGATTTGAGATAATGTTAAGAGAGTATGTGAAATTAGCTTTCCACACCCTGCTTGGATTGTGGTAAAAAAGTTGATGATGCAGCTAAAAATCTCTCACTTTAGCATGCGTCTCAGTCACGTAAATGAAATTTCAGTGTCTGCTTCTGACTTTTGCTTTGGGTTCCCAGCCTCTACACGTAAAGGGAAGTGAGAATTGCTCAGCACAAATCCATTGCAACTTTTATCCATGCTTCAGAGATCTTTCCCAACCATTCTGTGATTCTGGTTCTGTGACTCACAGCTAGTAAAAAGTAGATCAGCTACTGTATGTCTGGAGTTTTTCCATTGACCACAGAAAGCCTCCTTTTATGGTGATTTAGTTCACTTTCCAGCAATTATAATGTCCACAAAAAGTCTGTAATCTGTGAAGTCTTTGCTCTGCTTGTAACAGGGCTGTAGTATATGTTCTATACATTTTGTGACAAGTTTTTAAATACTGTACTTGTCCAGGGTAACAGATGCTAGTGCATTTATGGGATCCAGCTCTTATTTTCTGACAGGTTATGTACAGTGCTTTGATAGCTGGGTTTTGGTTGGGGAGGTCCTGGTAATGTACAAATATTAGGGAAATAGTAACTTGAAGGTCATAAAATGTATCCTTTGGAAGCAGTCTGCTTGATGTATTAAGCTATTAATGCCACATTGAACTAACCTCTTGTTAGACCAATAATGGTGAACTTAGAGCTGCTGGTTGAGATGTGTTGCTGTGGTTGCAAAATGGTACTGAGTAGAAAAATGTGATGATTTTATTTTTTTATTTTAACAATTAAGTAAAGAGCTCTTGTTCAAGTGTGTACTTGGAACTGTCTTGAGCCTGTGAGGTACGCATCTAAAGATGCATTGCCTACACTGCTTACTAAAGGGAATAGCTTCCACTTTTCTTCCTGCATTACTGGCACATCCTCGCTAGGTTTCATTGTTCAGATCCTCAAATCACAGGACTTGGCTTATTTAGCATGCTATTTACATTTTTCTAAGTAGTGGCTAAAGCTTTATGGTTTCCCAAGCTTTTAAGGGAGAAAATTATATTCAGGTTGCTCACTGAAACCTTGCAGGAATGGAAACTTGCTTTTGAAGAGCAAAACCAAAATGAACTTTGCCTTTCTCTCAGCTCCATTACTCTGTCATCAAAAAGCTGACATCTTCATGTGCTTCTCTGATTCTAGCCATGCGGGTTCCAAGTTAAAGATCGAATACTAAGTTGAAAGTGTTGTGGATTTCTTCATCCTTCCCATACAGAAAACCTGGCTGAATCAGCATGACTTGCCTTAAGACATGTTAGTTTCCTTTTGCAAGGCAGTATTTGCATGTCTCCTTGACAAAGGATAAGTTAAATAATTTTGGAGAGCTGTCTGCAGTATTTAGTTGTAATTACCATCTTACTTTAAATGATACACATAAAAAGGGAGAGGTTCTCATGAGAGCTGAGTCTGCTTTTGAATCTGTTGAAAGCATTCAAATTTCATCTACGGATGGACATTGAAGTATTAAAAAAATTTATGGAAGACTGTCCTAATCTTGCTGATCTTTAATTGCATTGTACGTTGAATCCAATAGATCAGTGATAGATTTGATCAACATAGAAACACAAAGCTGAGCCTTCCCCCTCACCCCTTTTCCTAAACTATGTATGCACAAACTGAAAATACTGAGGGGTTGTTACTTCATCAGGTGATAGTAAATTACTAGTTCTCTAAAGTATGTCTGGATGCCTATTGATTATCCAGCTGAGCTGCAGGTGCAATTTATTTTCCTCACATATCAACAGATTCAGCAAGAAACAAGCTGGTTAGATGAGCATTTGGAAACAAATGGGATGGGGGGAGAGGTGGAAGAACCAGTGAATTCCTCTAACCTGATAAACCGGTTACAACTTTTTTTTTTTTTTTCTTAAGAGAAACTTGTTCTGCAGCCTCTTCTTCACAAAGTGGTAGCAGAAAGTTTTCTTGGTCTTGCCAGCTGTCACACCTTCATTCGGGATAAATTATTTTTAAAATACTTTTAATACGCCTATGAACCTTCAGACTGTTGGAAAAAAAGTCTGAAAATGCAGGATGGGTTGGTTTGTTGTGTTGTGGTTTTTTTTGTGAGTCTCGTGGCTGATCTTCCAGCTTCACATTATTTGGTGAGTGCATTGCCTCAATAAAACTCCTAACAGAGTCTATATTTTCTGGGTCTGAGTTCTGAAGTTCTGGAGCAGGTGTTTGGCAAACCTTTGGCAAGTGTAACTGAGCAGGCTGTTCTCTCCACAACAAACACTTAGGGTGCAGTTTCACAAGATTTGGCTGCAGCAGTGAAGCCAGCTTCTTTCTTGCCCATGCACCATACTTTGCCATCTTTTTGTTGTGTCAGTAAAACTCTTTGTGAGGCTGTGCTGTAAACAGGATCACTGAAATGAGTAGGTAGGGTGGGAACTTCTAAGCTGCTTTGCTGTCCAAGCTCACGTCCCATGAGACTACACCCTTTGGTTGTATTTTCATGATCCAACATGTTTGATGGTGATACCAGCTTAAGGTATTTCTGCCCCCACATCACATTCTCAAGCTGCAGTTGTATGAGAACTTCTTAGTGGCACCTTTCACTTAGGTAGGTACTGCTGCATGGACCTCCCTCACCTGCATTCTGCCAACAGAAAAGTTTTTGGGGCTGCATATTAAATGGAGCAGGGCATTGTTCCGACTTAAAGGCAGTTCTGGTTTGGAGCAGTTCTGTCTGATGTGCAATGTGGCAGATTAGGTCGTTTTTCCAAGGGCAGCTATAGCACCAAGGTGTGGATAAGCAGAGTGGGTGAAAGGAGAGTAATGTTTTAAGACAGGTTGGCCACAAAGCGGTCTGTATGGTGAAACTGTGGCCTTGGTTTGGTAACAGCAGTGAGAGATGAAGATTACCTAACAGACACAAGGTGGCCTTCAGGTTGTCAGGACAGATAGGTGACAAACTCCTGCTCTTACAGGGGGCTGAGCATACTGTGTGCATGTAGCCTTGTGCAGCTACGTATCTTAGCATTGAATAGCTCCCTGTTTCCATTGGTATTTTAACCAATGCTCATCCAAGTTTGTTTGATACCTAATATTGCAATATTGTCAGTCTTAATTGTGGGGAAGTAAGGACGTGCTAATGCTTCCTGTGGCTGCTGGCTGTTACAACATGCATTTTTTTTCATTAGCAATGAAAATGGATGGCTAACTATTTTTCAAAACCTTAGCTCTCATTCTGTTGTTGGTGATATAGGTGAACTCTATTTCCCCTTAGAAATCCTCTGTGCTACCCAGCTCCCACTACTTTAAATTAAACACTTGTATCTGATATCTGAAAAACAGAGGAAAGTTAATCGCAGAAACAGTTCCTTTATTATGTGTATAATATATATGTATACATTAATATACATATGTAGATCATGTGAATGTATTTATTACTGACAGAATTTATGTTCTGTTAGGTTTATGGGAAAGCTTAGCTTCTCTGAAGGCTGCAATAATACTTTCATCTGAAAAGTATTCCCTTTAACCTTATTTTTGCTGCTATATTTAGGTCTGCTGCACTTCAGAATGAGCAGAGAATTAGATAAAGGAGTTTGTCTAGAGCTCCATATTCTTTTCTTTGCAAGCATAAATCTGTGGTAATGTTGGCTAGCTGGGCTGTTGTCTTGTCTTAAAATTAGAAATGCTAGTATTCATTAGAAGTGAATTTGTCCCAGTGGTTTTAGGATGAGCATGAGAGGACTTTTATGATAGCAGATGCTGCTGCTTGTTCTGGTGCAGTTAAACAGTAACATTCAATCCCTTACTAAGTCTGGGTGGATTAGAATGCATAGGAAAATAAACTTTACTGTGACATGTCCAGAATAGCTTGACATACCTTCACACAGTGTGGTGTTGTGGAGTGTTTGAAAACTTTGTCACTAGCATATTTGGATATTCTCACAGATATATGTTTTATCTGAATACTTGAATTTCTCCTGAAATCACAATTTCAGGTTTTTTTAGAACTCATTGGAAGACAGTAAAACACAGGGTAGAAGCCTTTTGAAACAAAGGTTGTTGGCTTACGTGTTCTTCAAAGGCTTTGAGCTTCTTTCCTCTAGCTTTTTGTAAGTAGGTACTGAAAAAATCACTGGAAATGTATGTGTCAATGAACTGTTGTTAAGATTTTCAAAAGTGTCTGAGGAATAGTAAATGAGGAATGAAGGGTTTACATTCTACCATTTTGACAGTAAGTATACATGCAGTGCATCTACCAGTTCTTAAGTGTTAACAAGGAAGCAGCTTAGAAAACTTTGAATACTCAGGTTTGTCTGCAGATGTCCACTGTTTACTTCTTCCTCTGGCAGCATTTTATTTGGAAGAGTTGCACAGTTCTGGCATCTGTGTATTGGTTTCCTTGGAGGGGTTTTTTCCCCTTTTATTTTTTTTTTTAACAAAACCTGAAACAATCAAACACCCCTAAGTTATATGCAGAAGCTCTTGAATAGCCAAGTGCTTCCAAATGAGGGCAACATCTCTGTCAACGTGTTGCAGCACTTCTTTGCTGAACAGTTAGGTTTAAGAGTGGCACATAGATGCTGGAATTGATGTTGCTACCAAAGCAGTATTGTGGCCAAATGTAAAAATGCTAATTGGAGATTAATTTATTTTTTTTAGCAACATGACGTCAGCCCTGTTTTCTTTTATAATTTCTATGGTTAAAATTGGAACTTTCATGTCTCTTAGTTAAAACATAAACAGTAATTCTCCCTCTTCCTCACATTCATGACTTTGCCATCTCCTGTCTGCTCTGGGAAAGCTTTTTTTTCTTCATAATAATTTCTGCTTTGCATAAAAACTGCAGAGATGTCATTTTCCTCCATGATCAATTTCTGCTAGCTACAACCTCATTTCAATAGAGAAAAATATTGATGCTGTGTAACACAACCGCATGTGTGTGTCCTAAGAATGTACTGAATCAGAATTCATGTTTGCTGTACAAATAATTATTTTGTGCTTTGCTCTAATAGATCTGTGTTGATGTTTTTTAACCTGTTCACAACTTACTCCAGTGTACTTCTATACAATAGTCTTTGTCCTTCCTTTGTTTATAAACAGATGATTTACTGATCTGTCCCTCCTTCATTAAATCCTCATGCTGTGAAGGTAGATGTGAATTACAAATATTACACAAGTTATTGTGAATTGAAATGTAGATGTTCATCACTTGTGATGAGTAACAAAAAAACCCAAAACAAACAAAAAAACCCCAAACCCACAGCCTTGCCACTTCTCCCAAACTTCCATTTAAAAATATAGTGGATTTTCTTTCCTCTTGCTGCCTTTCTCTGTAGAGCTACAGTGGGCAGAGAGGGGCAAAAAGTGTTGGAAAATGGCTAACGTGTTAGCACTAAAATATTGGGAAGAAACTTAATTTTAAGATTAAGAAACTGTTACTTTCTCTTTTGCAAAAACACGACTCCTGTGGTGATTTTGGACACCTGCTAGCTTGAAAGAAAAGATTCTATTACTTGAGTTCTAGGACAGTCTTGGAATTGTGTTATCATTCATCCTTAATTGAAATAAAAACTTGATTAGTCGTATTTCCATCTCTGCCATTCTAGATTCTAGATAATTTTTAGCATGTGCTTTAACATTACAATGAATTGTGTAGACACTGGCACTGTGTGAAGTTAAATGTCTATATAGAAATTATGGCAGAATTACTCTCCTGTAAGGCAATTCTGTTGCAGTGAATTGTACTGGAAGTAGAGCTATACTGTGCTACTTGGAAAATCAAAGAGCAAAAACCACTGGGGATGTTTTGCTTTGTAAGTTGATCTTGCTGTAGCCGTGTACCTGAAAGTTAATTTAGGAGTCCTTTGCAACTGAAGAGAGACACAAAACAGTGTACAGCACATCAAACCTCTTCAAATAACTACTGGATTGGAGAGGGATGCATGAGATTGGGAACTGGAAAATATGTAGCAGCTGCAAGAATGTGACAGAGTTTTGGGGTTTGCTTGGTTGATTACTGAGTGTGTTGGCCAGTGTTACTTCCTGCAGCAGAATTAAACTGTTACTGGCTGAACTTGTGCTTGTCGTAAAGCATGTGAAATGGCACTACGTAAATAAGAAGTGCAGAAGAAAACTGCTGTTCTGGTTGTAAGCTGAAAGATACATAAGAAAAATATAAATCCACCCCCTCTTGCTATAAACCTCAGACACTGGGAATTGATCACAAGAAACTGTGATTTCTTTCCTATTCCAGACAACTCATATCAATTTTTTTTCTGTCATCATGAACTCACTTTAGAAACAAGAAGCTACCTGAAAGAGACAATGTAGTTCTATAAGAGGACACAACATCTGTGGTGTCACCATTAATGTCCTTGTTCTGTACTGGGCAGGTTTAAATCTCATGGAGGGTCAAGCATAAATTCTGATCTTACTCAGTTATGAACTGCTATAATAATTTCTTACTCTTATTTTTCCTTTTACCAAACATGGTCAATTCTGGATGCATAGGGTTGCTGCCCTAATCTTTGACTTCAAATGTTCAGGGATTTAGGGACCTACTTCTGCTTCTATTTTGTTTTTGTGAAAGCATGTTGAACAAGAAAGGGAAAACTCCCCATTTCTGAAGCAGAAGTAGAGCCAGTTTATAGAAGTTTGACACTTCTTTTTTCTTTTTTTTTTTCCCTGATATTTGTAAGCTTCTAAGCAAGAATCACTTGGAATCTTATATAAGCAAAGATAGTTCATGCATCTTAAGGCTGTTATTCAGGAAAGTACATGGCTATGATATTCTTACAGTAGAAATTTAAAGGAGAGAGAGGAGTATGAGAGAATCTTGAGGGGAAACTCAATTTTGGATAATAGGTATGCCTTCTTTCTTTCTTTCTATGTCTCCTTTTTACTTTTCCTGGATATTACTACAAAAAGAACCTAAAACCCAACCCAATAGAAAAAAATGCTTTAGTTTTGCAAGTATTGGCTATTCTCCTCCATCTGGTTAAGCTTGCACTACAAACAATGAGGTAGTGTTGAGTAAATAGAGCAGTACCATGCATTACAGTCAATAGAGCCAGTGCTAAAGATCACATTGCTAATGAAAGTTTGTCCTTGAAACAGAGGTAAGTGGGAGTGGGGGAGGTATAGAACACTGTGAGAGAGCTTGTGCTTAAATCAAGACTTTAGGACATACTGCAATCACAGCATTAATTAAAACCTAAAGTTTGGCAAGTATGTTCAGCCTTGTCTCTCAGGCTGTAGTGGCTTGCTCTGAGAGTTGAGCTGATAGCAAGCAACCTGTGGGGAGTGTGAGGTACCATTGTAATCCTGCTTGAAATGTAGGTAAAAGGTTGACAGAGTATGGATTTTTTTTTTTTTTTGCATTACTAGTGTTCAGAGTTTCCTTTTGCTTAAAGACAGACTCATGAATGATCTATGCTAACAAATGAGAAGGTGTTCTGCAAGATACTAATATTTTTTGCATTGTTTTCTTGTTTTTGATGGCTAGTGGCCTCTTCCATACAGGTTAATTTAAAGGTGAAAACTTATTTTTATCTCAGCATGTGTTTCCTTATTTAGCAGTTTCCTGAAACACAATATAATAGTAAAGTAAGTCCAGAAACAGTGCAATTCTTATGTTGCTGGACTGGTGTACTTTATCTTACACAAGGCTAACTTCAAGTAGCTTATTTGTGGAGTACTCTGCATATTTCAACACTCTCTTATTAAAACAGATTGGGCTTTTGAAGATAAAAGCTGTGACCTGATTGCTGTGACATTTAGATGGCCTGAACTGTGGTCTTGCCTTTTATGCTTAATGCATTACCTGAATCAGATGCTGTAGATATCATAGCTGGAAAGCATGCATGTAATCTGGTGTTTCAAACTTCCATCTAAGAAATAATAAAAAATGGTCATAAAATGCTCAAGTGTCATGGCTTGCACAGATCTTTGGCTTGGAAGAAAGTTAGATTTTTGCATTCTTTACAAGGAAGAATAAAAACTTTTAGTAGCTATTGTTCAGTCTGTCACACAAAGACCTAGGCCAAATAAAAATGAGCTAAAGAAAGAAAAAATGTGGAAGCTTTACCCTTAAGACAGTTTATCACAGACCTGAGTCACAATGGTCTGTTTTGTATGCTCTACAGACTGTTACAGGACAGACAAAGCAAGACATCTGTTGCTCCATTTCTGTATTTCATATTTTACCTGTTATTAAACTATGCTAAGCAAACCTATTTTTATGCAGACAGCTAGCTCTGGGCTGCCCTCACCTAAGCTGAAAGTTTCCAGCCCCTCTGTGTAAATTGGAAGGTGGGTGATTTATTTTAAGATACTTTTGTAAATGTTTTGTTGAATGGAAGAAAGTGATAAACTTTGAGTACCTTTTCATCCCTGGATAAATCTTAAATAGCTTTAAAAGTATAATTCTGTGATTTTTAATTACTACTTCATTTGAAGACTTGTGATGTTTGGAGTTTTATGGCAGAACAAGATAATTGAGACCTTAATCCTGTTGCTTTTGTTAGCTGATGCCGTGTGTGATAATAATTAGGTTTTTTCTGTGAGAAAGGCAACAATTTGAGTTTGTGTCTATGTAGACACCCAGCGTAGGTGAAACTGGGAATGGTGGCAGAGCAGGATGTATGGAACCTGGTTTGCTGTTGTTGGACCTCAATTCAGGGAAGAATACAAAATGACAATGAGATTAGTAGGTAGTAAGAAGCAACATAATAAAGTTGAAGGAAAACGGTCTACACAGTGCTTGAAGTTCAGTGCCACATCCTGCATCTCCTTGAGACTGAGGAGAACAACCCTGATCTTACATTTGCAAAGTCCAGAGTTGGATGGAAATTCTGACTGGTTTTGAGTAATACATCCATCTCTCTCTCTTGCTTTTGTACATTTATGGTGGCCATTGTGACTGATTACTCATTCAATATCAAATAACTGAATGAGTTAATAACGCTGCAAGAGGCATAAGGTGATATGTAGCTTGACTGGTCATAGTGAGCACAGTTATTTTGTCTGTGGCATGCTGGAAGTTAAAACCATGCTTTTATCCAGGCTAGTCCTCGGTCACAAATAGTCTCAGTCATTAGTGTTCAGTAGAGCAAAAAATTGCTTTCCTCTTAATAGGAGAAATCAAACTGGCAATATGGTTTTTGAACATTTCTAGTGAGTGGACTTGGGCTGCCCTTGTCACCTTCTGCAAGTCTCCCCTGCAAAGAAATAAAAACAAAGGGCAATTTCATTTTCATGTATGTCTGAATAGTATCTAAACACAGTAATTTTTCCTTTCTTGCCAGAAGGAAAAAAAAAAAAGGCAGCTGCAGCTTGTGGCTGCACTGTGGCTTACACTTTTTTTTTTTTTCCATGCAGCAATTTTGTACAAGGTCACCATGTATCCATTATCAGCCCTGTGGAATAGCAGTTAACAGATGAACAAAGGCAAGGGATTACTATAGGATTCTCTGTTTAAAAAGTTACCTGACACAATAAAGGGTTATCATACTAGTAAATACTGCTGAAATGCAGTCTGTGCTCCTCCCAGTCATATTGACGTGCTTTAAATTCCTCCATTGCATGGATAAGGCTGACATTATCACCAGGATTTGAAGAGTGAAGGAGCAGAAAGCTGCCCATGGAGGGTATTGTAAATAAATGTGAAACTCTCATGGGTGCAGTGTCTGAGACACAAAGTGCAATTGAAAATATTTCCCAAAGTTGACTTGGCATAATATGTTGTATATGTTCAAACTTTGTATATGAAACCTATGGCTGTTTACTCTTGATGTTTCTCATGTTCTGTTAGAGCCTTTAAGACTTAAAGGGAGACTCCAGGGTTGCTGGATGTTTGTTTTTCAGTGGTGCTCCAATCTTGCTTGTTTTGTTGACAGGAAGTTTTGTGTTAATCAAATGCTGCATATCACCTCTTGATTTCCTCCCCTTCCCTCCCCCAGGCAGGAGTCTTTCCTCAAAGACACATGCACACATGTATACACCATGATGACACTGATGTAATGATCAATGGTGTAGCTTCAGAGTAGGCAAAACAGAGGGACACCAGAGAGATCAGAGAATAGCACAATAGCTAGAGATGTCTTCTAGAACCCCTAGAAAGCAAGGTCAGCTAGAGCAGGCCAAGGACCATGGCCAGTTGGGCTTTGAATTCCTCCAAGGACTGAGACTTTGCAGATTCTCTGGACAGCCTGTCTTAGTGTTCAGTTGCTGCAGATCTCCTTTCAGGAACTGTATCTACAACTGTATAATTGGTTTGGGGTGGTCTTTGGCAATAAAATGCAGAGTACTTCCCATAAAATCAGGCTTTGAGGCAGGGACTGCAATATCTTGGCCTGTTGAAGCAGAACCTCTGGTAGAGTGTCTTCAGTGACACCTTTTGGGGGACTGTAATTTGTTTTCTGTGCTGCTCTTACCTGAAAGGAGACAGGTCATTGTCATATACTCTATGCTACAAGCAAAGAGTGGTCCACACCAAAGGCCTAAGAGACAGTCTAAAGTTCTAATGTAGTGACTTAGTCATGTCTATTAAGTAACAATGATTTAACACAAGACTGGGTATTATACATGTTTATAAACAGTATGGCTTTAGTCAAATCACATGTGACCTCTGTTTCAAAGTGGTGTAGTACATATGATGTTATAATGTGATCTCCTGGCTAGGACAGCTGCAGTTAGAGAAGTTTAACTTCTCTTTTCGATTGACAATTCACATATGACACGGTGTGAGAGCATCCGTGAGAGTCAACACTGATACTTCTAGATCAAAAAAGAAATGCTGTATGTGGTTGCTACTTAAGTTGTTTTCACAACATGAAACACTGTATGTGTGTGAGCCTGTGTGGATCTTACAGTATTATTGATTTGTTTTGGTAAATGCTATTTGGTAATCTGCATGATAGACTATGAACTGTGCTTCTCAAACTTCATTATACTAACAAAATGTAAGGTATTTCAGGACTTAAAATGTTGAGAAATATAATTAATTGAAATTTAGAAATAACTTGATACATTTAGAAAGTCTGAGTTGCGAGATGTGCAAACATGGAAGTTCAGCTGATACAATGGTATGGGTTTTTTTGTATTATAACTTGTGTCACTATATAATTCTATTCATTAACATAAGTGTGCGTGCACAGAGACATATATCTGCATATTAGAGCTGCCTGTCTGTAGTGATTTCTATGCTGCCTTCCACTTTTTTTTGGGTAATAATTACTGGAGGAAGTCTCTTATGTAGGTAAAAAAAAAATTGAGAAGGAGATCTGAAATAGATCTCTAGTTTCCGTTTCACATGGAGATGTGTGTTGGTCAGGGTGGAAATTTATTCTTGATTTCTTAAAATTAATATGGGGAAAAAGCAACCCACATGTGACTAGTTTCCTAGGTGTGAGCAAACAGATTTTACCATTTCACATTTGTGTACCTCAGATAAATTTTTTTTTGGTCTCAAACAGTGTATTTTACAGATCTGTGGAGTAATATTAGTAATATGAAATCTTGACATTCAGAGGAACATATTGGAATATATGATACAAAATAACTTTTCTAAGTTATTCCTGAGAGATTTCCTTTTAGTTGTGACCAAAAGATATTACTCCTGAATGTCTGGGGTTTGGTTTGGTTTTTTTTTTGCAAAAAACTCATCTGGAGTGCTAAGCCTGTTCAAAGTTTTTTTTATAGGTTTTATCCCAAAACAAGTATCATCAGTCTGTCTCACAATTTTTGGCTAGATATGTGATTTGTCCTTCCACCTAAGTCTAAAGATGGTATGGAAGTAAAAAATGAGCACTTTTTAAGATGTTAACTTGGTAGAAACTTGCTAATATATTCATGTGTAATCACCAAATTGTTACCTCTAGGCAATTTAGTAAAGTGTCTGTCGATACCACTGATTTTGAAACCAGGTCCCCACACAGTGAGGACCATGCTTTTTGCAAAGAACACTGATAAATCCAATAACCCATCTTTCTACTTGGAAATAGATGCTTTCCTAGTTTAAGTGTGGAGTACAAGCTAAGTTTCTTTCTGGATTTCTGTTTTATGTTTTAGTATATAGCATTCCAGACTTCGTTAAATTGCAAGGATGCCTTTAGTTCTGAAGCTTTGTGAATGATTTGGTGTCTTGTCTGGTGCTGTGAGCTGTGGTAGGTCTGTAAGGCTGAAAGAAGCAAAACAGAGGCACTTTTCAAGTCAAGAAAAGAAAGGATCCCATTTTAAAAATGCACTAGGTGCTGCTGGAAGTCTAATGAGTAAGATCATAGAATCCCAATTTTTCTGTTATTTCTCAGAGCTAAATTAAAGAGGGAATCCCCCAGAGTGTCTTGGAGTTTTAGAAATGGTTCAGTTGACAGCATGGATGTGTTCTGCAATTGAGTTATCTCAGTATTCCATTACCATGCCAGGCACAGATAGAGCACACATGCAGTGGCCTTTCTCAAGGATGAGAGCTATTTTTAGTTGGGGAAATGGGAATATCCAAATAGCCAGAGGTTTATTTTAGTGTTATGTGCATCATAACTAAAGAAGGAGCTTAATGAGGAATCTTCTTGTTTCTCTTAAGTTTTGCAGCTTTGTTCGGTTATAGTTAAGGCAACATGAAGGGGGTTGTGTCATTTCAGCCACTTGGGATTCATTTGCAGAGAACACAGCAGTTTGTGCTGGCTTTCATCCAGCTTTGCTGCTGGCAAAACATGTCTCTTCGCTCTCTTTGTACTCTCAGCTACATGACCAAGATCCTGTTCAGCCAGTTTTTCAAACTGCTGCTCAAACTCTGTCCTTCCCTCTCACCACCTTTACTCTTAAGAACTGTTTTAGGTTTTGAGGAGGTAAATGTACAGAGTAACTTGTTTGATGCTTCCTCTTCTCCCTGTTCAGTTTTTAATCTCAGTATTGAATTATCTGTATTCCTTTAAATATGGAATGATTCATCAGAGCTCTATTACACTGATCTGGTGGAATAAGCAATAAAGGGTGATGCCAATACACTGTGGTTCTTGCAGTTGGAATGAGGGCTGGTTACAAGATGCAGACAGTGGTAATTAACACTATATAACTCTGTTGCTATGAAAGAAGTAGATTAACAGGGGAGACAGGGTGTGTGAGCTTGGTGGAGGAAGCTGTAAGGTGGGGCAGCTTTGCATGCTAAACTGGTGGAGTGCTATGGAGGGCAGAATGAAGATGAATGACAGGAGGTAAATAGCTGAGATGGGTTTTATTAGTGGAAAGAAGGAGATGTGGATGGAATTTACAAAATGACAGAATTGTGGACAGCTTGTTCAACATGTGAGACAGAAAAATGTAATGTAAATCTGGTACTGGTCTTAACTTGTCCTTAGCTTCCTACATTTGGGTGTATGCTGGTTCGAGGTTGTTTTTTTGAGATGCTGCCTGAAATGGTTAGTGCAAAAAAGGAGGCTGAGGATGGCTTTTCTGAAGGAACACTGAATTGCTTAACTTATATTTCAGTGTGGCTTTATAAGCACATCTGCACTGGCTGCTTCAACTCCTTTTGATATACGTGATAGGCTGTAAGAACTGAGGATCCAGTGTAATCTATAGTAACAAGAGCTGGTCCAGAGCCATGTGTTTCATACTTAACATTTCCAGAATTTGGAGACACCTTGTGTAGATGAAAGGAGCCAGTTCAGGCTAATCTCCAGTATCTATCATTCTTCTGTGGCAGTGTTATGCTTGCTATATATTGCCCCATGTTCTTCTAGTGGATCTTCCCAGTCACAGGCTGCTACCCCATTCCTCTCCTCAGTTAGCCCATGTGATAGCTATTCTGTTTTGGGTAGGAAGGGTTGCTTATGTGTCCTGACTATTCCTCCCACGCTCCTTTTGCCCTCTTCTGGAGCAGTACACCCCAAAGTTTGAAGAAGGCTGTTTTTTAAGATAGAATCTTCTAAATAAGCACTCAGCAAGGCCTGCTAGCCTTGTGGCATTCTATCTAAGGCACTTTAAGCTGCTAGACTCTAGTAAGAAAAGTGGAGAATTGTTTTGACACGTCGACTGTCCCATTGCAATGAGTTTGCAGTGTTGAATGTTATCACTGACATTTAATAAATATGCAGTACACATACTTAGGCTCCATTTAAAATAAAAACAAATGCTGCCTCTCATGCCTTCTTTAAACCTTACTATGTATGGAGTATTGGGCTTCTTAGTGTCTTTATGCAGTATTTTGTTCTTTTTGATGTCTTGTTACCAGGGGCTTCTGAAAGCAGTTACATTGTGTATCTATCAGCTGCACATTGTGTGGGAAACACCGTCTAAAAAACTGAATATTTCAGTGCAACAGTCTTGAGTTTTAATAGCTTGACTTAAACTACTTGGCTTGAGTATGTCCTTCCTTGTCCAAACATTTTTCTCCTTTTGTTTTCTTGGTGAAGATTTTTTTGAACTACAGTTCTTAAGTTTATTTGTAAAGCAGGAGACTGTATATGCTTGCTGCTTCCCTCAAATGGTGTGTGTTTGGTTTCTTCTTGTATCTGATCAAAATAGCTCCCTGACTACACTCTTTATATGGGCTTTTGTGCATCTTCAGAAGCACAGGGTACAAAGTTGAAGGTTTGGGGTGTGTTTTATTACTGATCATCAGTAAGACTTGGATCCTTTTGGCAAGAATGCCTATACACCTTCTGGAGGCTAATTCCTATCACCATTTCCAATCCCTTTTTACAAATATTTGCTCTTTACTGTGCATGGAATCAGAACAGAAAGTAATGAGGTGCTGCATTTAGTAAGAAAGCAATTATGCTCATGTCTGCTATGGTGGTGAGAATATTTGTTCCTGGTCTGTGACTGTGGCAGTCCCCAGAACTGCATTTCTGAAGTGGTTCTTTTTGAGTTCTCCGGAGTTCTCTTCTTTTTCTGGTGTTTACACATCAGCTTTGGTATTTTGAGCACTCTCAGATCTCAATTTTCTGACTTGAAATCATCCTTAAACAATTACTTGCTTTATAGCCTTAGATTCTTCAAGACTTCAACTTGTGGTAGGAACACAACCCGAACTAGCAATCAAGAGGAAACTGGCTTTCTGAATCTGCAGGACTTTGGGTTTTGTTTTGTTTTGTTTTTGTTTGCATGGGGGTTTTTTTCTGGGGTGTTGTTGTTGGTTTGATTTTTTTGTGTGTGTGTTGTTTTTTTTTTTGTGTGTGTTGTTTTTTTTTTGTGGGGGGGTGGAGAGGGAGGAGGGGTTGTTTGTTGTTTTTGTGTTTTGGTAATATGCGAAGATTTTTCATTTTGATCATTTCTCCCTTGTGGAGCCATACCTTTGGGAAGCAGATGCAACTTTTGTTCACACAGTGAATACTGTGTAGCTGTGGGATCAGATCATTAGGACATTATCTTTCCTGAGTAGAGAATGTAACCATGAAAAGTGTCACAAGTGCTTATAGTAAAACAAGACAGCCCTCTTTTCCTCCCATACACAGGATAAGACAGCACAAAGATGTTGTCCAAGTTTCAAATCAACTTGTAATTTGCTTTTCGGGCTGGTTGTTTTGGAATTGTGAGCTGTTGCTGAGAGCAGTGGGTGGCTCCTTCATGATGATGTTAATTATTGCTTTGTTTGTGAGGTGATACTTTCCTGGGAGGGAGTAGCATCAAGAGGGAAGCTTAGAATAATTATATTTGTCCCCCTGAAAGTTACCTAACAAGCTACTATTTACTGATTTGATACATGTTAAGTACTTTAATACATTATTGACTGTTATGAGCAAGGAATTTAATACTGGTGTGGACTAATAAAAGGCTAGAACCTGTTGTATAAGGATGGAAATTAACATTGAGTGAGACAGATGAAGCCCTTTTCTCTTGAGAATTAACCTACTGGGGGTTACCCATGCTACAGACAGGGAATAGTTTTGTCTAGTGATACTTTCTTTATAACATTGTTTCTCTACTAAGAACTTTTATTGGCTTGCATCCTACTTGAGTATAATTTCACTTTTGAAGGTATTAGACTATGATTTCTTTGGCTTCTCCTAGCATATAACTTTTGAAACATTAGTCAATCCTGAGAGGTAACTTTTTCCTTTTTGAAGTTCAAATTAAGAATAAAAAGAAATTAAGGACATAACCAAAGCCAAAGGAGCCATAGGTGAAGAAAAGCTATTGCAAAATCAGTATTGTGATGGTTCTTGAAGCAATTTTTTTTAGTTCAGCTTTTGAACATTGCCATTTTAGTACCATGACCTTTTGTATGAACTCGGGTATTACAAATAGCCAAAGTATTTTATCCTCTAAAAAAAAAAAAAAAAAAGTATCCTAACAATGGTAAGTGCTCATTTTATGGAGTTATTTGTATCACTTAGTACCATGACATTTATCACTTTATTTTTCAGTTCAGTCAGCTGGTGTCCAGTGATTTGAAAGTGCTTGGAAGGAGTTCTTACACACTCTGCAGTGATGGCCAGCTACTCATTCGACAAGTCCTCCACCCAGAAACATCTAAGAAGGTATGAGATCAGAACTGATGCAGAAGGGCATGTGCTGTGTTTTAAGCACATCAAAGTGAGTTTGAGATTAGCATCACAATTCAACCCTGGTAACTGTAGTTTTCCAAGAATATTTAAGATTATCCCCTCCCTGTCTCAGCCCTGAGTGACAGACTAGTTCTTGGCACTTGCTTTTGGAAGTCAGCTACTCTACTTGAGGACTCCCAGACGAGTGTAATGAAATTAGGAAAGACAGGATAGACCAAGAACAATACAAGTACTTTGAACTCTGTGTCTCAAGAAATGGAAGCAAAGGCAGAGATCTAACCTCAGCAGAGGTGATGGAAAACTATTGCTTTGTTTAGGCTGGAGTTAAACCACGAGTCCTCTGCAGAGCCACAGGTTTCTACCAGGATCTGAAATTGGTAGGAGCCATGTGTCAATGTCCTGTGTAAAGTAAACACATGGACAGTGACTTGCCCTGCAGAATGGCAGTGGTTTCTCATCTGCATTTATTCAGCTGAAAGTAGTGCTGCAGCTATTTGCTGCTCCTGCATGATGCAGCAGTTTCCACTTCAAGTTCCTACAAGAGCTTAGAGCAGGCTGCCTTGCACAGGGAGAAGGATCTTGCCTTTGTGCAGAGTGGTGGCTCTTGAGTTATCCTGCTTGGCAGGGTCTGCAGGAACCCCACAGGAATGGAGCTGCTGACATGGAAAGAGTTGACAGATCAGCTGAATTTTTTTTTCTATATAAGGGTATTGGCTAATGCTGAGTTTCTACAAATATTCATTTGACATTTGTGTTATATTAAAACAAAACACTATGACTTTTAATGAAAATTACATGTTTAGGTAGAAATGAAATAAATAAGGAAACAGGAATGATATTTAACATTCAAACATGATAGTACTTTTTTTTTTTTTTTTTGGTGGGCAATTCCTTTATTCCCTCTTGAAACAAATGAACCAAACCAAAACAAACACTGTAGTGTTGTGGAAGAAGTAATTGGCTGTAGCAGATCAAGAAATAGATCTGATCAAGTGTTGAGTCTCTTTAATACTGCATTTCTCTCTCTTTTTTGCTGTTTTTCTTCTTCAATACTTTTTCATATGTGAAAGTTTATTCCTCCCTACATCTCAAATGTTAGTAAGCCTCAGACCTTAGCTCTTGCTGTTCCTACCATTCTAAGAAGGTATTACTTTGTGACTTTTCTTAATTCTTTATTTACAAAGGTGGTTTTGGCTAGACTGAAGTCAAACTTCTGTATAGTAAAACAGTTGGAGAGTGTGAGAGAGAAAGTAGTGAATTAGACCAGAATTGTTTGTTTTATTCCTTGAAAAAATAAGCTAATGTCTAAGTGAAGGGCTGATTAAAATTTTGCTTAATAATATTATATAATTAAGTTCTTATACAATACACAGCAGTAATGAATAAATGTCTTTAAGTTGCTGGAAGATTATTTTGTACATTGTAACAATATTTATTTAAACTTTGTTATCATGTTTTGGTACAATACTGCTTTTCGGTGCAGCCACAAAAGAGAAGATACAGTATCTTAAATGGGGGTGTTAATAAAACAGCAAAACCTAGATATATATATATTTTTTTTCCCCTTCCTCAGCTGTCTTCTCTAGCTGTTTTGCACAGGTCTGCCTCTCAGAAGCTATTTGGGTTTGCTCATCTAGAGATCTAATTCTGTAAAGGCTGTGGAATTTGAACTGTGTTACAAAGGGACTAAACTGGTCTATCACAGACGAGTTGATGACATGTAACTATGTGATTTTTATTTTTTTTCGTTGAGACTGTCTCATTCAGTCCAAAAATGTTAAATGGAGTTTAAAGGAATGGTGTGTACAAAACAAACTTTTTGCCTTCCTTGTAGAACTTCCTGCTGTCAGACTGCTTCTACTCCTTTTACGATCTGCGCAAAGAATTTCACACTTGCTACCCTAGTTCAGCCGCCGTGAAAGATCAGACTATCAAGACCATGGCAGAATGTATCCTTTTGCTGCAGCTTTTATGTCAGAATCAACTACACTTCCTTAGGTTTTAGATCTGGGTTTTGTTCTTCTAAACTAAGACATGAGTTTTAAAAGCTCCCAGGTAAAATGGAAGGAATTTTTGCTCAAGTCTGTGGCAAGTGGCTCTGCTTGTAATTTGAATTTTTTTTTGAATTTGAGTCCAACACTGAGTTAAACCGTATTTAGTAAATGCACTAAAGAACAACATCACTTCTTGTATTGATACCTGATGTTAAAGGAAAGGCTTAGCTGTCAATGGGCCTTTTCAGCAACAAAAGGCCTGCAAGCTTCTACTGTTTGCAGATAGTAATAGTTATCTTGTATGGACCTGACTGAACTGAGTTTAAACCAAAAAGAACAATCCTAAAAACCTCCAACACTCTACATCTAAGTTTTAGGAGGATTGTTGTGGTCCAGCTGAACGTGGTTAAAGTCCAGTTATGTTTGAAGTGACAGGAACTTATTCAGCTACTTTTTTTTTTCACTGTTAACTCTGAAATTATGTAAGCTATCAATACCTTTTAGAATGTTGACCGTTAAAGTGAATATTAACTAGTTTATGAGCAGAGTAACAAATATCAAATTCTAATGGTCATGTGTCCCTGCTAAGACAAGTAAATTTGATTACCAGTTCTGTGTTAATATCAGGAAAGCCTTATGACTTGTTTACAAATGGTTGCACAAGTCTGTTATTTTCTATAATTACCTGTTTAGATCTAGGCTTAGGGACAGATGAAACAGAGGAGGACTTTGGCGTGTGGCAAGTGAAAACCATGGTGGCTATCATTTTCAGCATGCTCTCTGAAAGTTGTAGTAAGTGAATTACTTATACAGAATAGTGAAATCTTGCTTTTCTGTAAGGATTGGCAGTGATACTGTCATTCTTAAGTAATCTCTGCCCCTGGTTATATTTAAACTTCCTGTTTTGTTGCAGATCAAGTATTTACTGAGCCTGAAACTGTGAAATACAAGTATGAAACAGGTCCTTGGTAAGTGCCCTTGTCACAGTTGTTTACAACCAAAAGATGAGTCTTAGGTACAGCAAGGAAAGCTTGTGAATATTTCCCCACGGTCACTGTGAAAGTAGGTTGGCTCCTGAGAACTGTAACAGTCTAGCAGGGGCAGACTAGAGCTGGTAAGTTAAATGCTGTACTTTAGTCTGTCTCTTTAAAGTCACTGCAAGTTAAATGCTCTTTGTTCTCTAGCTTCTGTTTTGCATGGCAGTGAGGCTGACTTATCTTACCCAGTGGTGAAGAAATATTTGTGAACTTTCCCTAAGTCAACAAGGGTAATGGCTGGTGCACCCCATATGCAGCTGAACTACAGGCTGCTTCTGAAGAGTGGTCTAATATGCTGCACTGCATATTGGGGTTAGGGAGAGAACAAACAGAAGGTTCTTTGTTTCCAAATACTAGGGAATGAACTGTGTTAAGCATAATAATACGTGTTCAAATTTAGGACTGCCTTGTAACCATCTATGTTGGATTGTTAGATCTTTCAAATTAAATTAGTCTGGTACCTTTATTACTTCACTTTGAGACAGTCCTCCTATTTTATTTTTTTTTTAAGGAGCTGCAATGAGGTGGCAACACAGTGCATTTTGTATGCAAAAGGATTATCCCACTTACCTCTCCTCTCTTTATTGAAGTGCATAACAAAATCAGAAGAGTCTCAGCAGCAAATATACTGTTGATTTACAAGTTAAATTTGTGGCAAACTGAAATTTGGTAAGATAATGAAAAACCTGGATTAAAGGTTAATTTGCCTTCTTTTTTTTTTCCTCTTCTCTCTGTGCAGTAGTAAATCTGAAACAGTGGACAGTGAGACAGTGATACGTGCCAGAGGTTTGCCATGGCAGTCTTCAGACCAAGATATTGCTCGATTTTTCAAAGGACTCAACATTGCCAAGTGAGATACTAAGAATTCGTCTTGCTTTAGCACTTTGTCTTTATTATAAAGTTCTTTTAGTATTTGTTTAACATGCATTTCCTATACCCTCCTCTGGAGTCCTCATTTCTACTGTCTTTCCCCACCCTGGCCTCTTCCCACCCATGGTCACAATAACTGAACAGGTTTACCAGCCTCAGGCATGCAATAAAGAATTTTGAAGTGTGTAAAGAAGAAAAGAGACTTAGTTGAAAATCAACTCAAGTTCATTTATTGTTAGGACCTCTTATTGCATTATTGAAGGAAGAGTCCAAGATATACTAAAAGCTTTGTTTTTGTGCCAACACTTCAATATTCTGCTGTACCTCCTAAACAGGCCAAATTCAGAAACCTCCAAGTGCTGTTTTGAAAAAATTGTGGGCTGTGTGTACATCTCTGTGCATATGTATAGAGGGAGTATGTTTAATTTAGCATACCTGTCACTTCATATGTGTTCCAGATTCTCAACACACAAAATATTTTTTTTTCTTATTTAGAGGTGTAGGGAAAATCAATCTGCATCTCTGAGAGGATAGGAAGGGCTTGCAAACTTGTATCTGCATGGAAATTGAGAAAGCGATGAACGACATGAGTCCAAAGATCTCACTGAAGCAGATTCTGCATTATAATTTGTTACATTAAACAGGACATGAAATTATGGATAGTAGCCATTTCTTTTTCTGTGTGTAAGCTCAGTGTTAAAGCCTGATTTCTCTAGTCTTACACTGTTGTTTATTAAGTGCTTTAAGTATTCAAACTAAGTTCATTTTTGGTGATTTTACCTTCCAGAGGTGGTGTGGCTCTTTGTTTGAATGCTCAAGGAAGAAGAAATGGGGAGGCACTGGTTCGGTTTGTCAATTCTGAACAGAGAGATCTCGCACTGGAAAGACATAAACATCACATGGGCAGCAGATACATTGAGGTAAAAAGTAGTGACTTGGAATAAATCTTTGGAGAGTAACTGGAGTATTTTAGACTACAGGGTTAAATAACAAACTCACTTCTGTTTTTCCAAATACTTTACCAAAATACAATTCTATCATATGTGAAAGAGTGTGTGTGTGTCTTTTAGAGTTGAATGTCGTAATTTTCATGTGTGGTTTATTTTTTTTTTTCCCCTCTCTTTCTAAGGTTTACAAAGCAACTGGGGAAGAGTTCTTAAAAATTGCAGGAGGTAAGTGATGCTGTAGTTCAGTGTAATTTCTGAAGTTCATAGGGGTGTAGTTCTGGTTGATTTTTTTTTTTTATTCCCCCCCCCCTTGGCTAAGCACACATAGATAATGAAGTAGCTTTTCCTGTTTTGCCTTCCAAGAATACTTGAACCTGTCAAATTCTGGTTTCACGTGGTTGAATTTGAGCTGTGAGCATCTGGGCTGTGATGTTCACAGACAGGTCTTGGTGTATGGGAGGAAGATGATCCTTTGCAGTGGAAGCATCTGTGTGCCTTGTATAAATTAGCATTAATCTCAGCTTCGCTCCAATTTCATTAAAATACAAAGGGAGGTTCACTTCAAAACAGGTTACTGCAAGTTAGCAGCCTCTCCGGTCTTCTGTGTGTTTGTTGCTAGCTACTTACCTCCTGTATAGCTCCTTAATGCTTTGCCGTTCCTGCATCCTATGGAACTGACTGACCAGCATGACCATATGTTGTTGGCTGACTGTTTGTTATCTTTCTACCAGGCACCTCCAATGAAGTGGCCCAGTTCTTATCGAAGGAGAATCAAGTTATCATCCGGATGAGAGGCCTTCCATTCACTGCTACTCAGGAGGATGTCTTGGGGTTCCTGGGGCCAGAGTGCCCAGTCACAGGAGGGAAAGAGGGACTTCTCTTTGTCAAGTACCCAGATGGCAGGCCCACAGGAGATGCATTTGTGTTATTTTCCTGTGAAGAATATGCACAGAATGCACTTAAAAAGCACAAAGAAATACTTGGAAAACGTTACATTGAACTCTTCAGAAGCACAGCTGCAGAAGTCCAGCAGGTTGTAATATGAGCTCTGAGGCTCAAAACTTAATTGTTAAAACATTTCTTCTAACGCTTGCATACAAATATGTTGTAGACAACCATGAAAGTCTATTCTACTAAAGATGTCAAGCTCTACAAAGGGCAATATGTGCTTCCTGATTGGCATGGAAAATTGTTATTTTTGACTGCCACTGCTTGTTGAGGTTTTTTTAACATCCCTCAGATTGTAAATTAAAAATAGTTGGATAATTTTCTTCTACTTATAGGTTGACTGAAATCACGAAAATAATTCTAAAAGTATACTGGATTGATAGTACTATAGTAACTTATTGAAAATCTGCAATGTTGTCTTTAAATTCTGGTCTCCATCTGCAGGTTTTCTAACATTAAATCCAAATCTGAATTTATTAAATCAGCTTTTCCCACAACTGCTTTATTGGAAACTAAGAATTACCAGGATATATATGATTTTTGGTGAAAGGAAGTGAAATGTTTTTCTTGAGATAATATATTTCACTATTTTCCCTATCCCTATCTATTTCTTAAACTGAAAAACCATTTTATTTTGGCACCAGCAACTCAAGCCTGTGAAAAATAGATTATATTTTTTTTCTGCCTGACACAGGATCTTTCTAGACTGATAATGCCAAAAGGAACCATTGTGATATTTTATCTGGTCTTTGCATAACCACTGGCCATAAAAACTTAGTACAGTTACTGTTTCAACCTATGCGACTTGAGAAGTCTTTTCCATAGAAGGGATGGGACAAGGGAAGGAATATTCTCACTTGTAGACCTGTCATTTATCTTTAACAACTGTGATGTGGAGATTAGGAAAGTCAAGAATCTGGTATGTGTATTGTGAAGACTAAGTGAAATGGCATGGTCTGTCACAGTGACCATGTCTTTGCTATCACTTTTGCTAGGGATACCTGGATAAAACATACTCTATCAATATGTCCTTACTTCTTCCTCTGACAGCTGTCTTGGGTGACACCCTGATTTTTTTTTTTGCTGCTTGAGCAACAGATGACTTTTTAGGGAATTACAGGCTACTTGTTTGAGTAATTACAAGAGGTAAAGCCACCTCTCATCTACTTGGTGTTAGTATGAAGTAATTGTAATCTTCTATACACAAATGAGAGAGAAGGTTTCTGGCCTGAAATGTGCTACAAGTAGATTCTTGAAACAAGGCTTCTGTTGAGACAAACTCCCTAGGCTGAATCATTATTGACAAAACTAAAGCTTTGCAATCTCTATTTTGCTAACTCTTTCAGTGGAATGTGTTTCTTTATTTCTGATAATCACCATCAAATATGTTTTTCAGTAGTAGGCCTCACTGGCAATTTATGTTTGCTTTGTCATTTGGGAATGAGCCAAGAGAAAATAAAATGTTGAGATCAAGGTTCTTATAGTTCTTAGTCCTTTTTCTTTCATTCTTTCTTTCTTCCCCACCCCTCCCATCCCCTTCTAGAAACCCCATACTTGGAGATGAGCACTCAGGTTAAAAAACAAGCACCCTTACTTAACCAGTCAGGTTTTATGATTTAATTAGAGGTAGTATTTTTACTTACTAGTTATTTCTAGACTCTGTTATTTTAAAATTACTGTTTTTAATTACCTTAAATTAAGTAAGAACTGAATGTGACATTACTGGTTTATTAGCACAGATGTAGTTTTCAGATGTTCCTTTTTGGGTTATTTTAAAATGAACTGTAATCTGCTTTTAACTTTTTTTTTTAATTATATGAGAAACGTCTGTTACTCGGGTCTAGCAATTTAAATTTGTAAGACTTCTTCTCTCCCCTTCTGAGTTTGAAACTTGCAAATGCCCAACAGGAAACTATTTACAGTAACTTCATTTAAGAATGTTTTGGGTTTTGTTTTTCTCATGTTGGAAGTGGATTGATTTAAATGCGTGAAGTAGAATAGTGAGAGTTGACTTGATGTGTAAATGTCAATGTGCTTTTTTCTGCCAACAGGTACTTAATCGATATATGTCAACACCTCTTATTCCCACTCTCCCAACTCCCATCATTCCTGTCATACCTCCACCATATTCCATTGCCACGGGCAGCATACGTGACTGTGTTCGGCTCAGAGGCCTTCCTTACACTGCTGGCATTGATGACATCCTGGAATTTATGGGAGATGCCACAGGTGATATCAAGCCCCATGGAGTTCACATGGTACTTAATCAACAGGTAAGAGCGTTTTGCATGGGAGGACTAACTTTCCAGGTATTGAACAGGGTTACAAGTCAGGGTAGCTTACCTGTTCAATGTTAACAAACTGCATGAAGGAAAATCCCAATTGAGTGAAAAGCAAAAAATCACAATGAGAAATTAGTTTAAGCACCTGAACAGGTTCCCAGAGATGCTGTGGAATCTCCAGCCCTGGAGATGCTCAGATTTCAAGTGGAGAAGGCTTGATGTAACTGGAAAGTTAGCCTTGCTTTGAACAACATTTGGATTAAAGTCCTCCAGACTTTTGTTTCCATGCTAAGTTATTCTCTACTTCTTTCTGCAGAAGATGAAAGTAGTGTTGTTTTAACTGGGCACTGGTTACATGAGTCTTGCCTTTCTGCTCCTGAAAGTAATTGTGGAGTTGTTAGTCACTGTTGCCAGATGAGGAAGAACAACAGAGACTTTCAGTAGATATTTGATCTTAGTACTTTCTGCATTTCATGTGCCCTGGGTGTTTTAATAACAGCTTGATTTATGATTATTTCCCTCACTTCCCTAGGGACGACCATCAGGTGATGCTTTTATCCAAATGAAATCTGCTGACAAAGCCTTTATGGTGGCTCAAAAATGTCACAAAAAAATGATGAAGGACCGTTATGTGGAAGTATTCCAGTGTTCAGGAGAGGAGATGAACTTTGTTTTAATGGGTGGCACTTTAAATCGTAGTGGCTTATCCCCACCGCCATGTAAGTTACCATGTAAGTCTCCAATTCTTCTGCTCTCTGCTGCTAAAGGCTGATATGTGGTAGGTGCTGAAGCTTTATGGCCTTTCACCTTTTGACTTGGGTTTTGCCTTGATCAATAATCATCCATCTGTAAACATGCTGAGATTGGAATTGTTCCTTTTGAGCAATATTGGGACTGATCAGAGGTATTTTTATTGTATTTTCGGTGGTGAGTAGAGGGCAGCGAGGCCTTGCCAGTGAAATTGTTGCACACTTTCCTTTTTATGGGTGTACTGTTCTTCTGAGCTCTGCAATAGACTTGTCTCTAGTGAAACTTATTTGAAATTAGAGGGTTTTTTTTTAAAGGGGGAGAGATTCTATATTCTAGCTGCCAATGAGTGCTCTTGCTATCTTGCCTTTGAGCATTGAGAAGGTACTCTATGGGCTTATTTTTAAAAGAAGTCACCCACTGGAATAATATAATAAACCATGGAGTGGTGAAATTGGATGGATTTTTTTTTTTTATTTAAGATTACAGTGAACCTTATTGTGGAACTCTAATGGAACTTCACCATTCTAGTTAGTCTCACTACCAAATCACAAAGCAGATGCTGGTGTGAATTTGCAAAAGAGTAAAAAGCTGCCCAGTATAGTCTATAAAATCAATTGGACTGCACACCAAGACAAACTTAATGTTCCTATACAAATCAAGTGTTTGTTCATCAAGATGCATCAGACTAGTGATCTAGTGGGGTATTCTTTTTTCTATTTGCTATATCCCAAACATATTTTTTGAAGTTGCATGAGGCTTATACATGGAAGACTCATGGTCAGCAGTTGTGGATGCCCACATGTAGCTAATATGGTATTTGTGTCCCACAGAGTACAGCTTCTGTTAGAAAGAACAGAGAGTGTGTTGGTGTGCACGCCTGCTTTCTCTATGCACATGGCTTTATGCTTTCTTTGAATAACTCTGAAGTTCCCTACTTTCCACTTACATATGGACAAGGCTGCTCAGCTCTAGGAGTTGTGAACTCATAAGAATTGCTCGTTTCAAATGCCCCAGTTGTCACTTGTGGTGATGTAGCAGGGGTCACCAGGGGAGAGGCTAGAGAGCAGTCTTTGCACAATTGTCCATTAATCATGGGCAGATGGTATTGATCACATTGGAAATGAATAATTTCTTTCCTATAGCAGAGATCTCTCCATTCTGATATTTTTTGTTGTTGTTGCTGTGTCCTGGTTTGTTTTTAGGTCTTTCTCCACCAGCTTATGCTGCTTTCCAAACAGCAGCTGTGATCCCAGCTGAGGCAGCACTGTACCAGCCACAAGCCCTCTTGCCAACCACCAGGACTCCCCAGGCCTCCACGGCTGCTCCTCCAGCAGTTACCTACTACCCAGCTCAGGCTGCTCAGCTTTACATGAATTACACAGCTTACTATCCCAGGTAACACTAGACTTAGCTGCTTCTCTGGACGTTTCATCTCAGTGGAGCAGGCAACTGTGCAGTCAGCTGTGAACAGCTCTTGAATTTGCACTTGGTGTTGATAGTCCTGGGAACCTGGTGTTCATCAGCAGGGGCAGCAGCCGTTTCAACTGTTTCTCTGTGGCCTTGTGATGAAATTCAGCTTTTCAGTAGGTCCTGTTTGAATCTCATGATAATGTTGGTCTAATATTTAACCGTGTTTTTGGCACTGAGGCAATGTCATCAAGGTGGTGCTGTTTCTTGGCTGAATGGGAAGCTGTGTCAATATGTGCCTCTACCCTCATCCCTGAGTTTGTTCTTGTACTTAGAAAACTGTTTCCATACCAAAAGACTCATCATAGGTGTGTACTAGGTTTCATTTCTTGTATCAGTGAGACCAAAGAACACTTTACATATGGAAGTGAAGCAGGTCTCCAACTTCTCCCTTCCCATAGATAGTATCTGTCTACTTGGATCCATGGGGAAATAGCTTGTTCATTGCAGCAGGCATTGTAAGTGCTCGTGGCACTTACTAGCCTGAGTATCTGGTAAATTGCTAGACAAGCCCTAACCAGAGATGCTACTTTACTCACTATTTTGTGATACAGAAGTGCCAGATTTGGGCCTGTGCCTGCTTTTCATACTATGATTTTTCCTTCCACTTCTATGTGGTTTTATTAACAATCTTAGATCAAGTAATCTGCAGCTAATATTTTTCTCCTCCCCTGTGAAATAACAAATGCCATTCTTTGTCTTCAATTACAAATGTTAGCTATTTTCCCTTCCCTCCTTTCTTTAAAAATAAATTATCAGATGCTGAAGAGAAATGAAGAAAGTACACAGAGCAGTCCACATCAGGGCTGCTTATTTTTGAGTTCTTTGATCTTATTCCTCAGCTGACATTTTCAGTTTAGTCTTTGCCTGTTTTGAGTACTAAAACCAGTAATTTGGTTTCCTAACAATTTTGCCCCTCTTTCTCTTTCAGTCCTCCAGTATCCCCTACCACAGTGGGGTATATTGCAGCTCCTCCAGGAGCTGTAGCTGCTGCTGCCACTGCCACCCACACTCCGATCCTGCCCCAGCCTGGAGCATTAGTCCGTATGCAGGGCTTGCCGTATAACACAGGAATGAAGGAGATACTCAGTTTCTTCCAGGGGTACCAGGTTAGTATGCAGTCCCCCTCCTTGATATTGTGTTTGGACCTCTGACTAAGTCAGTGGGGATCAAACTGAGCAAGCCAGTGCTTTTGGAAACTGCTGAACAAGTGTGCAAGCTCAGGGCTGTGTATTTAACTGGCTGACTGAAGTGTAATACACAATTAGCCTTATTTCTTATATAATAAACATATCCTAATTTGAAAGCTGTGATTTAGTGTTTAGGGTTAGGGTCTGAGTTTGGAGATTAGTCAGACCCCTAGTGTTAGTGGGGGTGCCAGAGGAAGCTGAGAGCTGCCAAAAGCTTTCAGTCCTGGCCACTTTTTGGTGGGAGCTGTAGGTAGGGTCAGTCTTTGACCTTCAAGACTTAAGTGTTAAAGTCTCCTGAGGGCAATTTTGTAGTACAAAAGGCTGTGAGGCAGGTGTGGTGACTTGCTTGCAAAAGACAGATGCCTCTGCCAGACACTCTCTCAAAGATGTAATTATTTTGGTAACAGGCAAAGCTGCATGACATAGCAAACTAAATGAAAACTCTATTTCCCAAACCATTTTATACTGATTAGCAGATATTCTATGTGCTATAGGTAACTTCATTCACTATGTTCTGATTCAATGCTCTATCTGTGAGCAAAACACATAGAAACAAATCTTCTTGAGGAGCATTAAAAAAAAAAAAAAAAGCACCATGTACAAACGTTTTTCTCCAGCAGCATTTATTTAAATGCATGGAATGGGTCTTCTCATGTCTTCTGCCTTTCACCTCAGAGGATATTGTATCTATATTTGTGTTTTTTCATCATGTTTGCTCAAAGGAAAGATAATTCATTATGGTGTATTCTGATGAGTATTTGACTTCTGTGAATAACAGCACTTACACAAATACCAAATCTGCATTTTGGTACTACTCAGAAGCCCTGACTTAAAATTGTCTTGGTGGGTTTCAATCCACTGTTCAAGTGGTACATGTGAAAAGAAGACTGTTTTTGAGTGTTTGTGCTTCAGAATTCTATAAGTTGGATAACAGTGGTATTGCTACAGGGTAAGATGCAGATGGATTCTTTGCACTGCATTGCAGCAGTTAATATGAAACATTTGGGCATGCTATGTTTGCTTGTTTTCTTTCTTTAAGATTCTTAGAGGACAACAATGGGCTTTGATTTGTAAGGCAGATGCCTGCTATGTAAATGAATGTAGACTGAGAACAGATGCTTAAATGGGTATTTTGGGTATTGAGAAGATACAGTGCTCTACCTGTTGTGGTTTCCTGTCAAATATTACATTTATGTTTGAAAGTGGTTTCACATACTTGGTTTTTCAGTGGAAAAAATTGAAGTTTAGTTTATAAAAAATGCAGTGAATTTTGACAAGCATGAAAAAGAAACTAAATTTCACGTATTTCAGGACATTTTCTTCAATATATATTTTCAGAGTGGAAACCAAATGCAATCACTTGTGGCTTTCATGATTTCTAGAGAAACAGTAGTAATCATTTATTTGTTAGCCATTGATATTTTTTATTTTTTTGTTTGTTTGGTTTTTACTTTTCTACTGACTGAGAGCTCTTGATGGATGAATGGTGGGTGTATTAAAACCTTAAGTGAGGAAGATTATTTTCTAAATTAAAAGTCAGCTAGAAATGTAAGTGCCCCATTGAAAAATGTGACCTGAACCTGTGTCTGCATCAAACAGGTCCGTGACAATGTCTAGTAGCTCTGTCTTCCACTAAATCTTCAGTTTGGTGAAGCTGGACTTTGTGTCTGGTGCTGCATTTGCCCTTTGCCTTGTTTCTGCATTTGGAGAGCAGTTCACAATGTTTGTATTGCACAGTTAGTGTCTCAAACGAATACAAATTTTGCCACAAGGTGAAAGATACATTCTTCTGCTGCAACCACCTGTCATCATCAGTTACTGTTATTAAATTGGTGACCTCTTTGATTTCTTTAGAAGATGTTGTCCAAATGAGATCGTGTTCAGTATCTTATAAAGGAGCCAAGGAATTATTTTGAATTGTTCTTGGAATCCCGCATGTGGTAATGCTAGTTTTATACTCACTCATTCCTTCAGGGGAAAAAAGAGGTGGTGACTTACTGTCCTGGGACAATATTACGCCTCTGGAGCAATAACTAATTTCTTTTTTTTCTTTTTTTTCTCTTCTCTCCTCATGTTATTTTTTGTTCTTCTACTGCTCCCCAAGGATTTATTGCACGATGCTTCTGCTTGTTTATAAAGTGAGCCCCTAATAATTGTCAGTGGTTTGGGCATGGTTTTAATCTCTGTGTAACTAATTGATGTTGGTGTTCAATGGGCCTAAATGTGGGTGTTCTGGGAACCAGATTGGAGATGCTGAAATTGAAGGGTGATTTTTTTGTCTTTGTATGTCTTTGTCTGCAAGGAAGAGGTTTTAAGTTTTAGTTCTTGCTTAATTATCTTCTGTTTTCTTCCTTCAGTCTTCATGGGCTCTGTATATTGCATGTATGCACATATTGCTATTTAGGTGAAAGCACCTTTCATACCAGACCTGCCTCTTAACAGATAGACTTTGCTTATCATGGGCTTCAACAAGCTGGTCTCAATATCAGTACATGCTTATAATAATAAATAGACATCTGCAGATCAGCATTTTAAATTTTATGTAATTTGATCAGCATTAGCCTCTTGTTTAGTGGTTCAGCAGCTTGATTTCTTCTTGTAGTTCTGCTTTCTTGTTTTTCTTGTTGAAGATTCCTTCCAGCTTGCATGTGTGTAATATATCTTACATTGAACAATCTTGAAAAATCTGTGAAGAATTTTGAGTAAATCTTGAAGATGGTAATTTTCCCCATCATCTTCCTGAATAATGTCAGTGTACTGTAGTCTTCAACAGAGCTAGTATTGGTGCTCTCTGATTCAGTAATTAATTAATGTTAAACTGCTTTTTAGTTATACTATAATGCAATAGGTTAATTGATTTTACTCCAGTCATATACTGAATACATAACTAAAGGATACTTTAAAAAGTGACAACAACAAAAACCAAAACAACCAAAACCACAACAAAAAACTCCACCATACAATTTAGATAGGATGTCAGTAATTTCTTTGAGACGTGCTAAAACACCAGCTGCTCAGCAGATGCTGTTCTTTGGATGTTATGTTGAAATAAGGGATCTATAAATGTTTACAAGAAACTTCCCTTATAATCTGAAATATGTGATTGTGAAGAGACCCTTCCAGAATTAAAAATCATTAATATATTAGATCCTATGGGAAAAAGTCTAAGGAAGAAGTAGCAAAAATAGTAGTTACATGCAACAGACTTCTCAGTGTTACTTTGGGCCATCACTCAGTACAGTTGTAGAGCAGTGAGAGAAACTAAGTAAATAAGGAAGAAACAGGTGTAGTAGTCAGGTGATGGATTTATGTGAAGGTTTTTGTACATATCAGAAGCATATCTTTTGCCACTATCAATAAGAAGTATTTCTAGTCTCCAAATAATTACCTTTTTTTTTCTTTGGAAAACACAGGTTTGTTGCTGACACTAACAGAGTTAGTATTCTGACAAGAATTAGGTTTATGTACAAATAGATGCAATGTAACTGTGTCCATGGTCTTAGCTGACCAAAAGCTAGTTCACAACTCTCAGCTAGGATTCAGCATGTGTTTAGTAGTTGCCCTGTTTCTTGGATGAATGCAAAGTGAACTCCTGTCTGCCTGAAAAAGACCATGTGGATTAGTTCTTAGAAGGCACACTTGCTATGTAGGTAAGTTGTGTAGAAGTATAGTAGGATGTTTCATTCAGAACTAGTAAAAAAATAAACTAGGAGAAGACTAGGTCTTGGGAGCCATGGTCACCATCTAAGCTTTATTTAAAGACTCTTGAATTTGCTGAAAAAGGCTAGGATGGAAATGTAGGATCTTCTTTGTGTACATGTGCTTATGTGAGAGAAGCTTAAAATAAATACTATTCTTTAAACCTGTACTGAGCTTAGGTGCCTTTTATTTGCAGCTAAAAAGAGCTTTTGCAGTATATTAATCCTCCAAGTCTTCAGAGACCCATAATTCGAGACTCATTGTTAAGGAGGGAAGAGGTTGGCTTTTGCCTAAAACAGTATTAAGGAAATGAAGGGAAGTGGATGGATGGCTAAATTCCAAGACCATTAACAACATTTCTCTCTGGTATCAGGACAGCAGGCTTCATTGTTACTAGCTTTTTAGGGATTAGCTTTTTTCTCTGAAATGCATGCTGAAACAAAGTATTCTCTGTTTCCTATGGGTTCCTTTTGAAATCTGATGCTTTGAAGTGAGAGGGATACCCCAGTAGTCTATGTGCCAATTCCAGGCATAGCACCTTCTGACTAGGGAAGGGAAAGAGGATGTGGTAGAGGAAGAATTCCCAGTTCTTGGTATTTGAAGTCATCTGGCAACAAACGTTATTGTAAGCTCGCCCCATGCACCCAGAATATAACGTGCTGCTGGTTTTGCTGTATTCCCAAATTTATCTTCTACCTGGAAATGTTGCCTGCGTGGAAAAAGCATCTGTGAGACTGGGTTTAGTAAATTGGTGGTTACTTTCTGTCTGTTGCCTCCCATGCTTGAAACAAGAAACTAAAGTGACACCATCTTCAAGCTGTAATTTTGGGAGCAGGCATGATGTATTTCATCATCTCTTCCACAAAACATTCAGGTGGTGTCTGTTTCATGGAGCGTTCAGGTGGTTGCTGGTGCTTTTATTAACACCCTGAAGGGACAATTGATACACTTTATTGACATAGTCATCATATTGGTTGCTATGTTGCAGACTTAGACTTTGGAAAAAAAAGTTTAGATATACTGAGAGCTGGATTTCTTACCTTTGGGAACTGTTCTATGACAGTTTATTAGTAGGTTAGGTTAGAATTGCAGTTGAAATTTGAAATGGCCATTTTGCCTATAGTAGGATGAGGTGAAGGAAAACTTTGACAGAAATTGTATTTCCTATATTAAATACTGGCTTAAAAACCCAAGACTTGCTACTGCATCATTCCAGTAGTCCACTGTATTTTAATACTACTGTAGACACTCTGAGAGTAGGTGGAAGCCCCTGGATCAGAAAGAATCACAGAATGTTTTAGGTTGGAAGGGTAGTCCAGCCCCCAAGAGTTGTGAGCTCAAAGGGAGGAGGGAACAAGGCAACAGCTGTGAGGAAAGAGGCTCTGTTTCTGTTCAGAGCAGTAAAGAAGGTGGAAATGAGATGCTAGTGGGATTAAGAGGATGGATAGTGGAGGCAGTAGCAGTGAGGTCTGCTTTTATTTTGCCTAAATTTGAGGGGAACTATTGCAGATTTTGGTAACTTCTTACCGGTTACTTGTGTGTTAGGAGTAGGTATTTGAAAATATAACATGAAGCTTCATATTATCTCAGCATTGTTACACTGTCTCAGGTCTCAATAACATTTGTACAGGAAACAACCTGCTAGAATCTAGCTCAGTGAACTTGTCACTGGTTATACTGGGGGGTTAAATCATTAGGCAGTATTTTTCAAAACTAAATGGAAGCAGAATTTGGCCTGCTGCATTGCAGCTGTAGCTAGCAAAACTGTTTTCCATTTTGAGCAATAAATGTATAGGTTTACCCTTGGCTTTGCACTGTGTATCCTGTGTGGCTAGATGTTTGTTTAGTTCTTATGGGTTTCTGAAATGCAGACAGAATGAGAAGGATTCATGGTCATGTGCTTCCTCAAGCAAGGTAGTTTAGTTTCAATTTCATCCACAAGGAATATGAATTCCACCACTTTATTTCCTTGCTTGGTTTGCAGTGCTACTTTTTGGAATCAGTAACTTTGAATAATTTATTCATCCACAACATCTGTTTTAATTAACTGCAGTCTCTTACCTATCTATCCTGTGATTAGAAGTTGCTTCTACTGCTAGGTATTTTGGGTTTTTTCCTTTTTGCTCTTTTTTTTTTTTTCTTTTTTTAGGCCTAGGCCTAAGGTCTGACAACTGTGACACTTCTGTGTAGGGTAGTTTTACCACTTTTGTGTTTTCCTCATTGTTTATGCATTTCAAGTGTAACCTTTTAAACACTGCCCCTCACAAGAGAATATAGACCTTTACCTACTGTACATCTACTGATAATCTTAAGTATGTACTATCTTGAGACATTCCTTCCAAAGAGTAAACTTACATTTTGTAGATTTGTTTCAAGGGCAGGTCTGGGAACTGATAAACCTAATATTTGCACGGTCTGGTTGCCCTGGCAGAGACTATCTAGAAAATACTTCTTATATTTGTCTTTTATTTAATGGCATGGGTCTAGATGTGAAGGTGGCTAGAATTCAGTAGTAAAAATTCTGGGAGGTTCTTTTCTTTTATGTTCTCTGGGCTCTTGGTTGTTGTTCTCTGTGGAAGGTGTATAATGTGATGGTTGTGTTTGGTTTGTTGTTTTTTTTTTTCAACTTCACTTTGGATGGATACGACATGTCCTGTATGCCCAAATATAATGCTCTTTTCTCCCTAAGCTGGCAGGAGACTTCTTGTATTATAGAAATATCAAGCCTAGTGTGTACATTGTGTGCATTTGGCAATCCTCTAAAATGTTAGTGCAAACCAGCCATTTTAGGGGGGGACAGGAAACTCTTCTTGCCACTAAAAGGATATTTTATAATTTGGGTTATGCTAAATATTTTGCCTTGTGGATTACAGGAGCCAATCCAGGAGCATGTGCAAGTATGCTCAGCCCCTTTCCAGGAAATGTAACTGGGGAAACGTTATCAGAGATACGAAACAGTGATTCATATTCCCCAAGATGTATTTACTGACTGTAGCTTTCATATTTGTACCAGGCCCTCCAATATCATGCATGATTACTGTGCAGATTCAGGATCTCATGTATTTCTTAGATAAGATATACATGTGGGGGTTTTTTTAACTTATTGGAGTGACTATAGTGTGCAGTCATTATTTTGATTTTAATATTCTTCTACTACAAGCCTCTCATTATACAGTTATGCTGTATAGTTAATTTCTTTTTCCTATATGGAAATATCCTATACCAGTATTAGTGCTGTCTTGTCTTGGCATGAATGCACTTAAAATATATTGTTTTCTTTTAACTGCACTGGTGTGTAGTCCATGTAATTCAAGTGTTAGGTGCAGCTGAAGTGTTTATTACTACTCACTAGAGAAGTTGCAGTTTATTTCCATGACTGCATAAAAGATCTGAATGGGATCCAAACACCTCTTCTAATCCCCCACTGCAGCACTGACGTTGAAAGATGCTCAGCTGTCCCAGTAAGAGTCAGGATTATGGAAGACTGGAAGCAGGATTATGCAGATCTAAGAATTTTGTTACTCGATGACACTGTCTCATGAATAGAACGAAAAAAGAGCACTTCATGGTCCGAACTATTTCCCTTCCTTGCTAAGGAACAGTTCAAATGCACAGTTTAGAATATTCCCCACATGCGTTTACATTAAATCTATTTTTACAGCTGATAATTCAGTGAATGTGTTGTTTTTTTCACTTGCACAAAAATAGTATCTGTCAAATTCAGTGTCTCCTGCCAGTTACTATAGCTGATGCTCCTAATTATGGTTGCAAATGATCTTCTGTGTGGCTTGCTGTACCAAAGCTGTTCCTTCTCTTGCTGATTATCATATATCACACTTGTACTGTAGTATGCACCTGATGACTACAATGGCCTTATTCAGCTGAGCGATCAAGCAAGGAGTGTGTTACAAGCACCGAAAGAGTGGGTCTGTTTGTAACTCTTTGTAACTTCTGAAGAAGGTAAGATGGGACTGGCATAAACTGGCTCTGCAGTGGTGAATGGGAAGGGAAAGAAGGACTTGGTGATACCGAGCTTTTTGCTTATGGCTTTCCCCCCTTAGCTTGCATTGGGATGCTTGCATTAAGCTTTCTGCTTATGTCCTGTTAAAAATCAAGTAACCTAAAGAAACAGGCCAGTTGTGATCTGCAGTTGCTGGGGCAGCAGTGGTGGAGGTAGCGCGGTTGCCTGGTTCTGCTCAGATGGTGTGTTAAACTTTTGGAAGGTTTTGTTAGTGTTTGTTTCTCATGTGAGGCTCTTGGTCCAATATTTTATTTTTATAAGCAGTGGAAGATGATTTTTTTTCTTTATGGCTACAGTGTGCACACAAATGTATGTGCAAAACCACTCAAACCTCTAGCTTTCTCTTTCCTGTATCACATAGCTGTCTAGAGCTTATTTTATCTGTTTCTTTATCTCCCTAATGCGATGTGAACTATTACTTTACTTTTAAGATGATGTTGCTTTGGTGTAGTGGCTTTCTAATGCAACTAACTAAATTGGCTAATGGTAACAAACATTATGACCTGCGTGGAGTTTTGTGACTTTCCAATGCTATTCTATTCAATTTAAAATGCTACTGATTAGTTACTGATTAGTTAGTTTTCTCCTGAAAAAAAAACCGCACCCAAAACTTTCAATACAAAGGATGGCAAACAAATACTGTGCCTTGATAGATAGAAGTAACTTCACAGGTAAAGCTACGTTCACATAATCACCACCAACTCAGTAGTTTTCAAATGAATTGGTTTCTCCTGATACTGTTAAATCTGCTAAGGAGAAGAGAGATTAGAGGCTGCATGGTCTGGTGGTGTTCAGAACATTTACATTGTGACCGTGGACAATCTGGCTCTCTAGTTTTATCCAGATTAACTGGAAAACCAGATAAACAATAGGGATCTTCTACTATGTGAGGTGAATCAGTCTTTGACTAGAAATTAATTAATGGGGCAGCTCATTCTGAATTCTAAGCCATCCAAAGTAATATCATACAGATACCACTCTTTTTTAGAACTAAACATTAAAGATTTGTACAGGTTTGAATCTGTTTTTTAAAATATATTTACATAAAGAAAATCTACTTCTATCTATAAATCTGTGTAAAGAAGAACTTAAAACTAGTGTGTCTTAAACTGAAGAGTTTTACCTGAATGCTTTCAGTTATGTTGCTTGCAGAATGTGTAGACTTCTCTGCTAGTTTTCTATGCAACTCTTGTAACATGAATTTCCAAATCTTTACGCTGGTATTACACCAAGGCTGCTATTTAAACTACTTTTTAAAGCTCTCCTCTGTGCTCAGAGGTCTAACTGTGCTCCACGTGTGTTTTCAGCTGACTCTGAACTGCAATATTAAACTTATATTCAGGACTGATGTACTAAATTTCTTGATCCCATATCCATTAATAGTGAAGATCTGATTTAGAGCAGACAGTCTCTACACTCAGATTTGCTCCTCAACCCAACCTGCTTACAGCTTTCTCTTTTGAACACATTTTATTCTGAAATAAACCAAACTTCCAAACCTGAACTGGGCTTCAGACATGATGTTTTATTTGTCTTTTAATTTCTTTCTGCATGTTATTTCTTGACTAACTTTAGTTCTGTGAGAAGGATTTGTAGTGTCTTATACATGCTGTGGGTTTCTAAAAGTACTGCTGCTTACATGTTAAGAATACTTTTACTCCCTGCTAAGTGTTTGGGTGAGTTAAGCTCTGGCATGTACTTGCTTTTTTCATAGTTGATGTTCATTCATGTTTGATTGTAAAGCTGATCAGGAACTGCTACTGGAAACAAAAAAGGAGTGTGATATTTCTTGCAGTTTACCAGGCTTGCATAAATTCTACAAAAAGTGAAACTCTTATTTAATCCTTTTATAAATCATGAGGATGTACCTCCCATGAACTGAATTTGAATTGGGTTGATACTCATAAAACTGGTTCATTTTCCAGCATTGACCGTATGTTTTGTCTGGCATTGATTTCTCCAACAAAATAGTCTTGTATGCTGAGCTTTTGATCCTACAGTGTTTGGTTTTGAAATGTTGCTGAGATCCATTTCTATCCAACAAACAGGACTTCTGAACTTAGCTTGGAAGGACTTCCAGCATGTCATGAGCAATGGCTGGGGTACCACAGGGCAGACAGAGATGTCTGCTTTAAACTCAGCATTTTGAAACTGCCTTTTTTAAGAAATCATGAGGGCAAATGCACTCTGAAGTAAAGCAACTCCAACAACTAAATGATTTGATATCCTGCTTTTTTTCTTAGCCGTAATGAAATTACAAAAACAGTTTCTTTAATTTACTTGGACTGCATCAAATTTTACTTCATTTTATCATACTTTTATTGCACTGTATACCTGTATTAAGTTCAGCTCAACCTCCCAATGCAGAACTTTCATACAGATGTAAAATTTTGATTTTTTTTTTTTCTAAACATGTATTCATATGCCTTGTAGCCTTTGTCACTTGGCCAGTAGTTTGCACAGTACAAGAATTATACACTGAATGCCTGGACTTTCTTATCCCATTTACCCTTTATTAACACTTAAGTCTGTCTTATCAGTCTTTCATCTGATTACTCTCTAGCAAAATCTTTGCATGGAATTATGTGTACACCATTCTGCTCAGCACAACAGCAGAATAGGAGTTGATGCTGTTCTCCAACCCAGTCTTTTAATCTTCAGTCCCTTCTCCTCCTTCCTGTTCTCGCATCCAGAATCTTCTTGATACAGATACAGGAGCAGAGTGGACCATATGCACAGCATTAAAAACTGCATTTCTAGGTGTAGTCTCTGGTCTCAATAGCTGTGTTGTTGTGTTTTTTTTTTTTTTTCTTCTGTCTTTTTGTACCATTTCAGCTCCATGCAGATTCCATCCTCGTGCTTTACAACTTTAGTGGCCAGCCCAGTGGAGAGGCATTGGTGACTTTTCCAAGCCTGGATCTAGCTAGGAAAGCAGTGGCTGAGAAAAACGGACAGCTCCTGGGAAGCCACTCTGTAGAACTGTACCTGGTCTAACTAAACACTCTTTGGGGGACGGGGAAGGAACGTCGCACTAACCACCGTGCCTCTTGAAAACCAAAAGTCTTCCCCTGCCACCCAGGCAGCAGCAAATGTGCCTTTTCAGCATAATGTGTTGGAATGTAGAGTGGTACTTGTCCTGTGTTTAATTTGAAAAATGGCATATCCTATGCCAAAGATAAAGTGAAACTAAAAATGATGCGGTTAATTTTCTTAATTTCATATGTACTTGTTTAAAAAATAAGCAAACCCACCCCTGGCATCTAGTTAATTCTGAAGACAATCACTTCGGCTATCGCAGCCATGGGAGAAACCTGCTCAGTAGCATTTGAAGTGGAAAGCGAAGCTTGAGTCATTCAGATTCTTCTGTGTTTAGTTTTTAAGAGTTTACACTTGACAAAGTGTCTTTTTTGTAGAGTTTAAATGTCTTTAGAAAGGTGTTTTGGAATGCATAGCTTTCCCAGTTCAAAGTGTAGATCATATTGATTTTTTGTTTTGTTTTGTTCTTGACTGGAAAATACCAGGATACTGGATCCCAGATGCAGTTGTGCTTTCTCATGTTTTCATTATACGTTGTTTTGCAAAAGCCATATTTGTCTGTCTTACGAATGTACTGCTGCCAATGAGTAAAGCAAAAAAAACAAACCAAAACAAAACAAAGGCAAAACCGGGAAAATCCTCCCTGCCCACCCAAAAATCCCTGCCCTCAGCCCCAAACTTTTAATTTCTACAGGACAAAAATGGCACATAAACCTGAGTACTAATAAGTTATATTTTTTTATTTAAGCATAATAGCTTTCAGATACTGTATTAAAGATTTTGCTCTAGTTTATGTGCATGCAATTTGTTTACATCTTTAAACTACTTTATTTGTATATTATGAAACATGAAATCCAAATCCTCTAGTGCATGCTTTTTTCTTTTTCCCTGTGTATATACATAAGCTAGAAGAAGTACTTTTATGTCATGTAGCATGTGTTTGAAAAAAGACATCTGCTGTAGAAGCACTAAATGACTTTGTTTTTACTGTGCCTTACTTCAAAACCATTCCAAGTGCAATACCAGCAGAGCAAAATGTAATGAATCCTGTTGTGACATGTTCATGGATGTCTGAATTGATCTTTTTGTTAGTGTACCATTTGAGTTGTACTTAAAAGAACTGAATGATGTATGCTTCTTTATATTACAACAAATAAAAGAGATGCTTACGATGTGTATTGGCTTTTGAAAGTAACTTATGCTTTAATGTATTTTCATGGGGCATCATTCTCTGATAATTAACCTTTTACTCATTTTTCTCTTTCTCCTAGATTTGGGTCAGCATATGTACCTTGAGAGAGTGATGTGGTTTTTCTTTTTTCATAGAATCAAAGTATCATTTTGGTTGGAAAAGGCCTTTAAGATCATCAGGTCCAACAATTAAACTGAAATCCAGTCCACCACTGAAACATATCCCCTAAGTACCATACCTACATGTCTTTTAAATCCCTCCACGGATGGTGACTCACCACTGGGCAGCCTGTCCCAGTGCCTGACAACCCTTTCAGTCAATTTTTTTATTATCCCATCTAAATGTCCTGTGGCACAACTTGAAGCCATTTCCTGCTGTTCTGTCACTTGTAACTGGCATGTGGTTGTAAGCCAGAAATATGCATGATGTATTTTTGTCTTGTAGTGGAACACTTCTTAGGCACTGTGATGTTATTGTTTACATGCTTAGTTCTCTCCTTCTAGTGCTAGAGAACACAACATATGGAACTTGAAACTGCATTCATGTTTGGATTTAATTGGCCTAATGGGTCACTCCCCTGTCTGTGCAACGTAAAATCACAGAACCACAAAATTGTCAGAGTTGGCAGGGGCCTCTAGAGATCATCTAGTCCAACCCCCTGCTAAAGCAGGATTGCCTGGAGCACATCCCACAGGATTGCATCCAAAGAGGTTTGGAATGTCTCCAGAGAAGGGGACCCCACAACCTCCCTGGGCAGCCTCTTCCAGGGCTCTGTCACCCTGACAGTAAAGAAGGGTTTTTTCCTCATATTTAAATAGAAGTTCCCATGTTCCAGCTTGTGCCCAGGAACTACTGAGCAGTCTGGCTCCATCCTCCCTGCACCCACCTTAGATACTTGGAGGCATTGATAAGGTCTCCCCTCAGCCTTCTCCTCTCCAGGCTGAACAGCCCCAGCTCTCTCAGCCTTTCCTCATCAGGGAGATGCTCCAATCCTCCAGTCACCTCTGTTGCCCTCCCCTGGACTCTGTCCAGCAGTTCCCTGTCTCTCTCGAACTGGGGAGCCCAGAACTCGACCCAGTTCTCCAGATGTGGCCTCTCCAGGGCAGAGTAGAGAGGGAAAAGGATCTCTCTCAACTCTCCTGGCCACACTCTTCCTTATGCACCCCAGGAGTCCTTCAGGGCAGCAAGGGCACTTTGCTGACTCAAGGATAATTTACTATCTACCAGGACTCCGAAATCCTTCTCCTTGGAACTGTTTTCCAGCAGGTCCACCCCTACCCTATATTGGTGCCTGGGGTTCTTCGTCCCCAGGTGCAGGACCCTACACTTCCCTTGTTGAGCCTCATGAGGTTCTGCCCAGCCCTCCAGCCTGTCCAGGTCCTGCTGGATGGCAGCACAGCCCATTGGAGCGTTACCACCCCTCCTAGTTTGTATCATCAGCAAACCTGCTGAGGTCACACTGTCCCCTCGTCCAGCTCGCTGATGAGTATGTTGAACAAGACTGGAGTAGTGACTCCTGGGGGACAGCACTGGTTACAGACCTCCAATTTGACCCTGCCCCACTAATCGCAACCCTCTTGAGTTCTGTCACACAGTCAGCTCTCCATCCTCCTCACTGTCCACTCAACTAGCCTCTCTGGTCAGAAGCATCCCATGACATGAAATAACTAAAATCTCCTATCTGAACCTTTGTCACAATCAGGTGGGAGTGGAGAGAATGTGCAGGAGGAGGAGCTGGACTAGATGACCTTTATAGGTCCCTGCCAACCCAGTACGTTCTATGACTGTATGATTCCGTGCATTCTGACATGAGCTGGAGTTGGCAGCAGCCTCTGCCACGTGCAAAGCCTGTAGCTAGCTATCTGTGAAAAAGGAGCTTAAACTATCAACTGCTGTTTTAATACCTGTTTTAGCGTGGGGTGGTGGAAACCAGCTACAGAAATCGAGCTTGGACATTTCAGGCTGTGCTTGTATAAGACTTAACACGTGGGACCAGTGAGTAGTTACATTTCTTTCAGAGCTGATCTGTGTGAAACAACCGCAAGGCCAGTCAGAGCTTCTCGGGGAGACCAGACACCCCTTTGGCACCGGAGCGGCCGCAGGAGCCTCCGGGGGCTCCCGCGGCTCCAGGGGCCGCGGCTCGGCCGCCCCCGCCCCCGCTCGCGCGCCGCGGCCGTTGCCCCCTCAGCCGCGCGGCCGTCGCGCGCCGCGGCCGTTGGTCCCCTCAGCCCTTGTCTGACCCTCAGCCCTTGTCTCCCCCTCAGCCCTTCTCTTCCCTCTCAGCCCTTCTCTCGCCCCTCAGCCCTTCTCTTCCCTCTCAGCCCTTCTCTTCCCTCTCAGCCCTCCTCTTCCCCCTCAGCCCTCCTCTTCCCCCTCAGCCCTTCTCTTCCCCCTCAGCCCTCCTCTTCCCCCTCAGCCCTTGTCTCCCCCTGAGCCCTTCTCTTCCCCCTCAGCCCTCCTCTTCCCCCTCAGCCCTTGTCTCCCCCTCAGCCCTTCTCTTCCCCCTCAGCCCTCCTCTTCCCCCTCAGCCCTCGTCTCCCCCTGAGCCCTTCTCTTCCCCCTCAGCCCTTCTCTTCCTCCTCAGCCCTTGTCTCCCCTCAGCCCTTGTCTCCCCCTCAGCCCTTGTCTGCCCCCTCAGCCCTCCTCTTCCCCCTCAGCCCTTGTCTCCCCCTGAGCCCTTCTCTTCCCCCTCAGCCCTCCTCTTCCCCCTCAGCCCTTGTCTCCCCTTCAGCCCCGCCGCGACCGGCCCCTCCCGGCGATCTCGGCCTACCCAGCCACCCAACGCCAACGTGAGGAGGTAAGCGAAGGCAGCCTGCACGTGCTGCCTGGTGTGTTTCTCTTTTCCGCGGTAAAAATGAGAAGGGCACCTGGAGCCTCCGCAGCTGACGGCGGTGGCCCTGGAGGGCCCCTCTCCCCACCCCAGGTCTGCCTCTCTACCATGTCCTCAGACCTGGCATCTGACTGGAAAGTTTGTTCCCTCGCCACTTGCACAGCAAGGCTGTGCTTGCAGTTGGTGTTTTGAAGTTTTCTTGCGGCAGGCTAAGGAACAAATCCCATCTAATCAGGCTCTCCTTTCCTAGCCTGGTGGTTGTGACCCAGCAGGTGGGCTGCCCCCAGGGTTTAAGAGGCTCACCTGTGAGGGGGTGTGTCTGCCCTCAGGCCACGAGGACGGGGTTTTGAGGCAGACATGGAGAGTTCAGGCGTGGCAGCTAACTTCTGGAAGTTAGTGTGCTGACGTTTATACCTTAGCTGCACTTCCAGAATGAGTTACACGCTGGAAGTAATCTCAGTTAGGAGTTGCTTTGCTGCAGTTTGGCAGGAGAGGCTTTGTAGTTGGTAAACATGTTTGCAAATCCAAGAATTTTCCTTTACAAATGGAACTGAAACACTTGCTTCACACGTCTTGGAATGGTGGCTTGCATCGCCGGACAAAGCTGGGAACTTGAGGTAAGGCCTAAATATTTTTTACTCTCTTTGATGCATTATTCCTTGTGATTGAATTTTTAGATCATGCTGTGTTGCAGAAGCCTTATCAAACGAATTGCTGTGTTTGCATGTGTGTGATTTAATGCAAAAAGAAAAAGGAATATAGATAAGCATTAAGCTCTAAGTGTTTCATCAAGGAAGTGACATTTGGGAAAGAATTGTGATTTGGCTGTTACTGTTGTTAAGGCTGTCACCAGCCATTGATTTTGTTTCTTGAAAAAGCAGCTTTGTTCTGTGCTCACAATCAGCAAAATGCCTTACCTGCAGTTGTATTGATGTACTGTGTAACTGAAGAACAGAATAAGTGTTGTTTGTATTTCATGCTTTTAATAGTGCTAGTTTGGAGATGGTATCTTTGTTCTTGTATTTCTTCTCCCATTCTTCTTGATTCTGGTATCTTTACTGAGATATTATTTGTATCTTGGTCAGCCTGTGTGGTGTTCCTCCCCAGTTTAGAGAGAAGGTTGCTTATTCATGTTACTTTTGTTTGAGATGAAGTGAGACTGAAGAGTTTGAAATGGCTGTTCTCCGTTTTAATAGTTGCAGCTGTGTTTTGATATCAGGTGTTTTGTCTTGGAACTTCTTCACCTGCAGAGCAGAGCTGTGCTAGACATGCTTCTAAGTTTTGCTTTTTTGTGCGAACTAAGGTGTTTTCAAACTTGCTTCCTGTTGTTTGGGTCTTATTTTTTTTTTCTTAAAGAAAAAAGACTTTCAACACCTTTATTTTTGAAATGGTATTTATTTCATTTGAGTCAGTTAAAATGAATCATAAGACTTTCTGTTTAACCAGTTGCATCCTGTTTTGTATAGATCTGTATTTGACAGTGTTCATGGTAATGAATTTTGAGTCTACCACTCACAGTATCTTTGAAAAGCTGATTGCATATAAAAATAACCTGAAATATTCTAAAGTAAAAAACTCTTCTGATATGTGCCAAAATTTTGCCAGTAGTCAGTGTAAGACTTTTGAACCAGAGCCTGGGTTTTATTTTTCTTTGTATATAATTGGGTGAGGGCCACTGCATTATTTGGCTGGATATGCAGTTGGGCAATGTAAATATTCAAATTAAGATTATAGTATGTTAATCTAGACTTTCTAATAGCTATTTCTTACATTGGTGTGTTGTTATATTTCTTTTAAATTTTACTTTATATAGTTGATGATTTATTTATTTTTAATACCTAGCTGTTTGATGTTGCTTTTTATGTGCTGATAATAAAAAGTAGAATTTAAACAAAATAGTCTCTGTTCTGCAAACATTAGTAAAGTACTGTTATAATTATGTCTGTGTATGTTAGCTGTGTCTTTGAGAGAACATTTTGCTGTGGGTTTTTAGGGTTGTGGTGTTTTGTTTTAAATCTTCAGTGGTAGGATCAGGAGTTCTTAGACAGGAGCATCAGTGTCTTTTTAGTTTGGAACTGTAGTTTTTTAAACTGTTCATTTGGTGTTTACCGCATACACTAATTTCTGTTACCAGCAGATGTCCCCTTTGGATCAGGGGTTGGAAGTAGTGTACTTGGAATGTAAATGTTTGGGAGCCTGGGGGTTTCCGACTACGGTAGAAGCTTATGTATACAGATGTCAGGAAATAATCTAATGTTTGCAAGTCTTAAAGTTGGAGGTAATTATATTTCCTATAAAATAGTTGAGTTTTTTTGTTTTTTAATTTTCATTTTTATTTTTCTATTTTAAATGTTTTCCGTGTGGAGTGTTGTGTTCACTGATATTTGATAAAGTTGTTTAGAGATGCAAAAATTTCTTTCAAATTGTGAAAAATACAGCAGTATCTGACTAGTTGGAAACAAACCCACTTTTAAAAGTTGCTATACAAAAAGAAATCGTTACAATAACTAAATCCAGTGGAAATAGTTGGATAAAAGCATGACCCAAATATGAACATACAATTTCAGAACATCAGAAACTGTGGGACCAAGAAACAAAAGCAAAGTTACTCCAGTCTTCCAGCTTTAAGAAAGAAATGAAGAAAGAACTTTATACCAATAGCATCAAGTTAAGGGTTTATGACTGATTAAATTTGCTATCAAAAAACATAATTGCAGCCTCAGTTGGACATGCATTGTTTCATTAAAAGAATACAATAAGCTCATTTGCAAGGCATGTTTTTAAGGGAAAGCATACAAACCCGTTGTTTTTTTTATATTATAAACTCTAATTTTTTAATGCTGGGGTTTTTAATTATTTTTTTTTTCCCTTTCTCTTTTTCTTCTTCTTGTAAATGTAATGGGTATTTTTTTTTACTCAGACTTCTGACCCTGCACTAGGATTGTTGAGATAGCAGAAAGTACAAAGGAATAATTAGAAACAAGTGAACCAATACCAATAGAATAGAATAAAAAATTTAAACATCTAAGAAAGCAACCCAATTTGGATCAAAAGCCTGAGAATGTTCAATGCCTTTTACTGTTTTTACACCTTTAAGGACATTCTTCTCTTGTTGAGCAATAAGTAAAAATGTGAAAAACAATATATTGCATTGCTTTTATTTTGGGAGAGGAGCCTTTAGAATAGACCTGAAAAATGTGCAGTTGATCTGGTTTATACCTTGTACTGGTCCCTACCTTCTAGCTTGGCTGTTAGAGCATAATAATTTTTTGTCGGTGATGCTGGTTTTTTGTTTTCAGTCATCACCTGTTACCAGCACTTCATCTGCTGGCTAGGAGTGGAGGGGAAGCTAATGTGCTACTGCCAGGAGACAGTAAAAAATTAAACATTTAAAGATAAATTGGGATGCTTGAAATTAATGCAAATTAGCTTTTAAAATACGTACTGATGTGCAAAAAGCTTTACTTTGGGTGCTTTTAGGAGAATGATATTAAAAAGTATGCAAGAGCAAAATGAAGAAAACTTTTGTTATATTTCTTCTTACCACCATTTACACAAACAGATTAGAGGTGAAAGGAAACCACATCAGAATAACTGAGGAGGCGTGAAACTTATAGTGGCATTTTGGGGAGGGGGAAACAAATGGGAATTCTCTTCCAGAAACTGAAAAACTGTTGATAGGATTTCTTGGAAAAACCTCCCACATGTGTGCAATGGAGTAGCAGTATAATTTAGCTTTCTTTGCTGCATTCAAAGCTAGCATTTGTGAGCTTGTGAGGAGGAGTAAGATCTTTTCCTGATGTTTTCTGTACTGTTTTACTGTCAGAGATCTGTTTTCCCAGGTCCAGGTGTGTACTGCATTTATCATGGGTGGCAGGTATGCAGAGACCTGTTGTGGGACAAGAGGAAAGGTGCACAGTAACTGAATAGCAGAAAGCTAGGTGAGGAATAGGTGCTTCCTCATCTCTAGTCAAGGCATGAGAGGTTAAGTGAGGAAAGGACAGTTTATACCTCACCTTGAGTGTAACGTTTGTTGCTATGACTTGATCCAATTAATTCTTATTTAAACATACCTACAAAAATGTAGGCTTATTCCCGTTGAATTAGATGTCTGTCTTTTGTTTGATGCAATGCAGTTCTTGTTTGAAATTCCATGCAAAATACATTTAATTGTAGTAATAGCATTAAATTAAAACATCCTTGAAACAGCCAGCACTACCTTTTCTTAAAAATGCAGTAAGTTTTCTTTAGTTTTTGCTGACACTGAAGTAATCTATGCCAGATTAGTATAAGATCACTTATATTGTAAGATCACTTGCACAATGTTTTGTGTGTGGTATTTACCTTTTAAATCTTTCTAAAATTACTTACCAGATGGCAAGTACATTGTTTTCCTGATAGGATCTGGAGCACAGGTTAGATGGTGATCTGCCGGTCATAAGTAGATGTATCTAAAAAATAGATATTGCCAAACAAGCAATAAAAAGCCTGTTAGGGCTCATGTGAATAATAAACCATTTCTCATGCTTGCGATAAGGGAAAGGCATATCAAGGATGGCAGCTTCCATGTTTTCAAGGAAATGTGGCTTCTGCTTGTCTCCTAAATTGGATCATTTTGCTCAGCTAAGAGAGATTTGTGTCAGAGATAACAGCATGTCAGTGTTTTTATTAGAGTAACCTGACCTTACTTTATAAGAAGCAAGCCTGTCAGAAAAGAATGGATTCTGAATTTCAGAATTTTCAGGTTGTGGGCACAGTTTTGGAAATGGTTTGGAAAAATGAGTTGTAGTGTCATGGGCCTAGACACTGATGGTGGTGTCACAGAGTCAGTGTGCTAACAACAGCAGAAACTGTAAATGCAGTGAAGACAGTATTGAGAGGTGCATTCCTGTACACTGTCCCTAGGAGATCATCCAATTGTTCCTTTTTAAATACAGCCACTCTGAGGAAATAGCATGGTGATGTTGTAGTGTATTACCTCACAACAGAAATGGGCCTGAAGGCCTTCCAACTACAGTACAAGTTCAGTTTTGGATATTGTAGCTTTCAGAGCATTTGTAATGACTACACTGTTTTGGCTAGTGGCATGGATTATCATTATTCTTCTAAGTATCTAGAAGGCGGGATCACCTTCTGACCTGTTTTGAACAGGAAAAGCAGTTTGAAAATATGATGAGGAGGCAATCTGCAGTATTAGCCAAAACTGTGGGTAGCATGGCTTGGGATGGGGTGAGCTAGAGACAAAGGGCATTACTGCTGGCAGACTATTCTTGGGATAATTCTGGATAGGCCAGAAATGGAGCAGAGAAGGTGAGGAGAAAAATCTGTGAAAGCGTTTTACAGATCTGACTAAACCAGCTTTGAGCTGGGTAGCTCTGGAACTGCCAGCAATGCAGCCTTGGCAGGTTAGTTAGGTCAAAAACCTGGACAAGCAGGAATGCAGTTAAAAGCACAGAGGTCATTTTGGTCATGTTGCTTGTCTTGTGAGCTGCAGTCAGTCACAACTGATTATAAAATGATGGACTAGATTTTTTTTTTTTGAGACAACTAACATAAATTAAATGGGGGGAAGGTTGCTGGATACAGTTGCAGTTTCTTTGGTGCTTGGCTGCCCCTGAGCATAAATGCAGGCTTAGCCTCTGGAATAGGAAATTGGATTTGAAATCAGAAGGAAGAGCCAAAGAACAGCTGCTTTTTTTTTTTTTGCCTGTTTTTTTTTTTTTTTATGCTAGCACCTCAGTTTTCATCCTTGTAAAACAAAGCTTGTTTAGCAAGAGGGAACATATAATATTTATTGATGTCACTGTAAAAACCGCATAACTTTGAGGTATAATTTTGGAGTTGGTAAAGAAGCAGACACCCTTGGATCTTGAGAGCCTTGAATTTGTTACTCTGGCATTTGAGTCAGAAATTCTTCAGATAAGCTATTACTGAATTAATGAATAACTTCTGAATTCTATTTAGCAAGCACAGCATGTCTCTTCAGAAATTCTTCTCATTCCTACATATTGTTACTAATTTCTGAAATATTCCATTTCATGTTAGCTATGGAGATAAAGTTTGTGAAGTATGCAGGAAAAACATGGTTGCTGTTTAATAGACTATGCCACTAAAATTGAACTCTGCAAACCCTTTGTGCAAGAGGACTTGCATTTTTTTCCTGAATGCTCAAAACCACTGCCCTCCCTGCCCCCACTTGAATGTTTTTCTCTATTGTTCAGTGTACCCAGGAAAAATAAGACTTTGTGGTTTATAATTAATTTTTATGTTTTTACCCACATAAACCATAGGGTGTTTTTTGAATTTTCTTATTAAAAACACTCCATCCTTAGTTCCCCAGATCAACAGTGGAACACTGATATCTAAGAGATTAGGCTTTTGGGGCCTTTCTTGATGCAAGTAACACACACAGCTTTGCAGATCCGTGTTGTTTATGTATGTAGCTGTGCTGTGCAGAATAGTAACTAGTATGACAATCTGCTTCAATGGAAGGTAGAACATTGAAGAGAATACCAGTTATCCCCCTTCTGTCTTAAATAGGTTATATTGGTGTGCTTTAAAAATTGTATAAAGTTTCATGCTTGCTGCCCTTCAATCACTCCACATTTGATATGTTAACAAGATGTTTTTAATGAATGACAAATAAAATCTAACTCAACCTCACTTCTTCACTAATGACAAGGTTTGTAAGGGATTACTATGAATAATATGCAACATAATCCAAAATACTCCCCGCCACTGTGGTGACTTTGCAGTGCTAAAAGTAAAGCATGGTAGGCTTGTTTGTTTGGTTTTTTTTAAATATGAAAATGGAACTGGCAATTTATTCCAAGTGTGATATAATAAAAGTAATGTGAAAGGAAAGCTATTTTCCATGGTTTTGGTGCACATGCTCCTCAAATCATGCTTCCAGAATGCCTTTGTGGCACAGCCTATATTTAATGTTTCACATATAAGGGTCCTGCATTTCTCTGGCCTGTTCTTTGTTTCTTTCCTCTTCAGAATATACCCCAACTCTGTGTGGTGGACACTTTGTAAGCTCTGCATAGTGAGCATTTTGTATTTGGTGATATATTGTGTGATTTTCTTGACCCTTTCTCTGAATGTGTTGCACAAGCAGTCTAGGCCAGCAATCTGCCAAAAGCATCAGTCAGCACTGCCCAGGTTTCCTCTTATAATGACTTTCCAATACCTGAAAGGGGCTTATAAGAAGGCTGGGAAAGACCTGTTCACAAGGGCACGTAATGATAGGACAAGCAGTAATGGTTTCAAGCTAGAGAGGAGTAGATTTAGGTTGGACATGAGGAAAAAGTTCTTTAATATGAGGGTGGTGGATCACTGGAACAGATTGTCTAGAGAGGTGGTGGGGGCCCCATCCCTGGAGACATTCAGGCTTGATAGGGCTCTGAGCAGTCTGTTCTAGTTGGGGATGTCCCTGCTTATTGTAAGGGGGTTGGACTAGATAACCCTTCCAACAGGGTTGGATCCAGACATTCTATGATTCTATGATATTCCCCAAATCAAGACTTCATTTGTGAAAGGAGCTTATCTAGTTTTATTTGAAATGTTATGTTAACATTTAGTTTAATTTTTTCTTTGGTTACAAGTTCTATTTTCACATAGGATCTCAGCATTAATAAGTAACTTGTCACTTTTTCATAACTTCCTTCGCCACTTGTTCAGAATTTCATTTAGAAGCACAAAGAAATAACTTTTTTTTTTTAAAAAAAGCTAGTTTTCTAGGTGAATACAGTAAATGCAGTCCATTTCAGACCAATAGTCAAACCACAAATACAGCCTTTTGACTCAAATGGATCAAAGTATTGAAGATAATGTTCTCCTGATAATGCTTTGTGATGGGAAAGCATTCCTTCAGTAAGTGCCTCTGCATATATCTTACTGCAATGTTCCCTAAAAGATTGCTAATATGGAGCTTTATAAATAATCCTTTCTGCACTACTGTAAGAGTAATGTAATGGATGTTTCTGGGAGGATGTGCTGATGGGAAGATATTTATAGAAAGTATCAAGGGGTGTCTGACGAACCAAGGTGCATAATTTGGCTTTTAACTTGGACCAGAGGGGTGGGTGCTGGTGTTGAATACTTGGTTTGCTGCTGCACCGTGTGAGCACACTTTGTGCCTACTGTTCCCAGCCCACCCACCATGTTCTGAGAAGAGCTCAGCTTTTCAGCTTGTAAACATTGCTCCAGCTGTGTGAAGCCAGTGAAGCAGCTACAGTAGTTGCTGGAAGGCCAACTAAGGCCAGCCTTAATTATGCAGACTTCTTAGAGAAAATAATTTAAATATTCCCAACACTGAGCAAACAAATACTTCCTCTTAACCTACTACTAGTAAGCAGTTTTCCTGAAGGACAAGGCTTTTCCTTTTGGTATGGCTTTTCTTCCTGAAAGCCCTAACTGACTCATCAGTCCTACCTGGCTGTGACTCTAAATCCAGCCCTTTTTTGTGAAGCATCTTGCTTCTTACAAAGGGAGATTTCTTCATACAAAATTCTGCAATACTTTTTAGACAAATAAGGCTGTAGAGGGTTTCCACCCCCACACACATTATTTTTTTTGCATGCACCATGGTAAATTTTGGGATACCAAAATGCCACTCCATAAGATTTAATGCTGCCTTTCATAAATACACCTTCATGCTTTCTTTTTTTCTTTTTTTCTTTTTTTTTTTTTTTTTCAGTTGTGCATTTGTTTTGTGGAAACAACCATCTGTGTAATACTACCTTTCAGGTAGTTCCTCTTGTGGCAAGGGGAGACTGAAGACTTTCTGAGCAGTTGTTTAGCATAGCTTGTGTTTGAGGCAATTGTTTCATGTGGTTTGGATGGTTCTGTACTGTGGTAGGAACAAGAGAGGGACACTGAATTTATTGTTTATCTATAAATTATTGATTACTTTTAGATTAATGAAAGTGAGAAGAAAGCATGTGTTAAAAATTTGTAGGGTTCATCAGCCACCATCTGTTACTTAAGTGAATGTGATGTTGTGGCATAAATAAGGCATCAGGTGAACCTGAGTAGCTTCTGGTAACAGTAGAAATTTGGAGCTGAAAATGAAGACTGTTAATATGAAATAATAGGAACAGAGTGAAGTGAGATAATTCAAGCAGCTTTTACCAAAGAACTGGCAGGAGGCAATAATGCCAGCAAAAACGTATATTGCAAATAACAGGAACACTTGAATAGCAGTGTCCTGTCCCTCTTCTGACACAATTGCTGCTTAGCAGCTTACCTCCTTCATGAATACAGTGAGAGCTGGGGACCTGTTATGTGTGCATCATCTGAACCTTTCAGATGTCCCACTAGATCAGGTTATGTCTCTGCCTGCGCAGGGGGGGTTACATCTAGATGATCTTTAAGGTTCCTTCCAACCCTAACTTTTCTGATTCTATAGTTATCTCTGTGGGACATAGTGACAAATAACTTGATGGAATTCAAATGATGATTGTTTAAGAAAACATTTACCCTAGTGGCCCGCACAAACTCGGATAATGATGCAATACCTACTTGATACTTCTCTGTATTTCAGCTGGCTGTGATATTTCTCAATTTATTGACTTCCTATGACTGAGACTGAACACTTACTGCGTTCCAGTTGAGTGGATGTTGTCTTCTGGGTGACTAGCATGATTTTCCTTCGCATGTATTTGAAATATCTCATAATGTAAAGTGGGTTAAAACCAAAATTATAGCTCAAATAGTCTATGATACAGTGATACTGAAAAATTAGTACATGCCAAGACATCTTTGTCCATTTTGCAGAGTCTTGTTTGGTTCATGATGTTCTGCCCCCTGTGAGCCTTGGGGTTTAAGATTGTACACAATAACTGATTGGCCAGCAGAGAGCCTAAAGTATGGCCAGGAGTTACTAGAAGTTATTTTTGCCTCTCTGGCACATGTGCTGTCAGCTGTTCTCCAAGCCATGCCTTTTGAATTGGGAACCCTCTCTGTTTCTATTTCAACTGACTGGGTGACATCTTGGGTAGCCAGGTCACTGGCTAGTGTCCTAAAGTCTCAGTTTAGAGGTTCACCACGTGTTAGGATAAAGAATGCCTTGCTGTTAGCCAGCCTGCTTTAACTGGCATGAATGAAGTGTGATTTAGATTGTGAATACAGTGTTTAATTATAATGCTCAGAGCAATCAGTTTTTTGTTCTTGTTTTCTAAAAAAGGGTAAAAATAAAGAAACCCCCCCATGTTTAGTCTAGTTGCATTTATACTATGTGAGAAAGCTCTCATTTTGTCCGGTAAACAGTTTTGCTCTCTCCCCTTCTGATAATAGCTACTTGAGGATTTAGCCTTTGTGTCTTTCATCTTTTTTGGTGGGTATTTGGCTTTTACAGCCATTTTTCCCTTTCAAGAGGGGACACATCTTCTAGAGAATTTATACTGGGTTAATCTCTCCTGCTGCTCTGCTTTTTCCAGATCCTATTCTTTTCTTGAGTAGGAGACTGTTGGGCCACCCTCTTAGAATAAAAGCTGTTTCCCTTCCGTGTGTATATAAATATTTCCACATATTAAGAATCAGTTCTTTTTAGTAAACTGTTTGTTTTCTTCAATGAGGTGTTAAATTCTCTCCTTTCCCTTTGATGGATACTGCTTCTTGCTGTAGAACAGGTTCTCTGAGGCCCTGTATTCTCTATCTGTCTGCACACTGAACACAGCATGCTGTAGTTTTAAGTAGCTTTTTACTGGCTTTTGATAGAGACCAGACACCACCCACCACTCAGGAGTAGCAGATTTTAAACCTTTACCTCTTTGTAGGCTTCCTAGCATTTTTTCCTTTTTAAAATCAAATTTCCACTCAACTTTTCTGCCTTTTTTTTCTCAGCCCTATTATTAAGTATACGTGACTGTCATATTAGTGTTGGTACCAGAAATTATGGCCTTTGCTTTCAGTTGGAGATATTGTATCTTGGTCAGCAGTCATTCCGTTAGTGTCTTCTGGGAAAGGCTATTTTATATTACTGTTTATGGTCAGAAAAAGGTATAAGACAGCCCAGTCCTTAGTTAATTTGAAGTGGAAGCAGCAATGGCTTCACTGGAGCTTGGTAGAGAGGGACATGTAGAAGTTGTGAACCTCCTGATTGGCTCAGTTTGGTTCAATGCAGGTGGGCCAAAGCTCTTTTTTCTCAGTGACCTTTCTTCATGTGAGATTTCATCTTCTATTCCTGCTTGCTTATGTTTATTTTGTGGGAGTTATGCTGAGAGTGACTCAGAATATGCAAATAGAAATAATTCAAACTGCATCCTAAACTAATCCTAAACCCCCCTCAGTTGAAAATAAAAAGCTAAAAGCTGATGTTCTATTGGCTTCGCACTTTGTGCCCAATGTCTGTGTGTCTAGGAAGCTCATGAAGTACAACCTGGATCCAGGTATGTGTTTTGTGAGTGATCACACCTTATTTGTTAGACAAAAAGAGACCCCAGAGAAGCATCCTGATAACTCAGTGAAAAAACAAGTTGTGTCTAATTGTTTGTCAACTTTTTTTTTTCTTACTCCTGAATTTTCTTGTGGGGAATTAGAACAGCATGCATAAAAATGGGATCTCTATATTGGCTGAATGTTGTAGAACCCTGTCCCCAGGCCGCAGTTTGATGTCTGGAAAAAAAAAAAAGTAATCCGCAAAGTCATTATGCTGTTGAGAATAGAAAACTGGATTGTCTTCCTGACTCGGTAGAATGCAAGCAATAGCAAATTAAGTTTTGAAGATGTTTTCATGTTTTAAACAAATCTGAGCTTGAGTAACACTTTAAGAACAGCTCAACAAGTGAGCTCCACGTATCTCAATAATGAGATTTTTCTTTTTCCCTTTTTTTAACATCATAACTGAGTGTTTTTTATGTTGCATGATATCCAGTTATGATTCTGCTTGCTTGGGCCCATCCATAGAAGATGACCTTCAGTGATATATAAGCTACTCTAGTGTATTTTGGATTAAAGAAACACAACGTAGCTTAAAATCTATCTTTTAAGTTGAGTGGAAAGATGGCATTTAATTGCCTTTTTCATATTCACTACTTTGTTTATGAAAGGCTTAGTCACTATGTAAATATTTAATGTCACTCAGTATTGTACTATATTTAGGCTGGGTCCTTTTAATCAAATGGGATTCTTTGTTAAAATTGAAATAATTTTGTTGTACTCAGCTTGTATGATGTTTGGGCTTCTAAGAGTTGATGCACTGTTGGAAAAAATCTTGAGCACAGTGTAATATAAAGTGCAAGTGATATAAAGCAATGAAGGCACAGTCACTGTAAGGGGGATCATTGAGTGAGGACAAAAATGGCACAAAAAAATTTGAATAAACATGGGAACATGCTCTGCATAGCCAGTGGTATGTTTAACTCTTGCTTATCTAAAGAGTGTTTTATACAGCTTAACTGCTATCTAAAAAGTATTGCTGAGAACTTTGCAAGATATTTTTCTGCTTTCTGCTATGAAGTAGAAGTTGAGGTTCATCTTTTGTAGTAGTGAAACACTGCAACTGCAGACAGACCTGCTCAGTAATATATATATATATATGCACTTTTTTTCTTTTTCCTTTTGTATGTTTTGTATTTCTCTTTCTAGCTAAGAAAACCTTACTCATCTCCATTGTCATTTTAGCAGCTGGATTAAGTACCAAAGGATATAGGCTCAGACAATCAGCATTTTAGACTCTCAGTCAAACTCTGCTGACAGTCACAAAATGTATGTCTTGCTGTCTCTCCAAACCACGATGTCATTCAGCGGAGTATTTGGCTAGTGTTGGATTGCTTGTTTCCTTCATTGTTTGTGCAACTTTTCCACTATAATTTCTGTCAGTGGTGAGGTCAGATGGCAATGATGACATTCTTGGCATAGCTTCTTTTTTTTTTTTTTTCTCTCTCATATCCTTAGAAGAAAAATAATCCCATAGTAGCACTTAATTCAGTTTCAGTATTCCCTTATTTGTCGTATTGGCTTTGTGACTTGTACTGTTCATCCTCTTACTGTCACTACAGCCAGGCAAATGTCACAGAGTTGTATTTGCTGTTACTTGAATTAAGTTATCCTCAACCTCTCATATGTTCTTTCTGTTGAAGATTTTATAAACAAATTTTTATTCCTGGTAAGGGAAGTTGTGGGAACACAGAGTTGCACAAATGCATGTGTCAGCAAAACAGTAAGCATGCATATTAGTGCAGCTAGAGAACGGAACAATTACTACAAGAACATAGGATGATCGCAGTACAGACCTGTTCCAAGCACCAGGCTGCTCTAAGGATAGTCTCTGGGCAACCAGTATACTCAGAGACAGTGCATAGAAAGCTCACAGCTTGTGTGTTGGATTAATAGCAGTTAAAAGGGAAATCTGCACATTTGCTGTGAACTGAAACTGTTTCTGATTTGTACATGGATGAACTCTTATGACGATGCATTTCTTACAGTATCAGACCTTGAAAACATAAGTGATTAAATCATACAAAACCAGTGCTTTGCAACAGGCACTTCTTCAAATGACAGAAGACTGGAAAAATCTGACATAATACAGAATTTCCTACTTGAAAACAGTGGCACACTAACTTCTAAAAGTTTGTCTCATTCTTTTCCAACACATTGTAAGAAATATTTGGCTGGTGGATACACAAGGGAACTAGTGGAATGTTTACAATCAGATCCTTGCATTACAGTTAGGAAAAATCTATTATGTATATAAGAGGACTGGGAGACTGCTCAGCTACTGTGTGTTGTGTATGTTTCTTGCAGTGCTTGTTACCACCTTGGCAGAGAGAATCCATCACACATTTTGTCCCAAACTATATCAAATTTAGTGAAGCAAACCTGAACTTTCATGCCTTGTCCTAAAAGATGCTCAATACCAGATTAAATCCTGAAAGCGGATGTTGAAGTCAGCACTATGCAACTTTACTCTTGCTATTTGCAGAAGATCTAGTATGTTAAAAAACTTGGCACAGGAACTTGAATGTTTGGATACAGTTGTTAAGGTGTAGAGGTGCTTATTGTTTTTAAAATTACTTGCTTTCTCAGAAACACTCGCCTTCCCAACTGACAGGGTTTTCAACAGTTGGCTTCCTTTTCTTCTCTGCTTTTTATTACAAGGACTTTTTCAAGTCATCAGTAATTTTTTGTTGCACTGATGCAAGAACGTCTAAAAGTAGGTGCTCCATTTTCCTGCCTGCTTATTTCATGTGATACCACTGATTATCTAGCACTGCATTCCAAAGCATTATTTTCATTAATGTCTGAGTTCTAATTAGGTCCATCATTTTTCCTGGAAAATTGTGGCACATTCATCAAAAATTACAGAAGACAGCAGACTAGCAGTAGCTTTTTTCATATACCAGATGTCAGGTGAATAAGAGGGGGGAGTGGGTGAGAGGATGGAACTAGAAACAAAAGTGGAGTCTGATTATTAATATTGGGGGGGGGGGGGGAACCAAAAGCAAACACTAATACTCACTGTCAGTTACTTGAAATAGGAACTATCAGAGAGTTGGTATTGAATTTCTTGATGCAAGGGGCAGAACCTTTTTGATCAGAACGGCTCTTTATTATTTTCAGACTGTCTTGCCTGTATAATTTTCAGGCCCTTTAGCCCATACTTTCCACCCTCTTTCCTAGATAATCAGTCTGTCCAACCTCCAGGAATTTGCCATGCTGTACATATTTTTTTATTTCTTCCAGACCCAACTTTCAATACTTGAATTGGTTCCCTTTTATCTTTATGGATAACACAGCTCCTACATGCAGAGGGGTTTATTGTCGATGTATTTGCCTTTTTTATTTGCTTTGTCATGGGGAATCTTTCTGTAAGAAAAATTGAAAAGCAACGTTGTGTTTGAAATAAACGTGCAAAGCTTGGGCTCTAGAGCATCCAATTGTTGATTAGAGGAAAATCTCTGTGCTCTCCAGGTGTCACAAAAACTACTTTTTAAAAGAATGGTTAATTAATGATGTTGCACCAAAACTTGACCTTGCTGAAAAAACATAGTGACTGTCTTAGAGTTTTTGCTCTTAGCTTATTTGCCCACCCAGTTTTATTATTCTCCTCTTAAATGCTTGAATATCATAATCATATATATAAAGATACGTAATTTGGTTTCTGAGAGCTGTTCTAAGTGCTTCTTTATGGAAGGTTTAACTCCTTCTGCAGTCTATGAAGAAGTCAGAAATAAATTATTAATTGTGGAAAGAAGTTAACATAGTTTGTTAACAGGCTAGGCTATGTGCAGTCAGCTTAACGTGACTTCTGTTTGCCTTATTTAGGCAAAAGCTATTGAAGTTTTATTGTATCTATGACTGTATACATTTCTCCAGGACATACGTCAATTGCACCAATGCTTAACTAGGCACTTTTTATTAATAAGTTGTCAAGAAATGTAACTTTTTTTTTTTGAGGAAGAGCACTTGTAAGGAGAGCAAGCACAGACTACAAACTTAAGATGTCACAACAATGACAGGAAGAGATAGGTTTGATTCTGCCTTCCCCCCCAGTTTTCAGGCAATACTTAAAGATAAAAAATAATAATGGATAACAGTAAACCATCAAAAATTTCAAATTTGCAGAAACAGCTTGGAGAACAAGTGTAGCTTGACTTCTCTAGCAGATCCATCTTTTCTAAAACAAAATCCATGACACATGCAAGCCTTTGCAAAACAAGGATCCTGCCTTTATTGCTTCTTTATCTTGAAGTCTGGTTAATTTTTTTCCTTCTGTTTTTCACATGTACCAGATGTTACTGGTAACAAAGGTAACTGTAGGTTATTGTAAAAATAATCTGTTTCTTAGAGAATCTCAGCAAGTGACAATGCTTTTTGTGTTAAGAATGACTAATGCCATCGGACAAGTCTGTATGCAAAAATAGGCATTAATTTAAATATATTTGAAATCCTTTTCCTTCCTATGTACAGTCAACAGAGTACAGACTGAGGACTCTTAATAGTCTTTCAGATACCTTAATGCTTTCATTGCTACAGCAGTGCCTAGTTCCTGAATATTATTCTTGCCAATTAATTAAAGCCAAAGTGTGTGTGGGGGAAGGCAGGAGGGGACTATTTGGAAAAATCTCAGTCCTCACCTAATTCATTACAGGAGTAAGCACTGGATTCAAAGCCTACAGTGGTATTTTGAGTTAGGCTAGGAGGGTTGGCAGGGAGAAGGCATAGAAAGAAGTTCAGAAACAGGAAAGCAGATAGCACAAGTATTGCTGGGGAGTATCGTAAGAAAATACTAGCTACAATAAGAGAATTAAAAGCCCTTGATTTCTGCCAGCACTTCCTGTGGGTTTGGGTCCTAAATGAACAGAAACGTATTGCTTTTCTAAAGGAACTGACTGCTAACAAAACATTCTTTCTCTCTCATTACCTGAATTTAAAAACAGTTTTTTGCAAGGTAGAAGCCATATTTTCACAATGCCTGGAATAAAATCTCCTCTCTGCAACACAGCTGATTAACAGGTGTCAGTGTGAGTGTTCAGGGTTAGCCATGCTCAGCTTTAAATGTCCTGGCATGAATGCATAGCCTATCATCTGTCCTAGCCTATCAATCTTACTCAATCAGCCTTCAGCCTATTTGCATCTGAAAGAAGACTTGAATTGACAGTGAAGTATATGCAGTCAGTGTGTGAATTATTACTAGTGCTGGTATATGCTAATTACATACTGGGTAATCATACTAGAAAACATGTGGAACAGCTCTCAAACTCCTTGTGCTATTTTAGTAAAACTCTAATTACTTTGTCTTTAGTTACTGGTGGTGTAGCTACTCCTTTCTGCTTTATTTATAGATAAAAAACATTGCTGAAGGTAACTGGGCAGGACATGCACTCTAATTAAAGAGGCTAATCCTAAACAGGCCTGTCTTCTCACTGTGGAATGTGAGTAGGAGATCACTGTGTGATCACTACTCTTTTTCTCTTGGGAAGGTGCATTGCTAACCAAAGAGCTTTAGCTTCAAGGTTCAGTTTGGAACACCTGCATACCTTAAAAGACCTAGGGATTCCACAGATAAGTAAAAGGCCCTGCAACAAAATTACAAAGGAGATAACAATCTTTCCAGTACCACTACCATAAGTGAGGTACAATGTAGACTTTTAAGGCTTGAATCTACTGTACCATTTCCAAATGCATTTCCCTCACTATTCCTTGACCAGCCAAGAATCGGCTAATAATTCAGGCTTTGCACAGATTTTCTGACACGGTTTAACTGGAAATCACAGTTTATTATGTGTTCCCTGATTAATAATTTCTGGAATAATTTCTCAGAATAATCTTGTGATTATCTAATTGAAACAAATAGGATATAGGAAATCACTAGTTATGGTGCAAAGACTCTGGGGGTATTTGCTGATCATCCATTACACATGTTTAGGTCCCACTGTTCCTGGCTCTAAGCTCTTAGCCCAAACTCTTACCATATGGCTTGAAAATTGCCAGTCTTTTAGGGGGAATAGTAAATGTCCCTTATTTAATACATCACTACAGAACATAGCTGTTTACCACTATCACAAATAGGGAGTTTCTTCTGTGCATTTGGGCCTTCATTTTAAATAAATGACAACGCATTTGCTTTCTTTTTATTTATTTTAACACTATTAATTAAGAGCCTAAATGCAAGTTCTTCCCTTTATTTCTGCAAGTAGCACTGCAATCATAACTTACAAAATGTTTAAAATACAAAATGTACATGAAATTACAATACAAGGCTCTGTAAACATCTAGAACTTAATCTTTATTGTCCCACATTTTTAAATATAAAACTTCAATTTGAACAATTTCTGAACCTCAAGGAATGACATCCATTATGAGTATCAAAAATAGAGTTTCAAAGCTTTGTTTGTATCAGAACAAAACTGTCACGTTATTTCATTCTTTGGTTTAAAAAGTATGGCAGTTCCCCTGATAACATGCAAGTTTTACTACAGAAATTCAGATTGCTAGTTTATGGTAATTTCAGAAATCCCCCCCACACACACTACCCCTTAATTTTGTTTTTAACATTAATCTTTGACCCTCCTTATAGAAAAGCTCCCTCATCATTAAGGCTTTCCTTTAGGATTATCTTAAGTTATTAAAAAGTTTTGGAGAAGTACTCAGGGAGAAGACAGGACTTAAGGGCAAGGAAATAGATGCCCACAAAATATCAACAGTTGCCAGGTTCTGTTGTTTAATCAAATTTGCATAGTCCAATAGAGATTGTGTGCTTTTTATATCACTAAAATTATACAAGATTAACAGTCTTTACCTATGTTATCACACAAGCTAAAATAAAATTAAGACCCTTGTATTGAAGCTTTTACAAGGCAAATACAAAACCGCTTTAGTATCCAAAGCTATATTCTTTTAAATTTCATTTTTAAATAGGAAAGCGTCTCTATGTCTACAGGCATCAAGGTATTTAAAGGCATCAGAAAATTTAGTGCATAGCAACTCCGGATTGTTTGGGCTCCTATATTTTAGGTACAGTGTGAATTCGAGCTACTTGGAGAATTTGCAAGGAGAGTCTGTACCAGTAGGATAAAGGAGCATAAATCCCATACAGTATGAAAAGCTTTTAAAGTTAGAATTCTCCTACAAATGATGGTTAATGCAAAAGACCTGAAACATGATTGAAAACTGGAATATGCCTTGCCACCAGCACACAAGCTGAAGACAATTACATAGTTTTCAGTGTTGTGTGGTTTTTGGTTGTTTTTGAGTATTAAGAACGTAAGTAGAAGTGTTTCTCAGCATGTGATTCCTCTTCTGGGATTTTTAATGTAAATGAGTAGAGGACAGAATAAAGCACCGTCACTGAGGGACGATTATAATATCATGCTTTTCAGATTACAGCCCTGCCATTTTTTCCTGCAAATTTAAAGATTTGCACCATTGAACAATACATTCACAAAAAGGATGTTTAAGATTCCCAGCACGCACATAGTGGCCTTGCATTATGTTATTTGAAATAACTATGAAACATCAAGAAAGTAGCATTAGGCTATCCTCTTAAAAGGAAGTATATGATAAAGAGTTATACTTTCACCTGCTTAATAATGGCCTTCTTAAGTTTGTGATTCAGTTATTACAAAGATGCAATTATAGCTACTTTAATGGTATTGCCTGGGCACTAACTTAATTTTTAGGTGTAATGTTCTGCCTGCAAAAGGCTCAATGGCAAGTTTTCCCTGTGACTGTCTGTCAAAATGCAGCAACAGTAGAATTGGTGTTTACCATACTTTAAGACCATTTTACTGTAATTTTAAATCTATAGTAATTTTCTACAGAAAGAGGCATGAGCTCCACATGTGTTAAACCACTAAAATGTCCATAATTGTCTAAACTAGTTTCAATGCAAATACGTTTTCTCACATTTTTTTAGTGTATTTGCTCTTAATTTTTGTTAGAGCATCATGGCTCACCCAAATGACAAACTAACATATTTGAGGTTCCATGTATCTCTGATATTACTAGGCTGTGATTGTTGTACCCTGTATGTTCCATATAAGAAAGCTGTGTAAATTACTCTGTTGTCTGGGGAGCAAAATGTTTGTGGCTTAAGCACGCAGTTTCAGATCCTCTCCTAGGTTTCTAATCATAGAGGCCTGAGATTTTTAGTAAATATATAAACAGGTTGTTTCAAATGTATCAAATTATGTGGGTAAGGGGAACACATCCTTTCTGAGTACAGCACAGTTTACTACTGCTGTTAGTCTTGAATTTCTTTGGTAGCTTCTGGTTCACACATACACAATTAAACATGGCCAAATTATACTACCTAATCATTAATTCAGTAAATTACTTTTTAGCAAACTGATCTTTATAAACAGCTTAAATTTAGGGACTGTAATTGTTACCTCCTTACGACTTCCAAGTGGTGTGGTCAGGCATATAGCATATAAAAGATACAGATGTGATCAAATGACTTATTGCATGGAAAACTTGAATGCCACTGAACTGGTGATTTCAAAACTGTATTCTGTAGGGATAATAGGAACACTTAAATCCTCAGCAAATATTAAAATTTCTCCTGTATTTCTCTCAAATGGCTTTGATGTTGCTGTTCTTTAATCTAAAATCCTACTGCTCAAATTTTATTACAAATGTAACTTTCTAAGAAAAAGCTATTTCAAGAAGGAGCCTGTACTACGAAAGAACAGGAAGATAATCCACAAAGTTAAAAAAGTTAAATTTTGGAATGTCATTTCTATCCCAACACTTGCATGATGGAATGGTCTTTTTGCAGCCTATCAAGTAACATTTTCAGTTTATAAACAAGTGCAGATCTACATTTGGCTTTGCTTCCTATGAATCTAAGAAAGAAAACACTACAGTATTTTTATACACAATGGCTTCCATGGCATTGGCTTCAGATGACATGTACGTTTTGCCACTGGAAGATCATATTAAAAAAAAAAAATTAAACAAGATAAGCTTAAAGGCTTTCCAAAATGACCAAAAGGTGTTACAAATAATCAGTTACAAACTATACTATCTCTAAAGGAAAGCAGCACACTGAAGATGTGTATTAAATCCTTTTCCACATTCAGTACTGTGAATATTATAAGAGCAAACTAACATCTCCACACATCTGAAGCACTTACAATATAAAAGTATTCTATTTAAATGCAAAAAAGCAAAGCTTGTTTGTAACTTTAAAACAGTTAAAATATCTGGTGTAGATTCTGTGTGTCCATTTTAAGAAGTCTCTTTACAGCTTCTGAGGAACTATAATTATAAATGCTCTGTCTCTACATCAAAAATGTTACCCACTAAAAGGGCTCTGCAAGGATCCCATGTTCCAGTTCATAAAGGCCACAGAGTTGGAAGCACAGTAAGTCTAAAGAGGAAGAGGATGAAGAAATATTGAGAGGAACTGTTGAGTTTTCATGGATGTTTAGTTGTAAGCTTATCCATTACTGGATTCCATCAGATATTCTTGTCTCCAGAGATCCAGGACATGTACGTGCAGACTGGGTGGCCACCGTTGTTCCGTGAGACACTGAGATCTGTGACATATCTCTTCCTATGATCTCATTCACTACAAAAAAGAAAAAAACAAAACACAATTGAAAAGTAACTGTTTTCATGCTTTCCAAAAGGTAGAATTCACTAGTGTATCCCTTCTAAAACATAATTTTTTCTGTGCTAAGCCTTGATGCAGATAAGTAACAGAGGATGAATGAGGGACCTAATTTCAGTTGAGCAAGTCCTAGTTTCTCTTGGTATTACAGTGTGTCCTTACCGTAATCCATGTTGGAGAATGCCTAACACATACATACTCATGACAATCAGCTAATGGAAAGGCAGAGCATAGGTCAGAACTCTTCTGTTGAAGAGTGTTACAGGCACAACAAATAACTCCAATAAACTCCTTGCTCTTTTCAAGCTACTTACAGAACTTCCTCAGAACTTGCATTTGGGTTCATACAACATTAATATACTTTTTAATATCATGTAACTATTTAATAGGCCAGTTTTCTGAGTACTTGAATTTCTGAAATTGTAGTAATAAAATCTTCCTTAGTTATCAGTCAGCTTTTCTATAGCCAAGAATTAAGACTGACTAATATGCATCAGTTTGTGTGTCTGTGTGTCAAATTCAGCAGATTAGTCAACAGTTACTATTTACAAGTAAGGGATGCCACTGTGAATATGACAAAGTAGCATTTAAGTTGTCAACAAATGACAACTTTGGAGTGTTGCTCTAAAGTCTAGATAAATCATGGCAGTACAATTGAGCTTGGAAGATAACAAAAGTAATTATTTTAATGGGTAAGTGTAAATGCAGTTACATGAACATTCATTTTGCAAAATGGGCAATGGCAAGTTTAATTAAGAGAATTGAATAATCTTTAGTGGTCATGAAAAATATTACATTGAGTAGTAACAACAAATTTCAGATAAATATTAGATTATAATAGAAATACAAACTATTAATAGTTTGAAGAGGCAGTCAATCATGCTGTTTTCTGTGACTGAGTGGCAGTAGGTATCAAGTATCTCTTACTCAGCAAGACTTTGAATATGCCAAATTATAGTAATAAAAGAAAAGCTTCTGACATGAATATGGACCTTTTATAGAGGCATTTACTGGCTTCCTTTTGTTGAATAAGAAAGAACTTTTTGTTTTGCTAGTAAGCTGCTTCTAAATCTTGCCAGATTTGGGACCTAGGCTTTTGCTCTGTTGCTTTCCATTGGGTAACTTCACAGAACAATACTGATATATTTCACCACCCTTCTTAATGCTTCCTTTATTTTTCCATAGCAGGATTTACCTTCCTACTAACTATTCCTGTCTGGTAGAAGCATAACAAAAATCAATCTACAAATATTGTAAATTGCTCCTTGTTTAACAGAGTGTTCAACAGTCTAAGCATAGCCTTTTGATGCAGCAGTAACAAGTGAGTTTGGAAAAAAAAAAGTGTCTTAATATTATGAATGCACTGAAGTATGTATAATGTATATAAAACCCAACTACAAAAACAAGCCTTGTCTATATTATTTTAGTTTACTTAGGAAGGCTTTCAAATCACCTTATGTCATATGCCTGTATATAACCATGGAGGAAGTATTTGTTATCTAAAAGTCAGTCAATGGCAAGGGTATTCTCTTGCATGAATGCAGAGACAGTTTGTAAAAAATACACACTATGGCAGCCCCAAGGTTGAAACAGTATAGATGTAATAACTGATTCCCTCAAGTGTTGCAGAATGGCAGTTTAGCTGGCTTCAAAAAAAGGTCTTGTTCAATGAACTTAGTATTTGCTTTTACAATGCCAGTTGTGACACTGCAGGTAGGATACTTTTTCAAGTATTTTTATTATGCCAATGCAATGTGTAAGTAAACAGTTGTTAAAAAGACCACCTTTTATTATTTTTTTAAACAAAATATAGATGGTCACTTATAAGAACTATGCTCCATTGTTTTCTGCCTGGGCACTCAGCTTGCCCTAGCTCCATGACTGCTAACAGCCCTTATCTGCTGTATGCTATGGAACAGTTATTTTGTGCAAATCAAGTACTACAGTTGTTCAGTACTACTAGAACTTTGAGTGGTACAATAAAAAGCAACATAGCTTAATACCTTTTTATATTTTGTAATTATTGGGTGGTTATTTCCTTTAAGTTTTGATAGTTTATCTGTAGCAGACCATATCAGAACAAACTGCCCTGTATTGTTGAAACATTTTGTAGTTCCCAGAGGCAAAGGTGTTTATTAACTGAACAGCATGTAGCCATGTGGCACTGGAGTTTCCTTAAATCATATTGCACTGTGAATACAATAGCTGGTCATGTGATGCTTTATTTGCCAAAGTTCTGCATAATTCATTATGTAGAGTAAAAAGTCACAGGTTAGTTGTTTTTTAGTTTGGTTGTTTTCTGTTTTGTTTTTTTTAAATAATCCTCATTTGTTTACAAGAGGCTGTTTTATAGTTCAGTGTGATAGCTCTGTCAACTTTAATGTTGCTACTGGAGAACTTTTTTTGGTAACATCTTTAGCATGCAGTCAATAAAAATTTATCTTGTTTATATGGATTTACATTAGAAACATCTACCATTTTTAAGGGAAATGCAATACCAACTGAAAATTCTAGCAGTTTTATTTGCCACAGTGATTTTGTTTGGATTGCTAACTTGTAAACATAGACAGTATTCAAATGTGGTTTGGTGGTTGTTATTAGTTTTGGTTTTTTTCCCCAATAAGTATCTAAATTGGTGTCTTGTCAGAGCACCATGCATACCTAAATACAAAGCCAGAATCCTTTTTCTTTGGTGTCTGGCAAAGGTGTTTTTTCACAGACCATAGCCTCCTGACTAAAGCATCTTCCTACTTTATACTTTCCAAGAGTGCCCATTTTGGCTGTCTGGAAATCTGTAAGCAACAGATGTACAGATGATGATGGTAAAGATGCTTCAAAGAAAACTCAGCCTGCCAGCAGCTGAGATCAAAGTGCTCGAACCTCTTGTGGTGCAGTAGTCTGCCTGACAGGTTTGAGACAGCCAGGCAGGACCCTGTTGGGAGTGATATGCTAGAGGTTAAGTGAGGCATGGGCTGCTGCCTGACTGGCTCTGCCCAACACACTTGTGAGCTGTGGAAGGGATGAATGGGGACAGTGGGCAGTACTGATCTAGCGTGCAGGCTAGGAGATGGAGGAATGGACATTTACACCAGGAAACCAGCTTTTCTAGAAAAGGCTTGTCTTTTAAAGCCTGAAAAAAAACCCAAAACATTGTAAAGAAGCCATATTCAATATCTACCAAAATTAGGCAGCCCAGAAGTCCTTTGGAACAGCTCACTGAAGAGATGCACAACTCAGCTCTAAGGCAGCAAATAATGAGATGCCTGCCTACATCTAAACTGGAAAGCATTTGGCTTTACGTGAAGGACATCCTGTCTTTACCAGCATTATTGTAATTAATTAACTTGTTTTTCAGACAGTGGAGTGGTATAAATTTAGAGGTTTAAAATGTAAATCATGTAGTTGGTAAGAAGAATTAAAATCCTGTGTAGGAATGTGTAAGATTGAAAGTGAAACAATACAGTGTTTTACTTTTTGTATTAATTTGTGATGGAGATAATCATATTAAAGTCTAAAACAGAAATCCAAAGGTTAGTATTTGAATGCCTGACACATTACCTTCTTCCATGCAGGGTCAATCACAGACCATTTAGTGGTCTGTGATTAAAACTGAAAACTTAGGAGCATAATAAACCCATGTGTTCTATACTGTTATGCAGCTAGATCCAAGTTTTTAGGTGATAAATTTGGAAAGAAAGTAAATGTCAACAGTCCTCAGAAAGGACAGCTCAGGTTATACTGATGATGCTTTACAAACAAAAGATCACTTTTCTATACTTGCAGAAAAACACTTTGTCCCACTTTCCTATCTTTTGACTATCACTGTCTTAGAAATAGCTAGAAAGATTGCATTTGCCTTTTTGCTTCACCTTAGGAGCCACCCAGTTAGCAACTAGATATTGGGAAACCAATATACATGGCTTCTTTAATAGATAAAGCTTCCTTTCTTTCTTCAGCAAAAGGGGAGGCTGCAGAGGTTGTTCAGGATTCAGCAACAGATCTTGAGTATATTGTTAAGGTTCTCTACGGTGTGTCTGCCAGATTCGTTTGTGTTGTGTAGTTTATTCTTCTGTTGCCTCTTCAAGGACAGCCAATCTCATGAGACTTAAGATAGAGGTGAATGTTACATGAGTAGGACCTTGTTTAGAAACGCCCTGTTTGATGCCAGGTGTTTTGACTGCTAATACATACCCTGGACCTCTACTGTCAAAGAGAGGAGAAATCAGAAATATTTTACATACTAAATAATTCTAGAGGTGTAGCTAACATTTAGTACTAATTCAATACCTATTAATCACCTAAATTGTTTTGAATGATCAGTGTAAATTGCATGAATAACATGAAAAGTGTTGTCAAATGTTTTGTGTGCTAATAATCCAGGTTGCTATTCTCAAAATAACCCCTGAATCAGATTGAAAGAGAAAGGAGTGGCAGACACTACACTGTATAGAAGTGTGGCAGAGTCCTCCACTACAAAAGTGATAACTGTACTGTAAAAACTTGTTTGAGATATGGCATGGATCAAAGTGCAACACAGCTTTATTTTTTTTTTTTTAATCAGGCTGGGAAAAGGAAATTATTTTAACAACTTTCCTATGTCTACTTAATTGACCTCTTTGGCAGTTAGCCCAGATTTAAGAATTTCAGCTGTTACTTTTTTTGCAATAGTTCCACCTTTTTCTTCACTAGTGTTTACATGTAGTGTAAGCTGACTGGTGAATTTCTATTATTAGTTAAAAATAGATTGTGCAGAACAGAATTTATCATGGTGGGGAGAAAATCTTTTGCTATGGTCAGATGAAATTGGACTCGTCAATGCTGGTGATACTGTTGTATTGCATTGCAAAGTATTTTTGTGTTTTGTTTTGGTTTTGTTCTTCCCCTTCTGTGCTGCACTGAAAAAGCATGAGCATGCTGCACTGGTAAAGCACTGAAAGTCATCTGGAGGCTCAAGCCCCTATAACTTTTCAAATAAACTAAGCAGCATACTAATGTCAATACCAGCAGCACAGAGTGGAAGATAACTATCTCTGACTTTGGGATCTGCTGTCCAGCTTGTGAAACAAGAGCAACCACATTCTGTTTTACTGGGTTGTTCCCACTGTTTTGATTTCACATAGTGTTCTGTTTGCTTTTTTAAGTCCCTACTGACTGCACACATGAAAGACAGCAGAGCCACTGAGATCGATAGAAAACTGGGCCACACAGCTCCTTGGAAGCCTCTTCCTCCCTCCCTTGCCCTTATTTTTTAGCCTGAAGGTTTTACCTCTTGGTCACTGAAGACTTGTGGTAGGACACCTGATAAAGTTATTGCTCCAGCTGTTTGCTGCAGGAACAGCCAGACTGTTCATGAAGATCTCTTAAAACTGTTGCAATTTGCAATTCAGAGGTTTAGATAAACTAAAATTAGGCTGAAGAGTGCAGCTGTTTGTGCAGTGAAAAACACCTGCAGCTAGGGGTAGTCATCCTGGCAGCTGCTCCAATAGAGATGTGTTGTGTGAGCAGTACTGACCAGCCTCCAAGGAGAAACTCTCAACTACAAAATGTTAGCCATGTTACCTGAGTTGAACAGAACAAAGGTCCTGTATTATGAAGCTGGTGCTTCTAATAATAAGTTGCTGAGTGTTTTGGATAAATTAGATTTTACAAATTTAGAGTAAATTTAGTGTAAATTTTGAGTACAACTTTGGAGTACTGAGTTCTTAAAAGAGGAACTGGTGCTTTGATATGATCTAGACTTTTTTCCATTAGTTTGTTTAATCAACCTACAATGTCACCTTAATTTATTCTTTCAGTGTGAGACCAATCCATAATTGGTCAGTCACCTTGTATACCTCTACCACTTCACTGAGTATTTTATATTTGAATAAAAACACATTTAGATGTAGCATGATCTCCAAGATACTTGTTTGCAGTTCTAACATCAGAAGCAAAGGCATTATCGTCTTAAATCAATTGCCAACCAAATAGTAGCATGCTTCTAAATTGCTCTGCACTTAATTCCCCCTATCTCTATGAATGCTAAGAGACAAATATTTTGTGCTGGAGCACAAAGGAAAACACAAGCAATCCCTGAAACTAAACACCTTTCTGGGAATAGTGTGTGTGACCTCTCTTCCCTTGCACAAAGCTGATAATGTATAATCAGCATCAAGACTTTAAACAGGACAAGAAAATCTCTCTAATAGGCAGTTGCACAGCATTTTAGGTTTACGTAGGTCAAAAATACAGTCTGAAAACCTCCATGGAGAACTACAAGCAAATCTGTTCAGATTACAAACCACTAGGAATGTAATGAGTAGTAGTAGAGACCTAAGAAAAAGACTTCATTATCCTCCCCAAGGATGTTCTACCAGCCTCCAAAATGTTTGTCCTACAGAATTCCCGAGCCAGAGACATTATCTTTTGCACCAGATGGTCCCATTTAGATTTTTCTCCTCGTGGTCTTTTACATTTGTGCAAAATTCTGTAATCTGCAACATTCTGAGATAGTAAGTTCCAAAGCTTAACTAGGTATAGCTGTAGCTTTTTGTATGTATTGAACTTGCTTACATGATGGGCATTTCTGTTATCTTCTCTCCTAAGAAGTATCTTCCATCACCTTTTCTGTGCCACCCATTCATTTTATTATCCTCGGCATAATATTTTCATTTGTTTTTCTCATTGGAGAGTCCTAGCTGATTCAATTTTAACTTGTGTTCCAAATCTTTGGTCATGCTAGTTGCCTGTAACCAGAACACCCCACAAACCAACATGTAAGCATCTAATTCTCTTGTGACACATCAGGGAAAAAGATGTGGACATATAGCAGATCTATTGGTTATTGTCTGCTAACTTCTTAATTATTGCTTGCATTTATTCATGTCTTTAAGAATACTTTTAACACAACATGGCTTTAAATGAGAATAGTTCAGAGAGCTTGTTGCTGTATATATAGAACTAGGGCAGGGTTTTTTCCTTTCCTTACCCTAAATTTTCCCTCCTTTAACTAACTGATTTTCTTTAATCACACAGTTGTTCTGTAGAGTTTTCTGGACAGGTTTTTGTATTTACTACTCTGAATAGCTGAGTAGCAGCAGTGTTACATTTACCAACTTCCAGTCCCCTGGCTCCAAATCGGATTTAAGCAAGATGTTATACATTACAGTTAATAGTTCAACTGTTGCTTACTCTTTCAGAGCTGTTGTTTGGAATGTCATCTAATTAAGGTGAATTGTCACTGTCTATCTGTTCTGAAACCTTTTTACTGACACTTCAACTTGAGACAGGTCCTGCAATATGTCCCTTTTTCAAAGGACTTTGGGATTATAATCTTTAGTCACTCAACTGAGAACCTCAATACAAAAAACCTTTAAGTTATCTAATTTTAACTGAATTTCGGATTTGTCATCTGTTGACCAGGTTTCACATTTAACCTAATAATTTTCATGTTTTTTTCCATTTTCTGAATTTGGAAGCAGCTTGTATTCCCTCTACTGCAGAGTGGTTGTACACTTAAGCTGAACCTTCATAAAGAGTTCTTAGACTGCTTACAACTATTTTAGCCTTTTAACCACCTATTCTTAAAGTCCTCTTGTTTTCCTGTAGTGCTCCTTTTGAAGTTTGTCACAGCCTTCAATGCTGAAACTGCTACAGAACAAAGATAAAACATTTATATTTTTTAAGCAGTTCCTGTAAACTTCTTTGGACCAAATACTGAGATATTTTCCCCTTATGGGTTCTTCTCACAACTTGCATCTCCATGAAGCAGATAACACACTTACCCATTCTATAAAGGATGACTCAAGTATTCCATTAGTGTACTTCCTGCATTTGCAGATTGTCTGATCTCCTGCAGCACACTATAGTTAGGGTTGCTCTCCTGTTCAGCAGCATAATTTAGAAGCTATACTCTTCCTAAATTAAACCTGGAAATTAAATCTGTAAGCATTCTGTACTACTAGTTGATAGCTTGTCCAATTTACGCTAAGTGTTCTTCAAGGTACAGAGCTATTGTACTAACTTTCTTGTGTAAACACCTCTCTGGTGTTAGTACCCCACTGACTGCCTTTCTTACACTGAATAACCAAAATAGTATTTTAATTTTTAAAAATGCCATGTTTCTTAATTGTATTTCTCAGATGCTAGCATTTGTGTGTAGGCATATTTCTCTCTGGGTGTGGTTTTCTGTCTGAGTGCTGTCAGCATGTTTCACAGTTTGCCAACCTGTGTCACTCTTCATTTGATGATACTAGTATTTGGGGGTTATTTCATTATTAAAGTGAGTTTTCAGTTTTAAAGAACTCCCGCTCTTCAACAGTTATTTTGAGTTGCAGAAGATAAAGGCTAGAACAGAGAAGTCATCTAAGCTGTATGGATATTTTACCAATCAATTTGCTATTTCACAGGAATACCAACACAGTCCTTGCTCTAGTTTTGCCATTGCGAATAATAGCTACTTACCTTACTAAAAACATTTTGATAGGTAAGGAAAGCAGAACTTATTTTTTTGAAAGATGGTAAAAGACAGACATTCACGGGCAAAGTTAAGATCAATCTACATGCTAAATGTGTGAAAATATTATTAAGGCTATACAGTGTGTTTACTGTTAACAACCACAAATCTACAGTAGACTTACAGGTATTCCTCTTTGGGGAAAGTGAAGTGTGTTAAATGTGTTTTTATGTGTGTGTGTGTGTGTGTATATTGGAAAAAAGACAGTTTAGTTCTTTGGTATTTTAGGCATGTTTGTAATGAAGTGAAAAATTTAAGAATGAGTGTAAAGACAAACAGAACCAACATACCATGTGTCAGCTTCTAATACTGTTACTGCCATTCCACCATGGTGCAGAATTATCTTGTTTATATGTGAAATAATGAAGATTTAAAGCACCTTAAAATAAATTCAGACAATTTTTCCCAATTATAATGCATGTTCAACTAGAAATCTATTTACAAAATCTATACTCCTAATACTTAGATTGGCAGTGCACACCACTGTGTCCAGTCAATTTAAGAGACATTGCTTTGTATTTTTAAAAAAGGAAAAAACATTCTAAATTTCTCATAGTTAACTGATCTGGCCACTCTACAACCTTGCCAATGTTTGGTTTAAGATTTTCATATCCTCTTTTATTGTTTTACTAGATCCTACAGCACTCAGGAAGTTCTGTGGCAGCTATGTGTACTTTAAGTGGAGGTTTTTACTGCATGAGTGTACACCTGATTCACAACTTCTGAATTTCCAACTATTTGAGAATGCACAGGTGTCCAGTTATAGCAATACTTGAGTATTACACAGCACTTCTTACTTGTAGGTGTTAAGACTATTACAACACTTTCCCCTTTCCTTCCAGCTCCAATTTAAAACATTGAAGCATGTAAGCAGACTCACCCTCTAGATTTTCCACATAGGAGTTGGACATGAGTGCTGAATGTTGAGTCCATTTCTCTGTTGAACCTGATGGCTGGTATTCCAGGTCAGAGATAAAACTGTCTGTGTCAGAGAAGAAGACAGACATAACTACTGACTGGACTAAACCAAGAAGTTACAGTTCACTCAACCAGGAAGTGACTTTCAGTTTTCTTTTAATAGCACTAACGTTAAATACCAAGTTTCATTCACAACTACTGCGTATGTTGACATAAGTAACTATTTATAAATTATCAGAGTGCCTAGTAGAAACAATATCACTTATCTTGTATATTCAGTTCCTTTTCAGTTATCAGCCAAAGCTATAAAAGTTATGGTTAATATTTTTGGAAGTCTACCTAATTGTATCATCATAAATTTCATTTAAGTATTTGTGCTAGTTTAGAATACTTCTCTTGCAATTTTCTTAATCTGCTTTACTTCCTGTGATCAAATTAAAAGTGCTTGTGCCCCTTGACAGAACCTCCACTGAACAAGGTAGGCAAAAGAGCACTGGTAAATAGTACATCTCCCCCCCCTTTATCCTTTAAAGAAAGGAAGCTATTGTTGTGAATGGCTATTAGCTTCCCTTTTACTTGTCAGACTATCTGAACGTTTTGCCCAAGTTACTGATCTGCAGTCAGGCCACACACAGTTTGAAGTGTTGTAAAACTAAGTCACATCTTGGTACAAGTGGCTTTGTCAGACCAAGGTGAAGTAGAGAACTGTATTCCACTGAACCGTATCCTAGAGGAAAAATTAGCGTAGAATAGTGTATTACTTCAACAAGGGCATGTTTATTCAGTCTGATTAGTGACTGTGCAGACCTTACAACAGTAGACTGGGTTGGATTTGTTGGGTTTTTTTTCCTTTCCTGCCCAAGCCAGAGCTGCAAGTTTAGTAAATTAGGCTTTAATACAGTTAACAAAATTACTCTAGAAACTGGCTAACTTGTGCCTTCTAGATAGAGCCACACATTTGTTCTGCAAGCATGATTTCTAAGCCCAGTTTAGATAGGACTTTTGGGAGAATGGGAGAGTCTGTTCTTACTTCCTCACAAGATTCAAGCAGTTTAAATTACTTTTCTTTGGGAGACAACTTATGCTTAATTGTGTAAAGGTAAAGTTACATGTATTTAAACAGGAAATGGATAGCATTACCTGGGTTTCAATGCAAATGTCCATGGTTATTCTGAAGCTTCAAAGGGAGTAGATGAAGGACAAATTCTTGTCAAATAATAGGAGATTAAGAAATGAACATTTTTTTTCCACCAACTATGGTAGAACCAGCAAGGAAGTGACATGTAAATAAAGAACTACTGAATCCAGAGAGATAGGCAGAAAACTACCTTGGGATGAAACATTAACTTTTAAGGACAATCCTATTTACAGCTCAGGCTTTCAAAGGAGCAGACAACAAACACACTGAAAAAGGCCTCCAGAACAGTGGAGTTGATTAGCTCTTGTAAGCAACAGTCTCTGCACCAAAAAGTCTGCCTAGCTTATACAGTAAGGATTATCTGTCACTTTAGCAGAGAAATTCTGAGCAATTTTACTAATTAATTTCATACATGGAGAGATTCTGAGGTTGTTGATGTCCTAGCAAAGCTATTGACAATATTGAATTTTTGCTTTCATAAATTCTTGACAAAATGTGTCATGCAGAGCATATGTAACATGCCTCCTGCCAGCACCTTCTGTAATGAAGCATGCACTTGCCTTGGGCACACAATAGTTGTTGTTTATGAAATGTGGTAAACAAAGCAACAGCCTTTGGTTCAAGCAAAACAAGTTAGGTAGAACTTGAGGTTCCAGATAAACATACGTTAAAAATATCCTTCTACCTCAATTTCATAAACATTGGAGATAGGTTTTTACTTCCTTAAGCAATACTAAAATGTGTTTTATACACAGAGAATGTAACACTAAAATTGAAACTATTAAATTTAACTAGAAATCAAGAAAACTGACATCCTGGAGATCTATGTATTTAACTGATCAAAATTTCATGCTTTTATGAACAACCTCTTTGTCTTGGCTCCTCACTTAAGTAAAGTTTTTCTTAACTTTAAAACCTCAGTTACCTGCACCAGATTTGGCAGTAAGTCAATTTAAAATGAGACTTCTATTATCGATATAGGCAGAACAACAAGCTGCAGGAGTTATACCATTTTGTTTTCAGGATCTCTTCCTAAAGGAGTCAACTTCATTTTTTTGTAGCAAAGTTTAGCCTGTGTATCCTTCACTACTCGTGAACTGAAGTAGGCTCTGAAGGCAATGGGACTTCAAATACTAGATGGACTGACTTTAGGAAAGTAGATCCCAAGAAGTATTCTAGAAAGCAAGATTGTTAGTGGTGTTGCTAGAGTAAGCAGCAGGATGGGGTTTAAAATATTCTTTTCAAATGGGACTGAGATATAATTGTATGGCAGATCATCTCAACTGTCTAGGTTTGGCAGTATTGCTGCATCCACCAAGGAATTCCTGTATTTTAGAGGACAGATCAGTGAATTGCTGTATTTATAGATATAATCAGGATCAGTAAATCTCAAAAACATTATGGCTAGACTGCATCATGCACTGCCTTTGATATAGGCTGCCTTTTTTTCATCTCCAGATAAAGTTCTACCAGCTGCATTTATTTAAGAATCCTTGCAGCTACATCACACTCTTTAGTGTAGTATATTTAGCCTGGGTTTGACTACACCAGACCAGCAAGTAGTCCAGTGTCAACTTTCCCCCCAAAAAAAAAAAAAAGCACGCTGCCAGGCTATAATTAACCCTCAGTCTTTCTGCTATGGAGGAGCCAGAAGATTCAGTTGGTTTGTGATCAAGAAGTCATGGGGCAGGCCACGTTTGCAATGGCAGACAATCAAGGACATGTTGGGTTGTCTTTCAAGTTAACATTTCAAGCCATAAGATAGGCTTACTTTTAGTAATTTCAGGGTTACTAAGTACTTAAAAAATTAACTAATAAAATCAGGCTGCATGAAATGCTAGTAGTACAGTTGTCCTGTGTGCATTATGTTTATAGCTATATAGGCAGATTGCATGTGCCTGCAGTCAGAACACAAGCTCTGGAGTTAGTTGGTACAGTAACAAATATCCTAGTTCATGTCATGATTATGTCAGACTTTGCATTTATATATCATAGTGAAACACACTCATTGAAGTTATATGTTTACCCCTTTCTCTCAGGAAGACAGATGAGTCTAACATAGTCGGTGTTAAGCGTGAACCTTGGAGCCAGAGGACACATGCTGCGCAATGGAAAGCAGTGCGAAAGTGCCTAAGCATATTTTTGCCAGTGTCACAAGGGCATGCCTGCTACTATTGCGAGCATCTGCACCATCATGTAGACATGCCACTTGCATTCACAGAATAAGTTTCTAACCACTTCTGATTCTTAAATGGCAATCTTTTTTCCATGGTGCAACTAGCTGAGCTTACTTTCAATTAGTTACAAGGTGTCCTGTGGCAAATAGGAAGTTTCATACCTTAGCTGGTCATGGATACCTGAAGATTTAGCTTAAATTCTTAACCTATCAGCAGTCTAAAACTGGTCTTCTCAATAAATGCCTTGCTTGGTACACATTTTATGAACACGGCGAATGAATCCGCTAGCAGGTACAATCATGGCATCCTTTAACTGTTGACAACCCCAGATGGATAACATTCTCTTCACTGTTCCTCACTGTTCCAGCCTTTTCCTTTTAATCTACTGCTCAGTGTTATTATCTTCCTCTATTTCATTCTTAACACCTGTTTCTAAAAGTACATTCCCATTCTCTTCCAATACAGTTCAGGTTCTGCCTTGCCACCTCACTAGACTTTGAGAGTCCATAAGTTTAAAAGAATTAAAATTGTAAATTGTTTTTTATGCTATCTCCATACTGCTTATATACTGCATATATGTAGAAACACAAAGGCCGTTCTCCTATACTTTCTTATTAGTTACTGCTGTGATTCTCCAGATGTTAAGCTGAAGCTACAGTAAGAAGCTACCTGTAAAGAAGTACACATTTTCTAGCAAAGACCAGAATAATTCTCTGAGCTTCCCAGCAAGAAAATTTTACAACTAGAGAGTTACCACAGAACTACTAACATGAACGAATTAATGCAAATGGCTTAGAAATCTAGACGGAATGTGTCTGACAAAGCAGACTTACTGCATTATGTACACAAAATGGTTAGAGGATTTCTAGTTATGATTTATAGTAAATCCACATACTGGATTTTCTAATCTCCAGCTTTATGTAATGGAGATGCAGTGAGTAACAAAATATAAGAGGATTAGTAGAAGGTCATCCTGATTTGCTAAATACAGCCTAACATAATACCTTAAAAATGTTTAAATACAGTTGTACAGGTTAGAAATTTCACCACTGTAGAAAGCCATGAAATCCAAGGTAAACTCACTCCTAAACTGCAAAACACAAGATTAAATTTTTGATCAACAGTATTAGAATAGATTTATATCTAAAACTTGACAGTGGGATAGGTAAACCACCACACTAGGAGCACTTTCTAAAAACAGAGTGGGAGAAAAAAATTAAGAACTCATCATATAATTAGATTGAGTCTAACTTGGACTAGCTTCTTTTTTGAAGTGCAAAATAAATGGGAATAAATTTTATTTGCGGAGTATACAACAGAGCATGGTATGGATGATGGATATGGGAAAGGAAGGAAAGGACCAACTGCCTGTTTCTTGTAATTTTAGCTGCCATGTTTACACCTATTTGCAGCCCTAAATATTCCACAATCTACTTAGCCTGACAAACAGGGCAGAGAGCAGACTTGCTGAAAGGTGTTAAAGGAAAAAGAAGGCCCAACATACTAGGGGTTGGGGCTGTAGAGGAGGAAAAGTGAAGGGGATAAATAAAGAGCAAGAGGCTGCTTTTACACAGGTCCAGTCCAAAAGTTTACCAGCTTGTGCAGATTGACTACTGCAAATACCTAAGCAGGAAAAAAGTACTTTTTTTTTTCAGAACACTTTTAAAGTAGTAATACAAATGACTTTGTGCTAGAATTCAGATGTTTTCTGTAATATAATTTGAATTTCATATCTAGGTGTCATCATGCATTTTGATCCCGCGTTTCTTCAAGTGAATTAGAAAGTGTTTCCAATAGGAAGCAAGGATGGGAAGTGGGAAAGCCAAACAAAAGAGCAAATTCAAGGTGGAGATTAGAAAAGCCTAAAGACATCAATCGGATCCTGTTGAAAAACAAGAAAACAAAAGAGCCATACAAACTTCAGAAGTTAAAAAAAAAGGGATGGGGAAGGGTATACTTTATGCAGACACCCAGGTAGAAGCTCTGCCTTTAAATAACAACCTTTATCACTCAGTCAGAATAGAGCCCAGCTTGTTCTAAACAGTGAAGAGCAAAAGAATAAAACAAGTTTCAGAAGACAAGAGACTCCATTCTGGTCAGCAACATATTTGACTTTGCAGAGAAGCTATAAATGGTGAATTCAGATGTGTTATACCTTCCAGAGATGCTGGATCAAGACCAATCCAGATGCTCTTGGCTTTGTAGTTCCGTATTAAGTAGTGGATTTGGATTATTTTTTTCGTGAATGTTAGCTGAGGAGGCAGAGGCAGTAAGGTTCATTTTTAGGAGTCCTGCTTAAAGGAATGTATGTAATTACTACCCATACTGCCACTTTTTTAGGTGGTTTGGGGGCAGGGAGGGAGAGAGCTGTGTCTGTGTATTTTGTTGTTTGTTTGTTATAAAGTAATTTTAAATCATATGCTATAAAGCTAAACAGATTAGTAATTCCAGTACTAATTTTATCATGAGGCAGCACTTCCATACTATGCTCAAGTTCGCTTAAAATTTCTTAAAATTTTATTGTCTTGGCAAAGAAAATACATACTACACTAATTTTGCAATAATGCACATTACTTAAAGATTTTTTTTATGTTATTAGGGGTTTTAAGGGATTTTTATTTTTTTTTAAGACTATTGACTTAATATTTGAGGTCAGTACTCCACACAGTATTTATAAAATTTTCAGCTGATGTTGCCTTAGTGTTTTGAGAGGTTTATTTACCTTCATTGGTAACCCTTAGAAGCCTTTCAGGTTTGATATATTAGCTGGGAGAACATACTGTATCAACATTCATTTATGTATGCAATTATGTCTGGCTTTTCTTCCCCTTTAATTGTTGTAACGTTCTGTAGATTAACTGTTTTGCTATTTGTCTTCTAACTCTATTTGTAGGGAAACTAAAATTTGATTATACACAAACATTTTGAAACTATATTTTAAAGCACAGTAATATATTAGATAAATCTTAAAAAAAATATTTGTCTAAACATTTTATTTACAGATGATTAAGCAGAATTATTTACTCATGTTGAGAGAGTTGAGAAGCTTGCTTCTTGTCACTATGCCCTGCAAGATTTTTGGAACAGCAGGTTTCAGTCTAAATATCTGATTTGTATTTGCAGATTGGCAATGAAAAAAACCAAAATAACCCTCCAAGTAATCACTGGCAAAAATATTATGCTGAAATGAAGATAATATCTATGCTTGCAAATATACTGTTGCTACCAATGCTAGTTTAGCAATTAAAAAGCCATGTTCCATTTTCCATATAAATGTAGAGTTTATCAATCATTTCTCAGACCTTCTTTAAACTTCTTTAGCAAGCATTCTTTAAACAAAGAAATTATTAAAGCTATAGCCATTTGACTTTTATGCATCTTGATTATACTTCTCTAAACTATTAGCAAGTGGCCACACTTTAAGTGTGGCACTTCCAGTTTTCCTGTGATTCTTTGTCAGCACAGAAAACAACTCAGTAATTTCATTGTGTTCAGCAGGGAAAATAGTTTCTAAAACAAATGAGTATTTGTGATATAGGGAAAAAAACTGGCTTTCATTACTGTGCATTAATTTTAATTTCTGAACAAGTACAAACAAACTGCCAAGATGCTCATAAATGCTTAACACTTCTGCTTATATTCTGAAAAGCTTAATTACAGTATTTAGTTGTGTTTTATTAATTTCTACATCTTTTTTGTGGCCATGGAGTGAAGAAAGATGAGAAAAAGGTAGGTTCTAACATGAAACTTCTTGAAACATGAGATTGCTTTATCACTCCTCTAGTACCAAAGTTGAAAATGCTTTTTTGTTGTTGTTGCATTGTTTCATAAAGCTTTGCTCTTTTTTCCCTAGGAAGTCTTTGACAGAATGTATCTTCCTTTCTAAATAAAGTTGATTCATAAAGTATTTCTAAAAAGAGAGCTTTGTATGACTGGCACGGCCATTTAATGGAGAGCCCACCTATATTACCAGTTTCTCTCATTTTTTTCCTAATATGCTCTGTCTTTAAAGGCATTTCTTACTAAATTTTCTTGTAACTGACTGGAAGTAACAATAGCAAAGCTTCATTTATGAAAGGAACTGGGAGTGACATGGATATTTACCAGATGGCCTACACTTAAACCTTTTACACTATTGCTGATGCAGTTAAATAATTACTAGGGATAATTTTTACAACAACCACTACAACACTTAAGGCTATTGTAGAAAAAAAGATACTAGTAAGATTCCCATCATCAATACCAAACACCTTTTGCACACCTTTTAAGGCCAGGCCTTTTGTTCTCGCAGGTGTATTAACAGATGTGTTCTTGAAATTGCTTTGCATCTATGCCTCAAATAGGCTGACATTTAGGATCCAATATATCTTCCTTTTCACTTGGCTAGACAAGTTTTGTAAATTAACACTAAGTATTTAAAACAGAGAACTTTACAGCCTGGCTTTTAGCACTAGAATGTCCTTGTTCTGTTAATGTTAAACAAGAAAATGTCTCCAAAAAGGTAGCCAGGGTGGTAGGGAGAAAGCAAACAGCTACAGTGAACAGAGGTGCTGAATGATGACAGCGTATCTACAGAATGTCTGTGAAGAGACTAAGACAGTGCCAAAACATGGTATTTTTAAAAAAACTAGCATACTCTTCAAAACTGGGACAACTCCAAGAACCAAGACTCCAGACTACACTTATGCAACTTAGATCTATTATTATGATTTTCACTGAAACATACCAAGAAGACAACTGGAAAAGGCTACAAATTAATTCCTTGTATATAAGGCTTCAATATATCAGAGTTAATCCTCAGGCCCTGTTCTATGATAGAAACAAAGTCTAAGAGCAAATTAGACTAAAGTACTTGAACTGCATAACTACAGCTTTACATCCGATATAATTAAATAAGTAATTGTTTTTAGACAAAAGGATAACTCCATTTTAAGGACACAAATTTACTTCTGTGAAGAGGAGTGTGTTCTAAACAAAACAAAGCAAACCTACCACACCCATCTGTGGTTTAATGTAGATTATATCTCAGTATTAAAATAGTATATCCACTTACCATCATCTAGTGTGATGTCTTGTAGTCCGATTGTCTGAAAATTCAATTCTCGATCTTCAGGTTCAGGTTTAATGTTAACAGCTGCCCCATCTGGTGAAAACGGAGATGAATCACAGATGGTGTGGTGTACAAGGGATGCTGCTGCGTTCAGACCTCCCAGTGCTGGGCTGTGTGCTTGAGGGGAGGGCTGTCCCGAGTGACTCACAGCAGCTGGCGGGGGAGATGAGGCAGGTCCTGAGCTAGGAGATTGATAAGGCATAGATTGTAGCTGGGGTGAAGAAGGTCCAGACAGTGGTGAATGGACCAAAGGGTGGGAAGCTGTTGGGGATGGGGATGAAGCAGATGCTGGATTTGTAGAATGGTAAGGGACTTGCTGCAGCTGAGGAGAAGACTGCCCAAGGGATCGACTCATTGTAGAAGGGATGGAGCCCTGCCCAGCGCTCGGGCAGTGGTATCCCATTGATGGTAGGTGAGACGATGACTGTCCTGAATGAGCTGGGTGTGCCAGCGGGTGCCCAGCTGTACTTGATGTTGACACAGAACCTGTATTTGACGAATGAAACTGCATTGGTGGTAAAGCTTGGCAGCTCAGATTTATCAGATGAGGTACAGCTGTTTCTTGCTGAAATGAAATAGCATCGAATCCTTGGTTGGAGGCAGAGTTCATAGGAAGACCAGACTGTCCATTGTATACATCATTAGACTGCATAGGCTGGTAAGAAGGCCTCACAGGAGGAGGTGCTGTTACCTGAAAAGACTGAACCACAGCAGGAGGCAAAACATGACACTCTTCACTTGGACTGAGGTTTCTACCTTGCATATGTGGCAGGTGGGCTACTGCTGAGGTCACCATTGCTGTGTATGGTGGTTGAACTGGACACACAAGGCTCCTGGGTGATGTAGACAGTAAGTTGTCATGTGGATGCCCTTGTTCTGGTGAAGGCAATGGAGTTCGGATAGCGTGCAGGCCCTGGACGTTGCTTGTGTGAGGCAGGGCCAAAGATGGAACGGCAGACAAATCCACCTCATCACGGTGCTCCTGCTTCATAATAACTAGAAGAAGTAAAACACTGTATTACAATTCCAACATATTTGTTTTCTGTGATAAACATGGATTGCTGTTTAACAGCCACAATAGTATCATTTATGTCCTTGCTCCAATTTCCCTTCTTTTGCTCTGCTCTTTTTCTCACTTTATGCCTGCTATATTAACCCTTATAAGCCAGAACTCTCCTAGCATTTACTCAAAGGCAGTTATGTTCCCTTCTAAAGTACTCTCCTATGCAATGTATGTTTTCAAAGACATCTGCAACCCAGTCAGAGAAGGTCCAGTACATCTAAAGAGTACAGCTCATCAGAGGTGTGCATATGGGATGCTGCTGGGCTTCACTGAAAAGAGGCAGGACAAGAGTTCAGTATCAGGCAGTAGGAAAAGATGAATGAAATTTTTAGCTGGCCTCAAACTTCCCTTAGCCTCTTATCAAGATTATAGCTGAACTTTGGAACCACGGTTCAACTAGTTTGCATAGTGGGTGTTGTTTTAATTAAAGTAGCTCTTTCAGCATATGCCCGAAATTTGGTGATGGCAACAATTTGTTCTTATAGTACAGTTACAAATTGATACACTTTTTTGTGTGTTGTGTTTTGTGTATGTGTGTGTGTTTTTGTTTGTGGTGTTTCTTTGTTTTTTAAGCTACTGGTAGACTCATGAGAACATACTGATTTTAAATACAAATAGTAGAAAAATGCCAACACTTAACAGCTCAATTCCTACTTGATACAATCCATTGTTAAAGAAACATACATTTATAGATAAAATGGATTTTAAAATGTTTGTACAATAACAGCTGCAGTTATAGTTAAACTTGCTTATTTTAGAAGAAAGTGTCATTAATTCATTCCACGACTGAAATATGGATTTATAAAAAAAAAAATAGTTTAAGATGTGTCTTGTAACTAGGAATCTTTTTAAGAATGGTTTTTAAGAATGGTTGAAAAATACCACAGAAATTTGATAATACAAGTAATGCATACTTAGTGTACCAAATACCTAGGTAACACTGCTTAATTAGTAGGTCATTTTAGAGCACAAGTGACCCAAACTTATTTCAAATAGCGTAAACTAATGGTAGTTGGCTCTGTCCACATACACATTAGCTTTAATAAGTTCATCTGAATACCCATATCTGACTTTAAAGATTCCATCAGATACCTGACTTGAGGTCCTCCAAACAATACCAAACGTCTAGCACCATCACTGGTACCCTGTGAATTCTGACTACTCTAAATAGGTATGAATTTCTTAAAAGACAGTAAGTAGCATATCTAGTAGTAACTACCTCCTTGTACCAAATAGAGGGGCTTAAGATGTTTTAACTATGTGTACAGTTAACATGTACAGATTTTGCTTTTGGGTAAGTTACAAACTATTTTCTCTCAACATGCTGCAATGTGTCCAGAGAGGGGAAAAAATATTTTTTGTCTTCCTTGTACCTAAATCTGGTGTGTTTTGGTTTGGTTAGGGTTTTTTTTTTTTTACATTTGAGGAGGGGGGAAATGTATCAAGCCTGTTGTTCTATGATCTCATTATCCTCAGCACTAGGGTTATTTAGAAAAGCAGCTTCTGAATTTCACCATCATTCTGAAAGGAAAGTAGAATGCAAAGAATACTGCAGAAAATGTAACAAGGGAATACCTGGCTGTAAGAAACAGCACTGTAGCTTAATATTCTAAGCTTTTTAGTTAGACAAGCTTAAGTAAGCAGTTTTACAAACAACTCATAGCTACTTTTATCTATCTAGCAAAGGTATAAGACTGTCTGAATTGCTTTCAAATGTCTACTTTAAAAAACAAAATATAATGCAACTTTTAATTTTTTGTTTAATACCTGGTGTGTAAGTAAAACGTTGAGACTGGCTCTTTTTCCTTTTGCCATTGCAGAGATAAAATTGCACCTGAACTGCAGCTGTAATGGTTTTGTTATGGTATGGAGGAACTTCAAGTATGATGTTTGCCTATATAAATGTTGAAAAAAAAATTTTACATATCAAATGCAAATGAAACTGCTATTAATTACAGAAAAACTAACACGTCACAAACCTAAAGCATAATGATATTTTGAAATTGGTAAACTTCAAGTTTATGCATATTGCATAGTAAAATAGTACTATAAGCAAACATTTATTTTGAGACTTGTTTTAACATGAGCCTTCTGAAGGCAATGTTTTTAACTGAATAGACACATCATCTAAAGGATGTTTTGGTTCTCTGCCAGATCTTAAAAAACTCTAGCAAAGATCTGCATTTTGGATCATTAATCTTTTAAAAATTTTAATGCACTGGAAATCATCTGTCATCTTAGAAAAATTATCTTCAGTAGTCTCTTGTCAATTTTCAGGTTTTTTTCTTTGCTTTCACAAGCAGCACACTATTTCCAGTTCCTTCAAAGCATCATCTTAATGGCTGCTTTACAGTATTAAGCCAATTTAGAAGTCTCCAGTTGTCTGTCTGAATCAGCCAATGATCTGCTTACTTTACAAAATGAAGTCTAAATTTAAGAAGAACAGCAATGATGTCTAATTCCTCATTTTAAAAGCTTTCTAAAGTAATAAAAATTGTTTCTCACCCCTTGACATTTTTCCCTAATGATCTTCCCTTCTACCTCCCACTGAGGTCGTCCATCTGTTGAGAGAAATTTACAAATAATTAAAGCATATTCCAAACCACTTAAATACTTACTCTTAAAAATACTTAAGTACTTAATATGAAACTGCACTTATTTTCTGTCATAAAGAGGTCATTCTAATATGATATATTGATATATCATATTACTGATATGACACATACTGACAAAGATATATTGTAAACAAAATGTGAAGTACAGAGATTATTCAAGACTTTCAACACTGCAGATGTGGTCTGCAAGCTGATCGTTGCCAGGATTCTATATTTTAACAGAACCTGCTGATTATAGAGTTAGATTTAACTCCAAAGGAGGCAGTGTGTACTATAAATGTACGGAGGGATTTCCCCCCCATTTTTATAAAAACATTTTTGAAAGGCAGTTGAATTACTACTAACATTTGTGATTATTTAAACAAACTTGCTGATCACTTGCACATTAAGTCACCATGTGAGAAATAACATAGACCATATCTTCATGTACATACCCACAGGTTATAGAGTTAAAATAAACACCCTCCCCTGAAGCAAAAGACCCTGCAGTTCAAACACCGAGCACATCCATCACATTGGTGACCCTCTTTCTGCTCTGACCCAGCACAAACACATTATCCGTAGTCTAGCACTTGGGTCTCCTGTTACTGTGTGTTGTACAGTATCAGGAAGCCTCCTGTCTAGCAGTAGGGCTGCTTTCAAGGTGTTCAAGTCATGTGTCAAAATACAGTATTGCATAAACCTCCCTGACGTTGCATTTGCTAATAAAAATGCCCCAACTCTTTAACATAGGTATTTACGGAAATACAAAGATACAGAAGAGCTGGTCTTGGTTGCAAACTTCCTAATACCTTTTGCTACTGTTCTTCCAGAAGTTCAAATCAGATACTCAAGTCACAGCAATTATGTAAGTTGTTCAGATTTTATGCTCTCTATATTTAAAGAAACAATCAGGGAAGAAAAGGAACTCTATGTATTAGGATAGCTAGTCCTACATTTTCAATTATCTTTCATGCATTTTAGTCTAAGAAGCTTTAAGATCAAGACACATATCCAGACGAGCTACAGATCCAGGCAAGAATGCTGAGTAACTGAAAAACATCCTTGAGTACCATGTGTGTACCTGAGTGTGTGTGCATGCACACCTGTGCATACTGCAAAGCAAAACCAAAAACTTGCAAAACACTCATTATATCCACTGGTAGTGAATTAAAAAGAAATAGTATTTTATAGGATTTATTAGTGTTAAATTTTCTAGTTTTTCTAGACATTTCACTGCACAAAGAAGACAGTCTATAGTTCACCTCAACTGAAATGCAAGTCTGCAACATAATATTTCCCTTTACTGATACATAAGTAAAGCGTGGTGCAGTTCTCACCCATGACTAAGTGCTGCCTAGAACACTGACCTTTGGATTCTGGAGAATGAGGATCATGTAAATACACTTGACTATAACATTTCTGGTTTCTTGGCAATTAAATACATGACTGGCTTGTGGAGCACACAAGTGTTTACTACACTTAGAGAAGATGACTGTTACTTGTGACACTGCTTGTTGCCAGTGCTGTGCCCCCACACACACCTGCCTGCTGTCAGAGGCACAGCTGAAGCATACACTGCACACCTGATCATAGCCAGATCTGGAGACTTGTTAAAAAATTCATCCCTTAGGAGTAACTTCTATAGAAAAGCATTATGAAGCTATAATGAAAAAGAAAGTAGGGTTTTTTTAATTACTGTTTACTTCATTGGATTAGGAGTAAGTCTGTTCCTATGCAATGACTGAATCAGATGTAACATGACATCAGTGACAAATACTACATTTACATGAGTTATTAATTTTCACTTTTTTAGGTTTTTATAATGAGAAAATACACGGTATGATCTGTCAACAGTATCTTTCAACTATACACAATTCAAATGTAGTTAGCCTGTAGTAGTCTACCTGAATCACAAGTACTGTTTCATTAATAACTGCCAACCAACATAGTGATCAGTACCCAAAATGAACTTTCAGGTCACTACTTGTGACTTACTTTATGTTTTCCTAAACATCCTTAATTCCTACATCCACGCTCAGGTACTGGTTTTGGCTTTGTTTTCAATAAAAACCAAGTAAGATAGTATTTACCTTGTCCTTTTTCAAAAAATATTATTTTGGATTCTGGAAGAAAATTGGATCCTGTCACTACCATTTCATGACCTCCATTTACTGAGCAACTGTTGATGCTGTACTTCTCAATCTGTGGAAGTTCTTGAGCAGATCGCTGAGCTTTAAAAAAATAAAAGGGAAAAATTATTATTCACAATTTTAATCACAGTGTCATTGATGATCCTAAGTCTAAGAATCAGGGGTGAAACAAAAACAACCATCTGTTTGCATACATAAATAATACTGGTGTATGATTTATCCTAGTTTTAAAAATTATGTTTAAATTATATAATTACAGACAAGAAATACAAAGAAGACATGACCACTCTCTACGGTTAGGGAAATGACATTTTTAGTTTAGGAATATTAGTCCAAGAATTACTTTCTTATTTTATAGACAAAATGAATTCTAGGAGAAAAGCAGATTATTTGAGGTCATGTTTGGATTCCTCAGTGCCAGCATTTAACAAACTCTCTAGAAGTTCAGCTCTTCATGAGATAATACTTCATAAAGAAAACTAATGGTACAGACTGTAGTAAATGAAATGGTACAAGTTCTTACTGAAATTAATACTTATTTTCACTGAGATGTATCAGCTGCCTCTGCTCCTAGAGAGGAACTAATGAAGCTGCTAGCTGTGGGGGACTGCCGTATTTGGTTTAAAATCTAAAACATTCTTTTTCCTCCAAACCTTCAGGCTGCCATTTGGCAAATACTATTTTTAAATAAAGCTGTATTACTTTTTGGTAATGTAGCTCTTTGCACACAGTGCTTTTTACACCCATTTGGTATATGTAATTCTGAAAATAAAAATTGTCAGAATGACAGTACTACAGACACAAGTAGAAAACATGAATATAAATGATGTATAGTTAAAACAATCTTACAGCATTCAACAGGTATGGAAGCAGTCTGCAGAGATAAGACTTTTCCACTAGGCTGTGGGATGTGAACACGAAACACAAGGCGCACCCTGGTGTTCTTCCTTCCAATATCTGTCTCTCCTTTACGGAGCTCTATATCTGAATTGCGAAGTTTCAAAATACCAGCACAATCAATACTGGAGAGAGGTGAGGATGGATTAGAAGAGAAATGAAAGAAAATTAATCAGACTCTTGCCAAAGTACATTCTGTCAGCCTTTCTTTTGTTAACGCATGAAGAGCATTCTATTTTTCCCCCATGTTTACCTATAATATATGTCTGAGATTATAAGACTGTTAGTATCAAAAATGGCAGCAAGTATTCTGTTGAAACATTTTGTCTCAAAAATGTCTGCTGCTTTTTTGAAACTAAGAGATTATGCATTATTGCACATTGTTTAACCTTCAAACTAAGTCAACATAATTTACAAGGAGTGACGTATATTTAATTCTACCTTAGGAGGGACTAGAAAAAGATGAAAAGTGCAGCCATTGAATCCCAGCTCCCATTGCACAGAGCTACTGATTGCTCATATGAGACACACACACTTATTAAAGCAACACACATACAGAAGCTTGTGAGGAATGTTATCTTGCACACCATCGTGGGCTCACAGCATTCAATGGAACTGGCATCAAGACTGTAACTAGGAAAACCTGAGCTGACTTCAGAAGTCTACATAGGAAATAAAAGTGCTACATAAACAAATACTCATGCTTCACTCTGTTTGCTGACACTCCAAGCTAGACTAGAGCAGTTTATTTGTTGCTGTAACTAACCATCATACTACTACTTAGCACATTCTACCTGGCAAGACCTGCAAAAATAAAAAAATAATCAAAACAAGAAAAAGGCCTGCCAAGATACCTGAACTGAAATCAGCATTTACAATTAAGAAACAAGCAACTCAAGTGTACGACTATTTTCACAGAAAAAAAGTAATATGTTTTTGTAAAATCACACAAAACTCTACCAGGCACTAACCCACAGGCAATTCTACAACGTGGAATCATACATATGTATGGATTGTATGGGGAAGTGTAATTCCAGAAGCATTTACCCATCTCCCTGTCAATTTTATGAGCTTCCCTGTCTCTGAACATTAATTTTTTCATAGTGGCATGTTTAAAGAGGTATGTCTATTCTTAATCATGATCTGTATTTGTGGAAAACATGCTAGTCTCCAAGTTTTTTTCTTTCACCTTGGTACAAATGAAAAATAACAGTAACAAAAAAGACACATAGCAACTAAACAGATAATTTATGCTGCAATGTACCTGGCTGACATATTATTTTCCGGAAGAAGTGGTATTTCCAAAACTTTTGTGCTGGCAATGATTATCTCCTGGCTGGCTGTTGCAACTGTTTTTCCAGTGATTCGGTGCACCTGGTAAAACGCATGAGGTCTTAAGTAACGATCATCTGCGGTTCCGATGAACATTTGTAGGTTTACTGGCTTTTCACTGTAGCCCAGGAGCTGATGAAAAAGTAGATGTAATATTAAAATATTAGAAATAGAAATGCATAATATAAGTATACAACTAGTACAAAGACTTAAGAGTCAAATCGTAGTACTTAAGTCCTCTTCAATCTCTTCAGGAATCAGAAAACAGTACAGCTATCTGTCCCAAATACCAGCAATAGAATTTGCTAGAACAAATTATTATTAAAATACCCCTATTAGTTTTGAATTTCTCAAAGAGACAGTCATTTTAGCTCAGAATTTCTGCACCAAACTATGCTCCATTATAGATGTGTTTCTGATAGTGTTTTTAATCAAAGCTGAATTATCAGTTTTACTAAGATGCCCCTGGTTTCTAGAAATACTGAAAATTAGTTTTTCTACTATGGAATGGAATAGTGAGTTTATGAAAGCTAAGAGGTTTTGCAAATACAAATGTGTCACGTTAGGACAAAGAAAATTTAATTTAGAGCTAGAAAATCAACTCTGAGTTATTTGGAAAAAAAAAAAAAAATCAACCCCAAAATTTGATAAATGGTAATTCATGCATCTTCCCTTTTCTCAAATACAAGACTAACCACCAATGTACTCAGTAGTCAAAACATCACCTGTTGCTTGAGCTAACAGTAGTAATTCTAGACACAAAACACATTAAAACAGCAGAAAAGAAGAAACTGAAATGAACTCTAAAAGAAGAGCTAGTTTTATGATAGCACCTTGGTAACATATTATCCAGAAGATGTAAGGAAACAAATTTAACCAACAGTAATATGAAAGATTCCTTTAGCCACTGCAATTTTAAGTCCAAAACCTATAAAATGCATCTTAAAAAATCCAGGAAGTTTACTTCTCTTTCCTGCATTTGGCAGATGATGCACACTGCAAGTTATGTAACTTCTAAGAAGCAATGCAGAAAATTCACATTTCATCAACTTTGACATCAACTTATGTTCAAACCGGAAGGAAGGACAGACAGTTATTCTTTGAAAGTGGTTTGTCATTTCAATATTTTTGTCTCTAGGGAGAGTTATTTGGTCACACAACAATATTGTCTAAGCTCTTTACAGAACCAACACTTACAAAACAAACAAAACCATGTCAATTTAACCTACTTAGAAGAGTAATTTAACTCCAGCAGTCAGTAGTACAAAAGCACAGAGCACACCCACGCCCAGAAATCAGACGCAGCGCTACGGATCCCTGGCACCTCCCTGCACTATGGGCAGTCAGTTTTATGTCACATAGAGCAGCTGAATGGCTGCTTTCTGTAGTCAAGTCATGGCCCTGACTGCACCTACCATTCCTGTCACTTTTATTAGAGCTTTCTCAATCAAGAACAGAAGTTGGTTTCCAACCCAAGTCTGAAACTTTAAAGATCCATTCTCATAGCTTTCAGCTTTACATCAATGCTTTTGTCCAGATGTAATACTCATTAATTAATCCATCTAGTATACATACAACAGTATGGTCATATTTTAATGAGTGTTCATCCCATTTGCCCATTGAGCTTAAATGTTATACCCAAAACAACTGAAACTCATTCTTCACCTTTTCATATCCAGCACACTGACACAATCTAAAATAATTCAGGAAAGAGACACAGCATGTACCTGTTACTGACCAACAACTGAGCAGCTGACACAAAAGGCTGATAGATTGAATGTATTTGTTACAATCACAGCATTGAGATTGCACTTGGAGAAGATTTTCTCTTTTTTTTAATAAATGGAGGGAAAATAAAATAAAAACCAGTTCAGAATTACTGTGTCTATTGCTTTTCTGGGCTGAGAGATCTCTAGTTCATTACTGGTATAAGGAGTCTGTCCTGCTTTTCATGGCTGTAGACAATGAATTCCCAATTTTGTTGTCCTCAAATCTTGCCACCTTTCCTGGGAGATGCACCACATCTCACAGCTGTTGCACCTTTAAGAGCGCAGCCCAGTTCAACTTTTGCCATAAAATGTTGACTGTGTTTGCATCACATTGTACATAGACTACAAACAAGGTTGTGCTAAAGCAGGCTGGGTTCTGTGCCTCAACTCCATGAATTCCCATCTGTCTCCTCACCTGATTCCAGCTGCGACTGAGAACTCATGCACAGGCAAGCTGAACAAACACACCTAAGGATGCTTAAACAAAATGTCAGACCTCTTCATGGGTTTAACAATCCTTACTCCTTCAGTCCTTCATTAGAATGAAGGAAAAATATCTGCCATAAAAAGCCAAGATATCTCTAAAAGCCAGGGCAGCTTTTATCAAATACAATTTTCTGTCTTACAATTGAAATATTTCCAACTAATTTCTTATATTTGTATTTTCATTTATTTTCATTTTATATATATTACTTGCAGACCTTTATTCTGTCAAATATATAAAATATTTTTGTTCCCTCTGGAGATCTCAGTATGAACAGACCAAAATCCAGAAAAAAACCCAACAAACTTGGATGCAGGACTTCATCTTTCCATAATATTAAAAAAAACCCCAAATTAATATTTTTTCATAATTTCTATAAGTCTGAATTATTTTAGGAGTTTAAAGAAAGTTTAAGGACATGTATTAGTTTAGCATTTACAGCAAACATCTTGTCCCAAGTTCTCAACATTGTGACTCCACCTTCCATTTTCTTCAGAGTTAAAATTAAATCTTGACACAATGGAATAGAGCCTAAATGTGACGCTTGTTAACTGTGATCACTCTGATACTGGGAATTATATAAATTACAAGCTAGACCTATTCAAAAAATTGAATAACTTCCAAATGGGGTCACTGTGACAAAACTGATTCTCAATTAAAGGTACCTTCCCCTTCCATAACAATGGATGTCCACAACAGTTAAAGATACTAGTGATACAAGAGAAGGGCAGGAGGAAGCAGGGAGGAATACTCCTAAAACTGAGCTGGTGGAAAAAAACAGGCAGTGGAGAAAATGTCCTCTACAGAAGCCTATACAGAGCAGGACCTTAATTTAGTGAAGCAAAATATACCCCATGCCAGTGTCTGTGAGACACTGACTACATCTGAATTACTCAAAGCTGTCCAACACTACTGCTCCCATCCCTCTGAGCAAAGGTTCACCCCCTGTGCTCACCCAGATATGCTATGATAAGGAAGCCCCGGTGTCTGCTAAGCATATGGTGGGAGGGGAAAGCAGTGGGAAAGGCTGACAAAAAATGCCCACCCCACCAAGAGCTCAGTTCTATATCAGCAGGTTAACAAGTGCCTTTTCTGTGGGATGCTCTTGCCAGATAGGCTGGTGCGCTGGCTGACTGTCTCACATCACTGCCCTGCCTTGGCTACATACCAAGGCAGAAATGCAAAACTATGTTACAGCAGCTCCAGAAGAAACAATAAATGCCTCACAAGACCCCACACAGTAGTACCACCTTTAGTCACTCTCCTTCCAGTTTATATATTAAAGTAAATGCAAACAAACAAGCAATCCAGTGCCCCCAGGAAATAAAAACATAATGAAACAGAAGACCCTTTAACCGTAATTTAGAAGAAACCCATGCATAGTATAATACTGACACATACAAATAAGCCATCTCGTAATTTTAAAAGTTCTGGAATAATATCAGAACAGAAACCTGAAATTTTCATATGTAGTTAAAATCCATGCTACTGTAAACCAGTCTCAAAACAAACAAGCCAACAAGCCCAACTGGCTGCTTATGCTGTGGCTTTGTTTCAAATTAATTGCTGTAAAGGGTCTGTGATGAGGTCCTGTTAAAGGTACTGGAATGTATATGATTAGACAGAAAAGTATCATATTGGCAAGGTAGTAGAGGCTGCAGAAATGATAACATAAAAGAAAAACAATGAAAAGCCATAAATACAACACATGTTTTTAAGCAAGTATGACAATTAAGTGAGTACGGGGGGGGGGGGGTGAGGTGCGGAAGAAAAGAATAACTGGGTCTTGCACATTAACAGAGTGTCCTTCAGGGCCTGATAACAAACAGGAAACGTACCACAGTCTTAAGCAAGCAATAAGCAGGTCGCACAGTGTCCTTGTGTTTCCAACAGCACCATTTACAGCTAAAAAGACAGCAAGCTTAACAGGCAATGGATGCTAATGAGCCAGCCTCATGCAATATCTAAAACTCTGAGGCATCTGAAGAGATTATCTAAGATATATTGATTATAAAAACCCCAAACAACGGACACCCCACCCCCCCTTAAACTTCTCTTACACAATTTTGTGCTTTAGAATTAACATTTTGCCCTTAAATCCTGTCTAATTAGTGAGCCGACAACTCTCGGCATGACATGGATTCTGCAAGAGTCAAACTGGGCATTTACAGTGTCAGTATTCAAAGAGAAGAGTCTGTGGGGGCCAGTGAGCACGTTAAAAATGATCCGATGGCTTGTGGAGAGGATGCCTGCACATCCCAGGTCATTGCTGTTACATAATCCTTCAAAGCCTTCGGTGAAACCAACACTCTGTGCTCAGCTTCACATAATTAAACACAGCCTGCTCCTACCATTCCTGAGCACGGGACAATGGGACAAGTACCTGAGACCACTCCAACAGGATTTACCTGCAGGTGCATTCAGCAGTCTGCTGAAGAGTATGGAAGTATTCTCAAGTCCAGTATAGGAATAATCCTGTTGAGAGCAAGCCTTGGATGTCTCTCCCTATACAAACTGAACAGAGTTAAGCAAAGCAGAACCTTCTGGCCACCGCATGTGCTTCCTGCTGGAGACCAAATTACCACAGAATCTGAACTACCTTCTGTTTCCTAGGAATGGTGTCACCTCAGCCCCAAAAGAAAGATGGTAATGGGAGCCTGAGTTGCCATTATTGATGCAACACTTGTCTTGCAAATACTCAAGGAGACTTTACCACCCCAAAGCAACTTCCAATTTAAAAAAAAAAAAAAAAGACAAAAAAAGAAGACATTTTGGAATTTTAAACACTTTCCTTTTAAAAGGACAAAACCAAAAGTTTTGTTCTTAGTTTCATTGACAGCAGGGTGACACCCTCCCGCTTCATCTGCTCTATGCACAATTTTGTGTGTTGGACAGCCCAAACATTTAAGTCAGTAAAAGAAAAAATTGCTAATTGTTCTTCAATGAAAATACCTGCATAATTAATGTGAAAGAACAGGTACTGTTTCTTCCAAAAGTCCACTGAAGTCGTGGTATTTGTACAAATAGGTCACCTCAGTAAAGAATACTGATTATATACAAATACAGGAATATTGTCTGTACACAGCCCACAGGTATTTAAATTACCATCATTTCACCATCTACTGGTAAGTCCTGCAGAACCACCAGGATGAAGATGCATTACAATAAATGGCTACAATACCAGCCTGCTCAGGATTCAGTCATGGGTCACTTACAGAAAGACAGTAACTTAAACTACTGGCTGAGCACTAGGGATATTTTCAAGTACACCTTCCAGCAATTACTCTATTAATGTGCAATTTTAGAGCTGCACACTACAAAGAAAAGTTACAAATTTTACTTAAAAAGAGATCTAACCCTTTCCCAGGAGTAGCAAACAGTGTGCTGCAGACAACTAGTAAGTTCCTGCACACTGTCACTCCTGACCTCTAGAAACCCTCCCCTGTAACAGAACACTGACACACCACCCACCGCTTCGCTGAGGAAACTCAGCCAAGTTGTTTTTGTGTTTCTATATCGTTTCCATAGCAAAGGTCAGTGCATGCGTAAGTTAAACTAAAGCTGGAAGGCTGAAGACTGAAGGTCACTACGGGATAAGCCACAAGAGCTTCACGTCAAAGCAGTTCTAGCCGTATTACTATGCTGCACACAGTCAATTCATGCATGCATGTCAGTTCTTAGCTTACAATTCCTACCGAGTAACTACAAAGACAGTAAGCTAAAGAGAGGATTTTTGCATCAAGAAGTCATGTTTTGTATTACAGAAACATTCATACACTCCTGTACATATGGAAAATCCTTAAAAAAAAAAGTGTAGCATTCAACTACATAGATTAATTTAACCACTGAAGACAGCAGCTTTTAGACCTGGAATCTTGTGGTAGCTGTGAGAACCTTTTCCTTGCTGAATACAGTGAACAGGTCACATTAAATAAGAGGCATCAACCTGGAAAAAAGAAGTTAGCATTTTTCCAGATTGCATGCAGATTATATTTGGCTCACATGTCATCTGTTCCATACTCTGATTGAAAGGAAAGCTTGCAACACTCCACAAGCTTCTGATAAGACTTTTTTAGTCTCTAATATTTAGAAGTTTCACCTCTCCTCCCTGCCTTTTTAAAAAATTAGAATAATAGAATCATGGAATGGTTAAGGTTGGAAGGGACCTTAAAGATCATCAGGTTCCAGCCTCCCTGCTGTGAGCACAGACACCTTCCACTAGAGCAGGCAACACAAAGCCTCTTCCAACCTGGCCTTCAACACCTCCAGGAAACAGGCATCCACAACCACAAATTAACCACAAATCAAGAAGATTCTGTCTATGTTCTCCATTAACCCAAGTATTACCCATCTCTTTTCACATGTAAATACTAATTATCCCCAAGATGTGATTACTTAAAAACCTGTAACAAGACTTGAGAAAAATATCCAGCAGAAAATATACTCTTCACAGTAAACAGGTATTTATTAGACAATAGTATATTTTGATACAGACTGTTTTTCTGAACAAAACCTTCCACTATTAAAAAAGATAATAGCATCACTGAATCCAGAAGCAATGTCAGCTAAAGAAAAAATAAAAGGAATTATAACTTGTGGGAAGGAGGAAGTCAGAAAAATAATTTCATTAGCTAAGTTCTACACTCAGCAATCAAGCAATACTTATACTAATGACTTTCAGATAGTGCCAGAACCCATTTGATTGTATTTTAAAGCAATTTTCCTGCAAAACTCGCCAGCTTTATTAGGAAATTGCCATGTTTAACCAAACTTTCAGTGGGGTTTAATACTAATGTTTTTTTTTTTATGTGCCTTTCCTTTGCTTGCAAATTGAAGATGAGGATCCTATCAGCACTTTAGTGCTTCTTCCCCTTTGCACAATTAATTAACTGCTTTTGGCATTACTGCATGGGTAAAGTAGGCTGATTAGAAAGAAAGCTTTTACATATAAATAGGCTTCCATAAAAATAGGGCATAGTCGTGAAATACAGGCCATGTCAGGGGAAAAATCAGTGATAAATTCAGTGAACAAAAGACTATTAACATCTCTAGCTTCAACAAATGCACCAGTATCCATATGAAAATCCTCAGCTCCAACATGAAGAACAGAGAAGGAAATAAACAGCTGTGTAAAGAACTACAAGCACTTACTAAGTATTTACTTCAGATGGAGATTTCCTTGGCTTTTCAATACCTTGATATGAAAAGCACGTTGTAACTAGTTATGTCCTCCTTGATAGTCTCATGGCAGCTGGATGCATTTCAGTGACTTCTCTATTCCTTGGAACAACCCCCAAAGTTACAAGGTAAGGAGGGCAGAAGAGGAGACCGAAGGCCCCAGTACACGGAGTTGAAAGGAAAGATAAAGCTGTTTTCTTGAATTGGGTATGGGAAGGCTGTATGACTAAAGATATGGCATGATTCACCATGAAATCTACACAACCATAAAGGAAAAGAACTTCACTGATTAATTTTTACTCCACTTCTAGACCTCACAAAAGTAAAAAAACGCTTTCTTTAAAGAAGTTCCAATTAAAGAAAAACAGCAACAACAACCACCCGCCTTTAAAGCATTTTTGCTCCAGACAACACAGATAAGCTTGGAATAGCTTGGACAAGAATGTCAAAGACACACTGGTGCATAGCTCTGAAGAACCAAATCTTTTTCTTCAGACATGTCTCCACAAGAATTTTACTTTCAAGTGCTGTGCAGCTACTTTCCTAAAGAGCCATGAAGACTGCTGGTTTAAGAGCTAAAGGGCTGTTCTGCCAAGCTGAACAGCACACCTATTAACTATGGCCTGGGAATAAAAGCAAGGGATGAAAAAGACCCAAAGTCATGAAGAGAAACATAATTTGAAACCAAAGACACACAATGACTAACACCAGTGGTACAACTTATCAGCAATTTATCAACAGTTGCATTTTGAAAAGTGTGAAACAAACCATACATAAACCCCCAAGAAATGAGAGTTCAAGGAAATTTGAAAGTCAGACTGACCACAGCCATGCCTTGTGGTCTTGCAGAGATCCAATGAGCACTGACCTATAACCTTCAATGGACTGTTTAAAAGAAACTGGAGAAATGAATGGAAGAAAACTCCATCCAGATTTATTAGCCAATAACCCAGCGACTGGCTCAGAAAGTCTTAACAGCACATGGAAATTTTAAAAAAATAAATTCCTTCTGATTCAGCAAAGGTTATAATGTTACAAAAAATTAAATGTCTGATTTGAAAATTAAATATGTTAAACAAAGACAACATCTACTTCCCCTTCCTGAAGTGCAGTACTATTTTCTTTCACTTGATTATTTGATGTACCTTTCTATCAACTGAGAAGGAAAAGCATGCACATCAAAAAAAGCATCCTCCTTCCTCTTTTGCTAAATAAACTTATCCAGTAGACTGACTTTAAAATAGTACAAACCTTTGAAATTCTGAAAAAATTGTGAGACATAAAAGGAACAAACTTTAATAAACTATTAGATAGTCGCATGAGTCCAATTTTTAAAACTGTTTAAAGGTCATCACAAAGACAAAAGGGTCCTGCAAAGGGCTAAAGCGAACACCTGCAAATATCAGTGCATTACTGGGCAGGATACCATACATTTACACGACAAACAAAACATACCTGAAGGTTTAAGGGCTTGGATTTCAGTTTCTGAAATCTCACACTCTTCTTAAGCACTCACTCACTGCTTGTAAACAGGAAGTGTTTTAAATACTAATTTCAGGGATATTTTGAAGTGAGCCCTAACCCAGTCCATGCTACCCGAAAAAGGAGATCAAGTCATAGCTAAATAGTGTGAAACCAATAGTGCAATTTCACACAGTGCAGAATTGCCAGTGACATCCACCTAGGCATCACAGGACACTATCCATCACCAGTGTTTCTAACACTCCTGAAAATAATGTGCTGTTCCTGAAATACCAACTCCCACTGTCAAATTATGCTATTGACAGTTTTTGGACAAGCATTTCCAGGATAGAAAGAAGTTTTTCCCACATAACCTATAGAAAAAACCCATAAACTGGTTTTACTTTGGAAAAAAATTACTACTTTTCCACGTTTTAGTTAACATATGATACAAAAAAGCAGACTATCATCCAGTGTGCCATTTTTTATGTTTTTCACATTAACTACTGCATTGCATAGATTAGACTCCCATCCAAAGATCAGTGTTTTTCCTCTAACAGCCCACTACATGATTTACACAAGGTGAGACTTAGCTTCTGCCATCTAGATTTATTTGCAGGTTTTTGTCACCAAACAACAGTAGGCAATTGGAGCTGGGATACAGCCTAGTGATATACAAAATAGGGAAGAATTTCAGACAAAAATAAAAACAGAAAAGTGAAAGGCAGTAAGAATGGGTTGGGTAACAAAACACAGAAAAAGCATGGTTTTCACTGGTCTTAGGGAACACAAAGAACTCTGATGTTATACCTGCTGTTCAAGTAGTTCATGAATTGGCCACACAGAACAACTGGGTGACAGCCACAGAATTACAGGCCAGGAAACACACTCATTTAGACAATCCTTTGTTAATTTATTTTTGTCACATCATCTCTGACATTGCACAGTTAAATCCTCTCTTGTAGGTTATAGTTTCCTCCACAAGAACTCAGAAGACAGGCTTTTTGAGGACACATTCCTTTTTCAGAATTTTCAAAGTAGTTAAAAATTAGTTTACTTTAGCTCAATTAGTTTACTTTTTCTTCCACTGCAGCTCTTCAGTCCTCACTTGAAACTCTGCAATCACTTTAAACAGAGCTGACATTCAGCCTCTCTTTCACAGGGCTCCATTAGACCTCACATAGGAGGTTGCTGTTTGCTTCTCAGTGACTAGAAGCATAAAGCCATTTAAATAAACTAGGTTTTATTTAACATTTCATTATTTTTTTGATCTTGCAGCTTTCTTTAGTTTTAATACTCCCGAGTTGTCCATATGGATTACACAATGCTTCCACTCCTCTGCTACTGCATAATCAACCACAGTAAGAATCTTGCTTACAATAGAGGAATTGCATTATTCTATCCATAAACCCTTCAAAATATGGCAAAAAGACACTTCTGGTGCAGGCAAATTCTCAATAGCTACCCCCACCTCAAATTTGTTTTGCGTGCTATAGAGTCTGCTGTAGATGATTTTAGAATAAACTACCCATTTCATAGGTCACATCCAGAACTGATTCCCACTGTGGTAAAAGACAGAGGACAGACAGCACTGTTCTATATGCAAGAAGAAGTAACAAGCAGCTGTGAGCTCAACAGTCCCTCAGTACATCACACTGTGCGGCTATCGAGGTGAACATCACGTAGATCACCTTCACCAGTGACCCAGCAAAAGAGAAAAACAGAACACTTCTTACGGAATTTACTACCAAAATATATAATTTAAAACACTCAGAAAATTGTGGAAGCCGATATGAATCAGGAACACAATACACAAACCAAGTTTGTTTTAAAAGGAAAAAAGTAATTTTAGATCAGAAAGCTAAAGTACAACAGTAAAAAAACACAAACCAAAGCAATTATCCCTGACAGATCCTCATTACATGCCCAGCATCTCTAAAAGGCTTATGTGGTTTTGACCCATAAGCATTATCCAAGTGAAGCCTCACGAAGAACCCTAACCAATTCGCATAACAGTAAGAACCCATTGTAGCAAATTGTCAGTGTAAACATTATTTTATGATGTACAATTTGACCTATGGAAAGGGTGGAAAATTTAAGCAATGATGATCACTTATTTAGAGTCAGATGCAAAGTAGCAGCTATTTGTTTAAAAGCCTTTGTAGATGGGTACAGTAATTACCCTAACCTACTGAATTAGAAATGTAAAGGCAGACAGTCTTCTGAAAATGCAATACAAAATTTCCCATAATTTGGACAATTAAAGTTCAACGTGCCACTTTTCTCCTTGGTAAACATTCTGCCAAGTTATTGATTCCTCCCCTGTGAAAATTATCAGCATTATCTTGCAATTCTTTACGAAGGTAAAAGAAATTGTTCCAGGTGACATGGATTAGCTGGAACATATTCACAAGAAAGCAGATTAAAATGTCAAGTATCAGCTATTTAGAGCATTTTGCATTAAAAAAAAGCTGAAAACAACCTAATTTCATTACATAATTTGGTTCCTTAAAGTCAATGGACTTTGAAAGCAAAGCATGATGCTCCACTCATTTTATTTGCTCACATTTGGAAATAAGCTGATTAAATGTACTCACAACAGATGATGCCAAATTTGTCAGAAGCTTAGTTTCCTAGCAACAGATATGGTACAGTATTAGTAATAGATTAATGACATACACTAATAGATTAATGACTTGAAGATATGTACTATCTTAAAATCTTTAATTTAAATCATATATGAACTACACATACAGAACCGCAGAGGTTTCACAGTTTGGAAGTTAAATACTCTGCTTCCTATAAAATAATGTTCAAGAGCAAAACAAATTGTGTAGCAAGCAAAAGGTCACAGGCCTTCAGGCACCAAAGACGTGGCAGTTGTATTTGATAATCATTGTGGGTCCCTTCCAACTGAAAGACTTTATTCTATTCACCCACATCCTTTCTCGTCTCTGACACTGGTTAACATACACTTACTTCACACAAGAAAATACTGAGCACTTTACTGCAAGTATGGCAGTGACTGGTATAAACCTAAAAGCACCAAAAAGAAAAGTCAGAAACAAATAGCCATGCCTATCGCAAACTGGATTTGCATAATTAGCTTCCAGAAGGGCTACAAAAGATTTCACATTTGTATTTAAATGAAGTGATTTTCATCTGCTTACAGCTATTTGTTATGTACCTTCCACCACACTTGGCCCTTAGCACACTGTTTTTTCCCAGCAGTGAGTAAAAAGTTAATACAAATCAATATTTTGTTTCATAACAACTTCCTCTCTCCCATCAAGCACAACAATTACCTTCTAATCCAGCTGGAAGAGACCAAATCACAAAATAGAATATTGATTTGCATTTGTATTCATTTTAATTTAGAGAGGCCTAGTACAATCCATGTGTTTAATCATGACACTGTCAGACACATAAATACTAATCCATATTCTTGAAACTGCTTTCTTGTCATAGCAAGGTATTTCACAATTCTAATGCAAATAAAAAGCCTTTAAAACCACTGCTGTAAATCACAGGGATTACAGATCTGTCTTTTCTAACTGAATCTCCTACTGCAGCTTAGAAGCATCTAGTACTGTAAGCAAAACAAAGCCTACATGCATTTGTCAAATCTTATAAACATCAGCAAAACAAGTTCCCTTAATGCAAATATTAGTGCAAGGCACAAGCACCCAGAGGGATAAAAGTAGTAAAACTGAATGCCATTCAGAAAAGCTCAGAAGAGACTTACTTTGTCAGCTAAAATCTCCCAAGTTCCTGTCCTCTTTAAGTATGTTAAATTTCAGTGCCAGCACCTTGTCATGGGAAAGTTACAACTACTTTTTCTCCAGCAACTAAAGAAACACAATGCTCCACACGAAGAAATGTGCCTGGCCAGCTTTCAGACTGCAGCCTCATCCAGGCATCCTCAGTTTTCTCTGGTTTGTGGCATACACTTCCCTGATAAGCACTTGGCCCTTGCCTCTGCTATGCTAAGAAATCTAGTGGGTCTGACAGTAAGGGAAGGCTGGAGCTGGTTAGGCCATGGTATTGTGAGAAGGAAAATATTGAGCAACTTTGTAGGGAACATGAAAGTTGGATAAAGAGCTCAGTTTAAGAATGAAAATGGAAGGAAAAGGAAAGACATTCAAGAAAGAAGCCAGGATGTACATAACCAGCCCTTATTTTTTGAGGGAGAGAAAGAAAAGCTACGAAGTCTTAAGAGGAAAAAAGGAGAAATGACAAAATTCAAGGTAAGCTATCAGAGAAGAAACAGAGTTTGATAAATAGCTCAAAGAATATTAGTAAATTCAGGTTGAGGGAAGAAATTAATCAGATGAAGAGCTTGGAGGGAGAGTACTGCTTAGGCAAGTAGAAAGGGGCAGACAGGCCAAGACATTAAATTCTACTGGGACATCTTAACTGGTGTAGGTATAATATGAGACCTGTTCCAATTACAAAGCATGTCAGAATTTACTTGCCAGAGAGAAGGAACAAACTCTAAGGAGAAAAAGTCATAGTGTATTTAACTACAGTATAAGCAGGAAAAAAAATAATGAGGACTAACTTTACATCTGGTCTCAAACTGTAATGAGTTACTTCCAACTATTGGATTAGGATAAATATATCAACCACATTTTAAGGTAAAATCTGCTGTATTGAAAGACTAAGGACTGAAACCCTGACTGCATTGCTGGAAAGGAAGAGGAAATATCCTGGATTTAGGAGAAGAGACAGAACCTGCTGTAACCTTACTGTAAGTAGGTCACTATTTTTTCCTATTTGTCTTAAGATTTTGTAATTACTGGTTGATTTGACTCATAAATGAACGATTAAATTTTATCTTAACCTGGCTTGGGACTAAGATAAAGATCATTAAGCAAGATCAAGGTGAATAAATGAAGAGACACTGCTTTCACCCAAGGGGATGTGACAAACTGATAAATCAAGGCATCCTGAGAAGTCCCACAGTTCCTCTGCACTACCTTTCCCATGTCCAGTGAATGGGAACATGGGTTCCCTTTCAAGCTGCCTAAGCCAGCTGGCACCATGGATATTAAAGGAGGTATCAGTGAGTACCCCGAAGTAACCCAGAATTCCTCCCAGCATAGAGCAAGACATCTGTGTATGCACACCTGTCTTCTGAGAGTCAGAGAGGAGCATGTCACAGCTCCTGCAGAGTTACACCCACAGTAACAAGCCTCACATCCTTCCCTTTGAAGAGAGTATGATGGCAAAGATTGCTTATGAAAGCCAAGCCTAATTTATCAGGACCTTACATTTAATTCTGAGCTCAACAATTATTGGCTGGTGTTGGCAAAACACTTAAATAATAATCTTTAGATGCCATTAGCATTTGGAATATTTAGCACTAGCAGAAGAGCCCAGCCAAAGCAGCTGTTAACAGCAGGTACCAGTTATCAAGAGTCAGTACATCACAACCCTCTGTTAGCCAGATAAGGCTACAGTATTTTCTCTAGTCCCAAAACTGATCTAAACTGTTCTAAGCAACAAAAAGGCTTGTATGATTCCATTAAGACAAGAGAAACTATATATATAAAAAAGCAGGTCTTACTTGCCCTCACAGTTTACCAAATCTAATCAAAGTAGGTGATGCCTTACTTAGTAAGATAGCTCCCATTTAACTGTAATAATCTTTGGTTCATGCTACAGACAGAAGAGTCAAGGTCAATTTGCTTCAAACATTTAAGTGACGGTTAAATGGAAAGTTAAGAATTTATGGATACCACTTCACAGAAATAACCTAATGAAACCAGGAACAAGAGGCATTTATAGTATGCAGAAACACCATCAACACTAAAAGAAACACAATTTCTGATTCAGATGAAGCAGTTCTTCAGTATAGCTCCAACTAATCTATTATCATTACTTTTGCCTGTCCCCATGCATACTCCTTCCTTCTCAAAGCCCACGTTGAATACGTTAAGTAATACACTATTGCACCATGAATCCGTTCACAAGCATAGCACTGCATCCAAGAGAAACCTGTGACATGCACTGTAGCAAACTGTGAATTTTTAAACATCTAAAACTAACTTTTGTATTGAACAAGTTACATTTGAGGGAGAAAATCTTAAATAGGACTGTCAGCTTCACACAAGGTAACAAAGCACTGCATTGTAAATACTAATAATTGTAGTTAAAGAACTGTGTTCTATTCAAGACTTCCTACCTTCACCACAGGGTGTCCTCCAGTAGATGCTTTTACTGCTCCTCTGCTTCCTTCTGTTTCATAGTGAGCTCTGTGATGAGTTTTGGGCTGGACTTCTATTTTCAGTTCACACTGCCCATAATGACTTGGTAAAGGCCAGTCAAGAGGTGGCAGTGAAGATGTGCTGCAATCAAGACAAGCACACTGTGGTTAAACAAACTATGCCATTTGGCCACAGCACAAGCAAAAGTAACTTCACCATAAAACATAGACAATGATGTCACTCTCTTAACAAATGATGACAAAGTAAAAATACCTATTGGAATAAAACTGGTACTTGAAAATCCTAAAATGTTGCCGGCTCATTGAACTCTTCAATTAAGTAATTCTTCTGCGGTTGTGAGAAAGGAATTTCTTCATTCCAATATCTGATTAAAGAAAGGCATTCTAGGATCCCCCTACCCCACATTAGCAGTGCTGTTCTATCATGCAGTTATATTAATTTTTTTATTCTCAAGTGTATAAACAAGCAAGTTCAAATGTTGTTTAGAGGGAACAGCAAAGTTCAGTCTGCAAGTCATTAAGTTTTAACTCCCTGCATTATTATCTTCCAGCTTGTTGTTCTTGTTTTTCTTTTTTTTTTTTTTTTTTGGAGTCCCCTGGATCTGTTTAAGGGTCGTTTAGATGTGGTGTTGGTGGATATGATTTAGGGGAGAACTTTGCAGAGTAGGGATGATGGTTGGACTTGGTGATCCCAAGGGTCTTTTCCAACCTGAATAGATCTATGATTCTATGTTCTATGATTCAATGAGCACTGCACTTTATTAACTATAATTAAAATGAACACTACATAATGATCCAGATTTTTAAAGCTAGTAGTCCCATTGACTTCCTTACTGCAACAGACATCAAAGAAACCTAAAGTACACACCTAGCTTATCCACAGATTATATAAACCCATACACAGAGTAGCAAAGTCACTCCAGGGAAGGAGGAGAACAAAATGCAGTAACAGAAGTAATACAGAAGGACCACAAAGGGAAATAAGCCACATGGTATCACCAATGTTTTCATACCTACCCTTTTTTACCTGCACAGATTTACAGACTTAGGATTCCAATAAAATGAACAGTCAGATTCAAGTCAGTAATTACCTCATAGAGCAAATTATTTTGTGAGCATTTACAAGTGAATGTTTATAGCATTGTGGACCAAACAAGAAATTTTACAATAAAAATAAGCTGCTATTAAAATAGTTTAGTACTACCTTACTCTGACCAACAAGGAAAGCAAATAAGGATTTAAAGAGATGGACAAATACTGGTTTGTATCATCATCTGAGAAAGCTCAATTCAGTTTCCTTCCACTTTACAGGAAATCAGGAAAAAACCCACCACCTATCCAAAGGCATGCAAATTTCCACAAACATGAATAGCCACAGGTCCAAGAAAGATGAATTTTACCTTCTGGAGAATTTAGCTAAGACCTATAAAACATATTCACAGTTGAGAAAGAATATAATGTTTGGACTGAACAAGAGAGAAAAAACCTCTGTCTTTAGCAAGTATCTGGACGGACTTGGGCTCAGTCTGCAGTACCACACATCTACCTTGTACTACAAAAACCACTGTCACTAGGCATGGAAAAGAGAGACAAGAAAGGGCACCATTTGCTGGCCTCCTCCTGCAGGAGAAAAACCTACAAGCCTTTTGACCTGCTGCTTCATGGAGTACCTCTTCTGTGCCCCTCAGGAGAAAGCTAACATAACAGCAGCCTTATCTCCTGAAACACCTTTCCAAGAGCCATGGGAGAAACAAAACTATTTCCCTTTCTTCTTACTGAAAGGAAGAGATGTGAGCAATAAATCATTTCCACAACCATTCAGTGTACAGCAAAGACTCTTTTTCCCCCAGTAAGGAGACCTGATGACTTGTCCTTCCACAGCAATAGTATTTGCTGGGTAGGAGATAACTGGTAATGTCAGCAATAAAAGAGGAAACTGGCAGGAATGCAGTATAAGCCCAATCCTTCCAGATACTTACCACAGGCCAAGATGTACTGCCTAAATGCTACTATTGGCTATCAACTAGACCTTGCCATTCACTTTTATAGCTACTGAAGGAGAAGAGGACTCAAGTCTTCAGTCTGAAAAAGGAAAGAAAATGTCAGGATTAGAAGATACTAAAAGGAGTTTAAAAAGAAATCTAGCATGCGAGAAATTTTTCTTTAGTATTTCTGGAAACCTTTTCCCCCTCCATATAACCAAATATTCTGTGTCAAAATAGCTGGCATACAGAGTGAATAGATATGGTCCCTAAGACAACTTAGGATAAGATGCACACTGCAGACAATATATCAATTTCTGGGAGGTATAACTGAAAGTTTAATCATAAACTCAGTCAAGAAAGAAGTATTTGTTGCTTGTGACCACTCTCCCATACCTCTCAAAGAGGTTTACTCCTTCTGCAATTAACTAATCAAAATGTGGTACAAGTTGTATCAAACTCCCATTATCTCCTCAAAAAATATTTGGAATACTAGTACAAACACAGAGACAGGAAAATAATGAAGCCTCAAAATTTTGTCATTCTTTGAAAACAAATAGGAAATATCAGCATGAGAGAGCAAGCAAAAACACAACACATGGGCAAATGCCTAAAACATCAAAAAATTGGAAGGCTTTCAGAACACAGTTTTCCAATTAAATTACATAGCCTTTGAGGCTGTGCTGCATCAAATAGATGTTTTCTAGATGTAGCAGTTGGATACCCAAACTGCTGTTTCTCTCTGAATATTTTTCTTGCTGTCTCCATCACCCCCCACTTCTTAGTAGCAATGGAATCTTACTAAGTTTTAGGGTACACTGGCCATGAGTACTTCTGAGGATTTCTGCTTCCACATCACTTTTAACTTTTTTGAGACAAATGCTGTAGAGATACACACTGAACTGGATCAGTGATCTAACCTCATTTTAAAATGCAAAAGGTAAACTTTTAAATCCTATTAATTTACCTGAGCCTCAGCTATATATAGAGCTTCTTCAAACAGAACTAGTGGGAGAGAGAGGCAGAATGGGAACTTCCTAGCCAGCACTGTCACCTTCTGAAAGCCACACAGACCCACAAGTTTGGACACTAAATACATTTTAAAAACACCAAAATACAGTTCACAAACTCTTATTGGTTGGGGTTTTTGTTTGTTTGTTTTGGTTTGGGTTTTGTTGTTGTTGTGTTTGTTTACACTATGTAGAAATCGATATAAAACCAGAAGAATCATGTCAGTGTTTGGGGGGTAAGAGGTAACAAGTTTCCATATATTTTGAACACTTCAATATCAGGTAATGCTATTTTTGTACCAGATGTTCCACAGGGGAAAGTAAGTCTGAAGCTGCCAGCTCTACTGCACGTAAGGACCTGTTCTCAATCAAATATTGTTCCGTCTGCACTATCAGGTGAGGATCAGTGGTAGAACTGCTAGACTTCTACATCACCAGTTATTTATCAGCTTTTAACTGTGCCTTGAACTCCAGTGATCTGATAGTTTGGGGCTTAGACAAGTTCAAAATCTAGTGCTGCGTTACTCTTAAAATACCTGAAACTTGTTTAAGAATAAGAAGTTCAGCTGCCTCAGAAATGAGCAAAAATTTGGTGTTACAAAAAGACTCATTTCTCCTCCAGCTTAGACACAGTACAATAGCATTTGCATTATTGATAAAGCCATCTAATTTTGCATTCAGAACCCAGAATCCAGATCAGCTGGTGACTGTGGACTTTTTTCAAGTAATTTCAGGCCAAAATAATAAGTGAAATAAGAACATTTGTTATTTAACCCATCCCCCCCTTTTCAGACTTGATGGGGGAAGAACACATTTGCAGACACTTCCACGTGTTCCTTTACAAAATTCTGCCTGCTTCATTGCCAAATTACTGTTACCATAGCTTGAGACCTAGTCTTTTACAAACGTTTCCTAATTTTTTTTTTGTTTATATGAGCAAAAAACCTTACTAACCACACAGTAACCTACTAGTAAAGCAACAAATCATGTCAGGAAACAGAAATAATGACAGTAATTCTAAAACTTTCATTAAATCAGTTCTTAGCATGTTCCTGAAACAGTACCAATCTGTAAACCTTCTTTCAGTAATACCAGGAGAGTTTTATAATCTGATTAATGCAAGTCTCCAAAAGCTCATACTCCTATCACATCAAGATTAAAGGCTTCAGAGAACAGCAGCTATTAAAGGAAACTAAGTAGTAAAGAAGCAATCCTTCAGTAACATCCTCAGAGAAGCCACTGCATTTGAAATGATCACCAAAGTGATAATTTAATAAATATTAATTTAACAGATACTGTCTTCCTCTACAACCATCATCTCTAAAACGCAACTGACTCAGGCTGCACAAATTGATGGAGAAACATCTAATATTCAGCACAAGGACAGCCAAATGTGTCCAGATGGGCTTCAGTATTCAGACCTGCAGATGTAAGGGGCCAGCTCATGGGCTGACTACGCCTCTTGCACAGGAGGAAACCAACCCCAGAAACAAGTGGGCTTCTTTGCATTTGACTGTGACCCTGCAGCAGTACATGTGGGAGAGAAGGAAGAGCAAAGGTTAAGAGAGCCACTAAAAACAATACAGTTACAAACTTAAAACAGTTATCTTCCATTTGTAGCACTCTTCCTGGGTAATTCATTGGACAAATAGCGGGGTCTCTGCAGGGACAAACTGCTAAGGCTGGTACCTCAGCTGAAGCACATGTGCAATTAGCTCAGTTTTAATCTAATGCTCTTCTGGACTCCCCACTTAGAAAGTTTTTGAAAACAAGTGGAACTAGTATAAGAACTCATTTTAGCCACTCTGTATGAACATATTCCTGCCTCTTTGTAGTCACTAATTCTAGAAATAACCTTTTAAAGATATCCAGTAGGATCTCAAGATGCTTGTGAAAGTATTTCCTTCGTTGGTTGACATTCACAGATCTCCTAGAGTGATTCTTTTATTATTACTTAGTTGCAGCAAAAATAACATTTTCCACTCACAGCTCCTTCCAACACATCAAAATCTGTCACTGTGGGAAAAAGCTAACTGACCATACAATAGATATTCCACAACTTTTCTTCATTCCAAGTTTTTGCAGATATTAACTAACAGCATATCCTAGACAAGTCAATGTTGCAACACAGCAAACTCCTGAGAATCTCACATCATAAATCTGATGCAATACTATGGTTCTTTTCCAGAATGTTTGTGAGCCAAAATATTGTTGCTCTTTGCTACCTAGAACAAAGCAACATTCTCCCCAGTGGAGTAATTTTGAAGTAAGTTTGGTGTCATTCCAGTTGCGACAGTGGCCTATCAATAGCCTTTTAAAATACTGTTTACATTGAAAATATCACTGTTCTGCTACTAGCAGACCTGCAGTAACTGTGCTTTCAGAGTACTGATACAATATACTGCCAAGTAAAATCTACACACTATCTTTTCAGAGCAAAGCAGAGAGCTGAATCACACGTACAGCACAAAGGTTGCATATCAAACACTACCTGAATTTCTCTGGATTCATTAATGGCGTGTAAACATTACAGCAATAGCCTAGCTTATTAAAAAAAGAGGTTCAAAGTTCTCTTTCTCTTAAGTATGTCCTTATCTTCAAAGTAAGTGATTTGCAAATATTTTCACTTTAAAGTTTTGCCAATGTAGCATAGCTGGTGTTATTTCTATTTATCAAAATAAGATAACTATTTAGCAGACTAGGTTTGCCTACAGTCCACTCACACCCTAAGATCTATAAAATTAAGACTGAAGTCCCAACAGTTTTGTTAAAAATACATCATTCTGTTTCTCTCTACTCCCCAGACTTTCAAGAGAAGGATCCATACAGAAGAAACAACTTTTCCAAGTATTTGGCCATCTCCCATGATATTTGAACTATTATTTTTCAAAAGAGAAAAAGCAACTTTGTCAGCAATCCTAGTTTCCAGAGGTCACTGCCAGATAATTGCAAGTAAAATACTCTCAAGTTGCCACCAAGTATCCATCACTAGACCGATTTCTGAACTGTAAATACATCTATCAAAGCCTGTCTGTTCATCACCACTGGAACAAAGAAACTACTCCCATCAGTTCTTGGTGCTCTAGACTACAGTTGTGACACAGAGTCTGAAGACAACAGTTTATATAGTGGGTTCTACATCACTACATCTACAACTATATCTACAGTGGGTGTATAAGTCTCTTAAGAATTCCATGAAGGAAGGCACAGAAAAAGCAACTAGGTTTTATCTCAAGATTTTTGGCCATTAATGAATATTGGCGGGTTACCTACCAGACACAAAAGCACCGTTTGATCCCATCACATACTTCAGCGGTTAAAGAAACAAAAAAATGAATTACTTTTTAGGTTTACTACCCTACAAAGTGCCTGTTTGGTTGAGACACAAACTGAATCCTCAAGATCTACTTTACAAAATCTGAAACTTACTGTTCCACCAAACATTCATGTTTAAAGTAATGAGCTTAAAGCAAAAGAAAATGAAACAACAAACCCAGAAGCAACAATAACAGAACCCCAACCCTTTTCAGTTGTCTCATCATTGTCCACTCTTGTAACAAAAGCCCCACCAGGCCTGGCCATGGCTGTCAACTCCAGAACACTGTAACCATGGTTGTTAACATCACAAATGTTGCTGATGTCTTATAAACTGTACTTTTACTACAAGTTCTCACCAAAAACATATTATATTCTCTTAATTGCTCAGTATTGGTTTCTAGATCATTCCTCTACCCTTTTTATTCCCCTTGATTAAGTTTAAATAAAGCATTGCAAAACAGACTAATTTTTTTTCCCCCCAACTTTCTGGAAATGTTACAGCTGCAAACCTGTTTCAGGGGAGATGGATCAGACACAGAAGAGCTATATACACTAACACTGAACAGTAATTTCTCTAAAGCAAGTGTATGGAGCACTGCAAAATACTATTTGTTACTCATCTTCCTAATATAGCAAATGAGTACTTGAGGAGGCTGATTAGAATCTAAACAATAACATTTTAATAAAAGGGATGAGTCTTGGAAAGCTTCCCAATATTACATAGCTTCATAAATATTTACTAAGTAAGTCCTTGAAATTCTGAAATTTCTATTTAAGGATGTGCTTAAGGTAATTCACAGGAGCACAATAACACCTTTCAGATGTTCCTGAGACTAAGCAAGCTAATAAAATTTAGATATTTGAATTTTAATACAGTCTAGCAAGAAACATTTTTTTCTGGTATTCTTCTAGACTATTTATAACCTATACTGACATGGGCTATCTAAATAAGAAAGTGTAATTTGAAGTGTCTATGTTTCCCTTCCAACAGCCAGTATTTGGGAAAGGAGTGAAAGAAAAAAAGAATCCAATTAATAAAAGAATCTGAAATGACTTGATGCAAAAGCCTAGAAACGGGTATTTCAAAGAGATTTACTGAAAGAAATTGACTTTTTTTTTTTTCTGTGAGTAAAGCTCAAGCTCTAACAGCAGAAGTGCAAGAAAAAGTCATTAAACCAGCATCTTCATGAAATGTTGGGGTACTAAGCAAATGAGGGGACAGATCTACTATCAGTACATTAAGATCCAAAAAAGAAAGGGATTTTCCAAGTGGAGGGGAGCGAAACATGAGACACACAAATAAAGTGATTTCTTATCCATCATCCTGAAGAAGGCTGAAGGGTGGAAAAAAGCAGGATCTTAACAGTAATAATGTAATAAATAAAATTATCAAATAACTTCATTGCTGAATATTCTTTAAATTGCCAGTTCAATATGCCACGGAAAGAGTGCTCATCTGCCTAGGCACTTGCTTAATGGCATCATCAACAGGTATTTCATGATTCCTAGATAGAGAAGACGCTACCTAGTTCCTAGACTTCTTGCACTGGTCTATCCACTGTCACTTGTCTACACTTATCTTTGATGAGGACACAGAAATTTGACTCAACACACACAACACACATTTTTTCATATGCTACACATTTTTGGCAGCAAGTGTTTACAGCTTATTAGTTTTATTTAGTGGACTTGTGGACAGGTGTAGTCTTTATTGCATTCTGCCTGCTTGCCCATTTTATATTTAGAGAAGTTCTCCTGTGCCAGCTTCTAAATAAATTCTAACATTATAAAATATCTCCCATTTGTTTTAAAGATCTTTCACTGTACCCTAAAAGCATTGGTTTGTATTTTGCCCATTTGTGTACATATCTTCAGTACTCAATAGCAAAAAGCTACAGATTAATTTTCTCTATTAGTTCTCTGCCTAAAACGCTCGTGGAAAGGGTCAGCTACAGCAATCTTTAAAAGATGGCAGGGTGCTTTTATTTCCACAAGATGGACACCTCTGCAAATATTCACATATCCAACCAGAACAGGTATTCTAAAATATTTTTCAACAGACTTGATAATCTGATAATTCATCAGGAAACAATACATCAAGATGTAAAAATTATGCAAAACTAGCATGTTGCCACAAAAACCAGCCATCCACTTTTCAACCATTTGTGCTTTTGAGAGGGGTCCCCCTCCCAAAATATTTCTTCATTAAGTCTGGCTTATCAGTCAATAGTTAATTCTAGTTTTCTGCTAATAATTTAAAACTCCAAGAGTCAAGGAAAAAAGCCTACCACAGGGCATCTCTGACATTTGGTCAGAAACATACATTTCTGTATTTTGTTTCACTTTGGGGCAGGAAGTGGTAGGAGGGAGGAATATGTTAAAACCATTAATATTTTCTAAGCCATTATTTCTAACAAGTAAATATACTGTGTGAAAACAAGTGCTTTGCAAAGAAGACCTTGCAATGAGAAGAACACTGTATTTTGTCATTAGCTTTTAGAACTTTTTTTTTTTTCCAAATAGACTGTGTATGTATGTGTATATATGTATGTGTATGTATATATATATATATATAAAAAATCCTACTCTATCTTACCCCCCCACACCCCTTTGCCCCCATTCTAAGGAAAGGAAATTGTTTCATCCACCACATCCTTGAAGAGCAAATCCTAAGCATTGCCTGTGGAGAGAATTCTACTATTTTAATCAAAGTTATTTTAAAATTAATACAGAATAACATGGAAGCACTGACCTCTAATGTGGCTTTTATATGGATAAATGTACTTTACAGATATCAATATAACATACTTTTTATACAAAATTTCCACACAAATTTTATACAAATTTCCACCCGCAGGTTCTTCCTCCCAGTACCTCCCTACCTCTTAATTTTTAAAACCTAGTAAAGCAAGGAAAAGGTTCAGGAATCAAATGGATGACTCATGCTGCATAATTACAGTATCTGTCCATCCAGCAGCAAAGCTGCTTAAGGAGTGCTCATTTCTACTCCACCCACTGCATTGTACTGGCAAAGTGATTCCAGAAGCTGTGTGGTTGGAATGATCATGGAACTATTCCATCTAAAAAGTAAGAGAATGGGAAGGAGGGTGACTTTTTCCCCCTCAATCAAACTAGTTCCCTCTTCTGAGCCTCTAAAATCATCCAGCTAGCACAGGATGGGACTACAAAAGGAAAAGAGCTAGTTAACTCAGCACCACAATGGTAGAAATACCCTTGGAACTAAACCCCAGAAATCAATTCTTTCTGGATCATTTTCAGAATGGCACGCATATTTTTTTTCTTTATTCTGTTTCTAGAATGCTATCGGTCCAAAGACACAAGTAAAAACAAAAGCAAATAAGCTTCCCATCTTGTGGTCTTGCAGTTTCATTAAATTATAGAAGTCAGGTTTCTTTATCTGTATTAAAATGTTAACTGCTCAGATTAAATGGAACTGCAAAGCGAGCACAAGATCTGAAGACATCAGCTGGGCTCTGTGCATGGGTGCAAGCAAACTTCACTTAAATAAAACTAATCCTATGTTGCAATGCATCTACTGCATTTTTAAATGAAGAAAATTACGGGTATTTGGTGTCTCAGCTTTTTTTTTTTTCTCAATTATATAATTGGTCTGCCTACAAGAAGTTTTCTTTAAGAAGTCTTAATGCATGACTGAAATACAAGCACATTTATATTTCTATTGAAGATGCATAGAAAGGGAAAAACAGGAGAGAAGGACTTTCTGACCACTTACCGAAATATAGGAGTATGACCAGGCTTTGGTTTGTTCCAAGTAAAGTGCGAAGGAACAGAAAGAAATTGGTCTCCAGGCAAATCTTTTTTCAAGCTGTGCTGAGATCCAGAGCTGTCATCAACTGCAGTTTCAAGGGATGATGATAAGTTACCCTGTTCTTCAGGACAGATATCTATTTTTCCAGATAAAGTGGCAGTCTGATCCTCTGAGGTCTTTCTTGTTTTTAGAGGAATATCAGTCTCTGTACAACACTGAAATGGTGAAAGGCCAGAATTAAGGCCTTGTACATTATGAATTGAAGTGTTTAGCCACGTGTCTTCTGTTATGCTTCCTCTGGGTGAATGGCCAGGTGATGGAGTTGGAGAATGGTGAGGAGAGAGAGAACCTGCATAGCAAATCTCAGCACTGGAGTGTCGTCGTTTCCCACAGGGGGATGTAGGTCTTGATGAGGGCCTTGATGTTGGTCTAGGGCTTAGCCAATTTTCATCAGTAATACTATTTCTTGGAGAATGACAGGGAGACTGTCTAGGTGACAAGGCATGCCCAAACCCATAAGGCTGCTGCCAAGTTTCATCACTGGGACCTCTTGGAGAACCACCAGGAGATGCCAAAGGAGAGCCAAGGGTAAATCGAGCAGCTGCTTCGTTTAGCTCCGAGTCTACATCGTCATAAACATGGGAAATGGATTCGCATGAAGAAGCATCTGAAAACCAGCTCCTGGACGAAATGCTGCTGGCAGGGCTTGGACTAAGGGATGATTCCCTATATGATGGCTCAAGAGGAAGATAGAGATGGTCCCGTGAAGGCCTTTCCATATACTCATTTTCTGTGCCATTTGTGTGCAATTCATCTTCATTGGCTTCAATCCCTTGGTGACAGTTAGGTGAAATAGATGTAATTTGAATACTAGGGCACTCAAAGGGTTTGGGTCCACCTAGTGGACTGTATTTGGATTCTGGTACCTCACAAGTTCCTTCATAGTTCTTGTGACTCTGAAGTCTTGTAGGTGGTGACAGAGGAGAGGAGTGAGACTGCAATCCATGGCGAGGAATACAAATTGGCTGATTTACAGAGGATGGTGGTTGGTCTACATTAAAGATGTATATGGATGCATAGTCATCTGACTCAAGATCTGAAAAAAAAATAAGAAAAAAAAGAGGAACACAGTGAGAATAAAGTATTTGGAAAACGCCATAAAAAAATTCCCTTTGTCTCCCGGGTATGGCCAGTTTTCAACATCCTAGGCATTTCCCATTATGCTAGCCACACTAAATAAAGCTAATTCTTGGTTTTTCCCCAACTATAATTACAGCTAAATATGACTACAGCACAGTTTTCAGTCATGAATCTTGTTTCCAATCAGATTCCACCATTTATATACATCTTCAGAGGCAGAATATACAATACACACAGAAAATGGGCTTAAAATCTTGAAAGGACCTAAGCTGGACCACTCAATTAAAAACTTAGCTTTCATAACCACATTCCATTCATAATTAAACATTTTAAATAATAATCCATAATATTTTTAACATTAATGTGATTATGATACTTTCTGCAAGCCTACTAGTCAATAGTTAAAAGCACTGGAATATCACATATATCATGTTTATCTACTTTAACACTACAAAGCACCTTACAGTGACTCAAACTTCAATGAAGATTATGAACAACTAAAAAAAAATAATCAAAAGAGGACTAACAAAGAATATTGTTAAAGATATTATGAAGAATCTTATTTCAATGATCTTTCTTGATTGCTTAGAAAACTCTCAAGTTCCCATCCAACAGAAAGGCATTTTTCAAGTGCAGTCTCACAAAGTTTGAGCACAAATTGTTCAGCATAAAAAGGCAGAATAAAATATTCTCAGATCGCACAAGAAATTAGCCAAAATACCGGAAATATTCCAAAGAAAGACAAGCAATTGAGAAGGAGTGCAGGTCCAGTTAACAAATTGAGCAGCTTTGTGTCACCAAACTGAAACAGATTTTCTTGCCCCACTTCTCAATACTGAATTAACTGCCAGTATGAGACATTTGTCTGAAATGAACAGAAAATGCAGCTTTTTTCTTATTTTGTAACCACTGTTTCCACTCTGGTTTCTTTCCCTTTGAAAAACAGAGGCCTTCCCCTCTCTAATTATAGAAAATATGCATACAGGAGACCTCAGGTAGTTCACTAGTTTATCATCTCCTAGCAGATGAAATTAAATTTACTTGGACCATCCCCACTAGACACTGAAACTAGTTTCAAAATCTGTTAACAGTATTGTCTCCACAACCTGAGTAATTTGTTTTGATGTTTAATCACTTTAAGAGCTTTAGACTTTTCACTAACATTTAACATCATCATTAAAATTATACACTTTCCAGTGCTTTGTGTATTTTTTTTAATCTGTTTTTATCAGTAGCAGGGGATTATTATGTAGAAGCATAAATGTTTCTGCAAACTAAAATGCTCCTATGTCAAATGTGATGATGAGGCACCATATTAATACAATTATTTTCCATAAATCCAGACCGAATAACATCATTTGCATCTCTGGGTATTAGCTTTTTTTTTTTTTTAAATTGGTTTTATTTTAGGTATCAGTAGAATATTCATTCTTGTTCTAAAAGAAAACTAGTCTCTCTCATAATCAGATAAAATATCCAGACAGGAAGCTATCTATTTTAGGCCTTTCCATGATGAAAAAAAAATTAGTATATTAATGAAGTAATTCTATTACCAGTTTTGCTAACAGCAATCAGCTTAAAATTAACTAAAACAGAAACAAAACAAAACAGCATCTCCTCAGAGACAAGTAAGTATTTTCAAACGGATAGCAAGGATACTGTTACCAAGGAACAGACTATGTTCATTAACTACTATTATATGTTTTAAGAGAAAAAAAAATTGTACAGGTTAATTTCTAAATATGCGTACACTAAAAGGATACGCAGGAAGGACTATTTTGTATATTGCACAAATAGTTAACACAAGGTCACTGTGCTGAGCACTATCAAAACTGCATTTTCCTATCCTTTTGCCAGGATAACAAGCATTTTTTAAAACTTAATTTGGGGACTTTTTTGCAGTTTCCCATCACAAAACATGAAATGCAGACAGTAGTTAGTTGCATGTTTCCCATATTTATCAGTATATTAATGTGCAAGATCACAGATGTCCTTGTTTCCTAATTCATTATTAGTATTAGAAGCATAGGTCAAGGGAGAAAAAAGGAAACCAAAGAAAAGCAATTACCCAGCTACTCAAAACTTAGATATAAAAGTTACAGGTACAGACATTTTGAAATAAGAACAATGTTACAGAAAAACACTTTCAAGTCTCCAAGTCCTGTGTGTAACCATTTACTGTCATTAATGGCTTTAGAAACAAAGCAGCACATTGTTTATGCTAAAACTCTCACCATTGCTAAGAGCCCTATTTCTCTTGCAGCAATAATAAAGAAATCTTAAAATATTTAAGACAAATTGTCTACTTTCAACGTCACTGTGATTTATAAAAAACAGATGTACATTGAAAATTTAAGTTTCGTGGAGGTGAAAAGATGAGACTAGCACAGAATTATCAACACCAGCTGGAAAGAACCGGGGAAGAGGAAGAGAGGCAGGGGAGTACTCTTCTGACTCAGGCTTCTTTGGTCCCTCTCCACAACAAATAACTCCTAATGAGTTTGGCACCTTTCTCTCCCATTACCCCTCCCCAGCAGCATACATACACACACAGCAAAACAGGAAGCTAGAAACCTAGAGTAAGAACTATGCATCTAATGAACACCAAATCCCAAAAGCATGGTTAAGGCTGTGGAAACAATGTATTTTGAAATCTAAATCACCCAACCCATTTTCAGATGCAACCAAAAAACAGGTGGGTTTCTTTTAGTTTGTGCACACCAACTCTCCCCCTTGCAGTCATGCCTTAAAATAACAGGTTAATTGCTCATACAAAGGACAACAACAAATCACATCGTTAATTCTACTAGACTGTTTACCAATTCTTACTCTTGTCCAATTAAAGACTGTAGAGAGAATCTAATCTGGAAGAGCCCTCTTACCAATCTGAAGGAACTAGTAAACATACAAAGATGGGTATAACTTGGGTGAAAGAAATGGGAATAAGAAAAAGAAAGAAAAAACAAAACCACAATGCAAGGCTTCAAGAAAGCAGAGGGTAAACAAACTCAAAGAAGTCTCACAATAGGCATGAGCAAGGCAAAAAAAGAGCTATGGAGAAGCCCAAGGCAAAAAATGGAGTTATGGAATTGTGGTTACTTAATAGGAAAGCTATTACATACAAACAATCCTATCTGAAGAGGAAAGACAGTAAAGAAGTGAAGTTGACCAAGTCATGAGGCCTTCATTGCCCATAAAATATAAGAAAGCAGTATTCAATAAATAGAAACTAGGTCAAATTACTAAGGTAGAGCATAAAAACTACCAAAAGTACATGGGGGCAAATCACTAGATAGGATAAATACAGCAAAATATACAGACGAAAAGCAGTACCATTCACAGCAAAAGCCTGCCATGACCCTGAAAAGCAAGTGTGTTAAATGCTTTTTCTTTAGTAAAGTCAAGTGAATAAATTCCAAACAAAGTTAACAGCAATGCAAAGTAAAGAAAACTGGACTAAATAAAAGGTTAAAAAGTAATGAAGAATTATGGGCCAATAAGTTTAACTTCAGTTTTAGAAGTAGTATTAATAGTTTATTTGTTCCAGGAAGCTTTTAAAAAGAAGACAGGGAAACAAAACAAGGAGTCAATGTTTGCTAAGAACAAAACTGCGTCAAACAAATTTTGGTTTACAATTGAAGAAAGAGGTCTTCTGGATAGCTAGCACAGAAAGAAGCTCAGCTTTGTTTTAACTTACTGAGACTTTTAACACTACCATGCCTGGAGAAGCCACTGAGTCTTTAGAAATTTAGTGAAGGCTTCTTCCCCACTCTGCTGAGATCAGGTTTACTACTGTGGGATCACAAGAGTCAGCAGATGGGCTATATTTCCATTGTGCATATAATCTATATAAAGCTGCAGACTTCTATTGCAATCTTACATTAGGCCTCTGTGTCATCCTTTATCAATAAGGACCAGAAGGTCTGTCGCTTTGAACGTACATTTGCCCCTGCCTGGACACAGACCACTTTACAGAAGCTACTGTTCACTACTGAACAATGCTGGCTCATCCCTTACTAAGCTGCTAACTATGCTTCAACATAAGCTAACTGGAGAATATAATTAAATAATATCCACAGCAACTGCTCCTGAAGTACATTCTGCTTGCTGTCTGCCATATCAAACTGCACATTCAGGACTAGTGAGGCTTTCCCACCAGTTGTTCACCCCTCAGCGATGTACTGGCACAGACTATGTGCAGCTGTGCAGTGAGCCAGATTTCTCCACAAAAGGAAGGTCAGTTACTATTAAATGTCTGAATACAAGCCCCATGCCAAAATTATCTGAACCACTTCATTATTCTAGGTTTGTAAGCCCATAAACAAACAGGTTCAAACAATAGGAGTTGTTATAAGGTACTAAGAAAGTGCAACACGACCTAGGCCTTTATAAAAATACTACTGCGAAAACAGGATCAGTAATCAAGTCCTTTAAATAGCACGAGGGAAGACTTGAGCATTGCCACAGACATCATGTGTGTTCTCAGGCAAGTCATATAATCTGTTTCCACTCCCAAACTTTAAAAAGAAAAAGAACTTCTGCTTTTCAGTTCTGTCATGACAGTCACCCATATCACTTTCTGAACACAACAGTATGGTAAAGAATGCCACAGAAGTAGCTGTAAATATGAACAAAACGCATATGCAGTTCCATTTTAAAAAATTCATTATCCTACTGATTTGCAGCAGTTTATGTATTTCTTGGGATGAAAGAGAACTCTTGATCTTCACAAAGAACCCAAAATATCCAATAGTCATAGTTTTCCTTTTGTGCACTTTCAGACAATATATCAGAGTTCTTGCTGGTACACTACCACACTAAAGCTCTATAATTGGATATTTAACTCCAATTTTCTATTGCAACCTTTAAGTTCTCCCAGGACACTTCCTACAAGCTTAATCATTAACTTAAACACAAGCCAAAAAAAAAAACAAAAAACAACCCATAGAGAACATAATAATGTATTAGTTTAATCATAGAATCATTAAGGTTGGAAGGCACCTTAAAGATCATCAAGTTCTAACCCCCTGCCATGAGCAGGGAACCAAGTTTATAAGGAGTATAATTGACTAGGAAGCCACCAAATGTGGTACTAAGAAGTATAAACTGTGAAAACAAGACAGCAAGGTGGAGCAGGGGGAAGACATCCTTATAGACCCAAGTTTTGCAATACACACAACAGTAGTGCAAGTTTAAGCTTTCAGAAAAGGATTATTTATATCAACTGTCATCTTAGGAAGCAGTTCTCCCAGTGATTTTGTGCTCTGTTTCATATTCATATCAGATAACTCAAAAAGGAAAAAAAAAAAAAAATTACTTCAGTCAGTCATGTATGTTAGAGGCAGCTCTATTGTGCCCATCAGAATTTCACTTGTTTTCTTGTGTTAAGCAAGAACACTGGAAATGTAGAAGAAAAACAAACTCCTCAACAGTAGGAGCTTGTCAACGAGTCTTTTCCAAATTCTAGTCTGGATGACAATACCTTATCCTTGGTAGAAACATAGAAGAATAATGAAGCTGCACTAGTTTACAATAAAATAAGAACATACTGGCTCTCAGGGTGTAGCTACATGTTAAGTTTTTTTCAGCAGTAACTACCCTCCCACGCACACTCACATACAAAGGGGGAGGGGAAAAGAGAAGAGGTATTTTTAACCCAGATGATTTTGGCAATCAGATTTGCAGTGTACTAACATAAACACCTGTAAATATATAAATGACAGGATGGCAAACTCTAGGACATGGGAAGAAATGAGCAATCAGGACAGGAACTGAAGGTGTTTTCACTACCAATAAAAATTTACCATGCAACTACACACTTAGGCCATAGCCTGGTATGCATTTAAAACTAGAACAGCTGCCTGAGTGTACATCCAGCTTCACTCTGAAGTAGCAGAATTAAGTTCCAAATAGGGAAATAAGAGTAATGGAATTTTATCCAGTGTTTAAGAAAAACACAAATGAACACAAAAATCAAATGGATCTGTTTAAGCCATAAGCACATTTCAGAAAATTACGTACTTCGTTGAAGCAAATTGAGCTAACCTAAATTGAAGTCTTTTCCTTTTCTTACATAAATTCTCATGATCTTTCCTAGCAGAGTGCTTTGAGGTACTTTGATAAAAAGTGATGTACAAAGCAGGTAAAGAATCCAGCTTGTAACTGTAAGGTTTAATAAGAATTAATCATTCTAGATTCAGTTACAAGAACAGAAAATAGCAAAGGGGAGTGCTGGGCAATGTTTATACCTGTGCCTTCTGTAGCTCTCCTGGTACTTCTGGTTGACTATGAAGCATGACTTTTAATTTCATCCTTATAGAGCCTGTGGTTTGGTATTTAATGTTTACTCATTAATACTCATAACAAGTTAAAAAAATATATTTTTTGATTTAAAAAAACACAATCCGAGTTTTACAGGCTCCTCTCTGCTTCCTCTTTTTCTCAGCGACTATGTAATTCAAGAGCATTTTACAGCTTAATACGCTTGTAGACAAAACAAAAGCTGTTGCCCTCGAGTTTGATGAAGCCTCATTTGTCATTCAGTGTTAGAAAGTCAACTTAACGTGACCCAGTAGTTCAGAGATATTAAGAAATACACCACGGCCTTTAGAGAGATTCTTAAAATGACACAACACACCCATGCAGCACTTAGGAACACACAGTAGTAAGAACCTATTTGTCACTGCTATTCTGAAGATCACATACCTTATTCTATATCATCAGTTAGAATTTGTGAAAGGCGTGCAGCCCTGCAGTTCAAGAGCATCTGGTATGTGTAGGCATAGAGAGAAGACTGAGCAGTCCCAAACTGGGGCTGACCCACAAGAAGAAGACTGAACATAAAGATAAGTGAGGACATTAGATGGAAGAGAATAAGGGAATTTTGTGCTGTAGTTGACAGGATTCTTGGTATTGCAGGCCAATTTATCATCCACAACCTAATTCTTCCTTTGTGGGGGCAAAACTAAGAGCCTCTATGAAAGGTTCTCCAGTTATTCAAAGTTCTGTTTTATGTTGTACCTATAAACTGAAATCCTCACCTAACTACCTACATAGATGCCATTACCAGTGATAAACTTCTAACACCAATGAGCTGGCTGGTAGCAACTGCTGCTCTATACAGACATCTCCAGGTTTACAGTATGCTCCAGTCCAGAATCAAGCACTGAGCAGAACCCAAGTTTCCAATACCAGAATGCTTAAGTAGGGCCATAGCAAACAGAACACAACAGAAGCGTGCAAGAAAATGGGTAGTGTCTAGGACAGTATGGTAACATACGCTGAAGTCTTAGTAAAAACTGCTAGAAAAGGAATACAAGAAGTCGAGGTGAGAATTTGGAGTGGGGAGGCACTGCACAGTGAGAGGAAGGGAGACCAAAATGGGCGTATGTCACTTTCTGTTTATCAAACAGAGAGTGGCACAGAGGCCAAGAACCGGTATTGATAGTATCTGAACAAACTAGTTTGGGAACCTTTAACACCTCAGCAAAATTACACTGTACTTCTGCAGCTGTCCTACAACATGACAGAGGGCAAACCACTCCACAGCAGGCACTCCCACCGTATAGTTAACTCAGTATTTTAAATCATTAATATTGCAGATTTTCACAAATATATTTTACAATACAGCGTTAATGTAGACTTCAGGTACATGACTCTCAAAGGCTGTGTACATCAAAGGACTGAAATGAGCCAGAATGATAATCTGAAACTTTCCTGTTTTCCCAGCTGCTTACATAAATGTAGAATCAGAAACACCTTGAGTCCACTTTGCTTAGATTGACACAGTAAGCATAACTGGCAGAAATAGGAATCAAACAGCCAAATGCGAAAGGGAAGAATCAACCAGAGCATGAATGCCATTTTTTCAGCAATTTTCACAATGATCCCCCAAAATACAAGGGAGACTAGGTCAGCATGCTGTGCCACATGCAAGCCCTGAAACTTTGCATCTCTCTGTAGAGTCCTAAAGAGCTTGGGATTATTCCAGCAGGAGTGGAGGTTTCATCAAATACTGTATGTAGTCAGCCCAACCTCGCATCCCCAGCCAAAAAAGCTAGATAATTTGAAAGTCAGCCACATTTGCTCTCAAAAGCCAAAATTTGACAAATTACACTGATGAAATAGAGAGACTCTGACCTAAGTTAAAGAACCTATACAAAATACAAAATGTTGACAGATTTTCTTAGTGGTTCTTTGGATTAAATCACACATTCTCTTGTGGCCTTCCCACTTGACTACATTTGTCCCAAATGACACTGGTAAAGCCTTTTGTAGTCACACAGTTACTTCAGCTCCTCATCTCCTTTGTGTTCCTGATTTAGGGAACAACTAGTAGAAAGCATCTAAGATACACAAGTAGCTGTAAATCATAGCAGACATTATTACAGCCCATTATGCAGCCATCAAAAGCAGTAATCATTGTCACTAATGATTAATAAATGCATCCTGAATGTGTTGTCAGCTCATCATTCTGTTTTTAGAGTATGTTTTCATTTTGGGTATGAAGACACAAAGGTCTGGTTACTACTAAAACAAATTTGGTTGGAAGGTAACAGTTTGTGCCCTATCCCAAGTATGATCAATCATAATCCCATTCCCTCTCCAGTCCAATACAAACGCTGCTTATCACTGAATTTCTGTTTAAATGTTCTTCCCTTTTTTTTCTGTTTACCAAAATGACTTAAAAATTAAAACCTGGAATCAAAAGTGACATATCTCACAGCATTTGTTCCTAAAAGGCAAAATTAGCAGTCACTAAAACATGGAGACACTAATTTAACAGTGAAATCAAAGCTATTTTCCTCCTGAAATCCTGAATAACCTAACACATAAGAAAAGATATTGGTTTGAAAGGATCTATGAGTAAGTCTGAAGAGGAATATTTACAAGATTTCTAAAATAGCCCTCTCAACTAACCTGTTAAAAAAAAAACAAACAGAAAAATCCAACTCCATCCAGCAATTTTTTGCTATATTAAAAATATTTCTCATTTTTAGAAGTGATGACTAATCTCCAGAATGCTATTTGAGAAGTCATTTTTAAACAAGCAAACACTATTAATGTAAATGAATAATATGATTTTACATTTCTTGGATTAATAAACTAGCTCTAAGTACCTGCTCATGTTTCTACCTACAAATGGCATTCATGGAGGCTCAAAAGAACCTTTTGTTTCTGCTTTAAAAAAACAAACCAAAAACAACCAGACAAAAAAAAACAAATCACAACAAAACAACAACAAAATCACAACACAAACCCAAACCAACCCCAAACTTGTATTTTCATCAATTTACTGCTGAAAGGTCATGGTTTGTAGTCAGATCCCAGAAAGCTGATTTTACTCTCCTTCCTCAAGTATCAGGACTGGGCCTTCCAAAGAAAAGTGACAAAAGTATCTTCTATCACATCTATCATCTTTTTTCTGAAAAAGTAACCATAAATATTCAATGCCACTGAGACATTTATTCAGAAGAGCCATGTAAATGGTGAAGTTCAGCTCTTAACTCATGAGATGTGCAGGCCACAATGCAACCTGAAAGCATGTTTATCAACCAGTTCTGCACTCCTTTGGATTTAAGCTGACCTTCCCTGAATGACTTTGAATAGTTCCACTATTTTTTAGAAGTTGTATTTTGCTGGTATTTCACAAGAATACTCACAAATGGGCATACTAAAGGTAGAACAGAATGTTGGCTTGCTCGTTTGTAAGCTTGCTCCTGCCTTGCAATTTTACTTAGCCTTAATGATCATTTCACTCATCTTAAATTCCACTGTCATTTGAACCCCACATGGCATGCCTGGACAAATGCAAGGACTTGGATGTTGTTTTACAGGCTGGGCTTACTGCCAAGTCTGCTCCATGTACTTCCCTGGCCCACTAGGGCAGCTTTAGGCAACAACTCCCATATTTACGTTATTGCTGTGAACAGCCAAACTGCTGCTTACTATTGACACAGGCCCAATCTTTCATTTCTCACTCATTCACAGCAACATTACTTATTTGGCTACTCTTCAGTGGGATACAACAGTTGTACAATACAAGCAAAAGGAAAAAGACCGTAATGTTTTAAGCACAGGGCTACATTTTACTTTGAAAAGGGAGTTTATTTCCAGTTTTCAGAAATATGTAAGATAAAAGCACTAGCACAAATGCTTTTGTACCTGCCTATCCCAACACTCAGGATTTTTTTCCATTTGCACTGTGTCTGTAATTCAGATGGGAGAGTGGACAGAGGGTGAGGTGCGACTATGAATTCACACTCAAAATAAGTGACATTTTCTCAAATGAGAGATCTTTTCAAATCCCTGCACTACATAGTTACTCACTACATAGTGATTCTCGATGCACCATGTAGCGATCCAAGAACCATATGCCAAACCATAAAAGTCAAGAAACAACATCAGGTGCAACTACAACTGCCTTGCAACGGCACACAAGAGAATTTGGTATTTTTCCAGATGCTCTTGTCCTTGTCAAGCTTTATCCAACTAGGCAACACTTCACTTAGCTAGTATACAGTGAAACAGCACAACATATTCAAACATGCCAGCTTCCCAAGATTACCATCCTAATCTGTTACTCTTAATGGCTAGGCAACTTGGACTCCACTGATACCAGATTTTACTGTAATACACATTTTCCTTTGGTTCTTCCTCAAGTGTCTCTCTAAGTTACCTTGAAGTCGAAAGGTTCTTGTCACAAACCCTCTATTTTTGGCCAGATGCAGCCGTTTGGTTTTCCCTCCTCCCCTCCATCAAAAGATTATATAACCACAGCCTGTGACTGATTTGCATTGTGTCCCTGCATGCCAGTCTTTTACATGCACAGATACCAGCATCCACTTGCTTGTAAAATAAAATTAGAGTTACTTAACTTTCCTGAGGTGATGGTTCCTATCACAGTTCATTAAATACTCAATATCTAATAAATAAACAAACATTTCTGTTTAAAAACATAATTATAAGTCTAAAGGAGGAAAAAAAATATATTTTTTCCCCTTCATTGCTTTCTTAAAGTTGCACCAGTTGATCCTAGTCTTAAGCCACACTTAAGCACACTTTTGTATAACATATATTTACAGACCAGCACCGACAGCTGTATTTATATGGATTACTTCAATTAGATGTACTAACCACAGTCACCATCTTGTGCAAAGACTTTCTCTCCTACCCATTTATATAGGCAACCGAATCTAAACAGCATAAGAAAGACCTTAAAAAGGAACACATCTTCAGGTAAACCAAACAGGTGTGCAAGACAGACTGTTAAAAAGACTTTAGAAGATCATGTCTTATGAGCTTCTCTTACTCAGCTAAGAAAAGCAAACTTTGTAGCAGTTCTGGATCAGAAGTATATGATCACAAAAATTAATTTCACCAAGAGCAGCCCTCACAATCAGCTCACATCTCAAGTTCACAAATATTGACAGCATCCAGCCCTCAGTTTTCCACTGCCTGATCATGAGACTACTCTCTTTCCTACCAGAAGTGGACTTTCTTAGTATTGCTTACCTTAATTACCATCCTAGGGAAAAGAACAAAAAGTTCAAGCACACTGCAAACTTCTGTAAACAGCTTACACTGTTTTCTGCTCTCTACCAACAATCCCTGACAGCAACACCTGTCACGAATACAGATTTAAGAAGAATAACTTGCATATTAACAATCAAGGCAAAGCTATAAATATTAGTATTGTGGTGATATTTCAGTACAAATCATTAGTTTTAAGGCTTTTTCTGCATATCTAATTTAAATGACACACATAGTGCTAGTTTCTGCTACAGAGAACTCTGCCTAGCTCCTGAGGAAAAGGTGCCCACGTAACACATGGACATGAGGTAACTGCTGAGTTAGGGAGCAGCTCGCAGATGCTCACAGGGTAAGAAAGTCAGACACAGAAACCTTAAAAAAAAAAAGGATCATGTTATTACTTTGACAGTCAGAATGTCAAAATGTGTATTTAAATCTTGATATTTAGTAACAGCCTCAAACCAATAAGCTAATAAACTCTAAGCTAGAGGGGAAAAAAAAAACCAACAAAACACCTCAAAGAAGAACAAGATTATAGTAGTTTTCAAATAAACTAAAGATCCAAATCCACATATACTGTCCTTATCCAGAGTGAGGCTCCAGCTCACAAAGATGTTTTGAATTGTCAATAAATTCATCACAGAACTGGGATATTTCTCATACTTTTCGTACCATACTTCTCAGGAGAAAAGTAAGAGAGATTGTGAGATTCATCTGTAACAATATTACTAAATAGTGTTACTTAACCAAATATTAAGTCACAGGAAATACGAGAACCCCTTTTCAGCTTGTTTCATAGTTTCCAAGAAAATAAAACAGATATTATGAACCAGGAGTCCAATAAGGGTACTTCTATCAGCACTTTTAAAGCCCTCATATTTTGGGAAAATAAATTAACATAATCAACCAATGATGATTACTTATACTGAAAGATAATATGAATTTATCGTCCTCTACTTCTTAATCCAAGTACTACATACCCCAAGTTCTTTAAAGGCCCTTACCTTGTAAAAACTAATTCTTTAAAATAGAGGATGAACTATTAAAATAAAAATTCAGCTAAAAAAAAAATAATAATAGCAACTTGCATTTGCCCCTCTTTTGCACAGTTTGGCATTTAAACAGTGTATCACAGCCTCAGCAGAGTTTTGTTAAAACGTAGTGTGAAGACCTTAACATAGTATATTTGCTTAATGCTTACTAAATTCTAGGCAAACTTCCCAAAATTATACTGAATAGTATTGCAAAACTGGGTAGGTGAGGGTATGGGGCATCACTAGACAAGTATTCAAGTTAAATTCAATTATTCAAATGTCACATATTGCATCTCAAAAAAATAATTAAAAAAATGAAACACGATGGCACCTCAAATCCATTAATTGACAAAGTTACTTAAATGACAGTCTATCTCAGTAGAGTGTACAGGACCTGAATGATACTGTAATTCAAATGCCTTCTTAGGCATTTAAAATGCAACTGATACAAGGTGGCAAGATGCAATCAGATGCTACCACAACTAAACAGTTTCCCAAGAAAGGGTATACCAAAGAGACTTGGTTCACTTCTCCATGCTCTGTGTCATTACCTTTGGGCACTGGAGGCCTGAATTATCTTGTCAGAAAACGATGAGGCACATTAGTACCTAGAACTGCAATGCACTGTTTTGAGTGCCAATCAATATAAAATCATAGTGATAATTTCTTTCTTCTTTAGCACAAGGACACTAAACTATAAGAGAAAAAAAAAGACCAAGATTTTGCAGATGGTGCTTAGCACCCAAGTTCCACTTAAAAGCAGCTGAAGAGGTTTTGATAATCTCTTACTCAGCAAACACCTGAGCAGATTTTTACTTCAGTTCACGAGCTACATGAAATGGACTATCCCTTTGATTTCAAGTGAAGCGTGCTGCAAATATTGCAATATTACACTACAGACTTTTAAGCATCTTTAATTCATCTTTCATGCACTCCCCTCTGCAGCAGGAACTACAACTTTCAGGTGAAATACACAAGCAATACTGCAGAACCTAAGTCTCAATTCCTGTCACTTAACACAAATCTAAATATGCAACCCACTGAAATTGTTCTGTATAACAACTCAGAATCCCAGCTGATTTAACTTCTCTAATTGTCCTTTTAATGTCATAAAAAGGCTAAGCCACTGCCTGAGACTAGCATTTTCCTAGTAGTTCAGAAATCAAAAGTATATTAAATGAAAGACAAGTTCACTTTTTCTTTCAAATAAAAATTAATATATATATACTTACATATGTACCTATATAAAATAATAAAATCCTCACAACACTACAGTAGTCTCAGCATGAACAGAAGCATTAAGGTAGATTTCCATGTTATTTACACAAGAACTAGACACTTCTTTCACAAAGATGCCAATCCCAAACTTCTAGAGATATAGCATGAAGCATCAGAATGTGTTTTCAAGCATTCTACATCACCATGGAAGACTGTAATTTTAATATTATTTATTTCAAATTAAGCAACTTTCCCTGTGATCTCCAAGTTTTATTATTAGCATACGTTAGGAAAAAAAAAGTCATCCACAAACAACCAAAAACCCTTACTTTGCCGCACAACTGATTGCATCATTGAAGCAAGTGATACTGGATTAAAAAAATATAAACTTTAGGGAGATCAAAGAACTTCTGATGATCTAATATATTTGCAAGAGGGAGAAGGGAAATATATCACATTTCCAGTATGGGTCCTCTCTTATACACAATCTAGTTCTTTATATGTGAAATATATGGGCATAATAAACAGCTTAACTCTGGAAATCCTTTTGATAGAACACCTGAAGGCAAGAACACTTCTGACCCTTTCACCTGAAGGCCACATCTGTGCAGAGCAGGCGAAATCATCTCCAGTATTCCACAAAACAGTGAAATTACTAGGTTACAGATGCTGGATTTCTTACTGATATCTACAACAAACAAATCAGTTCATGGTCCCAATACGACATTTTCGAATCTGCCTTTTATTAACTAACCAAGCATGGAAAATTCTCTATATTCAGAGCAATATCTGATCTGCTTGTTAAAGAATACTACCAAAATACAAATATTACAGAAGTGAAATGAGTACCACTAGTATTTTCAGTTTTCTGAGCAACTTGTTTTCTCAATCACCTCTATCATTGGCAGAGGATTATAATTTAGACTACTAGTTTTACGTGAAAAGAATAGAAGTAGGGGCATCATAATTATTTCTGTTGTAATTTGTTAACATTCCCCATTGTTTTCATATGGTACTGCAACACATTTATTTGGCTAGCAGAACTGAGGCTGCCTTCCCAAAAGCACCATCTGCTATTCCAGTAAGTTGGAAAATCGGCAAAGAAAATCTCCCATTACCTGAAGGAATCTGTAAACTAAGTCTTAGCATCAAGAAAGTCAGAAATCTTCTAAGAAATTAATACCAAGTGTTCACAGACTGTATAAAACAATTTTTTTCTAATCAACTTATGCAGACAACAGAGTCAGAGAACAAAACAACATGGCTGCATCATCTAGCCTGGACACAATCATGTTTCAGAGCTATCTAATCATCTAACCAGTCAGACTTAAGACGCTCCATTACCAATTAATACTTATTTCAAGTAGGTCAGAAAAATGTACACAGCCATCGAACTCTGGTACAACTGCACAATGCACAGCTGGCTCTTACTGATTCCCAAATCATCACTGACAGGGAACACTATTTTCTGCGATTGAAAGAATTACAGGGGTTTTTAAACGGGATTTTCCGGTTCCAATACGACGAGAGAAAAAAAATGGAAGTTCTCTGAAATGTGTGTACGTACTCGTACACATGGACCGAAAGAGACCTACACGTTCGTGTACAAAGTTTGTAAGAATACACTGGAGCACACACGATGCTTTAGGAACGGGGGAAACGTTAGGCTGAAACTTTCCATCGCAAGAGCCCCCGACAAGTCGAGTCCAGCACCACGAACGTTCTGCTGCTCGGCGCCCTGTGCCGGATCTAGCGGCTGGCCCGCCGGGAGCCCCCGCCGGGAGCCCCCTCCCGATCCCCGCGACACCTCCCGGGCTCGGCGCCGGTGCCGGGGAGGGCGGGCCCCCCCGGCGCTACCTGCGCCAGGCCCACCCGATCCAACCCGCCCCCCGCCTCCGCCAGAGCCGGGGCCTCCCCCCCGCAAAGCCACCGCGCCCCGGGGGAGGCTCCTCACGCACGACGCCAGTTCTTAAGTTTCTTTTCCCGAAGAAAGTTGTAAGGGCGGCCAGAGGCCCGGGGAGCCCCGGCCCAGGCCCCCTCAGCCCTGCGGTCCCGCGGGCGAGCGGAGCGGCGCCGGGAAGCGGCCGCAGCCTGAGGCAGGACGGACGGCGCCGCTTCCCCCGGCTCGGTCTCGAGCGAGCGGCAGCCCCCCCTGCCCTTACTGGGAGGAAAACAGGAAACCGACCCCCCCCGGCCCCGGCCCCGGCCCAGCGCCCGCGACCCGGCTGCGGAGGAACGCACCTGCAGGCCCCAGCGGCGGCCCGGGGCCGGGCTGCCCGTCTTCCCCGAAGATCAGCCTGAAGTCGAACTCGTCGGTGGCGCCGCAGTTTGCCGTAGTCATGGGTTTGGCCGGCGAGGCGAAAACGAGCAACCCCGTCGCCCTGCCGGGCCGCGCCGGGCTCCCGCCGGGCTGCGCTGCCGCCGCCGCCCCTCAGGGCCGCCTCATAACCCCCCGGGCCGCCTCGGCCTGAGGGGAGCGCGCGCGCGCGGGGCAGAGGAGGCGCGAGGCGGGGGGGGGGAGGCGGGCGGCGCGAGCGGCTGCGGCCCCGGCGCGAGCTCCCGTGCCTGCCTGGGCGCCTTCTGTCAGCGGGGGGAGGGGCGCCCCGCTACGGGCCGGCCCGGCCCGGCCCCGCCCCGCCCCGCCCCGCCCCGCCTCGCGCCCCCGGGCCCCCCGCCCACCCCCCGCCCGCCTATTCCCACAGCCGGGCTCTCACGCGGTGACGTCGGGCGGTACCGAGGGCGCCTCGTGACCGGCCCCGGTGCCGCGGAGGGAGGAGGGGCGGCGGGTCACGTGCCGCGGGGGAGCGGGCCTCGCGCCGCCACCGCCCCTCCCACGCCCCCCTCCCCCCCCCGCCCCCCCCTCGCGCCCAGCGCGCGGGCCGCCGGGGCTTGTAGTTGGCGCGCGCGCCCAATCCGGGGCAGCCAGCTGGGCAGAAAGGGGCGGGGCCGCGCGCGGGCTGCGCGTGCCACGTGTCCCGCCGCCGCGCGCCTCGGGGCGGGAAGGGGGGGGGGGGGGCAGCCCCGGCGGGACGCGGGCGGCGCGGGGGCCCCGCGTGCCGCCCCTCCTGCGGGGCTGCGCGTGCGGGAGCGAGCTCCCTGCTGCGGGGGACGCGGGTCCCGCCTCTGCTGAAGCGGCGCCTGGGAACAGGGGCTGCGCTCGGCGCTCCTGAGCCGGGCAGTGAGGGAGGCTGGCGGGGCTCGGGCGCGCGGTGCTGGCTGCAGGACCCGCAGCCGCGCACCTTCCGGGCGCCCTGGGAACCGGGGCGATGAAGCAACTGCGAGGAGACCAATGAAAACACTTTTCAGCCACTCGTGCCGTCAGAAAAGGGAGCCCAGCAGGGCTGTCAGGATCCTCTGCCCGCACAGTAGCCACCCGTCACGCGCCGCTGCACGTTCAAGTCGAAATACAGATAAAAGGGCAAAAGAAAAGGCGGAATTGAAGGCGTTGTTAAGAGCAGGAGCATCTGCTGCCGGCAGCGGATGGCAGGGTAGAGCCTGCAGCTGTGCCGGCGAACTGCAGAAATCCAAGTGCAAGTTAATGAAAACATCACTGGGTGCTGTGAATTTAATATAGGATTAATCCTCAATATATATGATCTAGGAAGATTTCAGGTTTGTGCTGAAACCTGGGGGCTGCTGGTAACTACTCACAGCCAGTCTCATGAATAGTGATGTGGTACATACACTTTCAGTTGTGTCATGGACTGTGAAACTCTTATTAACCAGAAATATAATTTCTATGTATTTTAAACATTAAAGGACCAGATTTCATTACTTAGTTGAAAAACTAACCGGCGTTAGTGTGTCACGATTCTGTGGCAAGGTTGGAAATGATAGGTTTATCTGCTAATACTGTTTGATGAATAAATAATTAACCCAAATTGTTTCCATGCACAGGGTCTTTCTGTGTTGGTTGCTGCTCAGACTGATCCAAAGAGGCGTATCCTAATCCCGTTTGTATCTAGATGTTTACACAGGCATGAAAGTGAGAGAAGTCAGCTAATGTGAAGAGGAACACGTGCAGAACACAGGAGAATTCAATTAATTCTCTCCACCTGTGCACTGGTAAGGGAGGCCAGGAACCTGTGTTGAAGAAAGCAAGCCTAAATGAAAAGCTGCTTAGTGATTTTGCAAGTCTAGAGGAAACAGAAAGCATCGTATTAAAAAACAACAACTATGTAGAACTTGGGACAGGAGGAGTTTGCCCAAGTGAAAACAGGAAGCTGCTTCTAGTGCCCAGAATACAAAGCAGCCATATGTTTGTCTATTACTTCATCTTCTAAAGCACCGTTCTTCCCAGACACCACTAGCTATTTCTTTACCTAAAATACATAGTACCTACATGTAGCAACTACAGCTACTGTTCCTAAAATACTTAAACCAAAGGCTGATGCTCTTGTCGGGTTGGCCAATTCCCTCTCCTGAAGGAAGCTCTCACCCACTTGGCCTGTAGCCTCTTTTTACCTCTAAATCCAAGGTCACGTAGCAAGACAAGCTGGAAAAGAATGTGTAATTGGATTAACCATAGGTAAGAAAAACCCTCGTGTTCCTGAATGAAAATAGGTCTACAGTGTACAATTTGGGAAAATAGATATAAAATGGCTCTTAGCAGCTAATTTTTGTCTTAAAAACTTTTGGGTAATCTTTCACATTTTCAAAACAGATATATTAGAATTTCTCATCTTGTTAAATAATTGTCGTGTCAGATTACAGCACCTGGAGTAACCATAGCAGCTTCCTGTTCTGCTATACCAGTAGATTATTCATTATGCATGTCCCTGGAGGAAAAGATTACCAAACTTGTTGTGCTCTCCAGAAGGCAAAACTTGAACAAAAGCACTTCATCCATGTTATTTGATAAGATGCCCTGAATATACTTCTAATGAATATGCTGAATTGAAAATACGTATATTATTGTCTTGTTCCTTTCCCTGAATTACAAGACAAACCACTTCTCCCCTGTTTGAGACACTTATTCAGAAAGCTATGATACATGCAGGTCATGAGGCAGTGCTTTTAGTCTTACCTATAACTGTCAATTAAAAAGGGCTATATCTACTAAAACAGAGGAACTGGTTACATCATTAATATCTAGCTAGGAAGATTTTACAGAATATGTGGAAAGCAACATGCCATTGTAAGCAATCAAGTTATTTACAGTATCCTAAAACTTTTTACATCAAAATCAGGTTTGAGTTCAGAACTTCCCCTTCTTGCCAGCAATATCCTTTCTTTTTGTCTTCCCCATAATTTTCATTTTGCCATCTCTGTCCTACTGCACCTAAACAGGCATCCTTTCTGCATTTGAATTTGTAAAAAGAAAAACACCTTCAAACCCTTTCTATACAGCTAAGGAATAATTGGGGCATGACTGAGAGTGAGTTGGCAGAAGCCCTAAAATGACTGACGTGGGCTTACATCAATTCCCAGGGACTTATGTCAACTCTCGTGCTTGAGGTCCAACTGCATGGATGGCTGATTTGGCTTTGGCTTGCGACCGAGAGGTAAAACTGTGGCAGTAACAGGGACAACCTTATTTCACTTGTGGTTCTGTGAGGAGGGGGTGCTTTTATTCATTCATTTATTTAATATACATAGGTGGTTTCTGATAGGTGCTGATTTTAGGCTGTGTTACTGCATCCAGATGGGGATACACCTTGATCTGGTCAGAAGCTGGAGTTACTGCATGTGCCTTGAGAAGTAAGGAACACGCTTCCTGTGGTATTTGAATCCTTTCCAAGCAGGGACTATTTTCTAGGCGTGTTGTGACTTTCAGCTCCAAAAACCTCAGGGCTATATTGTGCTGTGTTTTATTTTCCACACATCATCCTGTGCTGGATAGCTCGGAATTCTGGATCTGCAGCCACATCCCAGATCTGTATTTGTCTTGGAGTAATAGGGATTCCTCCCCCCTTTCTATGGGCAGCAAATCAAACCCAGCTGTGCCATTGTAGCCAGAACAGGCTTTGGAAGAAGCATGGTCAGGCATTCGTTCTGCATGATTCAATAAACCAAACAGCCTCAAATTAAGAATATAAGGCATAAGGTTGTATTTCATGTGCTTGATCTCATTCCCGTTTGTGGTTGAATCTGGACCTGTTCAGAAGCCACACACATCAGCGTGGCAGAGAAAGGGTAGATGAGAAAGCACAGAGAAAGGCTCCTGGAATCAGCAGATAGTGATCCTTGGCTGCAGCAGTGGTTATGCCTTTTACAGCTACTATTGAAAAAAAACACAACAGGGGAAAATTTCTGACTGATGTCAATGTATCCTTACACACTTAAAACTCATTTGCAAATGGCATACAAGCAAAATTATCACAGCCTTGATGTTTCTTACAGCTAACACAGCACATCCATTTTTTAAGGATGCAGAATGGGGTTATGTAGCAGAAAGACACTTTCAGTATGGAGGCTATGTTCAAGAAAGTTAAATTCAGCAGTCATATAGGAAAGGGGCTTGCAGTCTGCACACAAGGTCACAGGTTATTTATATTTAATATGTGACATCTGGCATTTTAAATAATTTCCTTGGCTAATTACCAGTGCCTGGGTGAAATGTGAAACTTCTGCCATTGGGGAATTAAAAGGAAAACAAAAAACAAAACTAGATTGCATAGCATTGGAAAGTTTTACAGAAAAATTAAGAGTTGTCCTAATTCAGGCATTAGAATATATGGCCACAGAAGACACAGTAAAAGGGAGTAATGTGACTGAACTTGGATATATTTAAAGTTTTTAGCAAAAATCTGCAGTCAATTCTTTTGAGACTCCCTGTGCCATGACTTTTAATTGTAACACTCCTGTCTAGATCTTGTGCTCAGCATTTGATCAATAGGGCATTTGTAATAGCAAGATTAGAAAATTAAAAAAAACCCAAACCTGCCCAGAAGGCGTGTGTTGACAAAAACATACCTACATAAAACTTAATGAGGTCTCAGTCTCATTTAACCATTTTACAGTTTTCCCGAAGAAGTTTCATCACTCTCCTAAACTCACTGCAGTCATATTAGTACACTTTAATGTATTTTTCTTCAATATATTTTTATATTAAACAATTATTGCTTAGCTTTATTATTTGTTTAACATTCTGCCATGTAAAGCAGACATTACTTCATAAAGTTTGCTGCTGTTTTATATTCCATATAGTTTTACAGAGCAGGTCCTCCCATTTGGAGGTTACCATCCCACGTGTTAAAAAGCCTAGAGGGTCTCAAAACCCAGCACTTAACTGCATGGCTCTCTTCACAGACATTATATTCATAGCATGGTGCTCTCAGATCATCAAGTAAAAGCCAAGTAAAATTATCAGCTGCATTATTACTTATATCAATATATAAGGACACTCCAGACACAAGTATTTGCTTCTGAAATGATTGCTTTTACAGATACCTTAGAGTCCTATTACGAAGCCTAAAGTGGTTTGTGAGTGAAATCAGATGACAACTGAGATTGCTACCAGAACAAGAACAAACTCCTTTAATGCACAGTGATGTTTGCATAAGATAAATATTTGTGGAAACTCAAATGAGGTTTCATAAAAGCTCTTAGGCTTGATACAGAGACTAAGGTGCATTTTACTTACTGTTCCATATTTCAGCTTCACTTTTTGACTGTTCATTAGCCAGAAGACAGTTCTCTTGTACAGGACTGGGATACAGAAAACAGAAGTTCTGTTCCAAGCTTCCAATTTCTTGTAGTCTAATTTTCAGACTTTCTCAAAGTGGCACAAGTAACTTGCTATTTATATAAACACTTAAACCACTGTCTTAGTTTCCCTCTAAAATGAGGATAACAACTTCTGTTCCTCTTTTCACTTAGATTGCAAATTCCTCTGAGCAAGGACTCTCAAGTCTAGAATATTTCTTGTACACTGTGTATGAACAATCAAGCAGCCTGGCTACATGATTTGGACTAATGTTTCTCTTTCTACTGGAGAAAGAGAAGCGTCACAACTGCTACAGTAAAACGGAACCTCAGTCTCTGAGCCTTTAGCTATTCTATTCTAGGATTTATCCATACCATGATACTCCTATGATAGGGATCTGTTGTGTTCAAGTGTAATGTATGTGCAGTTTAAGGCGAACCAGTTTTTCTGTATTCCATATATACATTTGATATCCTTTGATTAGTAAAGATATAACCACAGTAACTCATGTGCTCAAGTCATTCCTCCTTATATATTGTAATTTAAGAAATGATACATGGTGTTTTTGCTTATCAGTAAAGATTTATCAATATATTTATTGTCTTCGAGGTAGCAAGAGAGTATTTTTCCCAGCTTTTCACCCTAATAAGCAGCCAGAATAAATGTACTACTAATCTTCTCTAGAGATGCATGTTCCTAGGTTTCTGTATGAGGCCTGATGGACTCACTCATCAGTGAGGACTGTCAGCCTTGTGCAAATCCCTCTTTTGTCCTTGATTCAGATCAGATTACACCAACGTAAAACAAGAGATTCTAACGCTGTGGGAAGCTTTAAAGGCTCCCTGGTAGCTTGGATCCTGGACTCCTGGAACTGGATCCATTTTGCAGTCATTAGAAAAGAGAAAATAAGGCAATGGAAACTGATCACCTCTGTGGTAAAGGTAAGTGATTGGTAACATGCAGTTTAATATCTCTCAATTAAATGCTATCTATAGCCTGTATCTAAATTGGTGATATGAAAGTGTATCAAAGTTAAAAGCTATTTAGGGAGAAAGTAGAATGGAAGATAAAAAAATATAGTAGAAACCATCTCTATACTATGTATGTAACATCCATGAGGTATAGCAGAAACACAATTATGGTTTGTCCTTAAACAAAACCAAGAGGGAGACATGGTTTGTAAAAGATGCTGGGATGATACCACCAAAGGAAACAGCACAAAAGCCACAGCTTAGGCAGCAAATTGTGAACAAACCTGTCCCCTACACTGTGAACTCCAGTGAGCACACTTCTGTCATCTTCACTCCACAGCCGAAAGACTGACACTTGCAATAATGATGCTTTTGTTAAATTGACACTTGCAGACTAGCAGTGCTAAACCATTGGCTGGAAACAGATTCTGGTCAGAACTGATATTCTATGGCTTCAGCCACTATTCTGAAGAATAAAATATGCCATACACTTCTGCAAACCATCTTCAAGGCCTTCTCCGTAGATGGATGACTTAAAAAAAAAAAAAAAATCCTCAAGAGTTTTAGCAATGACTGCTGTGAAACAAATATCGGGATGAAAAAGAATGTAAAATCCCTGAAGATCTAAAAAAAAGCACTACTGCATGGCACAGTGTTCTTTCACAGAACTCAAATAGGTTTTAAAGATACATTTTTGATAAAGATAATACAATGGGGTAAAATTCACAAAAAGCTGGAACATTTGAGAAAGAAAAATAATAAATCAGGAAAACACCAAGAAAGATATTCCAACTGGGAATTCACATAATTGCAAGGAATGAAAGCTTGAAGACTATTCTTTTGCCTATTCTGACTCCCTTGACTCTTTCTGTTTTTATGGACTAAAAGCTAAGCAAAACTGTATCAAAAGATGGGTAATTTTTCCAGGTAAAATGTTTACTGCTGATATGGCATCCAACTTTCATCCTATTGTAAACAAAGAAAATAGGCAGACACTAGATGTAAGGGTTTTAATGTAAACATCTGGAAGAGGAATGTTATAAGAGGAGAGAAAAGAGATATGTAAATATACTTACAAGTAGGCACTACTAACAGTGCCACCACTAACAGTGCCCTCCACACAATCACAGCAAATAAACTCATGGAAATAGATGCCATACATACACTCTTACCTGGTCAGCCACAGAATAGAGGGTATCAGACTGAAATCCAAGGTGGGACAACAAAGGACACATTTTCAAAAGATTGTGGTAGTATGACTGCAACACTGTCACTGTAAATAGATGCTCATGTCACACTAGCTGGTGATAATAGATACCAGGATGATAACTGCCTATTTCCTATTCAAATAAAACTAAACATGCCTGTTTTCCAAGTCTTGCTCAGTCTGCAACTGAACAGCCCAAAATGTTTTCTGAAACATGTACAAGAAAAAAAACATCAAGGGGAGGATCCTGAGGAATAACAAGTGGTTTAGCAATAGTGTGCATACCAGTAATATACATTTGGTTAGGTTCCTCTTAGAGCAGGCAGGTTGAAGCAATTCAAGTGAAAATGCATAATAAATACAGTTTAAAAAAGAATCAACCCATAAAACCACCAAAATGACAGGTTTCTAAATAGAAAGATGGAACTAAGGCAGGTTTTAAAAAGTATTTTAATATTTATAAGCTATCATAAAATTATAACATACAAGGAGGTGCTAGTGCTTTCATGAAAATTTCTTAATTGAATTAATAAACCCTTTTGCTGAACTAAATGTACTCACAAACAAGAAAAGGCAAAGTCTCTGGAACCTGCTACTGAGTTTCCATTTGAATTAAAACATACACATCATCTCCAGTTTTGCTCAATTAAAAAAGAAGAAACAATCAATCAGCCATGAAGTGGTTTCTGCTGGGCAGGGATTCAGCAGGAAGCAGTCAGCAGGACTGTATGTACCCACAATCACTATAATGCATGGCTTTTTTAGCATGTAGTAGCATTGAACTGTCCTGAAGGCTTTGACATGCTTTTGCTCAGCTAAAAAAATGCTGAAGAGAACAACAGCTGCCCCTCTTGGTGCTCTCCTGCAGGCCAACCCTAATCCTCTGGGTTTACACAGTTGTTGAGGAAACATTAGAAGGAAAAGCCTTCTAAAGCACCAGAGGCACAAAATGGGAAACTTGCTTCAAGTTTTACCTATACTAAGAAAAATTGCATTTTATGCTTTTATATTTTTTACAGTAGCACTTTCCAAAAACAGTCAATATATTAAAGATCCGTATCACAGATTCATATTTATAACCACAAAGGGAAGGGTGTGTCTTCTACAGTATGACCATAAACTGGAAATTAATCTTTTCCAGTCAAGACAGTACATGAAAGTTATTTGTCTAGCAGCTTCCAAAGTTGTAAACCCAGTTCAACTGGCTACTGGACTCTGAGTGTGCTTGGTACAAAACCATTTGGTATGTACCAGTGAATCAGACAAAAGAGCAGACTAAAAATAGTTTCAAGTTGGTATATATATATACCTTCAGAGCATTTAAAAGTCTTACTGGATTTCTTTGACTTTTTCTCATTGGGAATGCCCTAACAAGTTACAACAAGGCTGTTATAAAACTTATTCTAAAAAGTTTAAAATTAGAGCAGAAAACAACTGTAAGCCAAGAACTGTTATTGTTAGAGCAAAACTTGAAAGAAATCCAAACTTGTTAAGGCATAGAACCTCATATAGTATATCCAAGCAACGTTAACTCTTTCCTACAGCAGTTCTTTAGTTGGAAAATAAATTAGATCAATTTTTAAGTAGGATTTTAATCTGGGATTACAATTCTTATTACAGTAAATGATGTAAAACATTTGGTATTACTGTACAATGTTCCTGGTGTCAGTAACTTCGTGAAATATCTAAAACTCTTCTGTAACATCAGTTCACTGTGTGAGGCATCATGTTAGGAAATAGTAGCTATATGTGGTTTATATTGCTAAGAGAATCACAAATAAGAAAGATCCTAAAAGGAAAGGAATGGTTGCCAGTAATCTGTGCAAGACCAAAGGTTAAGTAACTCTCAGAACATGAGGTTATGGGTCGAAGTAGTTAAAGGGAAAATATCCCAGAAATACATTTCAGAAAATGAACTAATTAACCCATAAAGTCACCAGAATGACAGGTTTTTAAACAAAAGGGTGGGAATAGTTCCTTTTTGGGAAATCTCCTTCAACATTTATAAATTAACTGGTCCAAATATGACTCAAAATTAAAAATTTAATCAGAACTGTGTAGGATTTATATTCCTCTGTACTTAATCTCTCTGCATTTCTCAGCAGTGGCTCAAACACTCAAGAAAAACAGTATTCTTAAAGGGAAGTTTTTATATTTTTGCTGCTTCAGTGTAGGGTGTATTTCTTTAACACATTAAGCCAACCTAATTTACAGTTGCCACAGCCTGGTCCTCCACCCTACCTTTAGCTGCTGGCTGATTTGTGCTGATGTGAGCACTGTGCAGTAAATCAGCTCAGGGATTTGAGCCAGTTACAAACTAGCTCTCCAAAGAAAGCAACTTTCTGTCTCCGTTCCCTGAACTGGCTCATTATGTGGTAGCGTGAGCAGCAGAGGGGAGGGACCTGAGCTAGTTCCCTTCCGTGCATGTTTGATACAAGGTCCTAGAGAGCCCCTGGGACCATCAGCTGTCCAACAGTCAGTGGTTAACCATCTTTATAGGAGCCCCATAGTGCACAGTCTAAATAGTGACTTAAACTATAATTAGCTTTAGATTCCACTAATATGACAGCTAGTAAATTAAACAGATGAAAATTCATTAAAACTAAGACTTCTGACAAGGGAACAGTAACATCTTTCAGCAGAATGTCACAGCTCGCCTAGCAGGACTTGTTATAAACTGTTGGTTACAACCAAGAGAGTAGAAGTGCAGGGAGATAGCTGCACCACTCTCACACTTTCCTGTTTTGGAAAGGAGGGTTTCTGCATTCTTTCTCTCATATGACCCTCAGAACTGACTTAACTCACTAAACCAGATGGAAACATCTCACCCACTTTTGCTGTGTTCATTTTTTGCCTGGGGCAGTATAAGGTGGGAAGGGAAATGTTTTATTTTGGCAGCAGCAGGTTTTTTCAGCTCAGCCTGCTGCCTTTGCTGTGGATTCATGTCCTGGTCTGATTGCTGCTGGGTTGGGTCAAGAGGTTACCTCTCCCAGCCACCTACACAGCTTCCACAGCAGAGCAGTGAACACTCCCTTTCCAGGAACAGTTAAAATAAGCTACATTAGCCTACACAGCTTATACAGCAGATCTTCCTTTGCCCCCTTTGAAGAGCAGGATGGAACCTGTATCTTGGTCATAACTTTATCACCTTCATATTCTGCACCAACAACCTACCTGGCTAAGCCCCAGAACCAGTTCTCTGAGATATCTTTGGGGTGTGTACCAGAGCTCTCTCATTATGCATCTATCTTGCAATGAGACCACAAGAGATGTGAAATGCAGAGCTTTGCATCTAGCCCCCTTCTGTTCTTCTTTTGTGCCTTCTACACACCTTCTCCATTTAAAAAATAAAAATAAAAAATTTGTACCAACTGAACATACCCAGTTTCAGTAAAAATAAGGTAATGCTTCAACAGAAATTGTCCCTTGTCTGCCTTGTGCTAAAGAATAGAGAGAGAAAAAAAATATGGGGTATCTGGAGGTTGGATCAAAGAACAATCTATACAGAATGAATGCAGGGCAGCGAATGAACAATCACAGGCTTCTGACCTACAATACTTGCAGGAAAAGCCAGCCCAAGTCAGGCACAGTACAGAAATCACTGGAATTGGTTCAATTTGACTGAATGCCAGAGCACAGTCTAATCTTGGGAACAGAGCCAGACCTGACCCCATTTGTAGGACCTTTGTTGCTGTTTGAAACATGTATCTATACTGTGCCAGATAACAAACCAAAGATGATATTAATTTAGCAGTGAAAGAATAATTAGCAAAAGATGCAGTGCTTTGATCCACACCAGTTAGACAGATTGCCATTAATGCCAACTGGGTACATTAAGTATAGAACTTTCTCTAACAACATTTTTAATCAATTGGAATAAATGAATTTAGGCTACATGATAAATTATAACAGCTAAGTCTCAAAAAACCCCTTCTTTAGTAATTTATGCTTAAAGTAAATAATGTAGCCTTTAAGGTAAATCACTGTTATAACAATAAGTACTAAGAAATAAATTTAACATTTACATGTTTGTACTTTGATACTACTAAGAATATGGGTTAGGCAATACCAGCTTAATGGTTTCTTCCTTCCCTCTGTACCACAGAAGCATGCCATCTGCTCAGCTGTTTTGGCACAATTTGTGAGACCACCCTGTGAGCCAGACCAAGGGAACTGACCCAGCTTCATTCTTTATTTGGGGGGTGTGGGGGGGATTGTTCAGGTCAGCTAAGTTCCCTGATGTGATCCACAGTGTGGGCCCACAAGAAGCTGTGTCAGCACAACTGTTCAGGGATGGTGTAGTGGCTGCAAGAAGCAATGCAGACCAAGGATATCTGAAGTCAGTACAGCTGCCAAATGCTTTGTGTCATGAGATGGAACTGCCAGAGCAGCAGTCACTGTGCAGAGCCACAAGGGGCAAGAGCTCAAGAGAAACACTCTAACACACTGCCTTGGAATCAACGTTCTTTACTAATGCCAGTAAAAAAAAAACAAACTGTGAACAAGGACATAAATGAACACAGTATCTCAAGGCTAAATGCTGTGAACATATTGCTATACAGTGACTTAAGAAAACCTGTGATGACGCTGATGAATAGTGAAACTTGGTGAAAGTAAGTCTGAAAAGTAAATAACGAGGCTTTACTGCAAGTGGTAAAGGCAGGGCTACAGAATTATTTGCTAAACAACTCTCTCTTTTTAACCTTAGTTTCAGAGGTGCATTTTGTATTCAGTAAAGAAAATAATTACTTCAAAGGATGATTGCTAGGAGCAAGTGGTATGCAATAGTAAATAATGAAAAATGGACTGAAACTTACCTCAAGTAAGAGAGAATCTCTAAAGTACTTAAACAATTAATCAATTTATCCCTCTCTCCACAATTCATACCAGTAACTCTGAAAACAAACACTCTATCCACTAAGGATGATTGTTGCTCTAAGCCATGGCCCTGACAAACATTTTTTAGTCTCAGATATAAGTAAGAACTACAAAAGGTTAAAAAATGTGGGTATAGTTCAGATAAACATCTAAGAGTTTGGAAATTCATCTGAATGCTTTCTGTCAGAAAAAAATGTGCTGTTAAGTCTCGTGAGAAAAAGGCTTATTTGTTATGTTGCTGGCACTTTTATTTCTGTTCTCAGCTGGAATATGATGAGAGTAGTCAACTTCTCACATGGTGTTTTGTCTTTAAGAGCTGTGGGGAAAAAGTTCAGTTCTAAAAATAGAAGATTACGGTGAGACTCTTATCCTATGTAAACTGACTTTGCCCCTTGTTAAATAAAAGACAATGGGATGGTAAAGTAAAATTTTGCTGAAAACTGGAAAGTTGCATGCAGTTAAAGAAGAAATCATTGTTTTGATTTTACAAGTTAAAAAAATCCCCACATATTCAACTTGAAAAACAACTTTTGATTTTTAGTTACATAGCACTAAACCAAAAATGCCTCTCAATTAACTTGAATAGTAACTCTGACAACCACCACCTTCTTGTGGCAGTGCCTTGATATGAAGCTTGACTACACAGCACAGTAGGACTAGGGTCTTAGCTGTGGATGGAGTACATTGTCTAAAGTAGATAAGTAGCTTCCAAAAATTAGATTTCATTTCCAAAACGCCTTAGAAATGTATCAGTCTTTCATTATAAGTCAGTGGAATGTGGTCTCCAACATTAGTTCTGAAAATAGAACTTTAACTTTTAAATTACTTAGACTTGTTGAATTTTTTTTTTTTTACCAACAGCTTTATCTGACAAATACACATATTTGCAGGGACAGGCTATGGTGTACATGTGCACATAAATGTTCATGCTGTAGCTCCAGCAGACTGTTCTACCTCACCAAGGGCAGTGAGATAAACAGCACATCACAGCAATTCTCCCTTTTGACAGATCAGGTACTTTTTTTGCTGAAACAATTGGCTGTGAATTATACTTCCTTGGACTAGCTCTACTGGGAAGTCTTTAACAGATTTCTAATGTCACAGACATCCAAGTCAACCAGGTAGCCAATGTCTACAGAACACAGTCTGATAAATACTGCTTTTGTCACCAGTACAGATTTAAACCAGCCTTGCCTCCAGACTCCTTGTTTCCTTCCTTTTCTTTCTCCCTTGTTGCCCCTGAACAGCTGTTGGGAGAGCTGGTGGAAGGGGTGTTTTTACCCTGTATCGGTTCCCTAATCTGTTTTACCACAGAATCCCATGAACAATTGTACTGCCATAACTGAGACAGTGACAAAGCTGTCAGGAATGAACGATTTGGGATTGAGGAGCCATGACACAAGGTCTACATCAAACTACAGCTGCCATCCTGTATGAGCACAAGATGCTTCTGCTACTTATCTAGACAGCCAATTAAAGGAAAATTATTGGAAAGCAAAAAGGTGTCAGTTAAAGATAGCAAAAAATTTGTCCTTTAAATAATAAAACTATCTTTTAAACTGAAACCACAGGGGTGCCATTTAAATAGAATGAGTAGAACTGAGTGACTTCCTTGTAAATATGCACTTTTCCCTGCTTCCTTGCAAATCCATATTATAGCATATTTAATAAATGTGCAAAACTGGGCTTGTTTACATAGGGCTTGTGTGGCAGAGGCAGTTCTTATTAAAATGTCAGAATCTTTAAAGGGCCATTTCTCTCAATGTTATGTATTCAGAATTCATACTTCAGCTGGCATTCTGTCTGTGCACAAAATACATGCCACTGCCTTTTCCTTCCAATAAATAACATCCACCTATAATGCAGAGTTTTGTTACGAGGACCAAGATATGCACTTAAGAAGGGTCACACACAGTTGAGATCCTATTATAATAAACTCACTCTGCTTCGTCTTCAAGGCGGTCTTTCTCCTTCTCCCTCCCACCCCAGATAGAGTTGCAGTTGCTTACTGCTTTTGTATGAACAAGCTTGTTGTTACTGACTCTTTCAATTTATTGGAAAATTTAAAATTAAAACATGCAGACTATTTATAACCACACATAAATGTACAAACTTCCAAAATCTGGTATGTTTGTCTATCCCCCAACCAGATTACACAATACAGGCATTTGTCGGTAAAAAAAATCAGACAGATTTTTAAAGGTTCCATAACACTCAGAAAAGAACTGTTAAGCAGCTGCTCATTCCCCACTTTTATGAATACAGGGCTGAGTTATTAGTCTATATAATACAGTACTTGTTTTGGCATAAGGTAATCCCCAAAGTTTATTCTGTTTACAGGTCTTATCTGCCTCCCCAGTGATACTGCCAGAGCCTGGTAAATTTTCTGAAGGGCAGTGGGACTAGACTGAGTACCTTTCACATACTGATCAGGGTATATGCTTCCTATACAGAATCCCTATAAAGAGATTCCAAAGAATATACTTTTGTTCTAGGGAACAGAGGCACAATTTTGTTTTGCTCCTCCCCAGTTTTTCCCTTTAGAAATTACTCCAGCTAATCCTGCACATTTAGGGTTTTTTAACCTATAGAAAAAAATAGTCAGATGAAAACTAAATTGCATAAATCCTTTTAAAGGAACTTTTAAGTTATCTAGGCATATCTAGATGTGATAAAAACATGGAAATAAGAGTTAACTATTATTTTTGCCAATCTGCTTTAAAGCTCAAGAGTGAATAATGTCAAAAAGTTCATATGCTTTCCCAAATATACATTATATGGGTCAGAGATAACAATGTCTAATTTGTCAGTCACTTATCTCAGCAGCTGCAAGAAGTATCTGGATTCATCAGGAAGACAACCTAGAGATGTCATCACCTTGTTAGTTTAGAAAATAGCAGCTTCTCAGGAGCCGCATGAAAGAGTACTGAAAAAAAAGTTAGTGTGGATCCTGGAAGAAGTTTTCTTTCAATTCTTTCCCTTCAAGACTTACCTTCTCCTTACATTTTTCCATCTCTTACACTCTCAGAATTTCTCTGCAAACCTTGGCTTCACTCAGAGCCAAGAAAAGCAAAGAATCAAGTTCATTTGCCTGTCTAGAGCGATCAGAACTTGAAGTTTATCATTCAGGAATTATACGGACCATAAACAGAGCACGTATTGGGCCTTTTGTTGTGACAAGACACCTTGAGAATGGAGTTTCCATCTTCCCTGCCTTGATCTGAAAAGGAACATTACTGCCAGTCTTCTCATATCTGCCAGTTGGACTACACATGGAGCCACTCCCTAACCTGGTTCTGTCAAAATAATCTGCTTTTTACGGTAAATGATCAGAGAACCATAAGAAAGGAATGAAAAAATTATTCTTTTTTGTTGCCTCTTGTTACTTTAGGAACTGTACAAGGTTCTTACTGACAGTTGGTTACCATGGCTATTAATACTCTAAAACAAAGTGAATGAAGACCATAAGCTAGAAGAAAGGAGTGAAAACTCACTAGGAAACCCCTGGAATATCATAGAAGTAGGCAACTATATAGCAGTTTCTTTAAAGAGAGAAACTGATGAGCATTTGGAAAAAGTCTTTATATTTTAATGATCTGCAAAGTTTAGCCTCTGGCAGTTCTATTTTAAAAATAATCTTTTACAATTAAAACCAGTTAACTCAGAAACTGCTCAGATGAAATATATTTGATCTCTTGTCCATGTTCTGAATCACCACAACTTTCATTCACTGCAGAGCAGCCTCCCTCCAAATGTTAAATGCTGCTATCTTACGTGCACACAGAAGAGGCACAGCATCTGTTAAACAGTCAAGAAACAACTCTGACTGCCTTACTGCCAGGACAGACAACTCACTTTGTACAAGAATGCTCTTTGTCTGTTAGCCATGCAAGAATCCACTTAGCTTCCATTTCAGCTCATTTGTAGTTGCCAATATCTACCCTTTAAATACTTACAGCTGCCACTTCTGTGTTTCAGTAGTATCTATTTTCATCTTTAATTTAGGAGTGAGACACTGTCCAAAGCATCTGCTAATATGAACTGTGGGGCCATGGATAGCCCAGGAACTATATAGCCTGGTTCAAAGTCATCCTATATGGGAATAAGAGTGTTTCAGACACTAATCCAAACCACAAATTTCAAACACAAATCCAGAAGAAGTAAAACTAGGTATTTAATTTTAGATTCTACACTTGACTGAATTGTTTATCAGCTGCTATGATCCCTGTTGTTGCCTAGCAAGAGGCAATAAAATGTCCAGGGTTTAAAAGGTATGGTCTTCCCTAAAATCACAACCACAGGCTCAGAAATTGAGATTTTCAGCACAAGCCCACATTGCTGCCATATGCATCAAAACCAATGGGTAGTCTATCAGAATTACAACTATTTTACCATTAAATAGTACAGATACTGGCCCATCAACTTCTCCCACTGTGACTGAGAGTGTATGGACACTGTAGGCATTGTTAGAGCTACAGCTCATGCAGGCACAGCCAGTCTGGCTACACAGCAGCTGTATGAGCTGCTGCTTAACTGAACCCTTGCAGCACAGATTTCATTGCAGGGGTGCATGACATTCTACAAAATTGAATAAATACTTGAGAAGTTTAGCCAGCTCTGAGATCTGCTTTGGCTTGGCTGTTCTGCCAGTAGCCAGTCATTTTAACTGGTATTTTAACAATACAACTTCAATTACTTGGAAATAACATTTGTCTTAACTGCCCTCAGGAATCACAGAACTTCCCAAGGAAACTGTTTCCCAAAGGATAGTGCTCTTATGCAGGAGGGCTCTATTGCCACAATTTGCACAATTTGTTGGGATAATTTGATGCAAAAAATTACAATTCATATTTGACTAATATGAATCCTGCCTGTAAACAAGATCTACAAATGCAAAGTTGAGGCTGCCAAGAGGTTCCCCTCTGGGCCTGAAGTTTATGGAGGAGCTGTGGTGTCCTGACTTCCTAGGTGATAAATATTGACTGCAGCAGTCCCCATATCCCTCCTATTCACCTGAAAAATAAAAAAGGAGCCATAAGCAAGTGTCTGCAGTGTCACAAGGGGGGAGTTAAAAGTGATGGAGGTTCCAACAAGAAGCAGGGGGCAAGAACTTGATAACTTGGTTTGACCCATAGCCTATTATGTGAGCCTTGATAAAATACATCTCCATGCTAATAGAGGAACTGGAACTGTAAAGGGATGGAATTACTGGTGAGCCTGAATAGCTCCATACAAGAGCTCAGAATAAATGTCAAGTCAGTTTTGATTGTCCATTGCCTTAGTTATATCTCCACACATTCAAGAAAGAAAGCATTTACTATTTTTAATTAAATGCTACAGTAGCTCTGAGTATCTCTGAGAATTATGTTATTTGTTTCAGGAATAATTAGTCCCAAGAACATACTGGCTACACAGTTTAAACAGTGTCATTCTAACACACCTATGACAGGACAGAGAGCAGCTTCCTTAACTGGTAGTCCTTCAATACCCCTTTTCAGCATTTTCCCATCCACCTCCCATCTCAGTAAAATACAACATATTTCAAAAGAACCCCATGCAGTCCCCATGAAGTACTGGATACCAGCTCTTTTTTTTTTTTTTTTTTTTTTCTTTTTTTTGAGCACACAATTCAAAAATTTCAAAGAGAAAAGGGCTTGAGGCAAAATTCCTTGCCTAAATAGCTTTTAAGTTTGTGAGAACTTAGATCCAAAATATGTTACTTTAATCCATCTAATTTACCCAGCATTTCATCCTTTATAAGTAATTCAGTCTTAAGCTTTTTAGCCAACTAGAGAAAACTTGAAACAATGCTGGTCTCCATTTTAAATAATGTCCTGTCAAGAAGCATATATAAGGAAGTATGTCACTACTTCCCTTATTTGTAGATATGTGGGTAGATCTGAATTTAGGACATGAACCAGCATCTCAGAACCGTATCTAAATCACCAATAAAAGCACTCAAGGAAATGGTAAATAATTTTACTCTGTGACATTGATTTGGCTTCATGTAGATCCCTAACTATTTTAACATTCTTTTCACCAGTTCATCCAACAACACATTCTTCAAGCTGCTTTATATGAAGTTTTCTTCTACCATGCCTTGATTATGACATGAGTCCATTGTAAGTCCATCAGCTTCCCGCTCCTTTACCACATCCATCTTTTTCTGTCACAGAGAAGACAAAAAAGTACAGAAAGGTGTACTCCAGCTTGTCCTCTACTCTTGTTAAAAATGGGTCAGTCAGCTTTGTGCCCCTCCCTACCTTCCACCCTTTGTATACAGTTATATCCTGTCAGCCCTGCCTTTCATGTTTGTTCTCTTAGATGATAAATTCTTCACAGCAATGCTCCATATGCTTAACACTTGGCCTGCTTTGGATATTGCTACAGTATATACAATGAAGCTATACACAGTCCTGAACTTCATCTCACAACCCCCAAAAAACCCAAACCCTGGGCATAATAGCTAAAGTCTTTAAGTTGTAAAAGCAATGTTGGAGTCTATTTTTAGGCATTGTGTTAAGTTTCACTCACTTTTGGTAATCTGCATTTTCCTTTTGCGGAGTTATGTTTTGTTTATAGTTTAGAAATCGTGTCTTAGATCTCACATGATGACCTTTAAAACAAACCCATCTTAACATCTTGATATCCACAATGGCGTGGGAGTCTAAAGATGTGGCTGAAGATACTTGTTTCTCGTTATGAGGAAACTAATGACAGATCACACCACTTCCTCACTTATCAAGGAAGATCCTCCTGGTGCTAGTTTTATGTTAAACTACAGCAGCTCATGATGCACTGTGGGTATATTAATAACATATATACACACAGGTTGTTGACAGCACTCAATATTGTATATTGTTCATTAATTGACTTATCTATACCAATCAGCAGAATTAATTTGATAGGTTTTCTTTGCTGTGCAAAGCTTAGGAACTTGCTCACAACACACTGAGTAGTAAATAGATGGGAAGTATAATGGATAGAAATATGCCAGATGTTTCCCAGTTCCATTTCTTGCATCACAAGGAAGCATAACAGACAACTGCAGATCCAGTTGGTCTGTACCTTCTCATCTTGTCAATGCCCATGCTAATTTGCATAGAAGCATCAAAGAACATAAGGGCTTGCAATGGAAATTTAGGGATTAACAAGGTAACTATTTATGTTCAGATAAAAAGACTGGTCAGCTTGACATGCCTAATCTAAATATTACAGTGGAAGAAAAGAATGGTATTTACAAAAGCTAACTTTAGCTTAGTGAGGCTAAGAAAACAACTGAGCAGAAAGTATTCTGAATTACCATTTGAAAACCCTTCCTTCTCAATCCAGACTGATCTGAGTGAACAGTAGCCTCAATAAACTAAGATTAGTTTTTGTCAGTATCACATCTGTTAAAAAGGTACAGGAAAAAAGGCCAAGTTGTATTTGCTTGAAATCAGTTTAAGTTACAGTTCTAGAGAAACGAACCAAATGTCCTAACGCAAGAAGGAATACAGCTGCTTTCTGAGAGTCTAGGATCCTAGGGGATCCTAGAACTCTTAAAAAAAAGTGTCACTGCATACTAAACTGAGGAACATCCTTCCTCTTTGCTTGTAGGCACTTATCTCTGCAGCCAGCATGAAAAAACTACAGACCTAGGTGAGAGTTCTGGCCTTGGAACAGAAGCATTTTCCATTGGCCCCAGGTACCTAGTTTATAAGGGTGTAACTAGAGGATCAGAACATCCTAAAACAAGACAACTACTATGTTACCTCTCTCATTTTCCCAGAGGGGAAGTTTTCATGGTGTGAGGATCAGATTTGGCTCCCATAAGCCCTGTAAAGTTTGTGAAGGACACTGTTCACTTTTCACACACGCACCGACACAGAAACATCACTATTTTGTTGGGCCATGGAGGACATCAGCACAACGACATGGTTCATGTGGGGTTCTAAGGCACAGGGGAAGTGAGAAGAGTAAACTGTGTGGGTGAAATGTTCTCTCCAAGCAGGTGACCTGGTGAATTTACAGGCTGGGCTGAGGGGGAAATAGTGCACATCATGGCAGGGTAGCAGCGATAGGTGAAGATGCGAGATATTTTTTAACAGGATGAGGTCAGCTCTTCCTTTCATGGAAATGCATCAACCCTTTCTGGAAGATCTTTTTACTTCTATTAATTGAACAGCAATAACAACAAAAAAAAGCTGTACGAAAAAAGTAACAAAGTGGGGGTGGAATAAATCTGTTTGTCTTCAATGTGTTTCTCTACAGGAAGAAATTAAATGGAAACTCTGTCCTCCATCGTGCTTTGAGCTGTGTTTGCTTTCGTAATGCACTAGTGTAAGGGCATAATTTTAAATCAGTTGTGTGTTACACATTTTGTCCCTAACAAAGAAGAATCCTTCTGCTATGGATTTACAAGAGTTTAATTACAGATGATGAGCATGAGGAAAAAAGGTAAATGCTGAATCTATAGGAAAATTTTAAACTGCTATTACAGAATATGCACACATCTCGGGTCATACTGCACAGTCTTGCATGTTACCTGTACTAGTGAGGAAACCAACACTGATTTTACAGTCTACATGACAACATTTTATACACTGATAAAAGTTAACGGGAAAAAAGATAGTTTATTCAATTGCTACTAATTCAGGATTCATAGTGCAGTACTTATAAAGCTTAAGGGCAATAAAAATTGTAAGTACTACAACTGTTTTCCATGCTCAGGGAGGGCAAAATATCAAAGCTGTAATAACAGAACTTCACAGGGCAGCAAGACAGTAAACTAGAATTACCATGACACTGATCTAATAGGTAGGTATCATGGTCTAATTGTATAGTGATCTACTGGCATAATCCTGCAGTCTCAGTATTCCAGCTTTCTGTAACCATATCATTCCAATGCCCCTGTGAACACTCCATCTGTCATACCCTCTCACCTAAGGGTCTCAACATTGAATGTTCAATTAACTTCTGAAGAAAAAAAATAGCAAAAAAAAAAAGCATTGTATGCCAAACAGGGGAAATAAATACATGCTTCTGCTGAAGTGAAACCATCGTCCCATACTGTTTTTAACATTCTTAAGATCTCATGGGTTTTGTGGTTCCTATAGGTACCTCTACCCAGACATGTTTACTTGTGTTCTGTCTGGTGTCCAGGATTTTGGTCTATTTCAGAACAGTGAGAACAAAACAATGACAATGGTTTCAGCTTTTGAATTGTTTGGTGTGTGGGACTTTTGAACATGTAAGTAGAGCAAATAAACAGATGGCCGAGAAACTTGCTTTGCATTTTATAACGATTCAAAAGGCTAGTGAAACAGTGAAGTATTAAATGGCATTCGTGCCTTTGCTGCTTGAGAAATTTAAAGAAAACTGCAGTAGTTAATTTCTTAAGCAAATGGGTGTGCACTGAATCAAATCACAAGTCACTGAGAAGCTTAATTAGAGCCTAATTATTTGTCTATCCTCAAAAGGATGTTTTCCAACACTTGAAATAAAGAAGGTTAAAAAAAGTACTCTCTCTTAGTTTAATATCTTTGTAGCTCTTACTTTTCTCAGACCACAGTAAGGGAAACCATTTTATCAGTTTCCGTTACAAGAAGTTCAATGTGACCAAATGCTAACAATCCTTGCTAACACCTGTGCACACAACAGTGGCACATGCAGCATCCTACCACTGCACAGATACATTTGCAAACCAACAAACAATCTTACTAGGAAAGAAAAAAACGTATATACAGTTTTAAAACAGCTAAAAGTCATAGACTGAAGATCCATACTCAAATCCAGTTTTGTCAGCTTTATACAATAGAATACTATTTAAAAAAATCCACATTTATAACTACAGATAGATTAAAACTACTTCAGTTACAATCACGAAGCAGTAATTTTTAAAGGCAGTTAAACAGGAAGCTCATTTTTTTGTATCAAACAATGACACACTGAAGCATTAATAAACATTAAGTCTATAAAGAAAAATCAAGTTAAAATGAGTAGTGTCGGATTTATACTATGGTGCTTTTTAAACTCTCACAAGAGGATATCTATCAGACAATAACTTTCTAAAAATGGAAAACAAGAACTCTCCCACCATGTCAGGGCAAAGGAAAAGTATTTATTTATTTATCTAATAGATATTTTAAAAGGCAGATTCACATTAACTCCTACAACACAGTTTCATTTGGGAGCCAAGTGAACAACACAAATGTTGCCTACTTTTTAAACATCTTCTCATAAAAACAGTGAGGTTAATACTCCTTTGAGCAAGGATGACTGGACTAGACTCCCCCTGGAGCTCATCAGTTCTTCACAACTGACCAACAACTGCTGTTAAACAATACACAAGGCACTCTCTCCTCACCAAAGACTTTGCCTCTTGCTTTTAATGTTTTTCATCAGCTTTGTCATCAGAAACTCTTAATAAAAGCCTCAAACATTGGCCTCCTGCACTGCGGTACAGATGGAAACTTTAGCCTTACAGGCCATCTCATCAACATAGCTTTTTGACTTGCAGTCCAAATATAAAATTCTGTCTAATAAGAAAACAGCTCTCAAATATTTTGAGCTTCTAGGTTTGACTAAAGAAGCGTTGAGAAAACACTTTTGTGAATGAAGACTTCTTTCTAGCTAACACCTGTTTGGGTCCTCCTGCAATCTTGCCAGTTAACGTCTTTGAGAAGCATGCCCTTCTGCAGGTCATAACGGGTAAGTAAAAACCAAACCAAACCAAACCAAACATCCTACCTACCCCTCCTCCCCCAGCAACCCATGGCATGCCTACTCTTTGAATCAGAAAGCAGCTGAACTGACATGTGGTTCACTTGCCAGCTTTCTGAAATTGCAGTACTGGGGAACTCTAGGATTTTGATATTCAAACTCTGTATTTGTGCCGCCAACATTTAACCTCACATTCCAGGGTGGGGTTGGGCTGGGAGCCCGGGACATTCCAAAAAGCATTCCAACCAGCAAGGCCCTAGAGGTAGCCCCACAGTGAGCGCATCCATGCTAAAAGGCTAGTAAAAATATCTTTGCATTCTCATTCATGTTTCTAATACGCAGAGTACAAGCAGACTACAAGAAAGATAAGTCACAGTTCTCCCCGTGCCCGTGGGTCACACTCTGGCAGGTATTGTTTGGTGTAGTTTCTGCAGCATCAGCATCGAGAAACCAGTACCAAGAAACAAACCACAGCTGCTTTTTTGTTTGCTTGCTGTAGTCTTGTGATAGAAAAAGTTGCTTCACTGAATTCCATAGGACCAGCAGTGAAACATTTCCACTAAGCAAATACTTAAAACAGAGCACAGCTTTGGTTATTGAGCAAGTAGCACATTCACACCACATCAAAAATAAAAATTTCTGAAAAGTGAGGCTAAATATCCTCCAACCCAACTGCGGTCTCAATTGCCACCCTCTGCAAGAATGCAGAAGTGCAATGGCTGGATCGTTAAACACTGCAGCAGTAGCCAGCGTATTTCTCTAAAAACAACCCAAAAAACTGCCCCCTTCTGTTTATGGAAAGTACAGCAGAAGAGAAGCACAGGAGAAACTCCTACAGGCGAGTCACAGATTGCTCTTCAAAGCTAATAATGCGCATAGAACAATTTCTAGATGGAAAGCACTGGACGCTGAAGTGACTACTCTAAAATCAGTGCTGAGGAGGGAACATACACAGCAAATGCAACTAGAATTGGTTAGGATGAATCGAATGATTAATGTAGTCAGGAAGTCACACATCAGTTGTAATAGAGTTAAGAGGAATTAAAGCATTTAACACAGTCATTAAAGTAAAACATTCTGACATGCACACACACCAAAATTGCAGATTTTTCTTTTAGAAACTGAGCAAGGGTGTAAAACATGTTATGCTTTCTAGCCATTTGCCAGAATTTACAGCCCTTCTATATTTAGCATTGAATGCTCATTCCAAATGAGTGACTCCTCACTCCCATTTTCATATGCTGTTTGGCCATCCATAATTACAGTGCACACAACCTCATTAATTTATACAGCTGCTACAATGAATTAAGAGGACTGTAAGCATTTGTGACCATATCATAACTTAAATAAGGATCTGAAAACATGCACTTCCTAGCAAACACCCCCTACAACTTTTAGCACCCATTTAATATACATACAATACTTCACAGATTAGCAACAACATAGTATTGTTTCAACTCAGAGATCTATATATCCAGTATTATTCATTTATCTCCAACAACCAAACCAAGGTACATGTTCTGTAACAAAAGATGACTAGTAAAGTAACTACATTCTTGGATTTTCATACTATCTCTGTTTAGGCATCTAGCTTCAACTATACTTCCATGTACATTTTTGCCAGCATGCTGCAGAAATCTGCTCAGCTGCTCAACATAAAACTAAACTTTACACTTTCTCAACAGCCATAAATATGTGCTCTGAATTGCATTTTCCATTAATTGCTGGAAGGAAACAATGTCAGAAGTCTACATAGGCTACAGAGGCAGGAAAGCTGCATGTTCACACCATGTGACAGAACATCAGGAGGAAAACAGAACAGGTAAAAACACTGTTATGAAGGCCTTGCCTTCTATACTGACTTTCCTACACTGTAATTTCCACCAACACATAGTAATTGCTGACATACATGTCTGCACTGTACTAGGCATCTAGTATAATAACCATCTATAATATAATATATATATATATCATCTATAATAACTGGGGTTTATTCAAAGATTCAATTTTAACTTAAGATGGACAACCATGACAAGAGATGAAGCCAGATTCTTCTAAGTAGCAGGACAAGACACAATGGGCATAGACTGAAACACAGGATATTCCTTGTAGATACAACAAGGAAAAAAAAAACAACTTTTTTTTACTGTAAGGGTAATCAAACAACAAAACATGTTGGCAAGAAAGGCCATGGAGCCTCAATCCTTGGAGATACACAAAACCCAGCAAGACAGTCCTGGGAAACTTGCTCTAGTTGACCCTGCTTGGAGCACAGGGTTGGACCAGATGATCTCCAGAGGTCCCTTCCAAGCTCAAACATTCTATGATCTATGATTAGAACTTGAAAGCCCAGGAATTAATTGTTCTGTTATTCCATGATGGCTCCAAACAATCCTGACACTTAGATACCAATCACAATAGGAAAGTGGCTACTTCTGAACTGATTAATACTGCAAATTCCTTTGCTGCTTAGGAGTAAAATTCTAGCAGCAAAGTTGTATCAAATCTATGTATATTTAACTGCTTTTAGTGCAATGTACAAAATGAGCAAGAAGATTACTTAAAATGTATAGATTTACTAAAAATTACTCAGCACATATTTTAAATATTAATAACCATCTATTTAATTTCACAAGTATGAAGATTATCTGGTGAGATATTGTTCTTCCATTGTAGAATGGTTTAATGCTGGCACTTGAGGAAAAAGACTCAAAATTTTATACAGGAAGACTATGAACTACAAAGAAATTAATTATATTCCTGTTCCTTATACAAAATACTTTAGAGATCATGGCTTGATGTTATTTTGTTTTCAGACCAGAGCTGATAATCTGAAGACCCCTCAACCTTGTTGAGGAAAATCAAACAACCATTTCAATAAACCATTAATAACTGAAACCCCTGAATTCTCTTAATCCATGAAGGCATTATTTTGGGAATTCAAAAATCTAAATCAGATGAGTTCAGCTGGATTACCATGTAATCAGACTGGGCCTGCATCCTCTCTTGGCTTGTAACATGTACCTACAGTTTACTTCAAGAGGAAGTCATGATGATGGCAAATTAAGAAGAGAACACGTGCCTTCGATTAAGGCCACCAGTATCACTAACAGCTAAATAATGAGGCAGACAGGTCACATTTCAAGAACATACAAGGTCATATTCGGATGCCCATTATTGCAAGCAATATACATGTGGATATTTAGTACAGCTTCCAGGTTCAAAAGAACAAAACAGCTCCAAGTGCCTTCATTCAACAAATTTATGGCTACAAGGCTTGGCTCCAGATCCTCATTGGAAAGGCACAAGTGTAGTATAAAAGACCAGGAAAGAATAGTTAACTCTACTGTCTTACTTCTGAGGGGTAAAACGTAGTAGAAATGACAAATGTTATTTTCATGCTTACTGTTGTAACTGTTAAGTCCTCTCTGCAAAACCTTGTTCTCAATGTATGACAGGTATAAATTAAGCTTGCAAGATACGCATGAAATTTGTTTGACAAAACCGTACTTCCCTATTTCATAGGCTACTAATACTTCCCTGTATTAATTTTTCTGATTATCTACATAGTTCCATAATGAATCCATCTGCTTATGGATTATGCAGTCATACACCTCTCACTAACACACTGTAAACCTCTTAAAAGAAAACAAGTAATAAAACAAATGACAAAATTGCTTTGAAAATACCTGATTTTTTTAAAAATTTATTATTTGGGATAATCTTCTCCATGTTCTTTAAAATCAAGTTGCTGATTTATCCTGTCTGAAAGGCACCATAGGGACAGTGAGTGGAGAACAGTAAACATCTCATTGGCAGTTTTCACAACTGGGGAATTTATCCGTCTCTGAGAGAATCCAAATGAAATGTGAACAGCAAGATATACAAACAGGAGCTAATCTGTGACTGCATAGGCAGGAAACCTCCAATTTCCATGCTATCGTGGCATCTTAGGCACATTCATGTCTGAAGCTTCCTCAAGAAAATTAGCTTTTTTAAGGGAAGGCTCAGCAGCATCTTCTCCATGGTCTCTGTTATTCAAGCACGCTCGGTCTTCCCTCTTGCGTTTATTAATAAGGTGATTTTCTCCCTCACACAGCTTTCCCTCTGGGACACCCAATGTTCTCAGACAGACAATAGCTGCAGCCTGCTCTGCTAGTTTCTTTGACTTGTCCCTGAAGAGCAAGCAGACAGAGCACAGGTAAAAGCAGAAAATGAAGTCTCTACCCTGCCAAGACAATCAATTTCCTGTCTGATGCAACATCATGAAACAAACAGCATTTGTAGTCATCTCACAGCAGAAGAACAAAACAGGTCAGTTCCAGAAATAATCTGAATCTTGCCAGGTGTCAATGTTGAGGCATCACTCCTTATGTAACATTCCTAGAAAATCTGCTTCTATCAGGTCTTGTGTCTCAACACTCTCCTTTTCAAAGGCAGGAAGTCAACACATTTGGCCCAAGTGGTTTCAATCCTTAGAAAGTTAACTTTTATAAATATGATCACTAAACAAAACTGAGTTTTGGATCACTTTCTGGAAAGACACTCAGGCCCAAACATAATGTCTGGTAGATGTACAGGTTTATTGATGTTGACAAAAGCAGGAACCCTTCCACAATAATAAAAATTCTGTCATTTCCAAGAGTGACTGCAGATTACACATTTGTGAAATTCAATGTTCGAAAACATTTTCTTCTCAAGGTTTCACTTTAGCTGAGTTTAACTTACTCAAGTCTCTGAACAAGAATTCTGCAAACACCAGTAACTGTTGTGTGCATTTGTCCTCTTTAAAATGTTCAATGATGAGCTCGAGCTTTGCAGTTAAATGAAGTTTAACTTAGGTGCAAATGCCTGAAGTCAATTCCAGTATGAACAGACGACTGTATAAAATACCAGCATGAAACTGTAGAGCAGCCCTGGATGTAACTGTTGATTAACTGTGATCTCTGAGAAGCCACTAAACTGGCCTCTGCTTCACTGTATATAGACACTTAATCCTGACTTGTCATTGAGAATGGATCTGCTGTAGTGGCTGAAGACACTAACTCCTCCAACAAACTCCCTTGGTTAGTTTATGAACTCTTCATAGAGACAATCGAACCAGGTCACCTCACGCTCCCCCTCCAATACAATTTGTTGACTAATCTACTAAGTGAATTAAAATCTGGAACAGTTTACTTGATTATGCTAAGGCTTACTTCCTCTTGTCACATTCAATTCTCAGAAATTTTTAATCCTTTTGCCCTCCCAGAAGTAGCTTTAGAATGTAGCTTTTAGTTGACGTTTATCAAAGGCAGCTGGAATAAACTGGAATAACCCTTCATTGCAAGTTTTAAGCAGTATTTCAGAAACCATGACAATACAGCTGCAAAAAACATTAAGGATCACTTACCACAGAGAAGATCTGTACTTTTGCTCAGCTACAGTCACTACTGAACAGAATAATCTATCCAGTGGTCTCTGAACCTGGGGGACAAAAAAAAGATGTAGAAGGGAGGGAGGTGTAAAAAACAGTCATGTCATTTACAGAACCAATAACACTGTCGAGGTTCCTTGTTATTCTCATCTTTACATCACAATTAAGCAAACTATTAAAGTTACTCTAATTCACACCACAAATTTAACCTGGCATATTTAAGATTAAAAAAATAAGAAACTGCCCAAACTGCAAATATTTTTAATCTACAAAAACAACCAAACCAAATAATGTCCTCCTATAATCAAGCAGTTGCTCCTGCCCAGTATAGTTACTACCTACAACAGCGTGTAACAACAAAGGAAATATTCTGAACCCAAATGCTTTACTTCACAGAAGTAAAAGTCAGTCATAGTCCTGGACTCCCGTGTAACATGCTCTTTATAGCTACAGACACTTCTTTCACTTATGAATCAAAACCAGACTGACGGTCTGACTTGTCAACTTCTTTTTTTTTCCTGATAAAAGAAGTTGCCATTTTCATACATGTGTATTACCATTTCTGAACCTGCTTACTCAAGAACTACACCAGACTGGGAAGTACAATTTTTCACTATGTTGAGTCCTGAAATACTTAATTTCAAAGACAAGGGGGACAAAAAGGTTTGAAAGGGTTTCTTTGACTCACAGTTTCATAAACAGGCTGAGGATGCTTTTCTTTCCTACACCATTCCAGAAGATACATTTTTGGAGTAATCTGTGGTGGATATTCTCGCCTAGACAGAAAAGTTTTCAGTCAACAACTGTGTCCACAGTTCTATTTTAAAACAGACCATGCTGCTTATTATATCACTTCTACCAGTTATCCCTCCAGGTTTAATTTTATAGTTCAAATTATGAGAAAAATACTGCTTCCTTATTAGATAGTTTAAGTAGTATGTCTAACAACTAAAGTAAAATCTAACCTTTTCTATTAATTCTTCCCAAACATTCACATCCAATAGTAACACAACTAGAGAAAAGTTACTTACCAGGAAGACGATTATAACTAAATATACAAGACAGAAATACAGTTCAGCACTACTTATAAGTAAAAATGTAACATGAAACACTAGCAGAGAAGAGCTGCTTCTGTTATGATACAGTATAGTTATCAAACAAAGGGTAGGAAAAGTAGACATTGATTCAGTTACTGACATGAAATTACAGCCCCTTGTTCTTGGCAGGAAAAAGAAATACTGTAAAACCACTTTATTCAGTACTCAGGGAGTCAGGTAATATAACCTGTAAATATTAAAGCATCCTGACTGGATTTGAAGAGCATTTTACATCACACTATTCTTGAGCTGTTTGACTTAATAGCAGACATAGCAAAAATAGCAACATGGGTATAACATGGAATGTAACAGCAATTCTATAGGTTTCACAGACTATAATCAAAGATCACTTAACATAATACTGTGCATTACTCCATGAGTTAGTTTTTCAAGGAATAACTTAATGAGAGAACACGTTTAGAAGACCGTAAACAAGCTTAAAAACAGAGTATATGAAATTTGTGCAGTGCTTTTTACAGAAACACTACTATGTCTTAGTTAAATTTCACCAGATATAACTGAACTCTTTGTGTACTCAGCACTCTGCTACAAACAGATGTTTGGATTTTTTTTTTAATCCCTCAGCACTTTTTGTAGATTAACTGAGAGAATTAAGGAGTCTCAGAAAATCTGAAACTAAAGAACAACTTACAACATCCAAATAGCTCAGGAAAAGTGGTGATGCTAGTGGTATGTAATGATGTACCCACATAGCTTCATAAAAATTCACTCAGAGCTGCTACACCAATTGTTACTTTCAAGTAAGTGTAAGGCACTGCCAAATTCACAATTTTTATTTACCAATACAAGATAGTGACAATTTTAAGTTGCATGCTTACTTGTCAAATCTAACAGCCATTTTTATTACATCTGGATCTTCCACTTCATCATCTTCTTGTGTCTCAGTTTCTAAAGATGTTTTCTTTGCTTCAAAAATAGCTGTTGTTTCTTCATAGAACTCAGCCATTTCAAAGACTTCACTGTTCAAACAGAGTTCCTTTGTATTAGAGATCAAATTATAAATTTTTGTATCCCGCTATGGTAGAAAAAAAAATAGAAATCTATTGTGTTTAAATATAGTATATATGTACAAAGAATTATATGAAAACATGGCTGAATTCTGCACCGCAACATTATACTGCTTCTGTTTCAATTCTTATCAGACACTGTTGAGCTACAAGTAGAAAAAAACTGCTGTCATTTCCAGCACTATATATACAATTTACAACTTGAAATTCCAGACAGAGCAATCAGAAATGCAGGACCTGAAATGTACAAGCTATTAGCTCAATTAATAACTTGAAGGTGGATGAATCAGCAAAGAAAGCCCGAGTGACTAAGGGTGCATCAGCTCCAAAAGGGCAATATGAACAAAAAGCAGGAAACAGATCCTTCTTCTAATTATAATATTTAAAAATACTATACAATATAAACATCATAACATCCAAAAACCTCAGAATCTTGGATTTTCTGACTTTAGGGTATTATTCACACACCCCATACAAGGCAGGAAGCAACTAGGATTTGGGACAAAGACAAAAGCCTCAAACCCTTTTAAATTTCAGACCCACGGCAGGCTACATCTACTTTGAAAAATGGAGACTATACACTTTCTGCAGATGATAAAAACAACAAAACCTGCAGCTTAAGATAACTTATGCTTTCTGACGGTTAAGTGAATGCTCATTGGTATGTTCAATGAAAAAACAAATTCTGGCCACAAAGCCATCTCCAATGCTATAAATGGAAAAGCAACGAAGCTTAATAATGCAAACTGATGCAGCTAAAAGAAAACAACTTACTAGGTACTGTTATGCAAATTTCTTTTGTCTGAAATGCAGCAGCCTGTTCTCTTGTATTCAGAACTGAGGTTAACATCTCAAATGTAACATGCCATCACCACCAGAAGGCAGCAGCATTAAGTAACATTTTTAGCTGAAGATGCATTTTAAACAACTGAATGTTCTTCAGTTATCTGGATGGTACACAGGCTGATTAGAAAAGTGGTTCAAAAACTTTGAGTCTGCTGATAGAAAGCAGTTTTATGTATTTTCAAGTGGCATCCTCTCTGTCCCTCTCTCATGCACACACTGTGCTTAAGCTGATTTTGACATTAGTATCATATCACACATAAAACACCTGATTATGTTCCATTTTGGAAGCCCCTAAAGAATTATTGGGCATAGTAGATAAAACCACAAGTTTTACACTAGACCTCCATCCAGTGTTTGAGTGTATATACTGTGACTCTTCTATTAACCAGTTTAAAGGCTTGACTCCTTACAATTTCTCTTCCTTAATACTATACATTATAGAATCATAGAATGGTTTGGGTGGGAAGGGGCCTTAAAGGTCATCTAGTTCCAACCCCCTGCATGGGCAGGGACACCTCCCACTAGACCAGATTACTCCAAGCCCCATCCAACCCACTGTTCATTCAGTAAAGAACATCACCTCCCTTTTGATTGAAATTTATTCAAAGCTGCCAAAGATTGTTTCAGTTTCAATCTACACTGTATCTCTTCCAACCAAATGTAACAACTATAAACAAAATAGACAGTATTTACTATATCAAAAATTGGTCACCTATTCACACTGCAAAATGAAAAGTAACTTGCAAAGTGTAAATGACATTCATGGATTCCACCACTCCCTTACAATGAATGAAGTTCCTTTTTTATATAAAATATAATTTTCCCTCTTTGCATTCTCATGTAATAATTGTGGACAGCAGTGTTTACAGAGAACCAAAAGTGGTAAATTGCAAGAAACTGGCAAAAGGATTGCAGCCATCTCCATTGTTTCTGAACATGATCAGAATGCTGATTAGAGCTTGCTGCAAAACAACTCCATTTACAAAAGTATTTTAGTCTTTCCCCATTTCTATCCATTTTCATACATTTAAGATACCAAACAGTTTCAGACCATTTATTTTATAAATGAAAGAGACTCCTCTCCTCCATCCCAGCAGTAGAATAATTATAGCACAAGACACATATGACACATGCAAGCTCAGACCTTTATTTTGCTCAGTTTGGGATGGGTCCAAACCTGAATTCCCCTCCATTCTGTTTGAATTCTTTAATCACACTTTTCCTTCTTCCTTTTCTCCCTCCCTGTTTGAGAAATTTCATCCAGACTGTTTCAGACGTCCAGGATTAAGAGATTCATTAAAGCTACTATATTTCCTCAAAAAGGTTGCCATTGTTCATTAGGATATTATATGTATGGAAAGCAATGCAAAAGAATTGCATCTATAACTTGCATATATTGTTTTGAGTTTATCTTTACGTACTCATTTAAAACAAACACCTTGTCGCAAAAATTCCAGTAACATTAAAAACACATGGAAAAGTGAAAATTAAAATTAAGAAATATCTCTGGAAGAAGACAAGCTCCATGTTATTAACCTCCAGACTACCACTACAGAATGCTGAAACTTTTCTTAATGAGTTAATGAAAAATTAGATGCCTGTCACTCCACAAAGCACCAAATTAGTATGTCAAGTTTATAGACAGTTGTAGGGTTAAACACTTGAGCCCCTGAGCATAGAGGAAACCTGAAGAAGTTCACTGTACTATTCCACAAATCTCACTAACTGGATTTTTTCAAATTTATTTTTTAACTTCGTCTCATGAAATGAAATGTCAGACAGTGCTACAAAGAAGTGGTCTGCAGGTTTGACAGAGAATACAATTCCTGTTTCTCAAGTAGATGCTTACCAGATATCCTGCGTGGACTGTGCAGCATGCAGCTTCTTACCCTGAGTAGTTTCCAGCTGTTCTCTTAACATCTGACACAAACAGTATTTTGTGTTGGTGTAGTGATTATCATACCTCACTGCCTGAAGGAGAGAGACAAAGTGTATAAACCCACACCAAACAGATTTATCTTATACATTCACATCTTGGTGAATTTCAAAGTCTTTTTTGAAAGGCAGGCCACAAGGTACAGTTTCTTCAATAACATACTCAAGACTGCTTGTGAATGGGAGAATCATCTGATTATTTTGGTTTGCTTTCATGAACCAAAGTTCAACTTACTCATATGCTCATGAAGAAAGACTTGACTAGGGATGCAGAGATATTTTATTAGTTAACTAGGAACAATTTTCAGAAATAAAAAAAAATTATAGTTGTGATCAAAGCCACAGATTTCTGATTAATTTCCTCTCATGTCATTAAAAATCATGTATTTTGAATAACAGCTAAAACATTATATAATGGGTGACTCTACTAATAGAACCATAGTACTACAACACAGCATTACTCTATTGGCAAATCATTCCCTTTGCTTCACTGCAGTTAAAAATTCATGACAGTCTGTGTGAAAAGCAATTAACTTCTAAAAATGAATCTACAGGCAACCTAGTATTAGTATTCCTTCACTCTTCTGTTCAGTGTTATTTGCACAAATGTAACATGAAGAGAGTTGGCCTACATAGCACTAGCTTTTCAAATTCCTATACGTGTTTAGAGAGCCTTGTAAACCTCATTGATGTCCCAAGAAACTAGGGCTAAAAAGCACAGTATTCAAGAAAAGAATAATTGGGGAAAAACTATCTTCTGAATGCAGATTACTGATTTTTTTTTTTTAACAGAACAAAACACAGGAAGCAGTGGGTGATTTGCAAGACTTCTGTCACATGCAGTATGTCAATATATACCCAGAGCCTAAGACTTGGAAATTAAAAGGAATTAAGGTACTGTGGTAAGATACAGATTAACAATTCTAAACAACTTTAACTACAAATAAGATCTTCCAAAATAAAACATACATATTTGATGTAGTCTTGCATGACTTCCTTCAAAGGAAAAAGACCCTCTTTTCTGAAGATAGATGGGTTCCACATGGCAGCACGAGCTATCATGACTGAAGAGGCAGCTGTTGCTTTCCGGAAGGTCTCAATGTCTGTGTATTCTTTGATGAAGTCATGAGATCCTCCACTAAAAATTAAAAATCATTGTTATAATTATGAAAGTTTTATTTGCTATTATATGTACTTTAACACAGCCTTGCATTTTCAGTGTGCTATCACATCATCAAGGGTGGCAGAGCCTATCTGGGATATTATCTCAAATCTAAGAGCACAAAAGTTATTAGCAATGGCTCATTAAAACACAGATAATGGTGTTATTCAATGCATGCATCTTTCTCTTAAAAATGGAAGACTGTTTTTATGAAGAAAGAACAGAGTTTGTGTTTTACACCAACTGTGTGCTTTCACACATTTGTAAATGGATAAGGCTCACAAAGAATCACATCCAGGTTGTTTTAAAAATTACACCTTGCAATTGCCAGTTCTGTAAGTCACCTGCACACTAGCTATCTTGGCTCAAGTGACACTGAATACAAGTTAAGTACAGACAGCATCATTCCATTATTACTCTGACACTAACATATGGAGAATAACCACAAGCAGTACTTCTGGATGAGTTACAAAGCACTTTGAAGTTGAAAGAAGGTTGCACTGCTATTGTACTGCCTCTTCTTTCAAGTCAGACGTGTTCGTGAGCAAAAAGAACACAACTTTTCTTTCTACTGCAGTTTGCTTTCACAAGACTTTTAAATGTGAAATAAAAGTTGGACTTTTGAACTACAAAGAGTAGAATGTCTAGCCCTTTAAAAGTAAAACCATTGTCAAATTCAAAGTAAAAACTACAGAATGATAAATAACTTTAAAACCAGACATTTCTATTGTGAAGACAAACACAAGCTTCCTGCACTTCCAAAAGATTATCCTATAACACAGAGCCATTGTAGAAGTCATAGTATCAGTTTAAGTTTCCTTGCCTTTTTTTTTTAGCACCAGCTTACCTCCTTGTATTCATCCCTGTGTACTTCCTGACCAAACTTGAGATACAAGTGGTTAAAATACTCAAAATAATAGCCAAATAAGTTACAGCAGAGATCAAGTATCACAGATCAAATATATTTAATAAGTAGGATTCCAATTTGCACAGTTACATTTCTTTAGAGAAGGAAAGGTTTCACTTTGTGGATTCAAAACAAATATATCCTTCCCAGAGAAAACATGGGAAAAAAAAAAAAAAAGGATTCTTAACATTAGTTCAGCATGTTGGAACACTTGCAAAGAAGTAAATTAATATAGGGATTAATTAAAAGCAATTTATTCATAATAAACCTGTGATTTTTTTTATCTTAATTGCACACGTCTACATCATAGAAAGTACTCATACAGAGCTGACATATCTGTGACCTGAATAAAATCTAAGAAAAATAGGTAGCCTCATCTTTCACCTAGGGAAACAAAGGATTCATGGCAATGTATAATGTGATTTTTCCTTGTTTTTTTTAAATCCATATTGTTTAAAAACTTACCCTGAAAGCTAAAGAGGGGATGAACCACTGAAAATGGATCAACAAAGATTATCAGCATAGATTATTTCCTTATTCCAGCAAAACCTGTAACTTTCAGTGTATTTTCTACAGTGTATTTTTCTTTCAGTACTTATTGAAAAGTTCGTGAAAGTTTTAAAATAAAAACTGAGATACAGTGATTTTTCTATGGTCAGCTTCTGTCACTGGTGCCTCTCTTCAGGTTTGATCTTTGGTAACAGGTAACATTGTATTCACTCCACAGGAAGGATTTTTTTTCCTGCACTTGCAAATCTTAAATTAGGCACAGGCATCTTGCAGTAATGAGCTAATCAGTCCAACTTACTTTGCTATTACTGGAATGGAGACTGCTTCAGATATGGCTTTGATCACATCACAGTGGACAGGGTGCTGAGGCCTCTCCTCCTTCTTCCTTCCCAACAAACAAAAAAAGACAAGAACAAGAAATTGTAGATATGTGAATCACAGCAAACAAGACTCAAGGATTATTGGGACATACTTACAGCAGCTTACTTAATGTATATATTTCATGTAATTTTCCTTTTTTTTTAAACAGCAGAGAATTATTTCATATCAAACATTTCAAAACAGTTACTGTAATTCCATATCCAGATAAGCAACATTTTTAAAATTAATGAACATGCAAGGTAACTTTAGTTTTATGTGGTCTTTGAGATAAAAACTTTAGAAAAATAGCAGCAATTGGTACAATTCCCTAATTACTGTCCTGATTTTCTACAACACCAATTTATTTAACAGCTCAAATCAGAACCACATAGAGTATACTCTAGTCATACCTTACTGTGCAACATTCATCAGCAAACTAAAAAAAGAATATCTAGGTCTCTCTTGCCTAAAATCAATTTACCTTCCATGGACTGCAATGGCAGCAATACCAGTCCTTTCTATTCTCTTTACCAGATTCACTGTATCCTCAACCTGAGGGACAAGAAAGAATGACATGATTTTAGTTCAAAGAGAAAGGAATAACTCATGTGATCATAATACAGACAAACATTGGAAGTCTTTTCTTTCATATTCCTGTACTTCAATAACTCCCAACATGTATTTTCATTTAATACACACTTCACTTCAAGAACAATGTATTACAGCAAAAACAGCAAGTCCATTTTCAACACTTCCTTGAAACTATGGAACACTATCTTTCTCAAACCAGGTAACACAAAACTCTGTAGTACGAGAATATTTTCTAATATGTTTTATACTGTCATTTGAAAATTACACAAAACGCTTGATGAACAAGTCTTCTCTAGCACCTACTCTGTACATTGTAATTAAAATGCACCTTATTAAAAGGATGCCTTCTGAAAGAAACGTAACATGCAATCACACATCTATAAATATTCCTTTTAGATGTGTCTTTAAAAAGTTAACTGGAATCTAAAACCTCTAATGCTATTTGTACATAACCAGTGAATCAAAAGATACAGGGGAAAACGGGGAAGCTCTAATGTAGCTTCAGAAAGGTAAGATGCTCTTAAAAGGCACAAAGAAATCTGGCACACTGCTGGATTAGCCTGTCTCATGCAGCTTTGGAGAATGAAAAAAAAAAAAGGCAAATTTTGTTTTCAAAAGCTGGAGAATTATTTGTGGCTTATCACAAAAACTGCACATTCGTTTTTTGAAAAATGCAACATCTATCAGCTGGCACAGGCAGACACAGAAGCTCACCTGCTGTTCTGATGGATGACTTATTATGCAAAAGCAGCCTGAAACAAAGAGCAAGTGGCTCTAGGATAGTTGTAGAAAATAAAAGGGAGAGGTGCCAGTTCCTTGATTTAATATTGTAGTACTTAAAAACCATAAAGATCTTACAAAGAGCAAAATCTTTTCACACAGGCTTCATCTGTTCATTTAATAATTTTAAATGTGTGTCTAAATTACTCTGAATAATAGGTAGCCCAATTACAGTTCATACACCCACAGATCTGTATCTATCCAGGTCATATGCAATCACAGTACCTAGGCAGGTAATTAAAGACACATTTGAAAAAAAAAATAAATCAGTTATTAAAAAAGAATGCCTAGCATCTCCTGAAGGTTTAAAAACATGTAGGGAATTTATGCTCTTACTGAGGGCAAAATGCGGATTTTGCAGGTTACTGGTTTACAAATTCCTTTAACAAGGGTAGTCAGTATCTGGAAAAAACAGCAAAAAGACAACAACATGATCACAGTGGTGACATTTAATAAAGCTCTCCTCCCTTCTATATACAAAGAAATTAGAACAATGTAACACTAGCTACTGTTCCTCTATAAAGAATCTTACATGCTAGATGCACATATGCAGTCTGTAATTATGTAAATACTTTTACCTGGTACATATAAAAACCTAGGTCTACTTTAAGCCATTTTTATTTCCACTTTTTTAACAGGATTTTTACTAAGCAATTAAATGCTGCTGGAGTTTTAATGCTGCTTTTTAATATTAAGTGACCAGTAAACTGATCATTTCAAAATAAAGTGCAAATTTTTAAAATTTTCATGCATGTTTTTATACTCCTCTTCTTACCATCAAGCTGTGAATTTCTTACAAAAACTAAATGTAAGCATTCACTACAAAGATGTTTTTTTAAAGAGAAGAAAGCCTTCAAAATGGAAAAAAATGAGATGAAAATACCAATCAACATCATCACTGAACCTTTTAGAGAAAACAAAAATCATAAACTGAATTTGACGCTTAACACAAAGCACATTTTGTTCACTAAAACTCAGAATAAGCACACAAGTGAGTAGTTATTAGTTTAACCACTTCAGAACTGAGTTATGGAAAGAATATCCTTTCCACAGGCTGAATTTAAGTCCAACAGACCATACTTAAAAGGGCCATGTCATGGCCTATACATGCTTAAATCACCGTATGATTATACCATAAGTGGTACCAGAAATCCAACTCTCTAAACAAAAAGGTGGAAACCAGCTGATTCTGACTGGTTTTAGAAAAATACTTGGTTTTCAATTGGTTTTTGATCTATTATCATGCATGTTATTCTGAACACACTGCCCTTCTATAAAACGGGTGGAATTGCAAGTAAATTATTTCTTCCCAAGTTGTGCACACTATGAAGCTTGAATTTTGTTTAATGTTACTGCATTTATTAGGTTCCCAATATAGAAATGAGTTGTTTTAGCTAGCACTCACAAGTTCTTATACTTAGAATAGTAATTAAGTAATTTGTGTCACCTTGAGCCACCTACTCAGGGTGGAACTGTAATTTCATGTGTCGTTTGCAGGCTGCAAGTACAGTTAAATCTCTTTGCAGTTGGCTAGGAGTCAGTTTCATGCCTAAGATTTTGCTGCCTACCAACATCTTAAAATGAAAAGAACAATTTAAAATATTTTAGCACCAAATTACCTCCTCTTCTGAAGAAGACTGGCACAGGGTTTTATACAGATTTCAATACATATGCATGTAAAACTTCTCCCTCTGCAAATAGAGCACCACATCGTGGAAGTTCAATATTGAAAAGGAAGAAGGTGGCAATTTTGTAGTCCAGACAACAACAAGGAGAACTATTACATGATTATTTATACATAATGTTGATTTCAGTATTCAGAACTGATTATTCCACTCTAGCTTTTACGAATTTGTCTTTTATGCATTTATTCCTCCTTTCAGCAGAACACAGTACGTAATACTTTTCAAGGCAGTTCAAAACCCACAAGGTGATACACTTACAGACTCTATTTTGTCAGGATCAGACAGCAGTGCTGCTCCCATACCTCCCTGGGAAAAGATAAACAAACTGTTACACACTAGGCACCAACTCAATTATTTTGCTAATAGCAGGCAGCAGGAAAAGTACAATGTTATATTAAGAAAACAAAAAAAGGGGGGAAATTACAAAATCTAAAATGCAGGAGTATTAGCGAACACTTTGGTGAAACACATTTCTTAAAGCTGCATTAGAATAATTAAGCAGCAATTCAGGGCAGCAGCTGGCCAACACTACGAAGACTGGAAGACCAAGTTTAAAAGCAACAGCCAGGCTTCTTCCCTGGAATGAAGTTTGAAGTTTCCCAATTTGAAGCTCTTGTTCATTGACATGAAGTGCAAAATTTCTCTTATCTATTCTGCAGGAATGTCTGTCATCAAAATGGTGCTCCATGGTCTCATTCATTGATACTTTACATTAACTGACTTAACGTGGCTAATAATCAGTTTGACTGCTCTTGTTTTAGCCACAGATGATAGAGGACTAGTTTAGTATAGCATGTGTTCAGCTACAAAATCAAGTTTTAACTGATCCATCCTTCTACCACTGAAAACAGACCATTAATTGATATTAGCATTGCCAAGTTGCAAATGTTTACTTGTTCAGATGACAAACTGATTCATAGATTTATTAAAGCTAAGCAGAACACATTTCACTCAGCCAACAAATTAGCAGCCTCAGGAAAACAAACAACTTTTTTATCCCACCTTACAGAATTTACTTTTACATGCAACATACAGAATCACAGCATCTCTACAACATAGCCTGTCAGAGTTGTTAGAGTTCTAAATAGCTTTAATGCTAACTTTGTACACTAAAACAATTTAGCAACCTCACTAAGTTTTTCTCAATATTCAGTGGTTGTCTTGGCAGAAACCACAACTGGCACTTGCTCAGTGGTGAAAATCCAGGCTAACCTGAGCTTACAAACTTCATACATGCTTACCCACGTAATGATATCTTATGTTTAATTACATAACCAAACCTATTCTTGAGGGAGACTTCTAGTAGACTACGTTATTTTACTGTATCAGGGCTATGACACCTTCAATACACTTTTGTTTATTGCAAAAAACCCTCAAAACACCAGACATAAGTTCATACACATGAAAATTTTACTGCTTGAATTTGTTCAGCCTAAAAACACAGATTCTGCCCTCCATCCCTCTAAGAAACAAAAAGCTTACTGCAGAGTAATTAAAATCCACTTGCCTTAGTAGAGTATTCTTTTGGGCATCCCATGTTGATATCAATACCAGCTACATCACTTTCTCTGAAAAAAAAGAAATAATTGAAATATTTTTTAGCATATTAGAACAAGAACCAGGAAACAGACATCTATGCAGGAAACTTGTTCCATCATCATTAAGGCTTAAATGAGAATTTAAGGTCAATATTTTTATTTGAACTTCTGAAGTTTTACCTTCTCATTCAGATAGGTTATGTATTTATTTTAAAAGCAATCTGAGGTCAGTCTGTCCGTAGGTTTCAATGACCAGTGATGCAGAGAAGTTGCAAATACTCAAATATGTTTATACAGGACTAATTATATACAAGTATATCCACCACTGAACTCACCACTGTCACTAAAATCCTAATGAAACTTCCATCTTCTTAAAATGAATACTTAGAAACACCTTTTAAAAGGGTTTGAGACACACTTTTCATTTCTGCACTACATTTTATTGAGGGTTTCAAACCACAAACAGGAGTAGAAGACATTTTAAGGCAGACTGTCCTTTTGAGATGCTACACTCTACTGTGCAGCTCCAACAGAAATTTTCTTGGCCCTATCAAGACTTACCTCAACCCTCTCAATCATAAAAAATTGTCTTGCACAATAAGTCCTCTGTACACAAAAATACTCAAACAAACCCACAATGGAAAAGGGATAAGAAAAGATTACTTACACAAGTTTAGCTACTGCCAGGGCTCTTTCAGCATCTGCTGACCCCTGTTGGCAAAACAAGAGTATTTATAATTATAAAATACCATCAAAGTAATGAAATGTGCTCACCTACTTGTCTGTATAACTATGTTTCTTCTAAACATTTAGTACAAAGTGACAGAGACACATTCACAGCACAACAGACAACTCAAACATATACTAAATCAGCCACTGAATGACAAAAGGTGATGCTAGGAGGGAATCCATGAGGTCTGTTCACTCTCACAGAATCACAGAATGTTTGGGGTTGGAAGGAATCTCTAGAGATCATATAGTCCAACCCCCTTGCCAGGGCAGGATGACCTAGGACAGGTCACACAGAAATGCATCCAGAGCAGTTTTGGAAGTCTCCAAAGAAGGAGACTCCACACCCTCTCTGAGCAGCCTGTTCCAGTGCTCTGTCACCCTCACAGGAAAGAAGTTTTTCCTTGTGTAGAGGTAGAACTTCCTATACCCATTGTTTCTTGTCCTATCACAGGGCACCACTGAAAAGAGACTGGCCCCTTGCTCTTGACACCCACCTTATAGATATTTGTAGACATAAATAAGATCCCCTCTCAGCCTTCTCTCCTCAAGATTAAACAGCCCCAGTTCTCTCAGCCTTTCTTCATAAGAGAGATTTTCAAGTACCTTAAAAATCCTTGGTTTTTTGCAACGTTAGCGCACACACTAATGCTCTCTTATCTACACTAAACAATCACTTTTCTTTCAGTGTTTCCAGTAAGACTGATTACTGGACAGTGCAATTCTTAAATATGTGCCCAAACATCAGCATGATTTATTTTTAGCATCCATACCTTTGGAAAGGTATCAAAGACACCTATTACAAAAACATGGTGCTTTCATAAAACATAGAATTAACCTTAATCACCTTTTCTGAAAACAGCTGTACAGAGAGCTTACTGTGTTGACTGCCTGTGTAACAACAGATTAGAAATCCTACAACACATTCTGTGTGATATTTTACAGCAAGAAGCTGATAGTCTGGAACACAGAGAGCTGCTTTGGACTTAGACACTACCTTGTTTAACTATGTTGCTATTAGAAGAGTGCCTGCAGTTTATTTCCTACCATTTGAAAGACAACATGGTGCCTCTCCCTTTCACAGGTTCTGAAAACAACTCTGTCATTAGGCGCAACGAAGTCCACTGTGTCTAGTATTTCTAGATTAAATGAGAAACAAAACAGACAAAAATTATATACAAATGTAATCCTAAAGGAAATCATAAACAAGTTGTATATAAATGAAAGACTATGAACTAAGTCTCCCACGAACAGCAGAACTAATGGCACATGACCTCCTGTATGTCCTTGCAATGTATCTCTTGCACACTCCTGTTTCCCTCCCATACTATTCCCTAATCACTCCCAGCCTGTTTTCTCAGCACCAGAACAAATGATGCAGCAACTGAAGTGTCACAATGGTACCATCTTGGGGAAGGGGCAGGAGAGGAAAACTTCTCTTCCCCAATAGGGACAGTACAAACAACCGTTCCTCAAGCCACTCAACTGGGAAGTTCTCTAAGACAACTTGTAAAGCACTTGTATGTGAAAACCATGTTAAACCAAACCTAGCCCATGGACAACACATTAATAAAATAATGATAAATGGTGAGATCTTCTGTGTCTTGCTTCCTTATTGCAGTACACTAAAAACTCTGTATTATAATATCACTAACAGCAAACGTTCATAAAAGCTTATTACTAGAAACTGTTTCTACTACAGAGCAAATGAATTTGTTTCTTGGACACTATCAAACTTTTTTTTGAAAAACTATAAGGCTTTGTAACTAATATTAGCAATTTTGCTCAAGAAATTAGATTTTATATTAGCACATAAACATGCCAAATTTCTGAAACAAAACAAATCCAAACAAAACAAACAAAAACCTACAGTGAAAAAAACCACCAAAACTAGTTTTTGCTGTTTACTCTTTATTATAATAGCACACAAAGGCAGTAGAGAATGAGAGGCTGAAGTCAGTATATACACACAGAATTAGGAAAGGTTTATCTGTTGATGATAACTTTATTATGTCTTTTTAATCCACATAAAACTAAAACCTTTAATATTTTAGACAATGCACTGGAACTTGAATGTATTATCTATTCCAGTTACTAGTTTATTTTGCTGCCAGGAAGCACAACACTGAAACATTAGTCATGTATTTCCAACACTGATCCCACTTAATAAAAAGAGAAAGACATAAGTCCAGGAGCTAGAATTATAAAGTCTTTCACTTTAGAAGACCTGCTCCTGCACAACTAGTGACCTGACCTCTGCCAAGGAGTTTAACAAATAAATAATCAAATCCTTGTAACTAACTAAATAAAAGGTAGAAAAACACTTCATGTTAGGGCCCTAAAAAGAATTAGCTGTCAATTACTAGTCCATTAGCCTTATTCTCCCAAAACATTTGTGGTTTGCTTGAAGGACACTGACTAAACTACTGAAATTCCTTAAAAACAGAAAGTTTGAAACTGTGAAGCAGCAGAAAAGTACAGAGTAGGGTTTCAAAAACTTACTTTAAGTTCCTAGACATAGTTTAGAGAACTTATATGAATTGATACCTTATTGTAAATACTATTAAATTACCTGAAAGAGATAATTCTTTTATCAACTAGATAAAAAAAATGCTTACAGATATTAACAAAATGCTGTACTTGCCATTTACAACCCTCTTACACTGTAGCATCTTTATGTCAATTAGCTCCTGAAAAGAATAAAAATCTCAGTGAGTTAGTGTTTAAGCTATCCAGCTCTAAAGAGCTGCTCATTTTACTAAATAAGAATAAGCATATAGAGATAACAAATACAGAAAAAAGAATCCACATTAAAACAAGAGTTTAACTATACAACACACTCAACTGAAGACTCAAAATATGAGCAGAGCACATGAATATATGAATATAAGACTACGACAAGCTTACAAAGCTCTTGAAGAGTGTTTCTAGCAAGCTGTGAACAAAGCAGAATCAATCTCCTAGAGCAGAAAAGGAAGATAACTTGATGCTACAACAACTCACCACGTCAAAAATCTTTGTAGGTTTGTACAGGCACATAGGGAACAAACCAGCAATACTATGCTTTCAGCCTTCTTTACCTTAATCCTGAGTTTGAACAATTTCCTATATTTGTTAATAAAGTAAAATTTTGCTTAACCTTTACTAGAGAATTGTTTTTCCAGAATTTGTAGCTTTTATTTAGAAGAAACTCAGAACTTCAGCTTAGATATATTAACTTAACCACAGATTTATGCAATTCAATTTATTAGCAACATCATTTGACTCCTTTGTTCATTTGTAAATCATCAACTTAATTATAGGCAAGCTTTAAGCCAAACTGACTGCCTTTAACTGACAAACAGCTACAGCTTGACCCAATCTAATGTGTTAGCTGCTGAAATAAATATGCAGCTGTTAATCCAGCTATTATATAAATTGAAAAAAAACCCATAATGCTCTAGTGTTAGTCACCTAAAAAAGTTTAGTCTACTAGAGGCTCTTTGTTTCAGCAGATAAGACAAAATTTAAGACCTGCTGGTTTACAGGTAAGGGATAAACAAGCAATAAATTAGGCTACTCTCAATCTGCTTACATTAGATTTTAAGTTTTATGAGTGGTATTTTTAATTTATGTTCTGAAAGAGCTTTGAGTTCCAAAATGTTGTGGGGTTTATGGGGAAGGATAAATCAGAAAATGAGATTACAGCACACAAAAATGAAGTTACAAAATGCAGCTATCCATGCTGTTCTGCTACCATACAACTGTTGTATAATTGCCTAAAACAACTGTTCTATTTTATGCTATTTTGTCAGCTTTTAAGAAAACCTACAAAACACAGTTTTCCTATTAAAATCTATTAAGACAGATATTTAACTGCAAACACTAGTCCACACCAAAGGCATGTTAATTCTCCTGTCTCTCAACACCAATGTGGAAAAATGCCCCAACAGAAGGACATAAGAGACCTTATTTTTGAGGTGAGATGAGGAAAACTACAGCAAGTTTTTAGCTACAGGAATAATAACAATGAGTTTTGGTACCTATCTTCCCAGAGAATGAAAAAATATATATTCTTAGTCCTGTTTACAGCACAGAGGTCATAATTCATAAACTAGGAAACTGCTACTGTTTATCAAAAAAGAAAAGCACCTTATTATTCCAAATTTTGTGACAGACAGCAGTAACTAAAGAATTTTGAGAGTTATTCTGAATGGTCCAGTAATAGCCATTCTTCCACATGAAGCTGATACAACTACTTAAATATCACTTGTCATTCTAGAAGTTAACAACAAAAGGTGAACTGTAGTAAAGATAAAAAAACCAGTATATTGTGTCTCTGAGAAAAATTACTTTATTTTCCCTCAAAAAGGGCAGTGAGATAACTCAGAAGATATCTGCTGTGGAAAACATTATAAAGAACTGATTCTGACAGTTTTGGTCTGTTCTATTGATACAAATCAAACATTCTTGGGGAAAGCCAGAAGTTAAGCCATGTTTACATGATGTGTAACTCTTTACTGTTTGTTTTTATTAAGGCTGAATCCTGTAACTTGTACCTGTGTGTACATTTGAGAAAAGCTAACACCAGCACTGAAGAGGAAAATGGAAATACTGATGAACTGCAATAAAGATAGTGAAAACTAAGCAGCTCGAGTTGCAGAGAAGTCCTAGGCAGTAATATCTACAGGAAACTGGAGTCTTGGCTTCAGGCAGCTTTAAGAAAAGCAGTTAAGCACCAAGGACAGCTGTACTGTGAGGTGCAAGATTTCCTTCAATACTGTGAATCTACCAAACAACCCAAAACAAAAATCCAATAAAAAAATAAAAACACAGTAGAATGTGAGGAAAGGGTTATGGTGAGTGCTTTGCCTAAACTGAAACTCTTAGTCTTAAAATAGGTTTCCCATAACTTGAGGACTGAAATGGCTGAAGTCCGAGATGCTTCTCTCCCTGTTTTTCTAAGTAAAGATATATAAAAGGAAAAAGTCATGCAATAAACAAAGTCTAGCTGTACTTCTGTTAATAATAACGTTACCAGACAAGGCTGCCTCATCCCTACCTCGCAGTACACGATATCAGCACCGTAGTCCAGAGCCAGAAGACGCATGGGTAACGTTCCCACTCGCACCATGGGAGCCAGGATCTTCTTTCCTCTGAAGCACAGAGGCGTGTACACCGTCATTCCGGTGGCGGTACTGCCTGCAAACCAAGGACAACAGCCATGGAATGCCACTACCTCTCGGTGAGCGCACAGAGCTTTTCCCTCGGCGGGAAGGGGCCGGGCCGGGCCGCCCTGGCAGAAACCTGCCCGGGTTCCCTCAGGAACCGGCCGCTCCTCCGCTCCCAGTGCCCGCGGCGCGGAGCCCTGGGAGAGCTCAGGGGCGTCTCGGGGGGCTCCTTCCCCCGAGCGAGGGCTGCCAGAGCCCCTCGGGGCCCTGCGTGCCCCCGCGGGGCGGGGACGGGTCAGCTCTCGGCCGGCCGCTGGGAAGGCCAAGGGGCCGCTGCCACCGCCCCCTGCTGCGGTCCCGGCGGCCGCTCCCGCCTCCTCAGCTCCCTCCCGGCCGCCCGCTCCGCGCTCTCCCCGCAGCTCACCGGCCTCGCGTGGCTCCTCCGGGGCGGGGAGGGGGGGGGGGCGGGGGAACCGGGGCCAGCGCCTCTTCCCGGCGTCATCGGGCCGCGCCGCCGCCACGTGAGCGGCCGCCATGGCGCTGCGCCGCGGCGGGGCCGTGGCCGCTCTCCCGCTGCTGCCGCGGCGCGGGGCGGGCTCCGGGACGGGCTCCGGGGCGGCGGGGCCCCCCGATGCCGTGGTGCGCGTCCCCTGGGCCTTGCGGCTGCGCCTGCAGCGGGGCGCCCAGCGCCGGCGGCGCGGGCAAGGGGAGGCGGCGGCGACAACGCGGCGCGGGAAGCTGCTCCTGCGGAGCCGGCGGCCGGAGCTGAGCCAGCCCCGCTGGCAGACGGTGGGGCGCTGGGAGCGGCCGCAGCTGGTGTCGGCGGGCTGGAAGCACAGGAAGGCCTGCGGGGATTACTTCCAGCTGGAACCCTGGCGGGCGGCGGCTCCCGCCCTGCAGGCGCTGCCGCCTGAGGCGGGGCAGGGTCCGACCTTCGCCGAGCTGGGGCTGCAGCCGGCGCTGCTGGCCGGCCTGCAGGGCCTGTCTGTCGGCCGCCCCACGGCGGTGCAGCGCTTGGCCATCCCCGCGCTGCGCCGCGGCTGCAGCGCCCTCTGCGCCGCCGAGACCGGCAGCGGCAAAACGCTGGCCTACCTGCTGCCGCTGCTGGACGGGCTGCTCTCCCGCCCCGCGGGGCTGCCGGCGGAGCAGGAGGAATCGGGGCCGGCGTCGCCCCGCGGGCTGGTGGTGCTGCCGTCGCGGGAGCTGGCGGCGCAGGTGGGCGCGGTGGCGGCCGCGCTGTGCGGGCCCGCGGGGCTGGCGGTGCGGCGGCTGGCGGGCGGCGGGGCTGCGGGCGGGCTGCGGAGGCAGCTGCGGGCGCCGCCGCCGGGTCCCGCCGTGCTGCTGGGCACCCCCGGGGCCCTGCGGGAGGCGTTGCGGAGGCGCTTCCTGGCCCTGGAGCGGCTGCGCTGGATGGTGCTGGACGAGGCGGACGCCCTGATGGACGAGTCGTTCGCCGGGTCGCTGGAGGAGATCCTGGCACAGGCGCCCCTGGCTGCCGGCGCTCCCGGGCCGGTCGGTCCCGGGGAGGCTAGGACCCAGGTGGTGGTGGTGGGAGCCACCTTCCCTGCGGGACTGAGCGAGACGCTGGGCAAGTTTACTGACGTGGGCCGGTTCGTCACCCTCTCCACCAAGAGCCTGCACCGCCTGCCACCCCACGTCCCACAGAAGTTTGTTCGCCTCAAAGGCCGGGACAAGCTGCCGGAACTGCTGCAGCTCCTCAAGGAGCGCTCAGCATCCAGTGGGGCTGTCCTCATCTTCTGCAACAGTGCCAGCACCGTCAACTGGCTGGGCTATATCCTGGATGACCACAAAATCAAGCATCTGAGGTTGCAGGGACAGATGTCAGCAGATGCTAGAGCTGGCATCTTTGCCTCATTCCAGAAGGGTGACGTGTCAGTCCTTGTCTGCACTGACCTTGCCTCGCGGGGGCTGGACACCAGCAGTGTGCAGCTGGTGGTCAACTATGACTTCCCAGACACCCTGCAGGACTACCTGCACCGTGCGGGGCGTGTTGGGCGGGTTGGAAGCAAGGCACCTGGAGCTGTGGTTAGTTTTGTCACCCATCGGTGGGATGTGGACTTGGTACGGAAAATAGAGACTGCAGCCCGAAAAAGAACAAGCCTTCCAGGCATGGACTCCTCTATTAATGAGCCTTCACCTAAAGGAGGTTGATTCAAGTTGCCAGGGAGTGATAAATGGCTTGACAGGGACTAAGCTTGTAGTCATTAAGGCAGAGGAAGTGAGCTGGTGTGTGTAGGTGGTCTGAAAGAACAGAGAATACAGTTTGAGAACCAGGTGGGCAGCTCAGCTTTGTGGGCTGTTCTGGAAGCTGCAGTAGTTGTTTCCAGAGGCACCACAACTCTCAGCTTTCCAAAAGGTAGCTAGCAAGTCAGTAATGAGATGCCTTTGGTGAAGGCTGAAGAATGATTTCATCAATTGATTTTGTTTAATTTTGTTGGGGCTTTCAACTTAAGTTCAAGTCAGACTGAAAATATGCCTGTACTGTGTGCAGCTCTGTTGTATTTCATTGCTTCACACCAGCTAAACATCCATTATTAAAACTTAAAAATTGCTACTGTGGCAGGAAAAAAAAAAAGAAAATGTTTTTGTAACTTTGATATGTGTGGAAAGACTAAAGGACACATACTTGGTTTTCTTGAAATGCAGCAGTTTATTCAGCAAGTTCTAGACCTGTAAAGTTTGGTGGGAGTGAGAGAAGGCACAATAAAACTTGAGGCATTTTCGAGATTTTAAATTTGTCATTTTATGGTTATCTATTGTTGAGAAAGGGGATCTTGCTGCTTCATGTTCTATTAAATAATAATAATAAACCCTTCCAGTGTTTTCTGCTCATTTTTTTCTGTGTGCTGTAGTGACACATGCAGTCTCTGAACTCCCTGTGAAAACAAACCAAACCTCAGTGTCTCCTGTTTAAGGGAAAAAATGTGTTGACTCACAGGTAACAGTACAAAATTTCTTTTGTATATGGCATTGTTTTTTTCTGCTTTAAACAAAAATTATTAAAGTGAGGCTGAGGTTATTTCATACCTAGCTGCTAGTTTGTATCCGTGGTAAATAATCACACAAAAATGACATTTTTAGATGTGATTTCTGTTGCAGTGATTTATCACAGCCTTTTGGTGGCTGTTTTTCCCATGCTATCCACTGTAGCCTGTGTTAAAATTCAGTATGTAGAAATAGTAAGCTGTTAAATGAAAAGATCACAGCATAGTATCTAAATAATTTGTTTCAGAGGAAATAAGGCAGTGGAGCTTATAGTGTGAGTGAAAGCTAAACAACACTTGCACAGATAATTAAGAATAAGGCTACATAACTTATCCTAGAAATTGAACACGTACACTTGACAATGTGTAGTTAAGAGGCTTTTAAAGGAAGTTATAAGCTGCAGTAAAATTATTTAATACAATAGAAAGCTTTCAACTTTATAGAAATACAGTGCAAGATGATCCACTCAGAGGCTAGAAGCATTTATATTTTGGAACCATTCAGTGCATGGACTACTTATCTGTCATCTGCAGTTTGTTTAACTGGCAATCAGGCCATTTATGTGTCCACAAGCAGAAGCTTATTGCTCATATATAGGAGTAGGATAAGTTCTTTAAAAAAAATCTCCGGACAATCTCTAGTATTCTAATGTATAGAAAATCCTATTTTCATTTGTTGAAAGGCATCTTACTTTGTATGAGGTCCTCTAAACTCCTGATAAATGGCTTCCTTTAATTATGGAGACACAGATTAACTTGCATGAAGTAAATTGTATTCAGGAAACTCCAAGTAAGAAATTTCAGTACTTGCTTTGCCAAACCAATTTCAGACTGACTCCGTCCCAAGTGTCATATACTCTGACTCTGGTCTTTTTCAAATCTGTAGCCCCTCACTGTATTAAAATAAATACTGAGTTACTACCTGCTTCACAGTGTGTCTGTCTTTCCTGAGGCAGCTGGTGATGGTGACTGAGCTTCCCAGTTCAGCATACAGAGTTGCCCTTTTTAAGTTTATGAGCAAAATTGTTGCTTGGGATCTCAGGTGTCTTCTCATATAGTTGTTATACAGGATTAAATGAATCAGTTGTTTGGGCTAAAATTTCCTACATGTTGCAGATGATGTGTGCTGTAATGCTTTTATTACTGACAATTTCCAGCTAAATAATGCAACCATAGTTAACTAAAGTTAAATGATGTCACATAACAACTTCTGATACAAGATCCACGGTCAAACTATGTGGCAATGGTAGTTCATAATGCATCTGCTTAATTTGTATCAGTAACTAAGTGGCATTGGTGATAAGAGAGTATTTTTCTAGAGTTAAAAGTATGTGGAAGGAAAATGGGAAGAAGGTTGACTTCTGATAAACAGATTGGAAAAGGCAATTAGGGCATACGTGACACTGAGGTATAAAATATACATGTTAAAAACGGACTGTTGGTGTATTATACATTACAGAAATGAATTGTGTGTGTTCTGATGGCCATAAAAAAATATGTTGCAGATTTTTATCAAGGTTATATTTGGATACTTTTGTTCCATTTTTGGATACATAGTCTGTTGTTAACTTCTGTAACTCGCTTTTAGTAACTCAGTAACATTAATGTGGAACGTGGAATCATGTTACAGTGAATCCCCTGACAGTTCTACCTGGGTTGCAGCACACAATGTAATCAAATTAGACATCACAGTGGAATAATAAAGTCCTTTCAGCCTTATGCTTCTTAATTTTGGAATAGTATGCACGTTATATATTTACTATTGGTGACCTTGAGCTCAGTACAAATGCTCTAAAGTGACTGTTGTTAGGGCACTCTTGATCAAAACAGTTTATTAAAAAAAAACCACCACCAAAAAACCCAACAAAAACCTTTTGGCATTTATGTACTAGAGAGGCCAATAGAAAGCTTTGGGTAGATACACTTGGAGAACACTGTATTTACCAGTAAAGCCTTTTGTAAGCACTCCTTTCAAGCAAAATCACAGTTCTTTTAAGCATAGTTTGAGAAATAAAATTTTCCTAGTGTTGCTCACAAAGAGACAGTTACTGGAGTCAGTGATTAACAGCAAAATTTATATTCAGGATCACACAGACATTCAAACCCTGGGATACCTAAGCTGATACAGAGCCACCAAATGTAGACATCAGCATCACTGACATGTTGTGTGAAAGATTTTATTACCCAATAAGTAAATACTATAGCAAAGCCTTCAAGGACACTTAGAGACCCTATCACAGCTACTGACCTGCAATATGTATAGCTTGCAAATGGTCAAAGTTGTTTAAGAAGCAAAGACATATTCAAGGACTTTTCAGTTTTAATTTTCCAAACTAAAAAGCAGCTTTTCAGTGTTTTTTCAATGTCATATCACTCATTGTTCACATCCTAATTGTCTACACACATAATTAACTGCTCTTTTATTGTCTGTCCATATCCTACCTTCTGTGTAACTTAGTTTGGACTTTAAGGGCATAACTACAACTGCATGAGTTCTGTCTTAGGGGCACTACAAGGACATTCAGATACTTGCACATAGCCCAGTGCCTTACAAGGTACCCTAGAACAAGGTATGTCAAGTGTCCTAACAGCCAGGTGGAAAAATGCCTCCTGTCACTCATGATCTGACATCGTCCACATTTTTGCAGGCTGCACCATTCCCTTAAATGCACTAGTATACCTGTTCTCCCTAGACTGGACCCTTTCCCTTCCTCCTGAAATGTATTGATGAGGCCATTGTACATGTTGGTGGTCGAGTGTGTGGTAGAGAAGTTCTCTGTATGTATTCTGACCAGTTTCTCCATGGGATCCGGACACAGGAAGAACTTGCAGTCGAAGGCGTGGCAGCAGGCCCTGCGGAAATTTTCTGAGGAAGGCGTAAATTATGGGGTTGATGCAAGAGTTTCTGTAGGCTAAGCAGTGAGAGATGATGCAGAAGGTGAAGGAGATATTGTTCAGAGGAAACTGCCCAAACTCTGCCCACATTGTGATGATGTGGTGTGGCAGCCAGCAGAGCAGGAACACAGTGACCACGAGAAGCACTGTCTGTGCTGTCTGGAAAAGGCAAGATCAGGTATTAAATGGTTGCAGTGATCAAGTGAGTCTGTGGATGAGTGAGTTTGTCTTCCTCTGTCAGTAGTGAAGGCTACAGACACAGCTGGCAGGTGGGCAAATTATGACAATATTAAAAATGATGTTAAAAATAACCCTCCTCCTTGGGTAAACAAGGATTGCCTGGTATTGACTCAAGCAAGTAAGTGTATGGAAAATGGAGATAGTGCCCAGAAACCTTCAACAGTACAGAGGCTGCAGCAGTAATGCTAACTATATTGCATGGAAGAGTGTAAGTAGTATTTCCTAACATTTGGAGGCTGAGGAACACTAAGGCTATTGAAAATAATTGCTTGGGAAAGCAGTCTGGCTGCAAGGAAATATGACACTGAGAGGAATAACAAACAGTGACCTGAGGAGAAATATTTTTCCATTAGCTTCCATCTTACAGGAGAAATCAAGAAAAACAGTGCATAGAAGATTATTTATTTTAAAATGTGCATTTCTCTTTGGTTAGAAATATCCCTAGCTAGATGTTTACCTGAGGGAGGCCCACTGGGCCTGTGGGATCCCAGCCTGTGAGTGGGCTGGGTTCGAGGTGGGCGCCTGCAGCACCTGCTCTCCCTTAGGTTGCTGCAGATCATCAGCTGTAAGCCCCAAAGCTTCACCTGAGGTAAATTTTTCCTGAAAACAGTGTTATTTGAAGTTACTACCCAAAATTGAGGTTAACATGAAGTAATCTGTTGGCTGCAGCTGTGGTAGCTCCACAGCTGTGGCTGGGGAAGAGGAAAAAAGGGCTGAGGTGGGGCTTTGGGAGAGCCGGGGAAGGTGGTGAAGCAGCATGAGGGGCTGGCTGCTGCCAGAGCAGGGAGAGGCAGCCTAGACTAAAGGTAGGTGGTACAGGCTGCTTGAGCTGTGTTTGTGTGGAATTTACCAGGCTGTTTCTGTGGGTTTCTTTCTTTTTGTTGAGGAAAAATGGTAGGTTGAAGGGTGGGTTTCAGGCTGTGGGGAACCTGGGTGAGGAGAGAATAGAGGGAAAAGACTGGGGAGGCTGTGAACCCAGACTGTCTGCTGCCCTTGAAATGGGGAGCCTTGTTGATGTAGGCAAAGTCCACTACTCTATAAATATTGCTGTGATGTTAACATCCCAAGGACTTGCAGGATGTACACCAAAAAGTAACTTAGCCTTTATTGAAGAGGTGTTTTCTCTCTTGAACAAAAACTTCTTAACCTGGCATTGTCAAGGGTGTGTGTTACAAGAAACCCACTGTTTTAGATTATTTTGTTGGGCTTTTTTTGTTCTTCTGTTTTGTTTGGGGTTTGTTTGTTTGTTTGTTTTTGTGTTTTTTTTATTATGTATTTTATTTTCCTCAAAGTCTTTGAAGAGGAAGAAGAATGACTTTTATTTACTATAGGTTACAGTAAATAAAACTAAGCTATATGTCAGTTCAACTTTCTTTCTGTAAGATGCTGAGGCCTGTGGGAGTGGGACCTTGATCTTCAAGTGTAAGAAGGCTGAGGTGTTTTTTTTCTCTCACTTCCTACTCCTAGCACACTCAAGGAATACTTAGTGAGGCTCGGAGGTTACTGACATGGGGCCCCTGAGAGCCTTTCCTAATGTTTTTTGTAGGGCTAATTCTACTTGACTTTGAGTTTTCGAAGATACTCATGGTATTGGAAGGTGAGAATTTTTTAATTAAATAATTCTTTTTTGAGTAGCAAAAAATTCTTTTTCCCTAGCTCATTTCCAGCAAAATGTATGCCTTTCAACTTCAGTGTTTTTCATTTATATATATATATATATTTTATTTTAGTAAACATAAAAATTTTCAAATACGTGGATACTATCCTTTCCCCTAAGGAGAATTTTTGTACATATAGCAGAAAACCAATGAAGAAAAATGAAAACTTAGGCTTCATTTCAGTTTGAGGTATACAGCTTTACTAGTCTAGGTCAATGTTTCTGTTAATAATTCCCTTTCCTGGTTTCAAGTTGACAGTGTATAATTGCTTTCCTAGAACAGGGATAATTTTCTAGTGAACACAAACTAATTTTATCTCTGGTTTTAAGGCAGCTGTTTTGTTTGCTAGAGAAAAACTGCAGGATTTTCTATCTCATTTTAAAGCACTTGCCCCTAGTATGTTAAAATGTTGAAACAGAAGTTACAGACTCTGGTTTACATGCATCTAATATTGAAACAGCTAAGCTACAATGATCTTTTAGGAGAGGGGTGGTAAACTTTTTTCAGCCCTCACCCTTCTAAATACAGCAATTGCAACAGGTGCTCTATATGTTTTCTGCTTTTTCTGCACAGTTGACGTGGGTTGCCAAATTAAGCATGTCTCCCAGGCAGTATTTTCAGTGTCTGGGTAGAGCTGGGCTCAGAAGAGGAATTTATTTATTTATTTTAAATTCCCATTAAGCTGGGAGGGCACTTAATGGGTCTTTTGTTCCTCTATTGGTATTCTCTGTGGCTGTGTGCTTTGAGTGAGATGGAAATTGCAGAATGTTTTAGGAAGTCTGCCCCTCTATGGCACATACCTGACCTTGTTGGAAAAGTAAGGAAAATAAGGAAATGGTGAAACCCAGAACTAACGAAGCAAGTTTTCCTAAGGAATCATGTCTTAAACTCTCTAATGCCTTAGAAGATAGGAACAGTCCAAAAAGCTTGTCCTCACAGCATTTGAAGCCTTTCCCTTGACAGCAGCTCTCCACATACTTAAGTTTCACTCAGCTAGGGTCTACTCTATTGATGGCTTTTTCTGTTTGCCTGCATCAATGAGTTAGGTATTGTGTTAATTAATGTATCCTGCCTAACAGAAGGCTTTCCGTATTGCAGACTAACTATGAAGGTCATCTTCTGGAGAAGATGACAACATGCTCCAGGGAAGACCAGAGTGACATCACTTCACAGCAAAAAGAACATAAGGTAATTAGATCTTGGTGTTTAACATCTGGGATTGAAACAGATGCTTGCAGTCCTATACATGAGAACACTGGAAGACACTGCTAAAATGTCTTCTGCTAAACAAGTCTTATGTTTGAAACCTGGCTTGTTCGAAGGGGTTGGAAATATGGTGTGAAACTGCAGGAAATCTGTCTGCCAGCATCTTCTGTTTCACTGCAGCAACTGCCCTATTGTGCTCTTGAAGTTTCCTAAGATGTTTACAATTTTGAATACCCTCCCCCCCCTTTTTTTTTTCAAGTGTCAAAATACTTCAAAAGCCACTGTCAGGTCTAAAAAGCTGCTACAATTTATGTTCAGATATAGTTCTTTATTAAATATCTGGCTAGGGCTTACTTTATCTAGACAACTGGAGTTGGATCAGGACCTTCATGTTATCCTGCTGTTCCTAAGTAACAGTATTAAAACCCACAGAATGTGAGGGCACACTAGCATTATAATTTGTCTTTAATATCCATTTGATCTGGTCTTACGTTTGAGTGAATCACACTGAAATGTTTGAAGTATATTCCATTTGCTAGGAGAGTAGTAATGTGGGGGAATGCTAAAAGGTACTTTACATGGCAACTGCTTGTTCTTCTACTTGTTTAACCCTGCGGAAAAATCAACAGCATGATCAAGAGAAGTTGTCTCTCTGTTGGACAGGCACAATCTTTGTTTGCATAGAGTCTGTAGCAATGATCTCTTGCAATAAAAACAGATGATTGTTGAAATGGAAAAATGTGTTTAGATGTGAGCCAAAAGTACCACCTTCACTTGTCTCAGCTACATTAACAAGCCAGTTAAATCTATTAACCTCTCTAGGAAGATGTTGTATCAGACATGAGCAAGTAAGAAAAAAACATTTTCCTACAGTGCAAGTGGGAAAAAAAGGAAGGGATTTCTGTCAAATAGGTCTGCCAAGTAATTTTTGTATTTGAAAAGCAATAACCTGTTGGTTCATCCTGTACCTGACATACTTCAAGTGCTTCATTAGTTCACCTCCTAGAATGTTATCTGATGCATGAGGTGACAAAATGTTCCAATGTGAATGAACAGCCTCAGCCCCCAATTGTTCTCAAATTGACCACACTGGAAACCAGATGCTGTCCTTAAATGTATACTGGTATTGTTATAAGTAGAGGTAAAGGAAATAGGCATAGTGGTCTTGTGGGGTCCAGCTTGCCTACTGTGGTATGATGGGTACTAAAGAAATCATGAATCAACAGGTCCCCTCCTTACCTTTCACTAGCAATAATGGTGCTATGTTTTTACCCTCTGGCAATGTTAAGTAGCTTAGGCTTGTTACTGAGATAACATTTTATATTGTCCTTCTGCTTCAATTAAGGGGCTACAAGCATTGAAATGTTCTTTTGAATATATACCTGGGTTCTGCTTTCCTTGTGTTGTGAAATAAACTGCACATTTAACATAGGGCTGAGTATTGAAAACTGGGTCTGTAGTTGCTATGTGTTATCCCAAAGCTGTTTTTGAGGTCCAGCTATATGGGATTTTGCAGATGGAAAACATGGGCAATACTAGACCAATAATACACATAATTAGAGACTCAAGAAAAATGTTTTGGAAATGAAATTTGTGCCTGTTGTCAAGTTGGGGAATATCTGTATTGTTGTAGCTAAAACTAATGTTAGACTGTGACCAGCTGCAGAGGACTGATGCAAATATCTTGTGTACTGTTTGAGCTTGTTCAGTCAGCCTTTGTGTGGGGGCCAGGACTTTTCTAATATAAAGGTAATCTGATGATGTGATTTATTGATAAATTCTTTTCTCCTGTTATGCTCATATCTAAATTTTGTATCCTTGACCCTAAAGTTTGAGAGACAATTGTTGCATGTTTTGATTACTACAGACTTGGGGAAGCTACAGAGTTTCAGACTTGGCTATATATTGTGGTTTTATTGTAGTGAGGCCTTGGACAAAATTGGTAGTGACCCATGGTGGCCTAAATTTTGCTTTTAGATACTGCAGGTACACTGCCAGGGCCCAGGAAGGACATGTGGCTTAGCACAATCTGCCACTGTCCTGGTGAGCAACTTGGCTCTCAAGTGGTGGCTGGAAGAGGGAGAATTTTTAAAAAAGTAGTAAGGCAAATGAGATTTCAGGAATTAGTAGGAAAGAAATAGTGAACAAAACAAGAGACGTTGCTCTCCCACCAGTTAAGCAAGCTTCATCTTTCTATTGTAGCTAAACTACAGCAAAGCCTGGTACTAATTTGTTAGCTTTAAATCACTCAAGTAGTCTGTTAATTGGAGCTTCTGGCTCCAAGGTTCCACAATTCCTACTGTCCTTTCAAGGGAGCTTGCAAAATTGTTGTGAAATTCACATCCCCAGAGACATTTTTAAACTTGAAAAAGCGTTTCAGATTGTATTGTTTAAAAGTCTTGTTATTTGTTCTTTAAAGATATACAGGACAAAACTGAGTATATATTGAGGAGCCCTGGTGTGCTCTAGAAACCAATAAAACACCACAGGGTCATTTCCTGATCAAAATAGACCTTGGTTTATGTTAATTTCCATTGTTAAATCATCTTATTTACTGCAAATGTATGTTCAGAGTTCCTAGGGCTAGGGCTCTTATAAAACACTTTTCAACACTATTATTTTGGTTATTTTTAACTTTTCCTTGGAGACTAATTCTAGACTTGCTGTACTCTGCAGGATGCAGAAAGGAATTAACACAACTGAAATATAATTTGTGATAGAGGAGTGTATAGGATTTCCAAGCATGTGGTCTTTCATGGCTGGCCTCATGAAGTGATATCCAAAACTGCAGAGGGGAATCTTGCAGCATCACACCATCTCAATTTCAAGGTTGATAAACTCGTGTACCTAGTGTGGCATTAAATGGGGAAACAGTCATGTATCTCTTCAGCAAGCACAGTCTTAGTTCATCATGCAGAATTTCAGCCTAATACATTGAAGATTGCAAAAAAGTTTAAAATATCTTTAATGATCTAATACACAAATATAACAAACGGAAAAACAGATTAAGTTGAGGATGTCCAACATGTAGATGGCCAGTGTATCTAAAAATTTGTGGGGCAGGAATCTGAATTAAAAGCTAGACTCTTTATAATGGAATGTGGAGTCAGGATGCAAGAAGAATTTTTGTAAAGTTTCAAGTGTGCATTTAAGTTGAAAAAGCTGCTGTGGTTTGAATATAATGCTGTGACTTAAAAGTTTACAAGTCACAACCTAAACACAACCTTTTGTTTCCTAAAGCCATAGATACAGAGTACTGTTATAATATGGTCTTTAAAGGGAGAAGTTGAGATACAGTTCCAAATACCTGGGCTCCAGTAATACACTTCATGTGCTCAGATTCAATTAAATATTATTTTGCTTTCTTTGCCACAGCAATGCAACTAGAAAAGTCAGATGTATACTTGCATAACACTGGCACTTTTTATGTGGCCTGTGCTATCATCGTCTCTAGAAATTGTCCTAGGTCTGCATCTAGCTGTCTCTCTTGATCTGCAAATATGGGCCTTATCCAGATTCACATCTTGTTTCAAGATGCAGAGGATGTACTAACAGCAGATAAAATATTGGCTTCTCTATGACATCTCTTGGCTTGAATTTAGTTTTTTCCCTGTAATATTTCTTTACTACAGTCATTTGTGTTCTGTGGCTCGAACTATGTGAATTAGCATGGTGTCTGTTCTGCCTGCTATCAGTGTTGACAGGATTCGGGGGCACAGGGGATGGAGTTAAACGAAGGCTCCAATGAGGACCAGCAAAGCTATAGACCCAGAAATCAGTCCAGACACTTAAAAATCTCACCCAATATTGCCAATTTTTTAGAAGCAGGCTGTGATGGAGAACAACAGCCGTGTCTTTTTCAGCCAACATGTGGAATGATGTTCATGGGAAGTCCCTTCCCTAAGCTTTCTGGCATTTGCTTTGTTTCTTGACTGTATTTTATCTCGGAAGTTTTCTTCTTTGAGGAGTTTCTATAGCACTAAGCAGAAGGGATATTAGTTTCTGGAGTGCTGAATTACAAAGCACTGGTAATGCAGAAAACTGTTTCACTAGAAAATCTTGTTCAACAAGGACTCTGAGTTTGCCATTTGATTCTTTTGAAACACTTACTCACATGTAGTCCAGCTGAATAGTGACATCTGAAGAAATAGCTGCTTGCAAAGTTTGCTACTTGTATGTTTAAAACCCAAACCAACTGAACCCTTGTGTGTAGGAGGAGGGCTATAGCTCAAATGTCCTGCTTTCTTGAAATTGTAGGAATCAAGTAGGAACTGAGTGATTGCAGTTCCAGACTGCACTCTTTCATACCAGTATGACATATATTATTTTACAATATTAGTGTGGTCAAGAGGCACACTGTGAATTGAAAGATGTGAATCAAGTAATTTATCACCTCGCATTGGAAAACTCTGCTGTTTGTTATGCTTACTTTTGATATATTAAGGCAATTAGGGTTTAGCCAACTCTTGTAATTCAGAACAAGCTAGATGTTCTGTGTAAGCTAAATTAACCTTTCAAAAGTGGAGCAAGGTTAATTTGTCAAACACCTTGGAGCAAAGAAGAACAAAGCTGTTGAATTAATCTCTGATGGAGTTTATGAATTAAACACAAACAAAACTACTTGCCACTAATAAAGAAATTAAGTACGTATGAAGGAAGCTAGTTTAAAAACTGACATGCACATACATGTTTCCTATTAGGCTCTAATGTGAAGTGTTCTTAAGAAGATCTTGTTTAAATGATTGACACTCAATGTGGTCCAAGTACACTTTAAAAGCGCACAGAGGAATTCTCTGTCTGCAACCTAATGAAGAAAGACTCCTTTTATAGTGCCAAGAGAAGTGGTTGAAACAAAAAATACTTGAAATAGGGACACTGAAGGTGCTGTTTGCCCCGCAGAAAGGCTAAATTAGCAATTTCTACACAGAGTGCTAGAAGGAGACAAATTGTGGAAGATGTGTGTGTACAGAGGAATGTCTTTAATTTTTCTTTCACCAGAAAGGATCATCTTTACTTAGGCCTAACTGTGCCAAATGGAAAAAGAACCATGGGCAAGAAAATACTTAAGGGGAGAGAGGAAGAAGTACTGTAGCATTAACTTTGAACAAATTAAGTCAAAGGTATTTATTATTGGCCTTTCAGCTATATCTAATCAGGAAACCCAAAGTTAAAGAAACTGCAGAGCTGTTTTTCCATTTAACTACAGGTCAAATCTGCAAACAATGCAAAAGATAGCTTTGAAAAAATGGGTGTCTTAAAACTCTAACTTACTGCTTTGAGATAGTAGCGATTCTTGTCTGTTGATAGCATTTTCTTCAAATATAGGAAATGAAGGGATAGTGTGCCATTCATGTATAGGTAAGAAAAGACAGGAGGGGAATTTAAACCAACCCAACTGTTTAGGGATTTGTTGAGATTTTGAGACCTAAAGCAACTTTTCAAACTTGTGAAGTAACAAGATTATTCTATCAAAAAGAGTGCTGCTTAGCACTTTATTTGCTGTATTTTACATAAACAAAGTTGTCAACAAGTCTTGGCTGCTTTTTCTCATGGTAGCTATTGAGCACACAAGGCTGTGACTGGTTTCTGCTTGTATTCTGCACTATCTACCCAGAAATTATACTCCTGGTTCTCAAGTTGTAATTCACAGTATATCTGTGGCAGCATAAGCATTCATCAGAAAGGAGGCAAAATTAAGGCCTGGTGTTCTTCAACTTAGGCTGCTTCATGTAGGTCTGGTGGTGTTCCTGCAGCAGGCAATACATAGCAGCTAATTATTGCATAATTTATTGCCTTAGAAAAGGTGATTAAAGGAATACTTGTAAGAACCTACTTGAGTTTTCTTTGAGATGCTACCACAGCCACTATACTGCACAGTTAACCTCCTAAAGTACATCTACTTTTTCATGTGAAGACATTTATGTTTATGAGAACTGTACATTTTTCTGTGATACCACAGTTGCATACATTGATTTAGTCAGGTTAGTTTCTTCCTGAGATAAGAGTAAGATGTTATGTTTATAGAGTCATAGAATGGTTAAGATAGGAAGGGACCTTAAAGATCATAAGGTCACAACCTCTCTGCTATGAGCAGGGACACCTCCCACAAGCCCAGGCTGCACAAGCCTCATCCAACCTGTCCTTGAACACCTCAAAGGAGGGGGCTTCCACAGTCTCTCTGGGCAACCTATTCCAGCACCTTACTCTTACTACCCTCATGGTGAAGAACTTCTTCCTGATGTCTAACCTAAATTTCTTCTCTTTCAGTTAAAGCCTTGTCCTATCACTGCCCTCTCTGGTGGAAAGTCCCTCCTCAGCTTTCCTGTAGCCCCTTCAGGCACTGGAAGGTGCTCTAAGGCCTCCCTGGAGCTGTCTTTTCTCCAGGCTGAACAGCCCCAACTCTCTCAGCCTGTCTTCACAGCAGAGCTGCTCCAGCCCTTTGTGGCCCTTCTCTGGACCCTCTGCAACAGCTCCATGTCTTTCTTGTGCTGAGAGCTCCAGAGCTGTACTATGTACCACCTTTCCCTGTGACCTGTTCCTCAGCTCTTGTTGAGAGAGGTGGTAATGCTGCCTTCGTTTCCTGCTCTGTTATACTTGTCAAAAGTGCACTTGTGAACTGAGACTGATTCTTGTGTTTTGTACTACTGTCGCTCTCTAAGTTGTCTTCTATTGCACTACTTCCTAGCAAACACAACCTAAAATATGATAAGCTAAACTCTGGCAATGTTATGATCTGGTAGAACTTCATTATATTTCACTGTACAATTTGAATGGAGCTGATTCAAAGTTAATATTTTTCCCTCAAATAATTAGACCATTACCCTGTTTTCACAAGTTAAATAAGTTTAGATAAAATTCTAACTTATTTTTACTGTTAATCAAGGAAATGGCTGATTTAGTAGGAGGTACTTTGAACTAAGAAAAGTCCTTCTGGTTCCAAATCCGTCAGTGCTGTATCTGTACTGCTCTCAGGGGTATGATCCTTTCATGGAGTGTGTCAGCTCTTGCAAATTCCAGCTTTCATCCATTTTAATGGGTTGGGAAGTGGAGCTGAAATATGCCATCAGTGTATCTTCACACAGTTTTATGGAGCAGTCTGTTTTACAGAGAAACTGTTTTGCTGAGCACCTGGGTGAAGCTATTGCTAAATTGTTTTCTACTGTATGTGCTGCAACATCTTCAGTTTATTCACTAGAAATGGCTTGTAGGTAGCTTACTTACTTTTCAGGTGTCTTAGGATGTAAATTATGCTAGAGACTCAGTTTGCATTCCCTGAGGGAATGCCATTAATATAGGAAGTTATTTCTATAAATCTCATAGGAGGCTTTATAGGAGATTCGGACAGTGGGATTGAATACACAATCTGGGTGCTGGCTGCCCAACTTGCTTCTGTGCAGCCACTGAGCACAGGCAGTGTACTTCGGAAGAAATTCCTGAATAATGCAGGCTGTAAAAATAGATATTTGTAGTGGTAAAGAGGCAAGTCCAGTATTACAGAACATTTCTGGATATATGAGGAAAAAAAATGTAAGTTAGTTACTCAGAAGCTTATGCAACAGAATACAAAACCCACAGAAACAAACACCTTCTAAATAATTACTACTTCGGGGTATATGTAATTCGGCAGCACCTAAACCATAGACATGTGACTCATGTTCAAACTTACCTTTCAGAGGGTCTCTGTAGAAAGCTTCAGATTTGCCTTTCTCATCCTTGAAGAAATGTTTTATAATGACTTCAAGTCAGTCTCCAAGGTAGCAAATGATGTTGGTAATAAACAGATCACATTCAACCTGATGCAGATCAAGGGAACAGAAACATGTCCAATCTTCCTCTGAACAGTCTGCCATATATTTACTAAAACAACTGATAACAATCTCTTTTCCTCATTCTTATCTCCTGAGGTGTTCCATATTGTATGACAAGATGAAGAATTTCTCTATGCCACAACATAACATCTGCTGAAGAAGGAAACAAGTATACATTCTGGTAAAAGGCATAAGGCTCTCAATATCTCTTATGCACTTCATGTGCTCTGATAAAATATATCTGCTATTAAAAAAAAAATATTTAAAATCTATTTTCTGTACAGTGGGCTATAACTATTTTTTTAAAAAACCATGTCTTTTTCTCCCTGTCATCTGTGACTTGAATGTTCAGTGTTCAAAATGCTTTTTTACAGTTTAACTTCATGCTGTGTTCAGCTTATTCTCATTTAACTTCCTCATTAGGAATAGAAAGTAAGTTACCTTAAACTTGCACTAATTTATAGCATAGGTTTTAGTTTCACTATATTCAAGATTCAAGTATATGCTTGGGCCAGGGAAGGCTGTAATATGCCTACCCTGAATCAGTCTTTTGTGATTATTTATCTTGTAAACTTCATGGAGCTTAACTAAAAAACACTCCTCCATGTTTGTTATATACAAACAATCATGTAATTCAAAACCATCAGTGAATAACAACTTGCATCCTTCTCTCCACATTGCAGGAACTCTAGGAAATGTAAAGGGTAATTTGTCAAAATCTGTTTTCACTTAACCTGTGTTTGAAATCTTTCAACTTCCACAGTGTATGACCTAATAATCCAAGATCTAATTTTTTGTACATGACATGCACTCTTGAGTACATTTTTTTGTGAGTTCCAATGAGAGTCTCTTCAAAGTAGGAACAACTTGGCCCTACTGACAGAAATAACTGGCTAGGAAGGCTGAGGTTGAACTGTTCATCAATCTTGGATTTGTCATAAACCTTTCAGAGAAACTTTTTTCTTTTTGTAAAGAATCAGTAACAATACTTCCCAATTTCTGGGAAATATGCCCAAAATATCCACAAGATCTTTTTCTGTGCTGATGAATTAGACTGTTAAGAAATGAAATGGGCACTTCAATTGAAGTTTTCCAGCTTTAGATACTTGGTCTAAGTCCCATCAATTCCACCCTTGAAGTAATGGCAACTTGAAAACTAAGAAGTCAAAATTCAGACAGTGACTTTTCCCTGTGTAATATGAATAAAGGCAGCAGTATAGAAATATTGGTCTTCCTTTATGTAAAGGAAGTGTCTGATGCTACTGACTTTGCTTTATGCACTTTGGCAGCTTCTTTTTAAACAGTTACAGAAATTAAGAATTCATGAATTTGTTTCTCCTGAACTGGGTCTATCACGGGCATGATGACGCAGGCCTAGTTAAACACACAGCATTTTAGATGCTCCTTATTGTGGGGATAAATCCTTCACATGACTTTTTCATGTCTTGCTCAGTGTACAGGTAGGTGCATGGCATGGCAGCTATTGCTGATTATAAATATCCTCCTAATTACTTTTGTCTTACCTAGGATTTCTAATAAAAATAAAACTCCATTTGAACAGCCAGAAGCATGGTATTCACACTTTGTTTGCAGACTTTCCTTGGCAGTTTTTAAACAAAGCTTGTTATTTATTGATGACCAGCCAAGTAACAAATTACTATTTTGGCTTTAATAGAAATGATGTTGAAATAAAGCTATGGGAAGAGAAGACTCTTGTGCATACAGTGTTGGCAGGTGTATATATAAAATTCAGACAGGAAGATGCCAAAATTATATAAACATCAAAACAGGATGCCTGTTGATACTTGTAGCTTATTCTGCAGAGAATGTCCTGGCTTATATCACCAGGTTCAAGACAAATCTGCTTCTGTGTGCTCCTGGGTTTTTGTGCACAGCTTTTTGGTAAACTGAGTGAGGTCAAAGTGATGGTAGTGATGTCTCACCTTTTGGCCTCTAACAGAAGAAAAAGATGCCTTGATTTAGGTTCTTATATGTGTGATGTATTTGTAAACACATACATGACTCTATGCAAAGGGTAATAAAACTCCCCACTGCAGAATTTGTGGAGACATACTTGTGAAAGCTAGAACAACATCACCCTGGAAAGGTGCTCCCTGTCATGTTAAATATGAGACTTGCTGGTGTTTGGATGAGGAAAGGTGAGATATTACAACTTCACTGGAGTTCATGAGCTTGGTCCATCCTGATTTGCAAAGCAGGTCATTGTATGACAGCATGAAAACACTTTGTTAGCTTCTTATGTCAAAAAACTAGTTTAAAGCTGGTTCAGAAATCTGGTTGTGTGTTTGTTTGGGGGGTTTTTTTGGGTGTGTATCACCCAACCTAGTTGGTTGGGTAAGATCACTTATCTGGTTCATCTCCTAATACTTCACTTTTTGTTACAAGGCACAGTGTTACCTGGCCAGCTTTGGAGCATAACAAAATTCTGTGACAGTTTTCCAGAGTAAATCCTGGTCTCTTGCTGTGCAAACAGCCCTCTTACTCTAACTCCAGAGTGTATCACAAAACACTGCTGCCAAAGGAGAGATGTATGTGTACATGCTGTGCTTTAGTATCACCTTGGCAGAAAGTTTCCATGGTGACTTTCTCTCACAGCTGCCAGGAGCTCTCTTTCCAATAGAACCATGGCAATTTTCCATCCACAGCCTTATTCTGATTCCTGCTATATTTCTCAATTAAGGAAACCTGTTCTGAAGCATCACAATATGTTGTGTAGATAATAAAGTTCCTCAGAAACAACAGATGCTGAGCTGGAAAATTTTCTGGTCTAACAAAGACGTCCCAACACAAAGGTACTTTGAACTATCTTAATTACAGTTCTGTAAAAAGAAAAGAGTATGTACATGTATATAGGTTCTCTTATCTCACAGCTCTGGATGTTTAAGAGCACATGCTGCATTCTTAGCTGAGGCAACTAACTTAAAGTTTTAGCAGTCTTAGTAGTAAATTGTGGATTTGTTTTGTGTTGGTTTTTTTTTAGATTTGAGTTAATTTCTCTGAAAGCCTTTGACAGGCTTTGAATGAGCAATTTTACTTAGTTTCCTGCTTGTTCAGTGTAGCCTGGACAATAGGCACAAGTGTTCAGTTTATTTCCATGCTGCATTTAAGTCCATAATCTTCAGCAGTAGGAAAATAATTTCTACTGGTGTGCCCAGTACAGTTGGTTACAGATACACAGCACATAAGAGTAATTTCATAAGTTTTTAGGAATTGCTAATGAAGCTAAAAACATGCAAATGAGCATTTAGAAACTTGGTATAAGAACATGAATGTGTTTCAATGTAAATACAGTAGAAACTGAGCATATAATGCATGTCTGTTTTATTTGTAGTAATGTGAGATAGTAAGGTCTAACAGTCAGTATTGGACCTTCTGTGGCCCTACTCATTTTTAGCTTGATGGTCTTCTTTGTCCTGCAACTTGTGCCTTCTTGGTAGGTGTATTACTACTGTAGAATTGAAAGGTCTTGGTTTTGATTGGGGCATCCAAAAAGCATAGTAATAATTGCAGAGGCTTGAAATGGGCACTGTGCAGGAGAGGAGGAAGTGAAACACATCTCCTTTTGCCATCTCTAAGGGCAGAAAACCAGTCATGAAATCCAGAATATTGGTAAGGAATAATCTCCTAAAATAAAAGGAAGTTACTTATTACGTTTTGTTTATATTGTTGATATTTTGCTCTCATTAGCCCTGAGTCTTGTGAAGAAAGACACAAGACCCCTTTAATGGCTCTGAGAAGTCTGCCCTCTTTCCAGTTAATCCTTGGCTTCAGAGACCCTAAGATATTTGAGGGTAGTTCTTGCCTTATCACTGCACATGTGTGGCTATGGACTGGGAGACAGTCTGCAAGATCTCCTGGGAGAAGGAGGCAGGGCAGAGGGCTGATGTCTGAGCTTGTCAAGCTAGAGCTGGCTTGAAGAGGTTTGTTGTGGGTGAGATGGTGAGAAGGAGCAGTGGGACAGGGTATGTTTCCTACCAGGAAGTGTGGGGAAAGTGGATTCACTTAATTTTCCTCCAAATTTTTGGTTCTAGTCTTTACTCTGTGCGTGTGTGTAAGTGGAAAAGAGATTGTTTTGTTTGGAATATTAATTACAGGATTGAAACTGGAAAGATTTTTATAAAACCTTGGCTGCCTTAATTATAGCAACTAGCAGTCTGTCATTAGATCACAGGTATGACTTGAATTTGGAAGCTCCTGCCACCTTGTGGCAAGAACTTTGACCTTTCTTGAATCAAAAGAACTAAAATGGATACCTAACACCTTTGTAGAAAAAACGTACAGTTGAACAAGAAGAAAGCAGGAAGAGCAGACGCTTTGTTTGGCTTGCTTCACTATTTGGGCATTATCACGTGTAAATATTATTAGTATTTTAAAATAAGCATAATTTAAATGAATAGATAAGATTACTGCAACTTTTTTTCTGCAGCTGCTTTCTCCGTCTTTCTTTTCAACACAACCCAGATATTAATTCTGTGAAAGCAGAGCATTGAGCCAGAATAACCCACAGCAGTTTTGGTATTTGTATAAAAATTGTGGAAAAGAGTCCCTGATGGGTGTCAGTGTACAAGTAATTTGTGTTCTTCTAGCAAGGAAGCACTGTGTGCTTTCAACTGTAGGAAGCACTCAACTGCAGCTTCTTGCCGTGCGTGCGCAAAGCTTTTGTGACATCTTGATATGCTTCACGCAGCCTTTTCTCTGTTCAGAACATGGGAAAGTAAAACCAGCATCTATAATTCGTACTCCTTCCTGCTGCTTTTGTGCTTCATAATCGGGGTCAGCTGAAGTGGTTCTCTGTGTACATATCCTAAGAGTGTACAGCATCTTCTGAACTGTTTTCACAGATGCTGATCAAACTAGGGCTGTGAAACTACTGCAGCTTCAGCTACCCACAAGACAGAGTAACAAAGGGAGTGAAGTGTTTTGCTGACTTGGCTTGCATCTGTGATTTCTCAAGCTTAGATTAGTACTTATTGTAAGGTCTTGTCTGAGAAATATGTTGCAACCATGCTGACTTAAACAGACTGAAGCAACCAATGAACTTCCCATCATCACCCTCCCTCCAAGTGCAAACTCGCTCCATTTTAGAACCTGAAGCCAATACAGAGATCAGTAAAATAAACAGATGGAATTTAATTTGCAGTAGTTAAGAATGTCTGTATTGCTATTTTCATGCAAACAGAAGTCCTGATACATGGTATTTCCTCTTCCAAACATGTAACAATTTCTAATTAAGACACTGGTGATTCCTGAGCACAGGCATTGAACTTGACAGACTGGGAGATGGCAGTCATTAAGTACAAATGAGATATAAAGTTCAGGTACTTGATAAGCAGCATCCATAATGCCACATTAATGTGGCTTGTCCCTAAGCCCTTTCACCATATGTGGTTTTAAAGCATATTCCCACATAAAACTACTCATGCCAGATGCTGGAGAGCTATTATGTACAGTAGGTGATGCCACAAGCTAGTAGAGAACAAGGATTTCATGAAGAAACCAAACTGCAGTTAAAAATGGCTGGTACAGTAGGTATCTGCATTTGCGAAGCCCTATTTTCCCAGCTGTAGTAAGTTACAGTTTAATCTGTGCTGGTAGTAAAAACACTTGGACTTCGGACATCTGAGTATTGAAATTAGTGAGGCTGCTCTGTGGCTGGAACAAGCTTCCTTCATGAGAAAAGTAGATCCAACACATAATGTTATCCTTCTGTGTCCTGACAGCAGCTGGTTTGAGAGTAAGTACTGCAGTTATCTAAATATAGTTTCTCGGCTTGATCCAAAATATGTTCAAGATGAATACAACATAGTATCAACATAGAGGGATAGCTATTATCAGGGAAAGACAGCTGTGTAACAACATTCTGGCCAATAAAGATAGCTCTCAGGGTAGTTTTTGGGAGAACAGTGTTGGCAGATGGACTCTGCAGGAAGGATGTACATCACAAATGCCATATTAGAGGAATTATTATACACAAACAGCTGCTAAGGCTCACCCAGGGCTATTGGAATAAAAAGATAGAAGAAACCTGACTGTAAGCCAAAGGAAGAATTGGCTTTTAGCTGCTTTAAACATCAGCTGCATGTTGCATCTGCAAAGAGGTGAGCTTTTAAAAGTCAAAGCAAGAGCTTAGTGGCTCAGCATAAATTGTTGTTGAAAAAGGAGTTGGTGAGCTTAGTTTTCCTGGAAGCATGTGGAAAAACAGTTTTAGGCAGAAATCAGATCAGAGATGAAACTTGACTTTGCAAGGAGAGAAAATAGGAAAAATAATCTAAGTGAGTATGGTAAAGTGATATTACTTGCTTTGGAAGAAGAGGATGAGAATTTCAAAAGTGAAAAATGAGCAAGGAAACACAAGCTAGAACTAGACTACAAGTGGGAAAATTAAGCCTGTTATTTACTGCTTTAAATTTGGGAGATAGTTTCCTGTAACAGGCATAACAATGGACCCGGCCTGAATCAAGCTTCAGGTTAGGTAGAGGACATTTTCTAAAGAAAATATTTGTCTTTCATACTGAATTCGTATTTAAAGTTCTTTAGTCCACTTGAGCTGATGGTAAATATTTATATGTGAAGTTCACTGAATTAGCAATCTGTAGCAGAATTCTAAGTGATGTGGGGGTTTCTGTTTAAGTTCCCCAGTTATTTGGAACTTGAGGATTGATGACAGACATATGTTCCAGTTAAGACATGACTTACACAACAGCCATGTGGGAGTTTTGTTTGTGAGATCTGGTTATTTGTCTGCAATGAAGTAAAACAAAAGCATAATGTTCTCTTGGTTTTCTGTACAAAGTATCAAGTTAAAAAAAAAAAAAAAAACAAAAAAAAAAACAAAACAAAAAAAAAAACAAAACAACAACAGTAAACAAACCTTCTTGTGCAGCTGCAGGATTATATTGTTGGATGTATTTAATTTATTTCAAATTGTCAGCTCCCACAAAGGGAGCAAAAAGTCCCGGTAGGTGCAGAGATACGTATCTTAAACTTACCTATAACTTGTGAGCATTTTGACCTTTACAAATATCCCTCAATGGCACTGTAAGTCCTGATTAAAATCCAGCAGGTGTATTAAAAAGGGGTAGATACATATTGGCTGAGGTATAGCTGATGTGGCAAAAATAGGTCATACCTCTACCTGTTTTTACTGTAAGTTCAAATCTAAGAGACTCTTAAGAGCAGGTCAGCAAGAGGATGAGAAGCAACTATCACAGATTGCAATAAGGGAGATTCAATTTAAATATATATTATTTTGGGGGAGTCGGGGGGTGGGGGGGAGTCACCAGCAAGCACTGGAACAAGGGCCTGGAAAGGTTGTATATTTTTTCTTGATGATACCATCCTGATCTAACTTTGAGGTTACCTTAGCTGGGATCAGGTGGCTGGCCTAGATAGCATTCCACCAGAAATCCCTACTAATGTAGTTTTTTCTGTGGCACCTATTTCTAAAACAACATAAACAGAGCTGTGTTAAACCTGTGATAGGTCAGTGAGCGGATGCACGAGGGACTGCACGAACAGCCTGCCACAAGAGGGAGGAAATGCCGGGTTTTAAACGCGGCTTCTGGGTTCCTGGGTGGGTGGTAGCTGAGCTGAAAGCGCTCTCACAGACCTTATATCTGTGAGAGGGGTAATTTCCAGATGCCTGGTGGGTGAGAAGCCTGTAACATATGAGCTAAGGAAACACAGGACGTTTCTTAGTTGCTGCTCTGATGCCAGAAGGACCTGGTGCCAAGCTTTGGCTGTTGCATCCAGCACAGTGGAATGTGGATTTTGACTCTGCTGCATTTTCCTAAGAAGGTAACCTGCTCCATGGAGCCTCTAGATAAGCAAGAAAAGTGATAAATCTGCTGTCAACTTCCACTTTTCAAATCTGCTCAGTCAGCATGGAAAAAAGCTGTGTGGGTTTTGTATTTTAAATGTTGTTTAAATAGGAGTGCATAATGTGCCACACTTTTAATTTTGTTGTCCTTGCAAGATGCCTTCAATTTTCAAGAAGTGTTTTCTGAACAATCATATGCCTATGTGTCTTTTACTTAAACAGTTTCAAAGGCAAATGAGTCTTATGGTCGAAGTAAATTTTGCATGAAACCTAGAGGGTACTTCTATATAGCAAACTTGTAGGAAACCATTGTATCTACCAGGAATAGCTTTTTATTTTTTTTGTACAAATACATGGAATGGAGATTTGGTAATGTATAGATAAGTATAATTTCTGTTAGCAGGTGATCCACGTGAAGAGCATGTAGGTACATTTTCTGCTTAATCTTCCTAAAAATCACTATGGACTTCATATTGATTGAAAAATGGCAAATATGTGGACCAAAATTTACACTGTAGCAGTTTGGGTTTGTTTTTGTTTTTTTTTTTTTTCATCAGAACAATGTTATTTTGTGAAAAAACTTGGTAATTTATCATTCAGCATTTTGAACTGACAAATTATGTGGATTTCTGGAATAGCAGTTACACTGTTCTATGCCAGAGTACATAATAAGCTATAAAATCTTAGTGGTCCCACGAGAGTAATTTTTTCAGGATCTGGCAGAGTTCTGGACATACAGGTTGCAGATCTGATCTATGTTTTGGTTTGAAGAATTTGAAATAAAAAAATGCCTGCAGAAATTAGTTTGCCTTTGATTATTGGGCAATGTTCTTACTTTTAGCATTTTGCGTGCTAAGCTGTCACAGTGTTACACTTTCTTGTTTAGAGATACAATTATTTCTTTCACTGTGGTAACAAAATCTGCACTTGTGGTAAAAAGGCAAGTCGGTGTACGTGTTTTGACATTTGAGAAAAATCTCTGTGGCTGCCACAAGGCAGAAAAAGCCACAACTTGTCATTGTTCTCAATCCTTTGCAGTTCTGTAGAAGTGCTGTTCCATTAAAGTGTTTGGATCTTGCAATGCATGTATATTTCTGATGCATGTTTATGGAAGAAAACCTCTAAGTCTGCACTCCCATCTGAGGAAGGATTTAGAGGATGAGTGTGTTGCCAGTAATTGCTGTTCCTCATAATCCTACATTTGCAAGCCATGACGAGAAGAAAACAAAAGCTCACAGTGTGTTTGAAAATGCTTTATTTTTAATAGCTGGGAGGGAGAGGCAGGTAAACTCCACTGAGGCACAACATAGGCTTCTTGTCATGAAGGCAAGTTCATTACCTCCTGTGAGAGCAATATTTTCACAGGCTCTGTCCACTGGAGTTAAACTTGGTTGTTTTCTCTTGGAAAAGATTGAGTTTAAAAGCTCTGTAATGCTCTGTAAAGCCTTGTGGCTGCCTCTTTTGCTATCTTGCAACATTGTTTTTTGAAAGTAGCATCCAAATGTTTTCAGAATATTAAATATTTTGAAACAGGGTGAAACCCTGCCAAAAAAAAAAGTCTAGGATGAGTAGGGGCTGGAGGGGACATGGCTTGCACTGACCCTGACATGGAGAAAAGCACATATTATACAAGGGATGGGAGCTTCACACATGGGCCCCAAATGGGGTGACTGGGAGGAAGATAATTCCCTTAATACAGTCTGCTGTCTGTAGCTTTGAAACCTATTGTGGCCCATACAGTAGGGAGTACACTTGCAGAGGGGAACTGTGGAGTAGTTTTTTTGCTCAAGTTTGTAGGTGCTCATCAGTGGGTTCCACTTTGTATTTATAGTCAAAGAATTGTTGGAAAAGACCTTTAAGATCATCAAGTCCAACAGTTAACCCAGCACACTAACAAGTCCAGCACTAAACCATGTCCCTCAGCACCAAACTTACCAGTCTTTTAAGTATCTTCAGGGATGGTCACTCAGCCAGTGCCTGACAGTGTCAGCCAGTGCCTGACAGTGTCAGCCAGTGCCTGACAGTGTCAGCCAGTGCCTGACAGTGTCAGCCAGTGCCTGACAGTGTCAGCCAGTGCCTGACAGTGTCAGCCAGTGCCTGACAGTGTCAGCCAGTGCCTGACAGTGTCAGCCAGTGCCTGACAGTGTCAGCCAGTGCCTGACAGTGTCAGCCAGTGCCTGACAGTGTCAGCCAGTGCCTGACAGTGTCAGCCAGTGCCTGACAGTGTCAGCCAGTGCCTGACAGTGTCAGCCAGTGCCTGACAGTGTCAGCCAGTGCCTGACAGTGTCAGCCAGTGCCTGACAACCCTTTCAGTGGAAAAAAAAAATTCCCAATATCCAACCTAAACCTCCCCTGGCACAACTTGAGGCCATTCCTGCTTGTTCTATGGCTTGTCACTTGGGAGAAGAGACCAACACCCACCTCTCTACAACCTGCTTTCAGGTGGTTGTAGAGAGTGAGAAAGTCTCCCCCCTCAGCCTCCTCTTCTGCAGGCTAAATGAACACAGTTCCCTCAGATGTTCCTCACAGGACTTGTGCTCCAGACCTTTTCCCAACTCCCTTGCCCTTCTCTGGACATGCTCCAGCCTCCCAATGTCCCTCTTGTAGTGAGAGACCCAAAACACAGTGCTCAAGGTGTGGCCTCACCAGTGCTGAGTACAAGGGGTCAATCACTCCCTAGCTCTGCTGGCCACACCATTTCTGGTACAAGCCTCCCCCAATTGGCCTCAGCCTGTCCAGGTCCCTCTGCAGGGCCTTCTTACCTTCAAGCAGATCAACATTCCCACCCAAGCTGGTGTCATCTGTAGACTGAGGATACACTCGATCCCCTCATCCAGATAATTGATAAAAAATATTAAAGAGAACTGCAAAGTCAATTATTTCTTCAAAGAAAGCAGCAGGTTTTCTTTCCAGGAAAGAAGTATCACCAGATCTGAGACAAGAGAGAGCATTATCAAAGCAGTCATCTGACTCACTGCCTTGAATGCTTCTGGCCAGCCTTCCACTGAGGTCAGCACTTTTAAGCTGGATGCAGTTTTGCTGGTAGGATGTGGTCTGCTACAGTGCTGTAGAAGTAGTTGTGGGCTGCTCTGCATTGTTCTGCCTTTAGAAAATAAAGCCATAAAGCATACGTGTCTTGAAGTCAAAAGAATTTCAGTGACTTAGGATTTCTGAGAAAATAGTCTTCATAATTAGTAATTGGATAAAAAAAATGGGTAGCATTAGCAGAGCTCCTATGCACTTCAAAATTACTGGATTCAGCAATCTGAATTTGTCTAAGTCTTAACTGTGGACAGGAAAAAATGATGCAGGATGAGGTGAGAAAAGAAATTCAGTAGCTGACCTTAATGGAAGTTGCAAGAAATCTTTTTAGAGTTAAACCATAATTCTCAATAATAGCATTTGTTATGGAATTGTTTTAAAGGAGAAGGCAATGAATCTCCTACACTTCAGTTGAAAACAAGTCTTACTGACTGAAGTTACATGGCATCTGAAAAACGTGCAGTCTAGATGTGTGGTGGATAGCATGTGTGACACTCAAGGGTGTCCTTAAATTCAAGGCTGAAAGCTAGTATTTCATTTCTTTACATATAGAGGTACTGCAATAGCCTCCAGTGGGTGCCTCTTTTCTGGAAATTTTTTTTACAAAGTATCATGCTTGCTCCTTTCTCTTCCCTAGAGATTCTGAAATGCCTTTCAACAGTTACTGTATTGATTCCCTTTCATCCCTATTCTAAGCAACAAGTTTAACAGCACCAGGTTTTTTCATTGCTTGGTGGTACTTCACTGCACCTCTGCACAGGCAAGGAAGGAATAGCAGGCTGGAAATGATGAATTGTAGTACGTGTGTTGGGACAGCACTAAGGGGGTTTCTAAGCAGAGGGACAGACAAACCTGATGTAATTCAGGGCTGGTGGGAGCAAAAGGAATTTCAAGCAAAAATTGGGCAAGATTTGAAATGTTATTGATGACAAGGTGAATTTCAAAGGGATTGTTATATTTTCTTAAAAACATACTTCACAGTATGATGTGCAAGTTCTGCTCCTCAAATATGTTTAATATGTATTCCTAATTGTGTTTTGTTATTATTTAAGGCACAGGGAGAATCTAAGCTTTTGCTAGCAATCAGCAAGGACACTTTTACTTAGGGTCTTAGTCACTTTATGTTGTCTGTGCTGTTACAACTAAGGTGCTGCTGTGATCCGAGGTAGTTAATTCAGAGCTACGTGAGTATTATCTGCATGAGCTCTCAGCATAATTGGACTATAGGGAAGATGAACCTTCATTTTTCAGGATACATTACTGTCTTGAGCTCTGAACTCTGTTTTGTTGCACTTTATTTGATTTGGCACAATAATTCAACAACTTTGTCCTAACATAGTGCCTGTCATGCATTTTTCTAATAAAGAATCTGATGGCAAATGAGGACTTCAAAAGAGATGAAAGGAATGCTATTCCTAACTGGGATTTTCTGCACGTAAACAGCAGCTGTTTACAGAACCTTCTGCATTGAGATCTGACCTTCCTGCTGGAAAGCAGAAAAGGGGCCAGGCAGCTTGCCCATACTTCCAAAGATGGTAAATGACAGAAGGTGCAGAAAAAAATTCCTGTTTTTACTGTGAAAATTTCCATTCAAATGTATCTATTTTAAGAGAGTAGCTCCCCCTTTTATCCTTATATGGCAGATCTGACCATCCTGCTTCGCTGTAACTCTCTTCCCCCTGATGTGGGAACACTCAGTGCAGTGTAGGCTTTCTTAGCATTCATATTTATTGATAGTAACTTCCTAGCTGTTCATGAAGAGCTTGGAAAATGTAAACCAATGGTAGAAGCTAACTCATGTCAAGTAGTAAGGCTATATTTCTGTAGCACTTGTCTGCAAAGACTCACTCTGTGCCTACTACAGCTCTCCAGGGACTGTCATGGTTTATTTTGGGCTGGGGTCTGATGGCTTTTCTAAGCTTGATGCCTCAAAATTGCTGTGCTTCTCCTGAATGCAGAGTTAGGGTAGGGATGAAAAGCAATTATGCTCTCAATGACAAATGCAACAGTAAATTTGGAAAGAGACCTTTTGGCTCTCAAGTACAATGGGACAGAAAAGATAGAGCTGCATTTTGCAGCCCTCTCCTTTCCACATTGTCTGTGTGTGATGTTTTGTGTATCTGGAGTGGAGCTGAAAGTAAGAAGAAATTTTTCTCTGTGCTCCCTCGTGCTTTTGCACATATTTCTTTGGGATGGGTTTGGTCTGTGAGAGGCTCAGCTGTGGTACCTAACTCAGAACAGAAAAGCTGTTTTCAGTTCCAGGAGCAGCTTCATGAAACTGCCTCTGGGACTAATGGTGCTTTTTGCTTTATGTACCCCAGGGCTGGGAGAGAGGAGCTTGGCAGGAGAGGCAGCAGGCTGGCCTGGTTTGTTTTATATCCCCACTGCATGGTACTTTCTGTGTGAAGTTAATTAAAATAAATCAACTGTAAGCAAATTGCTGCAGTTTTAGAAGCATATAAGATTCCAGTAGGATTTCATGTAAATTTTTATTTTTTAATGTACCATAAATAGATTTTATTGAAAACATCTGAAGGAAATCAAGCACTGTCATAATAGCACAACAGGGCTCATATTTTGAATGCGGATTTTGCTGTACCTAGATGTAATGTGTAAGCCCCATGGATCTGTGACCTGACTCATTTTCCTCACACTACACAATCTATTAAGACTCATTGATGCTTCACAGATCTTTTCAATGACATATCAAATACTTTTCTGCTAAGGCATTATTAGGAAAAAAAAAAGATAGAAACTTACCCTCCCAATACATTTTTCACTATATAGAAATATAAATCTGGGACACTGAATAAAAGCAGAAAAATCTCCCAAACAGTCAAGGTGGGAAGAACACAGAGGGTCCCTTAGCTGTTGATCAGACATGTCAAGAACGAAGGCTTCTTTGATCAGCTATGGTATGAATCCTGGACAAATTAGTGTCACCAGGGAATCAGCTGTGCTCTGGTGAAGGACAGTCTGAGAGTGTCATCCCAGCCTTGGAAAGTCTGGTCCTTATTCTGATCCCAGGGGCCTTTTCTCCCACAAGAAAAGCCAGATGTGTAGACTTATGATGTAAACGGAGTCCCATATTTTCCTAAGGGCCTAACCAAAACCTCCTAAGTTCTGTACACAAGAAGAAACCTGGAGTCAGTCACTTGTTGTTTTTATTAATAAATGAGAACATAAATTGTCAGTCATCCTTGAAGGGCAAATCTATTTCTAGAGTGCTTTCCTCTGTGTAGCATTAGTTCTCTGTACTTTACAAATACTCTCTCTGCTTTTTTTTAAATTTGTTTTTCCTGCAGAAAACATTAAGATAACATTAAGAGGGTAATTAATTTTCTTAATGCCCCAGCTCCCCTGGTATTGTATTTTAATTGGATCTTCATTTGTGCCTGTATATTACAGTGTTTATTCATCTGTCCTTCAACTTCTTTCTGAGACCACTTCAGGGCTGATCTCAAACTTGCCTCTCCATCTATGGTCCCTCTTGTATAAGCTTGTCTGCTCCCACTGTTCAAAAGCACTTCCTGCCAGATGGTCCCACATTTTAATGCATTCCCAAATCTTGTGACACATATTAATCCATTCCCAAATCTTGTGAAACAGAAAAGCCCTGAGCCAGTTTCTCAAAAACAAGGAACCTTAGGAATTGTCAAATGTAAAGGATTTCTTTAGAAAAAGTTTGTTCCTTTATAAACCCAAGTTCTGAAGTAATTCCTTTAATTTTTGTTGTTGTGGTTTTTTTTTAACTTAAGGTAGTTTGATTTAGAGATAAAATACATGCAAAATGGATTAATTTTTATTTTAAAACATCTTGATTGCGCAGCTTAATTTTTTACTGGCTTTACATTTATCAGGTGAAGGCAGGGCAAATAAGCCAAGTAACTTTTCCTTGGATTTACACTCTGCATATTGCAGGTGACAGGAAAATGATTTGATATATCAGCTGGAAGTATAGGAACCTCAATATGATTTTCATATGCTGCTTTTCAATATCCTTGGCTTATGTTTTTACAATCATTGTTCTAGTAAGGGGAAGAAATGTGTGTAGAACAGAATGCCATTGATAGGTAATCCAGTTAGCGTGACTTGAGTTTGCTTCCAGTACCATGGCCACCTACAAAACTCCTTGAGATACTTCACTTTATTGATTAATGTGTCTTTGTAATAGGAAACCATTTCCTAGGTTTATGTCCACCTCCTATTGCTTTAGAAAATTTGCTTAAAATCAAGAGAAGCAAAGTATGCAGGCAAGGTGAATTACCTTGAAATTTTAGCATATTTGAACTTGTTTTTACCTCTGTAGATAAGGAATACATAAAAACAACTTCTTTTATTAGTGAAAAGAAGCTCTGAGGAGTTGGTTCCCTTCAGCAGTCAGCTGGTGGCAGCAGCAGAGTTTAAGGTTATATGCACAAAATCATAATAGTCGGAGACCTTAAAATCTTTGGGAGAAGGTAGCTGTTTTAGTTTCTGCTGCCACTTTCCCTTCTGTTTACTATTCTGTCTTTCCTCCTGCAGAATTCACTCCAGCCTTACCTGAAGGAGAGGCATTTTGGCTCTGCCTACACTATTGAGCCTCCAACCTCTGCAGACTGGAAATTTTGCTGTTTCATTGCCATTAGCAAATAGTTGTGGTATCTCTTTGCTTTAGCAAACTGGAAAATGGAGATGAAGAGAAACGCAACAGAGCTGCTGTGGCTGTTCCTGTTATTCTCTGATACTGTGACATTCAGCTATGAGAAATCAATGAGAGAGCGAGCTATCGAGCTGATGCAGGATGCACGTTTAATCGATGGGTATATAAATAAGTTCAACTAAATCTTTGTGAGTCTTGACAAGTGAGAAGGAGATGATAAAATGTGTTTGGATTAGAGACATAGGTTGTTACTAGTACATTGCAGTTAGTTACTCTTGCAGCGATCTATTCAGGAGGAATTTTAGTTCAGAGGGTGTTCACTATAGGATCAGGTTATTCTAAAGGAATTTGTGATTTCCCAGTTAGGTTAGTTAGTGTTTCCCTTTACATAATATCCTCGTATCTTTCTTGTAATGTAATGGCATTTTTCATTAGCAAATACTTCTGTGCAGAGCTAAAAAGCAGACATCATACCTTGACAGGATACCTTTACAACTTGAAGGTATGGTGTCTGAGGTGAGTGTATCTTGATCTGAGAACACTAACACTGATTATTCTAGCACAGGCAGCACAGATTATTCTACCACAAGTACTTGCTTCTTAAGGAGTGTGGAGGCTGATTTCAGTTCTTCCATTCCTTCACAAATGATAGGGAGAAAAATAGGTACAGAAAACGCAACAGGTATAGGACTGGGAGAAGGAAAAAGTGTCTTGTTGTCCTAATTAAGAAACAAAGCTTGTTTACAAAAGAAGGGAGACTTTTAAGCATCTGTTACTGCAAGTATTATTGGCAGTTAATGATTTGAGGGATTATGAACTGTGGAAGAAATTACATTTGGGTTAGAAGGGGAAAAAAATATTTCTATCACAAGATCTCTTTGTTTTCAATTTTAGCCACAATGACTTTGCACTGCGGCTGAGAATATTTTACCGAAATAGACTCAGCAGAGTCAACTTAAGAGAACTCAACATGACCCACACAAACCTTGTGAAACTTCAGGCTGGCTATGTGGGAGCTCAGGTACGTACTGCCATGGTTGAGTCTAAACATATTTTTACAGTTGCCTCCTTCCTAATCACCGCAGTGCTCCTGGCCTTGGTAGTGGCTTTTTCTGTTGAAATAGAAAAGCCTCAGACACTTTTCCATAACATTTTTGTTTCAAAAGTTTGTGTTTTATAACTCAGATACCCTTAACAAAACAGTGGCAATAGTTTAATGGTGAATTCAGCTTACACCTGCTTTCCTGTGTGTGCTGTGGGGTAGCTGAGTGTGTCAGCAGCCTTTATCATGTCTGGAGAGATGCTCTTGCCTTGCGTTGTAACTCTTCCTTTTTGGGGAAAAGCTATAGTGGCAACTCCTTGTAAACTGCAGAAAATTATTTCAGTCTGTGCTTATAAACTTTGGTATCAGCAAATGGAAGTTTCCAAGTTGAAACACAAGTTATCTAGTTTACTTGTCAATGTCTCTTTCAGTTTTGGTCAGTGTATGTTCTTTGCAGCGCCCAGAACAAAGATGCTGTGCGTCTGACCTTAGAGCAAATTGATGTTGTCAAGAGGATGTGTAACAGCTATGAAGAGCTAGAACTTGTGACAACTTCTAAAGGTGATGCTTTCTTGTAAGAGATTTTATTTAAATAGGATTTCAGGAGGTATGTGCAGAAGAGCTGCCAGCAGCCAAGTTACCCTGGTCCAAAGAGTAAATTTAACTTCAGTTTTCCACTGAACCCCAGTAACTGACTCTGTGCACAGTCCTGGGCTTCTGCAGTCATGAGAAAATTTGCCCTGTAAACACACAGTAGTATAAATTCCTGTCCTATGAAAATGTCAGTATTATCGCTTGCAATTTGCAATAACAAATGCTGGTCAGTAGTGCAGGCTGCTTATCAGTCATGAAATTACTCGGGAATTATCTTCCTTTGCTGTTTCAGGTATCTCTGGCAGTAGAGGGATTGCATGTTTGATTGGAATAGAAGGTGGTCACTCCATTGACAGCAGTTTGGCGACACTGAGGATGTATTATGACCTGGGTGTTCGTTACATGACTCTAACACATTCCTGCAATTCACCTTGGTAACTAATGTGCATGTTTTTTTGTGACCATCTAATGCAAAGTGGTGGCAGCTCCAAGATGGGCAAAATATGGATTCGGACACAGAGTTTACCTGTAAAAGACTTTGAAGCAAGTCAAAGATGATAGGTTTTTGGGGTAAATCACTTGCCATGTGTCAAGTGGGAGACCGGAGGATCTGTTAGGTAGTGATTGTTGTGCTGACAATTTGGCAAGTTTTAAAGTTTGTAAAACACACAAAGATGGTAAAAACAACTACCCCCTTTGCTTCATTAGGAAAGTTACATAGGGCAAAAAAGAAAACTACTAAAGAAGCTTATGATGTAGATAAAAGAGGGTAAATGCTATATAAGAACTTGTCCATCAGCAGCCTTCAACAGTATCCTGCCTGGCCAGCTCTGCCCATATATAGCTAAAGAGATGGGGACTTAGCTCCTGTACCAGAATGTTAGTGCCTGCCCTTTGGATTGGTGAAATTCCTTCTTGTACTGACTCAAGAAAAAGGGAATTGTGTGCAGAGAGGGCTGAAAAGCAGACTTTCTGGCTGACAGGTAACTGACATTTCAGTCTTTGTTCGCTGATGAAAGTTTGTTTAATTTTCTGACAAGCATCTCTTTGCTTATTTTGTGTTGCTTCACAAACAAATGGTCCTGAACCTGAAAGCATGTTATCCAGAAAACAGATATGAACATAGAAAGCACTGTGTGAACCAGATGCCTATTAAATAGCTCTCTATCCCTACATTTGGCTATGTGACATGGTAATATTTTTTTATTGTGTAGCATAAGAAGTTTCAGTTGCTAATACTGTAGCCTCCACAACAATATGATGTTTCTTCTCCCTCACTCTGCTGTTTAAGGTCTGAATCATCATCTAAAGGAACACACAACTTTTATCCTCATGTTATTGGCTTAACTGCATTTGGCCAAGTAAGCATCTCTTTTGAATGCTAATCTAAGCAATCTCTGATGCAACTAACAACTTTTGGCCTTGTCTTTTCAAAAGCAGCTTGTCATTAAAAATTAATTGCTTGAATTTCTTGCTAGTTAGGAGGTGATCAGGATTCAGTTGAGCCAAATTCCCTATTATATTCCTTAGGGTAAAAGAAGACCCAGATTTAATTATAACAATTGCCTTAGTAAGGGTCAGATGTATGAATTAATATGCAGAAGTAGTGGAATGTGAATAAAAGTTCCTATTACTTACTTTAGACTAAGCTTTCTAATTTTGAGCATGTGGTGGTGGTGTGCTGATTAATTTTGATTGAATTACTTTTAAATTGATAGGTAAATAGAAATTCACATTTATAACTAGCTGACAGCTGCAGAATTTATCTGTTTGCATATATCAGATAAATACTTTCCTTTAAGGAAAATGAATACTGATACTGTTATCTGTAAATCTGTTTTAGGAAGTTGTAAAGGAGATGAATCGCCTGGGCATGCTGGTAGATTTATCTCACACTTCGTATTCCACAGCAAAAGCTGCTCTGAGCATCTCAAAAGCACCAGTTATTTTCAGCCATTCTGCAGCATTTTCAATTTGCAATCACTCAAGAAATGTTCCTGATGACATCCTCCAGCAACTGGTGAGTGATACAGGTTTTGGTTTGGGTTTTGTTTGTTTGGTTTTGTCTTTGTGTTTTTTGTTTTTTTTTTTGGGAGGGGGATTTGATTTAGTGGTGATGTTTGGCTGGTCTGAGGCCAACTTGAGCACTCAATTGTGGTGTTTACATTTCAGCTTCTCATCTCTGAATTGGGTTTAGAAGCAAGATCCTTGAGCAGCAAGTTACACATTTGCTTTGGAGTCTTTTTGTTTGGGTTGTGTTTTGTCTTTGGCCACAAAAATAAAGTGTTTGTAAATACCTGGAAATTCTGTTTGAGTTGGTTTGATGTAGTGTTTTTACTACTTCTGCTTATTCAGGCTACATGAGAATACAATGAATCCAGGGTAAAGGACAGATGCAAAGCCTCGTGTTGCCATTTGAGGTTTGGCTTAGTGTGGTGTCATGCTTAATGATGGATGGATGTAGGAAGATCATGTGTGATGCCTGGGAGGTTTGCAGATCATAAGTGTGTCCACTCATCACCTGTCTCTTCATATCTTTCAGAAAAAGAACAAGGGAATTATCATGGTGACTTTTAACGCAGATGTACTGGCCTGTGGCAGAAAAGCTGTTAATGTTTCTACCCTTGCAGGTCTGAAGTTAATATACTGTAGTTTTTGTGGGTGGCTTCTATGAATTTCCTTCTGTCTGCATAATTTTTGACATAGTGTGATTATACTGTTTATTTCCTTCCACACCTTACCCCAACTCTAGGTATTTTTGGAACTAATATTCATTAGAAAGTAACAAGAGCTACAAGGTTTGTAGTTGGAGGACGTCATGCTCCCAAATGGAGCCAAGAACCATTAATCCTAAAGTAGTTGTTACTTTCTGGAAAACAACTTAAACCTTTGCAATTACAAGTGGAAAATATAGGTGTGTGACTGGTAATGAAAAATTTGTTGGTATATGTAGGCTGCTTGTTGGGATTTAATGTGCTGTGATGATCATGTCTTTTTCCTCATTTGCATCTTATCAGTGTAGTTGCTATCTTGAAGATTGCTGCCTTATGTGCTTAACATATAACAACTAATTAGGCATCTGTCTAAAATATCTCAACTGTATTATTACATTTTAACCTGTTTTGTCAGAATGTCTTTTTAAAAAAATATTTCATTAAGAATCCATGATTAAGCAGCACAGTTGCCTGGTGCCAATATGTGTGAACTGTATTACTTCTTCTTGTTGGATGGTTAGATATTATTTTCTTTTTCAATTTCTTTCAGATCATTTTGATCATATAAAGAAAATTGCAGGTTCAGAATCAATAGGAATTGGTGGTGACTACGATGGAGTGGATCGGTTAGTAAAGCTGTGCACACACTGACATCTGTTCTTTAAGCTATGAAGATTTTGATTCCTCTTGGGGAAAAAAAGAAGGCAGACTAAAAGAGTTGTGGCAAGTTGTTTTGTGATGAGTACTAAAATAAGTTTTATGAAACAGGCATCATGATGGCTTTTCAGAACTGTCTGAAGCTGTGCTACAAATGTAGAAATGCGCTGTGAAGTCTGCAGTTTGTGTTGTAGGCAGTGATTTGCTCATACAGTGACAGCAGTGGTAGAGGTGCTGTCCTCCAGAAGCCCAACATGAATGACTGAAAAGCTGAAGCAATTATTAGATGGTAAATGGGCTAGCTTAGGGAGTTGCTGCTCTCCTCTCCTATTGCTTTCTAGTCAGAAAAGTCCCAAGTGTTTTGGGGCTGTGATACCTGCTTTTGAAGCTTGAGAAGTGTTTAAGACAAGCAGAGCATGGGCAACAGTCCACAACATAACCTCTCCTGCTCACTTCTGGGTTGCTGTTGTTCCAGCCTAGGAAAGAAATTCAGATTGTGTGGTATTTGCTGGTGTAACTCAAAACCTTTATTAGCTTTTTATCTTTCTGTTGAATCTTCATCTCTTCCTCTTACAAAAGTCCCAGTCAGACTCATGTAAAGTAGGACCACAAAGGCAGTGTTTCAGCTCCCATGAGAGTTAGCTTATCATAGCTCTGAAACCATGATATTCAAAACACAAACACAGTTTGCAATGAAAGGACACATTGAATTGCATGTATTTTCTCAAAGATCGTTAACTGGTGGTGGAGCTGTTAAGGTCTGAAGTCCTGGTAGAAATAAATGACACATGCCTTGAGATACATTTATAGAAACAAATCCACAGAAAAGAAAAATAACAGAAAACATTAGTAACTCAAAACGAACCAAATAAAAAAACCCAACAACTCAAACACATTAACACACTTGAAAACAGCTGTTTAATGCAGGTTTTGAGCTTATAATTCCTTTTGTTTCTGATAAGAGTTAGCACAAGACATAGGCCACTCTTGTTTATTTTAATCTCTTTAGTAGAGGGGTCTGAATAGCTTTGGTTTTGCTGTCTAAACCGCTGAATTTAAAACAACATTATTATGCTCATTGTATTTTACTTGGAAAAAATGACTGTCAACAACAGAGTATACAGAAGTGCCTGCAACTCCTTAGCTCATCATGTGTTTGCAAGGTTCCCTTTTCTTCTCAGTTACACAAGTGGATTGCACCAGGTCCATCTGTGATGCGGCTGTTTCCTTCTCTAAAGGCCAGATATAAAGAGTGGATTAATGTATACATGAGAGGTTTTGGGTCTTTTCCTCTGTTTTACTATCCCCTATGCTGCTATTCTGTCTGTACACAAGCGAATCTTCATTCCAGAATAGACAGTTTTGTTCTGCTAATGGGATCCTCTGTGTAGAAAAACCTTGCGTTGTGGTCCAGTCCAGCTTCTGTTTGCCAGCTGATTTCTTAATTATTTTTTTAACTTCTCAGACGAAGAACTCTGTCCAAAGTGAGCCCATTCCAAAAGGGAATAGATGCAAAAGGCTAATTGAAAATATTTTTCTATGTTTTTTCAGTGATATGTGTTTGAATGTTCTTGTGTGATTCTTACCAACAGTTTTCCTGAGGGACTGGAAGATGTTTCTAAATACCCTTCTTTGATTGAGGAACTTCTTAGAAGAGGATGGAATGAAACTGAACTAAAAGGGGTCTTAAGGGAGAACTTTCTCCGTGTCTTCAGGGAAGTGGAAAAGGTAAGATTAAAAACTAAACTGCATCTTGATTCTTACTAAGAGGGAGAGAGGAACTGTTGGTGCCTTGCTGCTTTTTTTGTCACCCCCTCTTTTTTTTTTTCTCTTCTCAATGAGAGTGCCATGAGGGAATGTAAGCTCTTAATGCAATAATTCCAAATGCTGGGAAGGAAATCAAGATGGCAAAAGAGTGTTAGCAGAAAAACAGAAAGTTAGAGAGGGCAGACAAAGCTCTTTGGAACCTGTTCCCTCTGTGGTAATCTCATAAATACACATCAGTGACTTCTAAATAGAATCACTTCATGGTTTGGAGAAACTGCGGACGTCCCAGCGTCACAGTCTGGCTGTGTGCGCTGGTGCAGTAAGGAATGCTGACTCCTGAAAATCAGTTTAATACTTGTCATGGGATTGGGCTGCTAGCCAAAAGGCTCTTGCCTTGACCAGATCACTAACACGCCATAAATGTAACAACTAGATCACAAGGACCTTTTAAGTGTAAATGGTAGAAGCTAATCTAGAAAGATGATGGAGGGAAGGAGAGTGTATGACAGTAAGGACTCCCTAACTGGTAACTTCTTCCAAAGCCTCTGTTGAAACGTGCAACCATCTTGCCTCCTACTGTTTTTATTTACAGACATAAGCAGGTAGATGTTGTACATGAGAGACTTATAGACAACGTATATTTCACAGTGTTCTTTTTTCCATTTCCCTTTTGGAGGTATATGTTAGATGAACAGAAATCAATTCTGTACTGTTCCAGTGAATCTGCCAAAATATCTACCTAATACTGAGTTGCATGTGTGGCAGACTGACATGATGTAGAGGTTGAAATTCATCACACCTAACCAATCTGTGAGATTTAGTGATTTCTTTTTCCTTCTAAATTAGAGATGTTTGAAGCTCAGTCTTGAGACTGAGCTGACCTCAAGGAAGAAAGCTCACAAGTTAGTTAAGATTTTCCAGATAATGAATCCCCATATGTGGAGGGAGCCAAGGCAAAGACCAGCCAGACCTATGACTCTTCCCTGTCATTTCTGTACTGAATTCTGGGAAGTGTTTCAGAGGGAATGCAAATGTCAGATGGCTTTTACAATGCAGTTTGAGTTGCACCACTTGAAATAGCACTGAATTTGCTAGCTGCCTAAAGCTTTTTGCTCCTGTGCAAAGTCTGGCTTTCAGGGGCAACCTTTTGAATTTTTCTAGGTGCGGAACATTAGTGGACTAATGGATGTAGGTGAGAGTGAAATTCTGCAAGAAGAAGTACGAAATTCCTGTCGCCTAGACCTAGAAAATTATCAACTTCAGACAACCAGGTCCTTTGGATTTCCTTCTGTGGCACAACCTTTTTGTCTGACCTTTGTAATTGTATCATATTTAATATTCTATCATGAGTCGTAAGACCTATAGAGTCTAGAGAGAGAGATCTGGAGTAATCTACAATGCAACTAATTGTTTTTTGGGTTTTGTTAATGTAAAGCTATGCTAAAGTTTTCAGTATGATTTCTTATAAATTCACCTGCGTACTTGAAAATTAATGTAGATTTTAAATGTTTTTGCAAACGCATTTAGAATTTGAACTGATAAATTCTGTCATCTTGGCAAAACCAGGACCAATGTAGCTAATGGAAAGTATTTAAATCAAATCAATAAAATCTCTAATACAGGACATGTGGTTTTGGTACCCATATTGTGGCATTTGGTGATAATACTCAAGTGCAGAATCAGCAGTTCCACTCAGGAACTGGAGAAGATGATTAAGACAGCTGTACTGAGTTATTTTCAGATATTACTTCTTGTTATATCATTCAGCTTTCTTGAACAGTCAATGGCTTAGAGAAGATGACCTCCAGTATATGTACAATAACAGTATGGTTTTGTTTGGTTTGTGGTGTTAGTTTTTTTGGGTTTTTTTGGGGGGCAGGTTGTGTATTTTTAAGATGACAAGATGGATTATATGACTAATGCAATTCAGATTTTGTGCCTTACACCAGCTTTAGGGATCCATCCTGAAGTACTGAAATCTTATTTTTTAACCCTGACCTGGATAATGGGCAAGCAGAGAGTTACTGAAAGGTGGAGGTAGGTGTCTTGCAACCACGGACAGGTGACCAGGCAACAGATTTTTCTAGAATTTCTGGACTGCTGTTTGCTGAATGCTCATGAAGCTGGGAGCAAGAATAAGCCAGGACAAAGCAGGAATTCTGGCTACTCAGAGGGCAAGATCTTGTTCTGTTGTTTTTATTGCAGTCTGAAAAGTAGAAAATTAGTTTTAAAATAAAAATTTCATTAGAATGTTCCACAGATTTGTTGAAATATTTTTCACATTTAAACAATAATCCTTGTTAATAACAGGTTTTCATTATTTTTATTTTAGCTGGCTAAAATCAGACCGTTGTCAAAGGATTCATAGGCATGAGATTAGAAAAATGTATTATAAATCTTCTGCTGTTTCAGCCTTTGGAACACGTTTTCAAAGATACAAGGTATGTGAGGTTAGAAGCTACTGTTATACAGAAGAGCATATAGTGTGATAGGCCCATTCTTGGTAGGTTAATGTGGCTCAAATCTGGGATTTCAATAAAATAACCTGAGATTCATGATGAAAATTTAAGATGGCAGCACTACATATTTGTAGGGTCACTTCCTGGTGCTTGCTGGTAAATGTCTTCTCGTGATACTTGCTGTTAATTGTGATTTTTATCCCATGTATGTGCTTTTATTTACTGATATGGCATCTAAAGAATTTAGCCTTCGTGTAAAATAAAAATCCTGTCACTGATGTAAGGGCAACATTGTAAACACACCAAGTATTTAACAAAGATACGGCTGAGCATGGACTGAATGGAAACCACAAGCTGGCGGTTTCCTAGAGTCACTTGAGACTGTTCCTGCCATCCATTCCTGCATTCCATGTACAACTAGGGTTTCTGGAAGAAAACTCTAAAAAAATGAAGCTTCATTAATCCTTCTGGTGAGGTAGCCTCCTTGATATATTCTGAATATACTACTGCCGTTTACTGAATTCTTTACAAATCATGTCAAATACTCTTGTTGCATACAAGCCAAACTTTTAGTTTCTCAATAAATACTGATCCTGGTTAGGCATCTACGATTCCTATAGGGCAAATATTTAGTTTCCATCAGTACTTCTCCTAATAGCTTCATAAGCCATTGGAAAGCTGCCATCCATGGTCTCTTGTCACAGAATTAGTACTGTGATAGTAATTTCCATTACATATTTGGAATGTAAGATACTTCCTTATTCCTTCCAGCCTTTTTCATTTCTAATGTGTTGGCACTTTCCTACCTGCTACTTTCTACTTTTTTTTTCCCCATACTATAGCATGGATTAAAAATATATTCCTTTTCTTAAAGATATGAATAATTTATATTACTTTTTCCACCATACTATAAATAGTTGTTTATTTCCTTGTTTTATGTATAGTGTTTGCACTTATTTGACTGCTTTGTGCAATGAAAAATTTGTAACTTTAGGGCAAAACATACATTAAATTTAAATAAAATATTGCTTAAAATTGTGTATAGATACTGGTGTGATCTCACAAAACAATGTAAACGTTCAGAACTCCAGGAAGCCCTGAAAGAGCCATGCAACTCTGCTGCAGAAGGAAGGCTGGGGTATCATGTGGGCTCTGGATCTGCTCTTCACTGGGAAGAGAAGCTTCCCCCAAGGCAGGCAAGAAACAGTCAGGTAGGCTTAACCTGAGAGCATTCAGGATGTAGGCAGTCACCCTCATCTTCACTCAGATACCAGCCAACCTGTAGAGAAGTCTGAGCAAGTACTTTTGGAAAAGGAACATGGATGACTCGGTCATTGCAGCGAGACCATGGTGACAAGCAAATCACTTGGTCAAGCTAGACAAGTCATAGAGAGCAAGGCTTATGGGGAATTAGACAGGTTGCATGCACCAAGGTTAGGGTAACTTTTACTTCACAGATATTAGGAATAAATTCTTCACTATAAAGGTGGTAAGGCACTGAGTAGGTTGCCCAGGGAGGTTGTTGATGCCTCGTCCCTGGAGGTTTTTAAAGCCAGGTGGGATGAGGTTTTGTGCAACCTGGTCTAGTGGTAGGGTTCCCTGCTCACAGCAGATGATCTTTAAGGTCCCTTCCAGCCTTAACAATTCTATGATTCTATGAGTTCTCACAGATCTGTTGTAAGCTAAAACTCTGTAACTGTAAAAGTTACAATGTTAATTCAGAACACTTCAAATAAGCTGCTTGTGTGAAGCCAACATGCAAAATTATCGAGCAAGAAATGAAATCTTGTGTACCATGCAATGGTGATGCACATGGTATGTATCTTATCTCATGCAGTTAATTTTTCTTAATCAAAATTACACAGCTTGAAACATGGTAGAAAGGCATCTCATGACTCAATTTCAAAAGAAACCATGTAAGTTGTGGCTGTCTCTGCTGCCAGGAAAACTATAGTGACCCTTCAGTCTGAGTGCTAGTGTCTCCAGTCCTACTGACAGCAGCCTGTAGTCATAACAGTCATAACATTACATTTCTAACAGTTCAAGTATAAAACAATTGCACTCTGATTTCTGCTTACCAATTGAGAGGGTGATGCATTCTGAAATGGAATGCCTTCGTCCTGCACCAATTAATAACAGCAGTTTGCATTGGTAATTTGAAATGCATGCTGGCTGGACTGATGTTCTGTTATGGCAAGTGGTATCAGTCAAGAATCAGATATAACTGAGATACCAGCTTTCTGATAAGCTTTGGCTGCCAAATGGAAGAAGGCAAGTCATTATTTATCTTTTCTAAAAAAATGAGTTTTGCTATGGTGGATTCTGAAAATAGTTATTTCTATCAATATCAAAATTGATGTTCTCTAAAGTACTTTAGGCTAATATTCTAAATAAGACCCAAACTTCAAGGCATCTTTAACAGTCCAAGGCTCGTGCTTTCACATGTGTGATATGAACAGCCAAAAACTGCAGACAATATTGATGCAGACTATTGATTTGAAGAGGTTGGCGCCAGCACCCTTTCTCTGGTACTAATATTTTCCAGACTAATGGGCTGTAGCATCCACAGAAATAAACATCTTCAATTCCCAGTTGTCTCATCTGGGTAAGTGGAGATGCTAGACACTGAGCCTAAAAAAAAATCTAATGCCTACTCTATGTAACAGATCAGCTGTACATGTTAAAGTCTGAGTAGTTCAGTTCATGTATCTAACTTCTGCTTAGTAGGTGACTTCTTTGGGCTGTGGAAGGACTTTTGCATATTTTACGTTGGATATGGACCACTGAACTGTGCCAGTGCTGAGCATTTGCATTCCTTCCCCAATATCATTGAGCATATTTCTGTTTCAAGGCCAGTAAACATCATGCATTTGGTCTAACCACCTATGTTAATATGTTTATTAATTTGATCTTAAACATAAGGTTCTGTGGGTGCCTGCACCACAGAATCAGCTTTGAAAAGCTGGGTGTGATTCCATCTCCATCAGCTTCTGAAGCAAGATGCAGTGCCAGAGCAGTTTATGCCAGCATTGGCTGATGCAGTCCCACCCTGTTTCTCCACTGCATGTTGTCTCCCCTGTCCCTTGTGTCAGTGCTGGTGTTTGTGTAAGCTGGTTCAGGGAGCTGATCTAGCTGAAAACTCTTTTCCTCCCTCAAGTGATGGATTTCCTGCTGATCTTGTCAGTGATTGGGTTAACCACGTTCAGTGCTAGTGAAGAGCAGAACAGCAGAGTGAGGCTGCAGCAACTTGGATTTCTTCCATTTGCTATTGAAAGCAGCAGCTCCTCTGTTCCTCTTTTCTGGATGCATACACATGGAAATGATAAAATTGCTTCAAATTCTGAAAATGTGACATGTATAAATGGCAAAAAAATAACCAGAAGATTTTTCCTACTAGCAGTGGCTTTAATTTAAGATTTGTTGGATTTAATTAGCAGACCCAGAGCAGTGTATTGGTGTATCTCCTGAGCAGTTTTCAGGACAGATTGTGATGCCAGATAAATGTTCTTGGAGCATTTTGGAAGGCCTAACTCAGTGTTTCAAGAATTTCTTTTTTTTTTATTCTGCTCTTGATTTTTGTCTTTATCTTGCCTATAAACCTTACACCTACACAGAACAACTAGAAATGCTGGTGGGTGTTTGGTTTTCCTATATACTTCCTTTTTGTTATCTTTTGAAAGCAGAGAAATGAAAAAGCTCTTATTAAAATTAGTATTTGTTTATAGGTACATTATTTCTCTCAGAACAAAATTTGTGGCAATGGGAAGCATTTTTGTCCCGCTTCTGTATTTCACAGATGTCCAGGATCTTTGGTGATCAGGTCCTGTACTACCAGATGTGCTGTGAGTAGCCTGTTTCACCTCCTGGCACTCAAATTGCAAAGGTGGGAATTTGTTCCCCACAATGTCTGCACTGTTTGAGAAATTATTGAAACCTGTGAAGCTTTTTTTTTTTTTTTCTTCTTACAAAGGAAAAGCAACAAAAAACCCTCTTCCCTGATGCTGTGACCTCAGAGAGACACTAGACTTGGTTCAGCTGCTTCTGTCATGAGTCAACAAAGAGTGGAAAACCAAAAAGCTAAATAAACCAAGTTCAGCATTTAGCTTACATCAAAGAAATGCTGCTGCTTCTAACAAAGGCTCTGGCTTTAACAATCAAATTCAAATGAGAGGGCACATAATTTTGCTCTGTTTCTGTTGCTTCTCCCCAAATAGTTTTGTAACCCTCATTAGGATGATTCTTTCCCCTATACAACTTGGTAAGTATTTTTCCCTGAAGCCCTTTGTCAGCACCTGGTCTCACTGTTTTCATAAAGCATTTTTTTCACCAGTTCTGCCATGAAAAAAAAAGCACAGAGCCCAGGAAGCAAGAATTCAAGTTCCCCTGTGGGCAGTTGCTGAGAAACAAAGTAAGGATTAAAATAGCTAAGATTAAGCTAATACAGGTTATGTCAGACAAATAAAAATAAGGTGCCTTTAGTTTGGAATACAAACATGTGAAAAAAGTTCAATTTTGATTTGAAAAGTCCGTTTGGATTAACTTTGCTGAGTGTCCTCCTGTAGCTTAGCGTCTAAGGAATTTTGTCTAGGCCTGTGCTCAGTTTCTCTGAGCCTTTTGTTAGAAATTAAATAGACCACTGTAAATCTATTGATGCTAAAAAGGTAACTGAACTGAAAACTGATCCCTTAAAAAAAGGGAAAAAAAGAAAAAACCGCAATACTGAGTTTTATTTTCCCAGCATCTTAATCCCACCCTGAAAATTACTGCAACATTTAACAAGTTTAGTGGAAGAAGACTTTGATCCAATTCTTATTTGAATTTACAGAATCTGATTGGGAAAAAAAAAACAACAAACCTCAAAAGACTTAGTAACTGTTCAGTGTCTAAAGATGAGATTAAGATATCTCTGTAGAAATGGCAAGTCCCTGCTTCAAATACAGTTATGAGTAATTTTACAACTGAGAGAGCAGTTTTCTTGAAGTAAAGAAATTTTTAAGATAAATGGCACCATAGTGTCCTCTTGTGGTCTTTTGATGTTAAGCTGTGATGTTTTCTCTAGAACAACAGCAACATTTTCAGCTGCAGTTAGCATGCAAGCTCCTCTAGAAGTGTCATGTGACCTTTCCTTGCCTCATTTTTCTCTGGAAATGGCATATGGAGGATTGCAGATTGCGTCTCCCATAAGCTCTTCCTACTTGGTCCCCTGTTCTTCACATGTGGATGTACCTGTTGTGGTTGTCCCCAAGGACCCCTTTCAATGATGGCATATCTTTGTTGTGGATGAATCAGATCCTGGTCTGTCTTACTGAGAAACCTTTGTGGCCAGTTTGCCAGATTTCAGCCTGCTTTGTCCATAAGGCTGGTGTGATCCTCAGATGTGAAGAAGCAGGAATGTGCTGAAAATGGAAGTTCCCTATGGTGAAATGCTGGCTATGGACTTGCAAAGTTTCTGCCAAGCCTCATGTCCAGGGAAGCTGTACCTTGGCAGTGCAAATTTTTGTTGCTTTTTTTTCTGACAGTCAGCTCTGGGCTATTTTTCACCTGGGTTCCACTCCAGAGCAAAAAATCTTTCAGAACAATAAATAACAGTTATGGATCCACTGCTGTGGAGTGCTGACCCAGCCTTTCCCTTTATACAGCTATAAATATCTGTATGTATGCTTTTAAAAATATGTTGGCTTCAAAACTTGCAAGTATTTAATTCTTCCAGGGCTTAGTGCCTAAGTGTATGGGAGATGACTGAGCAGCTCTTCCACTCAAGAAATTTTGTGTGCTTTGGATAAAAACACTTCTAGGGCAGTGCATCCTGTGCATTTACCTCTAAGCAGGCCATGAACTCTCCCTGGGGACATCAGCACTACAGCCAGCAATGACTGCACCAACTGGGCAGGTTACTCCACCAGTGAGGCCTTTCAAAGCATCATTTACAGAACATTAATTTACACTTTCTACAAAGCTTTTAGGGGTATTGTGCTATTATAAAGCACTCCAAACTATGTTAGGGGCAACACAATTTTACAGATGAATTTAAAAAAAAATATGCTGAACTGTAATTTTATTATATATTTATTTCTAAGGATGATACTTTTTGTTTGGCCTTGATTTTCTTAGTAAGAAAAAAATAAATAGTTTAAATAAACTTAGGCATCCCTCCATGAGACTCAGGAAGAAAGGAAGGTAAGAAAAGCTGTCCTCAAGCAGTTTCAGTTGCTGGGTCTTCCTACCCTTCAGCATCATGCACAGCACCTCCATAAGCTAACAATACTAATTTCTAAGGGCCTTCTTGCAGATGTGTACTGCATCCCTTTGTGAGGCAAGCTGTTCCCTCTACAATGTCCTTAAAAGCAATCACTAATGTTGGTATTCATTCTATGTTCACTTCCTCCTAGGAGGACTGTGTGAGCACTACATGAGAAGCTGTGAGCTGCTGTCTGTCAGGGAAGGGATGAAACACCTGGCATGCCCAAGTCAAGTTGGTACCAGCTGATGCAGCGTGTGGTCTCTATCTCTTGCTGAGCTGTAGAAGCCAAGCTGCTTTGTTTAATGCTGGGGTGGTGTCATCTATAACAAGAAGAGTTCAAGGCAAACGTGACCTCGTACCCTGAGGATTTGTATCAGGCTCTTCAGCAGTTCACCGAACAACCCTCCTAGAAGACCCAGAGCTTTGAGTTGAATGTCATGGCAGTTCACTGTGGGAGCATCCTGACCTTTCAGCTGGAAGCTGACACCCACTTAAGGTAGGTCACAAATACCCAGCAGCTTACTATGTAAGAACTGAACTGTGTTTTTCCTTCCTATGATTTGTGGGTAATAATTTAGAAAGGTGTTCCTGGTGGTGTATCAGAGAGGAGGCAATGGGTTTGCTGATCTTTAGGCTGCTGATTTCACTGTTGATGTACACTTAAAACTCAGGCCTTTTCTGCTAAGCTGGTCTTAATGTTTTTATCAGTGAAATCACCAGACTGTTTTTTTTCTGTTGGGGATAGGGTGGAGTGTGTGGTGTATAGGGGTAGGGAGGAAAGGAGGTTAATATTCTGTCTGCTCTTCCTTTTGTTTTCACTGATCAGTCTGTACCCATATGAAATCATAATCCCAAATTCCATTTAGCTTTGTAGAAACCAGGTGGTTTTCATCCCCATTACCTAAATAGCAACGTTGTCCCAGGTAAATGCTATAATATTGCAGATAATTTAGTTTCATTCCAGCTTTATATTAGTATCACACAACTTTTAAGCTTATTATGTCTACTTGTACTATTCAGAATTAACAATCAGGATTCAAACTTGGAAAAAAAAAAAGTCAATCACCCAGGTTGGAATTTCAGTTCTCTTACAAACAAGACGCTAAACAACAAAGCTGATATGGGTAGATAACCTCTTATCTTTAAATACAGGCTTTTTACAAGTCAGTAAAGAACCATTGTTTTTAGATAAACTTGAATTGTTTCCTAGGGCCAAATTCTCTCCTAAGATATTTGGATACATAATTTCCATTCCAGAGAGGGGAGCTGCTGGTATATGTGCATGAGCTTGGTTTTATGTATTTTTACCCTCATGGATTACAATTTCAGTGCTATTGATTTAACTATACTAAAAGGTTTTGTGGTGGCATAGATGCATTGTTTGGTGCCTAAAGAAAGACAGCTCCTTGCCAGACCTGCTTTCCAAAAGCAGTAAGAGAAGGCAATGCCCAGTTTAATTCTTCTTCCTGAATAAGCATGACTCCAAAAACATTTTAACTCTTGAGACTTAATTCTTATAATCCTTGTTTCCTTTTTCTAGGACAGCTTGCTTAGACCAGATGCTTTCACTCTGAAGTTTTATAAAGTGGAAAACAGGAAAGAAGACAGAGAACTAACTTGCTTAATGGTGAGTTATCATCTTGCCTTTTTTCTATATAAAATTCTTTGCCCCCTATCAATACTTAATTTTGCTGTTTTCTCAGTGGAGTCTAGCTTATTTGGCCATACTAATTATGAACACTAATGAAACATAATTCAATCAAAGAGGGTTAAATGTTCTCTTTTTGGACAATTGTTCTATTTTCCTCTGCGGAAAAATGTGTTAGTGGAGACAAGACAGTACACCAAGTGGTGCACCAGAGTGTTTCCCCTGTCAAAACTGATGCTTCTAAAATTAAGAGAAATGCTTTTTAGATGATCAAAATTGGCCTAATGTGCCTCCAAAAATTGCTAGTAAAACTTTACATCCCTGAGTGAGATTGTATTTGCAAGTGTGCTCATTTTAGGATTACTGGGGAAAAAAATTCGCACCCTAGGTCTTCAAGATACCATGAGTTTCAGAGGAAAATCTGGGATTTTTTCATCTCCAGAACTGATGAGACTGTTACTGAAATACATGTGGCCAGATAAAGATCAGTGTTGTTTTCCTTAACAGAGCAAAGGAACAGAAGTGTAAGTTGTCTGAAAGCACAGGAGTCTTAGAACTCTTTCCACCTGTCTGATCAATACTAAGAGGTGGACTTGCTCTGGCTTTCCCCAGAGGTGGTCTACCAGCACCTTTGTGTTTAGTGAACTGAGAGACCTGTACCCCCTTGGCTGCAGTCACTCCACAGCATGGATCCTTCTTGTTTATTTCAAAACCCAACTAATTAAAAGTAGGCTTATTACTCAGTTCTTGTGAACAAAGCATTCTCCCTCATTTGTCTCTCTTCTGCTCATTACACATTTTTCTTTCTCCCAGTGACTTTGTCAAAAAGGCAGGACAAATTCAGAAAGCTAGGGATAAGATTCTTTGGAGCATAGGAAATGTCTAGTCTTACTCTCTTCCTTTGCTCTAAGCTTTATATTGTCCTATAGACTCCTATCCAATTTGAAGACAAAGCTGTCATTACTAGATTGACTTGTCATTGTTCAGATTTCTTGATTAAGAAGTATTTTAGTAAAAAATCTAAAGAACTGGTTTGAGTTTGACATTCCATAGTAAAATGCACAAATTGTTCTCCAGAGCTTTTCCCCCCCCTGACAATTACATACTGCATTAAAAAGGGATCCTTTTACTTTCAGGGTTAGCTTTCAAACACAGACAGCAGATTGCATTACCAACTATTAATTCATGTTTAAACTCCACATGAAAGCCAAGTTACCCATCACTGGCACCAGCCTTTCAAAACATGAAGGCGAAATTGAATTTTGCTCCCTCGGGGACAAGAGGTTAAGAGGCAGACACGGCCCGGGATTTACGGACCCTGCTGCCCCCGGGGCGTCAGCCCTGGCTGCTGGGAGGGGGCGGCACATCCCACCGCCTCCATTAGTGGGACAACACAATGGTACAACCCCAGCTCCCAGGCCCCTGCAGACGCACCAGGGCCACAGTTCATCTGCCCCGGCAGTCTGCTGCCTTAGCAACTGTCTGCTTTGCATATAGCTAGAAATACCCTTGGCTCCAGCCCGCATTCAAATGTCCCCAGCGCAGGGATGTTCCCCCACACTCGCCTTTTGTGCAGCACCCAGCCGGAGAGCGCAAGAGAAACAAATCACCCGCTGCCCCCCCGCCCCGACACAGGAAGCGGTAACAGCTGCCGCATCTGAAGTTAACGAGAACTCGCTTAAAAATAAACCCGTTCCCGGGCGCCCAGGGTGCCTTTAACCCGTCTCTTGTTGCTCAGCCGAAGCCCAGGGTTTAACAGCCTGCTGGGGGGGGCGTGAAATTTTTTAACTGGCGCGCTCTGCTCCTTCAGAGCCGAGCAGGGCTCCAGGTTTTCCTGCTGGCGCCTGACTCGCCGCGGTTTTCCCGTCACCCGGGGTTTCGCGACTAGGCGCTTGGCAGGCCCCGCACCGCCGCCCCCCGCCCGGGATTGGCCGCCCGGCCCCAGGAGCGGGGCTCAGCCCCCCGGCCCGGCTGCCACCGCCCCCCGCACCGCTCCTGCCCTGCAAACGGTGCGAGGAGGGAGGGGGTCGGAGGCGGCCCGGGCCGCGGCGGAGGGAAATTTCCTCCTGGAGGCGGCGGCAGCACCGGGAAGGCAGGGAGGGCGCGGAGGGGGCCCGCCCCTCCCCGCCCCGCGGCTCCCGCCGCCCCCGGGCCCGGCTCCGGCTCTTGTCACGATGACTGCGGGAGGAAGGCTCTCTCTTCCCCGCGCCGTCTCGCCGCCTCCGGCCCCTCCTCCGCGCCCCCGCTGCTGAGCGAGCCTGCCTGCCGGAGAGACCCCCTCCCCCGCGCCCGCTCCTCGCTGCGGGGCGGCCCCGGCCTGCCCGTCCGCCGGCTCCGGGGGAGGCGGCCGCCGCTCCGCCTCGCCGCCCCGGCGCTCGGAGGGGAATGGGTGGAGTTGAAGAGCGCGGTTTCCTGAGAGGAAGTGACCGCACGGGGCAGGAATGCGCCGCCGGCTCCGCGCCGCGTTCCGCCTGCTTCCTTGCGGTGCCGCGGGGAGCCCTCGCCGCCCCGCCAGCCATGCCGCACTTCACCGTGGTGCCGGTGGAGGACAAGCACCGTGCCGAGTACGACACCGTCGAAGGGCTCAGCTGGGTGGACTACCGGGAGCCGGCCGCGGCGCCCGCCGCTGGTGACTCCTACGACACCGTCAGCTCCGACGGTGAGCGGGCACGGCTGGGGCGGGGGGCCGGCGCTGCTGGCCGCTCCCGGGGGGAACCGGAGCGAGCCTGGCTCCTCCGCTCCGCTTCGCCACCGCCGGCCGCGGCAGACAAAGGCCGGGGCGCCCGTTGCTGTTCCCGTGGGCGGCGAGGGGCGCCGCGCCCGGAGGAGGAGCCCCCGCAGGGTCCGCCGGGGCGAGCGGCGGCTCCGCTGCTGCCAGGGCCGGGACGCGAGGCCCGCGGGGTCCCGGCCCGCTGGGTCAGCCTTGTCGCCCGCTGTCAGCGCCGAGCCGTGCCCGGGGGATGCGGGTGGCTGGGCTGTGCTCCCGCGCTGCGGAGCAGGCGAGCCAAGCGGGGCACCCTCGGGGATCCGCCCCGGGGATTCCCTCCGCGCCGCAGCCGCTTGTTGACAGCCCGGGGTGCAGCGGGGAGCGGGGCCGGCGCGGGGGGGACGGGCGTTATCGTTGCCCCCACAAGCTGCAGTCTCCGGAGGTGATAAGAGTACACGAAGACACGCTCAAATACTTCCAGTGCTTCGCTGCCAAAATAAACAAGTGATAGAGAATTCAGTTAAAGCAGCCGAATCTCAAGTGACTGCTTTTCTTATGTCATCTTAAAAATGCGGCTGCCCAGCTAGGTCTCTCCCTCGAACTGGGCCCTTGAATACTACGGCATGTGTATTGTGTCTCTGTGGCTTTTACAACTGCTTCTGCTAGGCAGAGCTGCTTTTTGTTAGTGCTTAATTTATTCCAATTACTGAAGAGGATCACGTAAGTAGGAGGGGATGTTGGGTGGTAAGAAGTTTGTTGGTGTTTTATTGTGCCTTTCAGATATAAATCAATGTAAATGTAATGTTTAAATGAGTGTTTCTAGGGAGAAAATGAAGAACAGTTAGATTGGGAGAGCAGAGTAATTCTGGTAAAAGGTTGTTTTAGCTCTTTGGGGATCTGTTGGCTTTTTTCTGCCTTGGTTGTGTTTACTTCTGTAACCTTTAGGAAGAGGATCTTTGCGTGGGCTCTACTGGTGAATCTGACTTGCCCTCTGTGAATCATGCGTAACTCTAGGCAACAGAAGAAAAATCAGTAAACACCCTGACCTGTTCTTCCTTGCCCGTGCAGTCAAACTTTTCAGACTGTAAATGTTATTGGATGCACAGTAATGCCTGAAGGGAGCCTGCACTGCTCAGGCCTGTTCGTAAGGGAGAGAACAAGGTTATTTTGCTAAGTGATAATCAACTGTTTTGAGATCAAGGTCCAGTTCCTGCCTTGTCACCTTGTTCAGTTCTCTGTGAATCTGCTTCAATTTCTAGTATTTACCACTCTTTTTTTCTGTCTTTGCATATTTTTCAAAGGAATTTTACGTTTTGCACAGCAAATAGCTTGTATATGCCTGACGTCTGTTACGTCAGTTCTTTTCAGCTCTGGTGTGGGCATTTTGGAATGATGGAAGGTAGATGCTTTTCCCAACTTGTCTGTTATCACAGGCAATTTAAGGCTCTAGTTTGAAAGGCTGTGTGCAGGGCCTTGACTACGTTTTGTAAAAATAAGGTCTGTTTTACTCTGGGGTTACTTAACAGTTTGTGTGTATGAAATTAACAGGTGTTTTTCACTCATCTCAGCAGGCTGAGGTGGAAACCTCGTGGAGTGCTGTTTCCACTAGATAGTTTTGGCCATGGGTGGTTAAGTGTGACTTGTGGAAGCTACTGCCATGGTGGATGAAGGAAGGTCAACTCAAACTGCCTGTCATTTGGAGATGAGATTACCTGTAGCATGTGTGCAACCAACACACTGCAAGATACTCAGCTCCCTGTCACAGACTTACCAGTAGCTGGCAAGCACTGCTGTTCCAACTGCAGTACAGAACCATGTTGCTGGAGGTTAGCTGAGTCTCTTTATTTGAAAATGATAAATATCTAGTAACGTCTCTATTAATATATATTAGTTAGTTTTGTTTCTGTTTGAACTATAACTGCCTTCTATTTTTTAATTTACTTTCATAGTAATTAAGTGTTGTTTCATATCCTCAGGGTGTAGTATAAAGATATGCTGTCTTGCCTGCCTGTACTGACAAGCATGTTCTTCCCCACTAGCCTTTTCTGTTTTTTCCTAGGTTTTTTGGGTTTATGCCTGTGTAGGGTAGAATCTGAACTCCCTTGTGTTATTACTTCGGTTTCTGGTCCTTCTTTCCACGTCCTGTGCAGAGTACCATAGCCTCGCATTTTGGAGAAGCATTGGTAATATGACCAATGGTGGAGATGGAAGCTCCTATTGAAGACAGTATCTTACAGCTGTTTAGTGGTGCCTGGAGCCTGCAGACCAGAGGGAAGAGAGTGTCTCTCCAGAGCCTTTTGTGGCAGCTGATGATGCGGCTCTTGGAGTAATTGGGTGTTGGTGATTCCAGATAAGGTAAACTTTGTTTGACTAGGAGTGTACAGTTTCAGACTTTTAGATTGTGACCCTATCAAAGTAGATACGGTTCATATTGGCACTGTGTGAATGCACACAGAGCTGCCTGAGCAATTCCAACTCTTCAGTCTTTCTGTGGAGTAAGTAGCATCAGCATAGTCAGTGTGAGGAATTGTTTGCAGTTGTTCTGGTGAGTCTTCTCCAGGGAAGGTTTTAGTTTATCAGCTTCCTATTCAGAACCTTATTTAAAGGCCTCTTTGGGTTGCTTGGTTTGATTGGAGATGGTTTAAAGTGACTTAGTAATTATATGACTCTTCAAGGGTATGGTCTGTGTGGTTATGTAGCTGTTTATAGCTGGTCTGTAACAGTGTGCAAAGTAGTGGCTTTGTTGTCCAACACTTCTTGCACAACCTCTTAGGCTGTTGCTTATGATTCTGACAGATTCTTATTTCATTCTGACCTTTTCGCTCCGATCTTTGTCATAACCTTGTTTTTGAATGTTTTTTTAATATTTTTTTTCCTGAATTTTGCTTTATTTAGAGCATTGGGTGATAATGGTGCCATCTAAGCACAACAGACTTGAAGCCATTCTGCAATGGAATTTCTTGCCAACCATTTACTTAAGACATGAGTTAGCGTGCAATAATTTAGCCTTTCCAGACAGCTTCAGTGCTTGCTCATGAACAAAATAATCCTTTTTTTTTTTTTTTTTTCTAAGCAGGTTTCACCAAGTGCTTCTGCTTGTAATAGATTTTGACATCGTCTATTTAGAAAAAGAAGTACAAAGAATTATCTTGTGATCCTATGATAAACATGTGATCCCTGGTTTATGGATCGGCAAGGATGAGAAATGTGAATTTGGCATCTCTTCAGTCTTTGAAAGAATGCCAACATGTTAGGTTGGGTATACAGGGCAAGAAGAGGGACAGTTGAGCCTGAATAGTGTTTAAAAAAAACAAATAAGCTTTGCTTTAATAGGAATCTCAGCTCCACAGTGATTGTGCACCCTGTTAACCGAAGTGCAGCAACGTCATGTGTCCTGTGGGAAGTTATTTATCTTCCTGTGACTTTTGTTTGTGGAAATGAGACACTAATCAGCTTGGTGTCACTAACCAGCTTTGGTCAGCTGCCACTCTTGGTTTTTGCCAATGAATTGCTCTGCTTATGTTCCAGTTATCACATGGCTCCCTTTCAGCAAAGAGTTCTCTAACTAGACTGGAGACCTGTTTTCCTCATGCTTACAGTCTGCCTCAGTGTGTACAGTGCCCTTATGCAGTAACAGATTATGCTGATCATTTGCAATAAGCTATTTTTGAGAAGATGGATAAAGTAAGTTCTGGTGTGGTAGCAGTGTGCTTTTAGGTTAAGCTTCTTCCCAGTTCACTGCATTTTAATATGTGGCAACTTACTAGTAAAGGTTTTAATTCTTTTGCAAGAGTTGAAATAATGCTCACATGAAATGTGTCTGAAGATACGTTCAATGGGGATACATAAATAATCAGAAAATTCCTTTTCAAAGCACTTAATTCTTACTTGTATGTGTTTTGGCGAAGTCCAAAGATCAGATAAAATCAGTCTTATAATAAGTTAGGTGCTACAGCCAAGTGACAGAAACCTGTATCCGGGTATATTTGAGATTATCTTACATTCAAGGACTTCTTCTAGCAGCAGTGTGGGTAAATGGTGCTGTTAAAGTAGTCATATCAGGATATTTTTGCATAACCTCTGTAGTGCTTGCATCTTCAGCATTTTTCATGTTGCCTCAAAAGTGCAGAAGTTATAGAAGGGAGGGCCTGGAGGAGCCTTTCCTTCTCTGTAAAGTTCAGCATGTAAATGTGGAGATATTAAAGGTGTCCTGTCAATGCTAAATATGTCAGTATTTGTTTGTTCCATAAGGAGTACTTGTGAGATACTTGTAGGCTACACAGCAATGGTTATAATTTGCAATGCAGATCCTGAGTGGGGTCTTGCCAGCAAGGTCACTCTTGTAGTCCTGTATTATTTTTTTCTCTGTGCAATCAGCAACTAGTTCAGCACTGATAGGAGTGCCAAACTCCAGGGTACTTCTTTCAACAATGCAGGTGCATAGATAAGTGGACTCTTGCTTCAGATAAGGAAAGATAAGAGTTGGGTATGTGAAAAATGAGAGTGGAGAAGTGCTTTGTGACATAATTAGCTGTTTATAACGCTTGGGTGGGTGAAGGAAATGGTACTTTATAGCCTGAAAGCAAAGGAATTTCTCTGAGGAGCTCCTTTCAGTGGAGTTTGTGGTGGATACTTCAAGTTTCTTTTAGCAATAGTGTTCTAAGGTTTAATTTATCTATTAAAATGCATGTTTAGAAAAAGTTCACATTACTGCATAAACAGCTACTTTGCTAAGCATGTCTCTCTTACTTCTAATTTGTGTGGGGTTAGAGACAGAGCTGGGGAAGCTGCAGCTGTCCTGTCCAGGGGAGTCTTGGTGCCAACTGCTGGCGACCAGGAGACTTAGCTAAATATAGAAAAACATGGGCCTTTTAGTGGGTTCACTGGTATTTCAGTTACTTGGAAAAGCTCTAGGAAGGATCTTTGTGACATGTCCAAGTGATTTGAAAGCAACTCCAGTAACTGTGTCTGTATGTTGCAAAAAGCTAAGAAGATAAAAACCAAACAAACTCCCAACCAAACAACTCTCTAATGGTCTTTTGTAGCTCCTGATTTTTTTGTGTGTTGGAGGACACCTGTATTGGAAAGCTAAGCAATTGCACACAAAAAAGAGGTGGATTTTCCATCTAACTCTGCCTGCAAATGTTCGCTCATTTTGACTTGCTAAGCACCCATTTCAAATGAGACTAATTTGGGGGGATTTCTTTACAGGCTGATGTTATATCTTCTGTTCAATCTCTGCACTTCTCTAAAGCAGTTCAGCTAAACTTTTGGGTTTCTTACATTGTGTGTGTAGTACCTAACTGTCTTGTGTATGAAATTGATCTATGTGTGTTTTGTTCAGTTTCCCCTTGCAAATTTCTTCAGTGTTTCACTTCGTTAGAGAAAATATTGACATTTTCTTTCTTTTCCTCAATGCAACAAAACTGAAGAATGTTTTTGGATGCTGTTCAATGTGAAGTTTAAATTTGGCTCTTGCTTTGTGTAGAGTGAAGAAGTAGGTACTTTGCAGCCTCATTGCCTGGGGAATGTAGCCAAACATAATAAATGCCGTTTGTTGAAGTCTGACAGCTACCTTGAGAAGATCAAACTTACTCGTCACTGCTGTCTTTTTAAGTGCACGTGGCACAGTGGGGGACACCCAGTGCCACAGGGAGGGGAAAACTACCTTTGGTGAGTTTTCCCTTCCAAGACCAAGTTACAAGATTTGTACCTGTTCTTGACTGTGATGTAACAACTTGCAGGCTGATTTGTATTAGAAGAAAATTGGTATTATCACCAATATGTGGGAGCAAGATTTATTTGATCAAATAGTTTGTGTCTTCAACTTCTTGGTTAAAGGTTTTTTCTTTAAAAGCTCTGATTTGTGACCTGTACTATGGAGGAAAAATTGTACCTCTTTCAGACATGGTCTAAAGCCTATTTGGATTATGTTTTAGGGATGTTCTAATTGTCTTCAGTTATGATTTTGAATCTTGTAATTGTAGTAAGCTGATTTTTATTCTCACAGATAAGATAGTTTCAGGGGTTTTTGTTTTTGTTCTTTTTTGTTTTTACTTAGTAAAACCTCTTCCTTAGTTATTAGTTTTGAATAGGCGTCTGTTTAAATGATGCCAAGTGATCCCTTAGCAATGAGTAGTACTGTTCTAGTTTTTTCAGTTCAGCTGCTTTGGATGATTTCTTTCAGTATACTTGGATTTCGTCATGCATGGAGAGCTGTATCTTTCACAGTGCCTGCTGTAGTGAACGCTAAGCAAACAATATCATCTTTGTAAGCAAGCAAAATAATGAAATACAACATATGAAAAATTTAGTCTTTTAGCAAAGTCAAATAGTTGACATATATTTAATACGTTCTGTCTTTAAATATAAAAGGGCTACAGGAGGAGGAAAAAATACAGCTTTTCTAATGCATGCAGGGTAAACTTCTGGATTTTGGATATGATTGTATTTTGTACAGGTTGTATGGAACAGGTCCCCTTTCTTGTGCCATCCTCTGCACACACATCTGGATGTGATTTTGTAGGCTGTCTACTGCCTCTTTGTCCTCTGTGACTCTTACTTTAAACATTGTTTTCCAAGTCTCAAATTGTCACTTTTGAACCATAAAAAGAAATTACTGAAGTTACAGGAGTAGTATTTTTTCCTAATAGGTCATGTAATAGGGCTTTAGGTTTTGTAGTAGGTATTATGTTTGGCCTGGAAGAGGAAATTGTTTACTTTCCAGGCAGTCTTAAATTGTGTCTGAGCAACAGAGGTATAGATTATACAGTTCTGGAAATGCATTTCTTTCAAAGTTTTCGTAGATATTGAAGATACTTGGTGGAATATTTTCTTAATCATCTTTTGATCTGCATTCTGCTCTGTAGGACAGAGAGGTGGAGGTCAACATGCAGAATAAAGAGCTAATTGCCCCAAAAGAACTTTGACTCAATTAGCTTATGGATGAATGGGGAAGGTTGATAACTTGGCAGCTTTGCCAGGTTAGCTATGCTTTGCTGACTGGAGGCAGCCTAAGATTTGTTGAAAATGTAAATGAAAATGCATATTGCTGAGCAGAAGATGAGAGGCCAGTGCCAGGCTGGGGAGCTGAGGAAAGGAGTGAGGGAGGAGATTGCTGGTACTCGTGAGGGGATGCTAATTATCCCACTCTTGTGTTGGTGATCACAGTTCTGTGACAGGAAACTGGGAAGCTCGTTTGCTTAGGTCATGTGTTAGAAGTATTTCCTAAGGTATTCAGATGCTGGGTTTGCCTAATGTCCCCTGGAAGTTCATCCCACGGGTCCATCCCCTTGAATCCCTCCACTCCAGCCAAGTGACCCGCATTGTCCTAGAAGCCCAGCTCTTGCATTGATTAACACGTGGTCTGTAATGTAATTAGGATGTGATCCATCGATTACTCTGAAAATGAGAATCAAAGCTGTAAGCTGGTGTTGGAAGCTGGGCTGCAGGAACTGCAGCAGAGGTTGTATAACAAGATCCTGGGAGAGGAGGGATGACGCAGAGCTCTGTGTTTAGGGCAGAGCCATGCTGTACTCGGCCAGCTAATTATGCCTGAACAAAACTATGTGTTTTTTTTTTTCTACAGTCTAATTTCCAACCTTCATTTTCATATCCTACCAGTAGTCTGCAATTTCTTGTGTTTATGTGAGGGATTTTGAACATCTTTCAGTCATTACTGAGACCTCCTTTTCCTGAAGCAGTGTAGACCATCGGTTTAGGGCTTTTCACTTACATGTCAAAGGGGGGGAAAAGGATTTTTATAATGTGCCATTAGAACCTGCTCATTTGCTGAGTTAAGAGTAAGTCCTAAGGAGGGAAACTTGTTCAGACTTGCTCTTGAATGCTTTAAGTTGCTGATTGCTGCAGTAAAATACAATTTTGATGCCCTGGAGTGTAATTGTTTTTTTATAAAATTGTCTGTAGTGATGCTCGTTGATGTTATGACCCTGTCTCTGCTTGCAAGCTGAGCAGCCCTGAGCTGGGTTACTGTGTGCAAAGTCCACCCCTGGATTTCCATGGAAGAGGTCAGATCTGAGTCAGGATTCGGAGTAATTAGGCTGTGTAGCTGCTGCTGTCTCTGATGGAGAACAGCACATTACTGTTTCTCCTCTGCCCTCTACCTTTGCATTCAGGAGCTTTGTCTCCCTGTTCCACTACTAAATAGCATAACCCACATCAGTTTTACTGCTTCTTGCTATAGTGTATCTTTTTATCCAGAAGTGATGCAAAGGACAAGGTTGACTTAGTCTAACAGGCATGATTTAAGAAGCTCCTGCTCCCAAATATTTTCAGCTTTCTTTTGCTAAGGTTTTCTCTGTCCAGTCTTTGATTTTACAATACAGAGTGTTCAGCAGTAGTATCACTTGTCTGTCTTCTCCCAGCAGGATCTGTTCCTTTACCTTAATTTATATTTGTGTTCTGCACCCTGTACTGGGACATGACCTTCAGGGCACAGCTGTTTGCAGAGCATCACAAGCCAACCCTTGCCAAGCTTATAGAAATTAAATTCCCACATGGATATAATGGTATATATTTTATATATAAATATTATGTCTTGTCTGCTTTGTATACGCAGACATGCTTACCGGAACTGTGGCTAGAAAGTTGCCCAGCAGAAAAGGCCCTGGGGGTGTTGGTTGCCAGCCAGCTGAGTATGAGCCAGCAGGGTGTCCAGGTGGCCAGGAAGGCCAACAGCATCCTGGCTTGTACTAGAAATAATGTGGCCAGCAGGAGTAAGGAGTGATTGTCCTCCTGTACTCGGGACTGGTGAGGCCACACCTTGAGTGCTGTGTTCAGTTTTGGGCCTCTCACTACAAGAAGAACATTGAGAGGCTGGAGTGTGTCCAGAGAAGGGCAACAAAGCTGGTGAAGGGTCTGGAGTACAAGTCCTATGAGGAGCATCTGAGGGAACTGGGGGTGTTTACCCTGAAGGAAAGGAGGCTGATGGGGGAGACCTTGCTGCTCTCTACACCCACCTGAAAGGAAGTTGTAGTGAGGTGGGTGTTGGTCTCTTCTTCCAAGTAACAAGCAATAGAACAAGAGGGAATGGCCTCAAGTTGTGCCAGGGGAGGTTTAGGTTAGATATTAAGAAATATTTCTTCACTGAAAGGGTTGTCAGGCACTGGAACAGGGCAGTGGTGGAGTCACCATCTGTGGGGGTATTTAAAAGACGTTTATGTGTGGTGCTTAGGAACATGGTTTAGTGGTGGACTTGGCAGTACTGAGTTAACAGTTGCACTTGATCTTCAAGTTCTTTTCCAACCAGAAGGATTCTTAGATTCTATGACACACATCTGTGATGTGGCTGTATATTCCAGAGAAAGCAGTGGCAACGTTGGGGCTCCATTTCAGGGACGCGGCAGCCAAATGTGAAGGGAGGTATTGTTGAGCTGTGCTTGGTAAATCCCAATAGTCTGTAACCAGACAGTGGGATGATTATCTGCCTTGTTTTAGGATGTCTTTTAGCACATATGCAGGGAGCTTTAAAGCTGTAACTCAAGGCAACATGCAGAGAATAATTTAGTTGCAATATTTTGCTTTTGCCTTTTTAAGACATTGTATTCTGGACTTTGTGGTAGAAACATGTTTAGCAGGAGTAGGCTCAGTGTTACCTCCCTGAGTTTCTTCTGACTTGGATTCTGTTGTATATGCTTGAATTAGTTCCTGACTGGTAAAGCAGAAGACAGGTCATCTAATGTTGTCTGTTTCTCCTTGAAGAGTTTCTTCAAGCTAATGTACTGTACTCACTTTGCTGTGATGCTCTTGCAAACTGATGAACTTCTTGTAAAATGATTATAAAAGCCACCGAGGATTTCCCAAATATCTGACTTTGTCTTTTTCTGTGCTGCTGTGTGTTGCACAGTGTGAAGTATTTTGTGCTGTTTTTGAAGACTTATGAGCTCTTTAGAAACATGTGATTGAATATATGTATTTTACAAGTACTGTAGTTTGCTTATCACGTGCAATGTCAGACTGCTCTCCACTCTCTAAAATGTTCAGTGGGATGGAGGTGACTTCTTTGCTTGGAGAAGTCTCATGCTGACTTGTACAGGTTTTTTTTAAGTATTATGACTGGAGTTACAGTGAGTTTTGGCTGTTTGTAGCACTTCACACTGAAAGGTCAGCTCTGCATCCTTGGAGCATATACAAGTTTGGTGGGTTTTTTTTTTTTTTTTTGTTTTCCTTAGTTAAAATTTCTCACACACTTTATTTTCACATGGAACAAAGCACTTCTCAAATAGAAGAAAAATCTGATAATCAGCACTTTCTATATGAGTTAGCTGGAAACTTGTTAAGACATTTAGGGCTTCACAATAAGCTGTAACTGATTACATTTGTCTTTCTGCTGTCTTTCAAGAATGGATTGTAAATGTCTGTTAATGTACATTGTGTAGTATGTAGTGCATAGATGTACATACATCAGAATTTTCAAAGTAATTAAACTTTCCTGTTATTTTCTGTATGTGTGGAGATATTTAGCACCCTGTCTCAGATCTCTTCTATTTCTACTTGTTCCCCATAGGAAGATTTTTGAGCTGGTGGCAACATTGACCTAAGAGTCACTGTTCCCATCTGCTTGTTCTATCTCCGTGGTTTGTGCCTGTGCAGTTGTTTCTCTGGTACTTGTTGAGCTGAAGAATCATAGAATCCTTTTGCTTGGAAAAGACCTTTAAGATCATCAAGTCCAACCATTAACTGTTGTGGGGGTTGTTTGTTTTTTTTTGAGTTTGTGTTTTTGTTGCTGTTGTTGCTATCTCTTGCTTATTGCACAGCCATGGTCAGCTGAACAGCTGTAAGGCTGAAAACAATTTTCCATATTTGTTATTGGAGAAAAAGCTACATTGAACATTGCATGGTGTCTGCATCCTGGTCTCATAGATGCATGTTGCTGTCTCTCAGAGAAAGCGAGAACATCTTACAGCAAGATAAGAGTCTTTTTCCTGAGGCAGGGAAAATGCTAGAATGCTTCTTCTGACGTTTTGATACAGGATGTGCTGTATCTGAGGTGCCTTCATGCATGTGAAGGGACTGAGTTTCAGGGAGGATAGTCGTGAGAAATGATTTGGAGTCGTTCCACATGAAAGAACCTCTGAAGTGGATTACAGTGAAGTACAAAGGTTGTTTTTATAGTGTTCTTTTCAGCTGGCAATGACAAGTTGTATTATGGAAGTTAAGTGATGTGAGTTCTTAAATCCAGTTATTCAAAAGTGACTTGGCATCTTTAATTACACAGGCAGTCTTGGTGATTGCACCTACTGTCTAACATAGAAAAGTCTCAGTGTGGTGTGTGTTGGTCTCCAGAGGACCTCCTTATGAATGACCAGAACGGAATAGCTTCTGGTAATTATTAATTGCTTAGAATCAGTAAGTTAGTATTTTCTTACGTAGCTTATATAAATCTCCTTTTCATCATGCTGATGCCTTTTTTTTTTTTTTGTGATCTTGTGTACGATTTGTCTACTGATGGATGCTCATATTAAAAAGTATTGAAGATGGAAAGAAATACATCACAGTTTTCACTTGAAAGCTGAAATGCCTGGAGGGTTAACGTCACAGAGCTACACTTTTCGTGGCATTAGCAGGCTTAAAGTGCTGTCTGATGCCACACTCAGCAACAGCAGATTTGTGGTACAAACTTTCCTGAGTAAGTGTGCAACCAGCTGGCAACATGCCTTCTAAATGTGGCCTGGTTTGGATTTCACACATAGCATTTTCAGTAAGATTCTGAGATTTGTATATTTTCTCAGTGTTGAAAGGATTATAATGCCAGGATTATATCAATGTTGGCTTAGCTTTCTGTAAGAGACCCTTTTGCTTCCTGGAAGAGATCAGTCCCGTTCAACATTGCAGCCAGCAGTCAGTTTGTCAGAGGAGGCAGGAAAAAGTTCTTTTGGCAATACAATATTATAAAAATTGTCTGATCCTCAGGACTTCACAGAGAAGACATTTATTAAAGCATGTACTGAGAACAGGAAGAAGAATAATGGTAAACCAAATTACTGAAAATGGCAAAGAGCTATTGCTAAAGGGTAAGTATTTCATGTTGGTATTAATACCTACATAGGATTATAGCGTTCTGAAGTATCACTGTATCTTAACTGAGGAATAAAATTGTTGCACTTTCTGAGACACAGGATTTTTAAATTGCTAAATCCTTTGAGTTGTGTAGTATCAGTTAACTTGATAGATAGAGCTGTTCCGTAATCTAGTTCTGCAAAGTACCTTACAAGTTTGATGGTAACTTCACACATGTTTAGGGATAAATCATAGAGTGTCAGGTTGGGAGGGACCTCAAGGATCATCTGGTTCAACCTTTTCAGGTAATACTATAGTTTAAATATAAAATATCTGTACTCCAGTCTACACTTAATTCCATACTCTATTGCATAGGTTGTTTGGGAAAGCTTTGGCTGTCTTTCATGCAGAACACAAACAAATGCATTCTGCAGAATTCTGAAATGTTTCAGAGGAACTAATACACTTTCAACAGTACAGCTTTTTAGTTCACTTTTTGGTAAAACTGTGCATTGTTTGTGTCACTTCTGTAGATGCCAGAGCTGTTGCAGGTTATAAACATGTACATGCAGTGTAGTGTATAATGAATTTTAAGAAGCACACCTTTACTTGTTGGGTAAAATTCAGTTAACTCAAAACTTTAATGACAATGTCAATTTAACAGTGAAGTAAGTACTGTTATGTATTAGTCTTAAAATGCTAAACAAACACATATTCTTAAAAACACCAGTGAATGTCAATAGTTTGGTGTTTAAGCTGGAATTTCTGATGGAAGTGTGTCTGGGTCTGGCATGTGAGAGTTCAGTGTTATGAGTGTAACTGATAGTTTGAGCCTGTGTTTAAAGTACAGAGGATCTCTTTGCTGCCTAAAAGCTATTCAGGTTAAGATCTTCCCTTTCATTCTGCTGTTCTTTCCTCTTATACAGCCTTAGTGTTGCATGGGTTGTTATCTGGAACAACTCTGGCCTTTATTTTTATAAAATACTGGGTCAGCCTGGAATTCACAGCTCATGCTTCCTGCCATCTTCAGTGAAAAAGTGAACTGCCATTAAGAGATTTCATTTAGTTATTTCATTACCAATGCCTAATTTGTAGTGTGAATGAGTTTTGTCTAGATGCAATGGTTACTTATTTCCTGTTTCTATTTCTGATGTAAATATAATACTCCTAAAAAAACAAACCACCACCTAAAGCACTACACTCTCAGTGGGTCTTTTTACACAGTTAAAAAAATGTTTTGAGAACTGTTTTTTCTGATCTTGGAATGTCACTGTCAAATCTTATGCTACTGCAAAATAATAAAATTCTTGTTTTCAGTTTTGCAGAACCTTAAAGTTAAATAATTACTTTCTGTTTTTGCATGAAAAAAGTGCTTTGGGTAATACTGACTACTTTGTAGCTAAAGTGAAAATAAGTATTGCTCATTATGAGATTTGTTATTTCAGCTGCTTGTTCTACTGCCATAAATGAGTTTGTAATCAGAATTTTCATTTTAGAAATGCTTGTGTTTCTGACTAGCTGTGTGATGTTCACAGAGAAACAAACATTTCTAATAGGCTGTCTTTTAAAAATACTATTATTTTAATATAAGATACATCCTTTTGGCTGTTGTTGATGTTGGATTAGGATTTTTTCTAAAGGCTTGAAAATGAGTAACTTAAGAAGCAATATCTGATGGCTTTTTATGAAAATTATAGATAATAATATCTGCAAAAAATTAACTGTACATTGAATCATTTTTATAGTCTCCTGAATGAACCAAGAAAGAGGTTTCATAACAGTCTGCAGAGTGAATAAGAATTTTGTTTAGCACAGCCACATGTCAGGAACCACATAAAGTATATAAGCAGATTTAGAATGTATCTGAAATCAAATTGTCATCTGTATTTCTTAGGCTATGTCAATGTGACAGTGTATTGAATGTTTTGCTGCTGAAATGTGACACTACTGGGGCTCTTGAGCTACTAGGAAAGGCCAAGAAAATTGTTCAGGGTTTTCTGTTCTTCAGCAATTCTCAGTTCTGCAAAACTTTGCTGCTAGTGGACGATGAGAAGAACCTGGACATATTGGAGGGAACCAAGTTTTATCTCACAATACAAGCACCTGGGAAAATAGTATCGTTGTTAACATCTTGAACATTCTTGTCAAGAACTGTGTTAAACCAGTTTCTTTTGTAGAAACAAACACAGCAAAAACCCAAAGTGTAATATAAATGGACACAGACAGCTTTTTATATTAAAGCTTTATCCTTAAGGCTGTGAGCTGTCTTGAAAAATAGCATTGTGACTAATCAAATTACCTGAATATGCAAGGAATAAATATTCTGCTTGAAAACAATTTCTGTTTGCAGCAATCCCATTGTTCCTCTGTTTTTTTTTGTTTTGTTTTGTTTTGTTTTTTCCTGAAGCATGCTTATCTTGGGTGTATTCATTTGCTTCTAGGTCATGTGAGAATAGTTAAGTGTAGCAAACCTATTTTGTATTTTTGATTAAAAAATCAAACTGAATTCTGGCCTAATTACCAGTTGTGTAGAAATTTGCAGATGATCTTGACACATGAAAATCTGGAAAAGCATAAATAAATCAGAACAGAACTAACTTGTTTTCCAAAGTGGGATAAATTTTGCCTACCTTAAGCCATTTATAAATTAGGTATTTAAGTTAGGCTCTCTTGAGAGCTAATTCACAGCATGCCAAGATGCGTGTGTGGGAGAGGCACTCCAAGGATCAGCTAATTGCACTGTCTCTGAGCAACAGGCAACCCTACATGATTAGTTGAATATAACTGCCTGCTGGTTAGATAGCAGTTAGATTAATGGAAACCCAAACCAGCTGCTTGGGGATTGATTCCAGTCTTAGATTCCAGTGTTACTTGTAGCTGGAATATTAAGAATATGACTGAATTTTTTTTTTTTTAATTAAAAAAAAAAGTCTAAGACTGTGCATGGAAATGCTCAGTTTGTGTCCCTAGTAATTACAGGCTTGGTGGCCAGTGATGCTTGTAAGATAGTGTCTGAATGACAGAAAAAAGATTGGCTACTATAAAGTCTATTTCAGTACTTTTTTTACTGTGATGTACACAAGAGACCTGTACATGGGTAGTACAATTGCAACTGAGCTAATAGCTCTTATACTGCTCTCGAAATTAAATTACATTGAAGGGTGGAGAGTTGGGCTGTCCTTTGAGCTGGTTTTCTCGTAAACATCTGCTGTTTGTTAATTAAATAACCTTTTGTCAAGACTAGCATTTAACTTCTACCTTTGCTTTGTGCTCTGATTCACACTAAAATTCTTTGAAGAAATTTAGCCCCCTCAGTTAAGATTTAGCTCTTGATACTTCAGGCAGGGAGGATTATAGCACCTCTGCCTGCCAGTGTCACAGGTTGTAGCCATTTCTGGAGCTTTGTCCAGCTTGCCTGCCTAGCAAAGCGTGTGTTCCTCTTGAGATGCTGCTGGTGTGTGTCCTTCTACCAACTTGTATTTAATTAGCTCAGACAGGCTTGCGAAAGCAAAACAGCATATGCTTGTTACCAAAGTTCATGCCTCTTGGGAATATTAAAAAAAAAAAAAGGCTCTAAGCCTTACTGGAACTCTGTTAGCATTGCTGTATTTTTCACTTCTCTTGTTATCTGTGCTGGCTACACTAAGGCTAGTCAGGCTATGTCCGTTTGTCCTTAACTTGTCGGGTAGGTAGAGTCTCTGTAAGAACTGGGTGAGTGACTTAGTGAGTTAGTCATGTGCAAATGGAAAGACCTGAAGTTGTTTTAAGATGTACTAATTTTCCACTTATTTAACTTAAGAAAACCACCCTTCCCCTATTTAATCATCTTCAGGGGAGTTCAGAAACTGACAACATAGGAGAATAAAACCTCCACAGGTCCAGTCATGCAGCTACTTCTGCCACCTTCTCACAGGGATGATGTTTCTTTAAGTAGTCTGACTGAATAGACTTTATCACCGTGAAGCTTCCTGCTCTTTCTTTACAGTAGTCTCACTGTGCCTCATTTTTCAGCTTTCATTTATCCTCACTCATCTGTCTGTCTCGTAGTTACTTTATATATATGTTTTGTCTGTAGTTCTCTCTAAATTCTGGTTTTCATCCCTCAGTTACTAAAGAGAACACATTGGCTTGCACAGAAGTCTTGCTCTTGGCATGCTTGAGTGGTGAAACTCTGTCTCTCTGGCCTAATCCCCTTCCAGAAGAAAAGCAGTAATGAGAACACTGTCATCTGTGCTCTTAATTTTTTTTATTTTTTTTTTTTTTTTAATAAAGACAACATAAACCTTTTGGAGAAAAACGGAATAAAACCAGTCAGTAGGCTATCTGGTACAGTTTTACCACAGAGTTGTCTTTTTTTCTTGGCAATGAGATAAAAGTTAGGTGACAGCTTGGACATCCGTTGCTTGCTTTTATTCTGTCCCTTGGGATGGTGTGTTTGGATGTATGGGAGTATGCATGCTTAAGGTTTTTAAGTTTTGTTCTGTGGACCGTCTTTGAAGTTTTATGGAACTCCAAGTGATCCGCATGCTGATGAACTGGCTCTTACAGACCTGTGTCCATACCTGAGAGCTAAAAAGTTCAGGGAACTGTGGGGGTGATGATACAGATAAAGTGTGTATTGCAGTGGTGGCTGCAAATAGAATTATTTAGTTTAGAAGAGAACTGGTAGTATTCAAAAATAAAATGCTTTAATTATTGAAAGACAAAAAAGACTAAGAAGAAATGAAACAAATGAAGAGGAAATATTAACCTACCTGCAGTATATCTTACCTGCCACAAAAATTGAGATTAATTAGGGACTAAGGTAAATAAATTATTCTCTGTTGCAGAGTATATAGCTCCCTCTTTAAGAAATGTTCCTTGCAAAACAATCTTGCATGATGAAAACTAACACCACATAGCTACTGTCCAAGACCAAAGACTTGGTAACTGAGAATGTCGAAAACTGTACGCATTTCACAAGATGGTGTTTGCCCAGGAGACTTCATGCCTCTGGAAGTAAACAGTCCTCATGTGAAGCTGGGGCAAGAATTCCCCGGAGTAGCTTTCCGAGGTCACCTCCGCTCTCTTCCAAAACTGATGGAGATAACAAGCTCTTCCCATGCAAGTAAGTCTCTTTGAAGCTGCTGGTATTGGTCATTGGCAGATGGAATATACCAGACAAAACTGTTATTTCAGTATGTACTCTGTTGCAGTCCTTTCTATTCTGTTTTGTCAAAGTACCTTTGTGCTGCTTGAGGAAGTGGTGATCTGCTATAGGTTTTACTCATGAAATTGGAAAACACTATGGAAAGAGAGGACATGAGATGAACACTTTGATGTTGTGATTTAGAACATGTCTGAAGAGTAGAGATTGCACTGTATGTGCAGCTGTGGTGAAGGTGATTCTGGCTATTATTTAATCAGCTGTATTAACTTGGCCGTAGAGTACTCTCCTTGCATTGACACACATCTGTGCAGCACCAGTGCTACATGTTGGTGCAGTTAAAATAGGATGTCAGTGTAAAGAACTGGTACATGAAACTTACACTCCTTTGCTTCCTGTTGAAAGTGTACCGTGTTTGAGAGAGGGTTTAATGTGGCACTTCATTGGATCAGTAGAGTCATGCAATTTGATAGTTCACTTTTATTTTTGCATTGTCTGCAGCAATTCATAATCAGTATATGCTTTCAGGCTAGGGGAGCTAGTGCTGTGAATGTTGTAAAAAACCAGCTGTATTTCTCTATCATCTGAACTTTTTCATTGAGAGAAAAATGTGCCCTGGGAATTGCCAAAATAATGCTCTCTTTCCAGTTCTACTGATTCAGCTATTGCAGTTTGCTTTGTTTGAGCTCACTGTTGTGCAAGAGGATGCATAAAGCAAACACACCAAGGAGTCAAGTTCAGTCTAATGGGAAGGAATTAGATTAAGCTTGAAAATGCAGATGGAGAATGAGAGAGGAGCTGGAAGCTCTTTTTGAGAGACAGAGCACTTCTGAAAAGACCTGTTGTGAAAAATATATTTGAGATAAAATGAAGATGCATCTAAAAATAATGCCAAGGAACTTAAAGATTCATCTTAAGTCACTGCTCTTTTTCAGGCTCAGGGAGATGGTATGAAGTAACGTTTCTTAACTAAGAATAGATTACACCAATGACAGTAATGAGAGTCTTGGTATTTTAAATGAGCAAAACATCTGTCATCTTATATAAAAATCTGTGATTGAATGTATGAGTTATCTTGACAACAGTGTGATTATATACATAGGAAGGGTGAGAGTTTGTGTAAGCATTACAAAGAACAGCCATTACACTTTTTTGAGACAGTGGTAAGCTGCATCTGTAAGGTTCCTGATGGAAGAACACAGAAAACTGTTAACATAGCAAAGAATTGATTTAAAAATCACTCAGTGATTTTAAAAAAAAACAACAAACCACAACACAAACTTGATTTTTCAGACATTTTGTTACCAGAGCTAGTATAGAGGAAATGAGAAAACAAAGCAAAGTTACTCATGACTTTGCTGTGTTTTGTTCTGAAGTGTAATTATGAGAAGATACTGCACAGACTAAAGTTTTGAAGAATCAAGTAGACAGTATTTTTGTTGATGTTGTCATTATCACTTGCATCTGTCTCTGATTTATTAAGCAAAACCTGGATGACAAATAACAATTTCCTTAGCAAAAACTGCAAACCTCCTTCAACCAAGGTGGGATAGAATGGGCTGCAGCAGAGCTTACAGTACATACTGCAACAAAATTGGTCCTGTGTACTCCTTCTGCCAAGAGAGACATAACAAATACAGCAAGCAAGTAGCTGTTGAATATTTTTTAGTTAATATTTACCTTTGCTGTTAAACATTTTATTTTGATGCTCTTCTGTCAAGCTTACTGATATATATATTTTTGATATCTCTATTTCCAATTGTGCAAAAAAAAATCTACAGTGTACAGCAATGTGAACATCTCTTACATGAAGTTGGGGTCAACAAATAAGCTGAGCCCACTTGTGCAAGGCAGCTGCTAAATGACATGTTGGTATTAGTTGTCAGAGCTGTGGGAAAAGCAGTAGGCAGGCAGGCAAACACAGCAGACTGCCATCTACAAATATTTTTGTTCAGCTAAGTGTTTACTTCCAGAAGCTCAAGAAGACCTCTGCTGTTCGTGAATATTGTTTTTCCAACAGTTTTGTTCAGAGCAGTTTCCAGCAAGTTGTGCTTCTTTTCATGCATCCTTTCTCCCCAGCAAGACTAGTACTGAACTCTCAAGTAATTTTTCTGTTAATAGCAATTCATTTTGTAACAATATAATAGATGCTGATCACTGTGTCTAAGGGAGGAGTCTTATATTTGCCTTTTAGGTTGATTTTGTAAGTTGATTCAGATTTCAAAATGTTGAGATACTTTCACTTCAACTCTAGTAATTTAAAATATGCACCAAAAAAATCCAGCTCTTTAATCTTCTGCTTTATATGTATTCACTTTACAATACTTCTTTATCTTGCAGTATTTTCATTTGAGCTAATAAGTTTTACTTTAATTTTCCATTTCTTTAGTGTTTACTTTTTTTGTAAAAAAATAAGTATTCCTTGGATTGATCTTTTCTTAAGGAGATACTCTTGGATATCTCTTTAGTTTGAATTGGCAGAAAGAGCAGGGAGTGAAAAGTTATAGGCAAAAAGAGAGAAATTTTTGTTTGTCAAGCAGAATGTAATGGAGCCACAGGTCTGAGGAATTCAGCATATTGGAATACATTTTATGTTTTTAATTAGTTTATTTCTAGAGCTCATTTTATACTATAGTGCCCTTACATTTTTATTTTTATTTTTTTTTTTATTCTTGTTAGAAAAAGTTCTACTGATCTTTCATGTTTGTTTGGTTTTTTAGCATTGTTCAGGGCATATGTGAATGCTTTGCTTTTACTGTACCTGATGTTAGGCTTTAACTTAAAAGCATAAGAGGAGTCTTAAGAATGTGTAGTCTAAGTGTTCAAAATACAATAAGGGTAAAGGCATCATGAAGTGAGCATGTTTGATGTCTAGGATTAGCGGGCATAGTGAAAAAACAAAAAGGGGGCCCTGCTTGATATTTACCTATATTGTAATAACAGAATCTCGTCTTTGAATTGTTCAGTCTTAATAAATCTGCCTTACCTGTTTTGACATAGTGCTCAGGAATTTTTCTTGGTCCACAAGAATTGTCTTTTCACTTATTCTATATAAAAAATAGTTATAAAAGAGAACATTAGAGAATAAAGGTGCAGATCATGTTGTAGCTGTGACATTACTTGTAAATTTTACTTTGAGGTGGCTTACTGTTCATTTTTTAGTGGAAATGGAGGAGCAGAAATAGAAATAACTGTACCTTTGGAGTAACACTTGTGATTTTGATAATGGTGTGTAGCTTTAAATACTAAAAAGAAACAGATTCAAGTGAGCAAACAAGTTTATTCCCTGTGCTTTTTGTCAAGGTTACAAAGTCTGTCTTTCTGCTCTTACCAAAACCTGTTTCTTCTTTTCTTTGCAGGTCATGGCAATCATAAAGAAAACAGTCCTTTCCTGAACAATACAGAAGCTGGCAAAGGAGGTGATTACTATGACAGAAATCTGGCCTTGTTTGAGGTAATTTCTAACCATTTTTCATACTTCTAATGTGATTTATGGTCTTCCAGGTTGGGAAGTATTCAGCACAATGTATTAAGTGGAAAACAAAGCATTGCAGAGGTCCAGGCAGTGGGTTGGTACCTAACTCTCTGCATGACAAATCTGAGAGCCATTGGTGTGTTTAGGGATATGCTTACACAGTAGAAAAACATAATGGTACCAGAGAGGATCTGATTATTTTAAGTAATGAAGGTGTGGCACTGTGGGCTCATCAGTGTGGAAAACAAACATGGGCTGATTGACTTGTTATTCTATAGGAGGGTTCCTAAATTCAGGTAGTCTGATTAGCCTGGGTATCCTGTATTACGACTGCACTGGATCAGTACTACTGATTCCTTCCCCACATGCTTTTTTGTGGGTGTATGTCTGTTGTCTGGGATACCAGGAGGCAGAGATACCCTGTGTGATGAAAAAGCTCAGATATGATGATCGCTTGGGACTGTGAGGCAGAGAGGTATGACTGATTCCATGTGGAAGTAAGGGGGACCAGACTCTCTTATGGGAAGCCAGTTCGAGCTGTACCAAGTCTAGCAGAATCCTCCTCTTCATCCTCTCCTCACTGGCACTGCATTAACTGCAAATATATCATGGTGCGCTAAGACCAAGTTTCTAAAAAATCGTTTTGGAAGCTCAGGTGCTGGGGAGTGGTGCAGAGAGTCTTTGTATGGCTCTGCAGCTGCTTTCCAGCTGGGCTTCTGAGTTACAGCTTCACAGCAACACTGGCAACATATACCTGGTGTTTCCCATGCTGGGAACTCGGTGTGGGGCAGCCTGAGCTGGCTCTGCACCCCACCAGGTTGGCGCCTGCAGGGTTCAGCTGCATGGCACAGAGCCTGGACAAGTATAACTAACCTGCTGCTAGATGGAAATGCTGTAATCATGTTTGCAGGCAGTATGCTTGTGCTGAAAGACTTGGAAGCATGTTCCCAGCTGTGGTGCCTCCTCTCTCCAAGTGCTGGTAAATCTGTGATCCTCATAAACTGGCTTGCAGCTCATGGAGTTGGCCTCTTAAGGCTTGGCTGCTGCTAGTCGTATGCTCACCTTTTCCATAAGCAATAACACAGTACCACACCAGGGCTGCAGGCTCTTTCTGTACTGGAGAGGAGGAGTAGGAAGCATCCCTAGGGCCATACTGCTCAACTGAACAGGAAGCATTAGTTGCCTCAGCCTCTTTCTGGAAGGAATTGTAATTGGGTTTTAAAAGATGTAAACTGCAGATGAGATCAGAGGAAGGAATAAGAAAAGGGACATTTGGGGTCAGTTTCTGCCATCAGGTACAAAGCACATAATGCTACTGATCCTCCCAGAAGCATTTTGTGATGATAGATGAAAATAGAACTCCAGACAGTGAAATGTTTCTTAATAATTTTTTATTTCCTGTGTAGAAGGTTGTTTCTCTTTTCCATGCATTACTGTGCAATTAGACAAGTAAGACATCTTAAGTTGAAAGAGAAAGGGGAAGGGAATGATTTTGTTTTGATTTTTTTTTTCACCTTGAACTTCCTTTGAGAAACACAAGTTGGATGGTAAAGGTTAGGGGCCCTTGTATATGTGGCTTTTGGGATTTTTATCTAGATCCACATACATTGGAATATATAGTTTGAAACATGTAATAGCATTTTCAGAGTACACACATGCCTGCAATGACTAGAGTTTAATCGGTAAATCTGTGATTTATTTGGCAACTGCACCTTTTGCAAAGTGTATCTGTTGATGTAAGCTGACATAGAGATATATGCAAGGTACACATCCATTTTCTGGCAGTCCTAAGGCTCAGATGACTTCTTTACTGCTGTAATTTATGCTTTTCAGCACTTAAGGAGAAGGATGCAAACCTGTTCCCATAGCCTTTTCCTGTCAGATTTTCCCTCCTTTCAGAAAATTAAATCCTCTCATTACTGGTAAAGGCACAATTAAATATTCTATCGCTCCCTGGATGATTTTCCTGGTGTGTTCCCTGGCAGCCTCAGGCATGCTAACGAAGGCATGACCCCAGCCAACCTCTCTTCATAAATGCTATGAGTTGCAGAAGTTGATTAGCTGTTGTCTTCCACAGGAAGAGCTTGATATACGACCAAAAGTGTCATCTCTGCTGGGCAAGTTGGTCAACTACACAAATCTTACCCAAGGTGTTAAGGAACATGAAGAAGCAGAAAGTACTGATGGCTCGAAGAAGAAAGTATCAAAGGTAAGTGAAGATTCTCTCCATGGCTAGGTGATGAATGGGATGATTCCCTGTGTAATTTTTTTGGGAACTGGACTTCTTTCTGCTTTGTCTTAACAGTGTTGCAAAGAAATAGCATAGAACTCTGTAGATAACCAGATGTTTCCAAAGAATTGGAGCAGATGAAGTGGTTAAGCACACACTTGGTATGGATTTAGAAAAGGAGTGGCTTTTAGTGGTGAATTGAATAAACAAGAAAACAAAAACTCCATTTTGTTCCTAGTGCTGTTTTAGCTGCCCAGCAGTATCTGACTCATCTCTACAAGCCTGGTAGGTATGACACAGGACTTGCAGGAGACAACACCCCTCTAGAGTTGTGGATGGAGGTCAGGTTGGACACCCTGGGGCAGCTCGAGTCATTCTGGTGTTAGGCACTTAAACAACTGAAATCTGCCCCAAAGGATCTGCATTTAGATGGTTAGCCTATTGGGGCTGGCCTTGTAATAACTAGGTAGAAGGTTGGGTTTGATTGTTGGTCGTTAGATTTCTATCAGGAGGGCTGTGTTCTAACTGCTCTTCTTAGTGCTCTGGCAGTCAGGCCAGTGTTTCAGTTAGTGCTAAACCCTTAAGTGGGAAGGTTGCATTTTATGGCACTTGCAGGCCTGTTAGTTCACTTACCAATCTTGTCAAAATAAAGTTTTCTAAAATCTAAGATAACACTTGAATTCTACAGATCTTACAGTACTGCCCTATCAAAGTTTGAGCCATTTAAGAAAGAGATGGCAATGATAATGTGGAAAAAGAGCACATTGTTCTCAAAGAGAATGCATGTTACCCCATGCTGAAAGCTGGATTCCAGCTCTCTTACTCACACTCCAGTTCTACCCTGTACAGCTTTACACTGGGGTTAACAAAGTTGTTTGGTCCACATGAAGCTTAAAATTCAATTTTTTCAGAGACCACATGCTCTAAAATTCTGTAATATTGTGGCTAATATGGCATCATGACAAGAGTGAATGAAAGCTGCCTGAGTGCAGTCGCTGTTCTGGTATCTTAAGCTTACGTGAAAAAAGTAATTGAAACATTTCAGCTGTGAATTTATTTTGTGTTGTACTTGGTGTTATACTAATTGCTGAGTGTATATTACTTTTGCATGACTAATATGAAATGTCAGCTCCATCTCTGTTTTGGTGATAATGTCAGACATCAGCTGTTAGCTGCATCTAAATAATCTAAAATAATTTCCAGCCTCCTCGTGTCAAAAGCAGATTGATTATTACCCCAAGAGGGATAGAATGGATGGTGATACAGCAGGTGCAGTCTTTCCAATTTTGAGAAAGTTCTCATTGCTTTTGCTGTTTATTTCCTTATTAATTCCTGACCAGAATGCCAGTGTAAAATGCAGTCTAATCTGAAAGCTTCATAAGGTGAAAACGGGGCAAATAACAGGAAACCTAGAAGTTGTTTTTAAGGCCCCGGTAGAGTAACAAAGAAGGTTTAGTGCTAATATTTCTACACCTAGGTATGATTTATCAAAACACTTGTGTATTTTCAAACTGTTTACTGCCATAAAAAAGGGCTGTTGTCCTTGTTAAAGCTATACTTCTATGGTAAAATAGAGTTTAACCTTAATTTCTGGGTTGTCCTGAATTATGCTTTCTCATGTCCCAAAAAGGTTTTGTAACCATTCGAAAAGTGACAGTATCATCCTGTGTTAATATCTCAGCATTTTCTGTGTAAACACTACAGTTTTCTTAAGTGAATCTTTGCCTAGCATGTCAGTCTTGGGGATAAATTACATCAGCTGCAATATTGCAACTGTAGTTTGAATTTCTTCTCCCTCTCTTGCCATAAGCAATATGAAATTTTAAACATCCTATGAAATAGAAAAAAGTTGAATATTAACTTGGCCAATATTTATAATAAATAAAAAAAAGAAATTTAAAAAAACTGCTATGGATTGAAAGCATCCAGAAGCTGTGCAAATGGGATTCTTTTACACATTTTGTTTTCAATCATCTCTGAAGTAGAAATCGATGCACTGCTGTTACCTTCTCCTTCCCAATGGAGCTTTAGTTCAGAAGCCTGAATACCCACCCCCAGCGTAATAGCAAGTTCTGTTTTTAAGTGCCAGCATTGTTAACTGAATCATAGCTGAATGCTATACTGGATTCATTCAGCTAATACTTACCCAGCCAGTGTGACAAAAAGTAAGCTGCCTGTCATGATGTGTCACTTATTGGAGTTGGTATCTCATAGACAAGAACTGAAGCAGGGAGAGTGAACAGTCTCTGGATGCAGTATTCAAAACCTGTATGAAAAAAGCAGTTCTTTCTTTCATTGAGTGAATATATCTGAGCAGGTAAGACAGGTTTTTCAGTGAATACCTTTTTGTGACCTACCACACCCCTGCCTGCCAAATCATATCCATTTGAATGACAAAAAGAAATCAACACGAAACCACAAACCAACAAAAAAACGGAGACATAAAAAAAAGAGAATGCAGTTGTGTGAGCATGAAGTGGCCACATCTATGAGGGGTGGGGGTAGAAAAAATGAGATCTCCCTCCCAAAGTTTATGCTTAAAGGACTAGAGAATGATGTGCTTTAGCTTATAGAGATCATTGTTGTCAGCACTTGCTTTCTATGGTTACAAGACCAAATGGGACCTGAACATGTCTGCAAGCTCTAGAAAATACATTACTATCCCCCTTCTGATCTCTTTAATTGCTACAGAGTTTGTGGAAGGTGCAAAGGAAGATCAGGACAGTTTCAGTACAAAATGGCTTAATATAAAAATATTATCCTGTTTCAGCATTCCCATTAAATATTTTTCATGGTAGATACACATCAGATAAACTCGACACTATGTAGTAAGGTAGATACTGGGTTTCTATTTATCTTTTCTAAATACAGTCTTGTATTATACGGCACTTAAAAGTGCTTTCAAAGTACTGCTATAAAAATATTCCCTTCTCATGGTGGAAAAATTAGATGATGACTTTTGAGCTGCCCCAGGGTGTCCAATCTGACCTCCACCCACCACTCTAGAAGGGTGTTCATGTATCTTTAATAAGGCAGTTGGTTTCTGTGCTGCTGCCTGTCCTCATGCTGCAGAGCAACCGCAAGGGCTGTCATGACTGATCAATGTCCCTGAGCCCTGCAGCCAAGGGCTTTGATAATCCATCACTCTGGCACAATGGAAAGAGTGCCCTTCAGACTCAGATCAATATTTGTATCAATTATGTGTCTGCAGCTGATTGGAGTGAACAGAAACATGATCTGCATCACTGAAATTAACACTATTTTTGAGATTTTTCTCTCCCTTCTGGGTTGATCTAAATCAGCATTCTTCAAAATGTCTTTGTGCTTTATTTCCTTTATGCAGCATGGGGTTTTTAATTTTTTTCATTTGGTAGCTGTTGAGACTGAACATAATACCCTTCTTATTTCAGACTGCATTCTGTGGAGACTTCAGCACTGGTTTAGGATCACTTACTCATTACAAGATGCTAAAAAAAAAAAGGGTCAAGTCACTGCAGATTATTGGTGTTCAGTATTTGTGTGGACAAGCTGGTTTAAGTAGTACTTATGGATCATTATTTCATACCAGTTGTTTTATTATTCCACAGGGTAGGAAAATCCAGAGTAAACTCATGCCTGAAGTACCTTTAGTAATCCTCTGGCTTGGGCTTTATCTGCAGGCAGACGCTTAGTGTTTTCTAGGCTGCTCTGCTCTGCAATACTCTCATAACTATACAAATAAAGCACAATTTCTCTTCCTCTGTGGCTGTAGTTAGCTTTTAATTGGATACGCCTAACAGGGTACCTAAGGGGGAGGTGGAGGAGGTGATGAACAGCAGAGCACAGCTGTGCTGTGCTGAGGGCAGAAGATGGGCAGGAGTTGAGGAGGTGAATTCTTATGCAAAGGAAGCAGGTGTTTGAGATGTATAAAGGGCAGGCTGAAAACTTGCCGGCTTTGACACTGTTTGCTCTTCAGCACAGTTTTCTTTCATCTCTGGCAAGGCAGATTCCTAAACCAGATGAGGAAATTTTGAATTGTAAGATGTGATTGCAAATTGAAGCATGAAATTCCTTGCTTATTTTGACATGGGGATTTTATAAACATTCAATTTTTCTAGGGTTTTGCTTTGTGTAATCAAATATCCTGTTGACTTACTGTAGAAAACTGCATTTCCCCACAGTGACTACAAGGCAGTAACAAAGTTTTTGACAGCCGTTTTATCACTTTCAGAGTAGTATGTTTGTCTTAAGTACCATTGCTTTTGATGTATGACTAATTTGTCTATAAGGGTGCATGTTACCTATTTATTTTTGCATTTAGTTAATGTTACATGGAGTCAAATTTGAACAAGCGTTGTCACCTCCCTGTAATATCCTTCTCATTCAGATGATTGTTCATGGGTTTCTTTAAATGCTATCTATCTGTAATATGTTTTGGAATTCAGTTTTATTTATAGAAAGAAGTATAAAAAGAGATGAGCCTTTGAGAAGTTACAGTCTCTATTCCCCCCATGTTTCAGAATTCTGTATAATTTTAAATACAAAAGAAAACCTCAGAACACAGAAGCAATGAAATGTCTTGGCAGGAATCCACAGAGATTTGGGACTCTGTATTGCTTCTAGTGTCAGGTGTAGGGAGCACTTTTGCATTCCTTGAAATAAAACCCTCTTCAGTGGTATTTTGATACAGTTGTTTTGAATCTTACTATCATCTGTCAAAAACCATTTGGGAAAAGGAGAACTCTGCAAGATACTACATGGAATGCCAGTAATGTGCAGTTCCTATGAGGTCACATAACTAGCTTGTGTTTTCTCTGTCTATGTCAAACATAATTCAGAGATTTTATACAGGGTCTGCAGCACTCGGCAGGTTTCATAGTTATGGTTCTACAATAAAACAAATACATGCATGTTCCATTGTTAGTAATGGGTGTTAAATGCTGAGTATAATTACTTCAAATGTGAGGATGTGATAGGGTCAGCATTTTGTGCAGAAATTAGTAGGTTTGGAATTATGATTTGCTTCCTGTTTTATGGAAGTCCAGCACAGTAGTATTTGTGTGTGTGTCTCTTATGTTTCCCAGATTTCTGCCATTTGAAAAACTGAAGTACTGCTTTGAGTAATTCCAGTTAATGAATGTCACCTTTGTTTTTTTCAGTCACCCAGCATGGGCACCCTGATGGGGGTCTATTTACCATGTATGCAGAATATCTTTGGGGTTATTCTCTTCCTGCGGCTGACCTGGATGGTAGGAATGGCTGGAGTTCTTCAGTCCTTCCTGATTGTATTACTTTGCTGCTGTTGTGTAAGTATATAGGTAAAATAATGCATGTGGCATAACTTCTGTAAACTATTGAGAAACTCAGAGGGGCTGCATTCTAGATGCATGTCTCAAGAAAAGCTAGATTTATGCTAGACATTTCTACTAGGTGATTTTTTTTTTTTTCTTCCCCCCCCGTCGTGTTTCTGAACTGGCAAACTGTATCTAGTGCAGTCTTAAAATATGTTGTTTGTTCAGCAAACAGCTGTTTTTTGTGCCTGTCCCAGGCCATGGCTGCCTGGTTTGCTGGACTAGCCTTTGTTGGAATTTCAGCTGCACAGATGGAGGGACACCTGCATTCTTTTATCTTACTTTGTTAGCAGACACCCATTATTTGGCCTGATAAAGCAGTGGTCATCTCTCAAGCAAAAGTCTCAACAGCCTGATGATTAAATTTCTGCTACCCTTTTTTCAGATAATGACCTGTCGAGGCAGAATAGATAGAGATATTCTATCCTATAAGGAGTGGCAGCTTTGCTCTATCAAGAAGTAAGTTATGTTTTGAGAAATGTTGTTGACACAATTGCTTCCTTTTCCTTGTTTTCCTCAGACTATGCTGACAACCATATCGATGAGTGCTATTGCCACAAATGGTGTTGTTCCTGGTAAGTGTAGTTTGCAAACTTCTCATTTGTGTTTTAAAAAAAAAAGTTGCTATAAGCTGGTAATATGGTTTTATTCCAGAGGAATTTGCTTAAGCCAAGATGCAAAGAATGAACTAATACCTAGTACTTTTTCTTAGTATCATGTAGGCTAAAGTTTTAATTTATTTGGTTTTTAGTTAGTCCTTTGCTAAAAAAAGATACTCAGTTGAACCCCCCAAAAAGCAAATACACAGTGTATAATTTTGTTGTATTCTTGTTGGGAATACTTTCCAATTTATAACAATAAATAAATAACAGTTTTCCTCTCACTTTTCTTGTTTCATAGCTGGCGGCTCCTATTTCATGATATCCAGGTCATTGGGCCCTGAGTTTGGTGGGGCTGTAGGGCTGTGCTTTTATTTGGGAACAACATTTGCAGGAGCAATGTATATCCTTGGTGCCATTGAAATTTTATTGGTGAGTAGTACCAGGGTGGTCCTGCTAATGAGACAAAGACCATATAAAAAATGCTGCAGTATTCTTTCTTGTCCTGTATTCCTGTACACCTTTACAGGCAGAGACCAGAACGTCTCCAGTTTCTTGGTGTACAATTCCATACTCCTTTTGCTTCCCTTTGGAAGTAGCACGTTCTGTGGGTATCCAGAATGGAGCCTCTTTTGAAAATATAGATAGAAGTATGACTTAATCAAAGACACATGCTCATTATTGATAAAGTTGGCTCAGTTGTACTACTGAAACAGAATGGGCCATTATCCCTTGACTTCTGTGAACTGAGGTTTCTTGGTGAAGAGCATGTTGCAAAATGGAAAGTGATTTAAATTTCCATCATTGCAGTGATACTGAGTTCTGTTCCAGTGTTCCTTCAGCTTGCATTCTTCTTGTTTCAGACATACATTGTGCCACAAGCAGCAATTTTTCACCCATCTGGTGCCCATGATGCCTCCAGTGCTATGCTGAACAACATGCGGGTGTATGGCACTGTGTTCCTCATCCTGATGGCCGTGGTGGTCTTTGTAGGGGTGAAATATGTTAACAAATTTGCTTCCCTCTTCTTGGCCTGCGTAGTAATATCCATACTGTCCATTTATGCTGGAGCTATCAAGTCCATCTTTGATCCACCTGAATTTCCGTGAGTAGTATTTCTGGATGAGGGTAGTTCTGTGGAAGTTACTTAAAACTTGTGCCCAAAGCTCCCTTTTTTGTGAATTACTCTGGATGTTTTTAGCTGTGTGGAGGGACAGGGATAGCTTTCTGCAAGCAGAGCTCAGGGAATAGAAGTTTTTCAGGCTAAAATGAATGCATTATTGTGTTCTTTAACTGTTTCAGTAGCATGAAGTCTCATGGTGAGTATACAGATTGATAGAAGCTGCCATTACTTCTTGCAAAGACAAAACCAGCATCTTAGCCTATGGTTCTTGATTTAAATTCCAGTGAGAATTTTGCTGTGTTATTTATGGCAGTCCTGCTCAGTAGGGAGCAGCTTGGCAGGTCCATTTTTCCCCAGGCTGGTCAGAAACGATGTGCTGCCATTGTGGTTGGAAACTGTGGTGGGGTGATGCAGCTGCTGGCTGAGAAACAGGGCATCCATCTCTTGTGAATGTGGGAGGGGTGCTGGTGGGGCCATGCAGAGGCTCCAGTGAAACTTCCCCTTGGTTTGAAATCAGAGGAGTCTGCCATATGAGCAGCTCTGCTTTGAACATAACAGGTGTTCCTTTGCACCTTGCCAGTTACACACGTAATGCTGTTTCTTAAACTCTGAGCTGCAGCAGCAACACTGCGGATGCAGGCATTTTACCAGAAATGCAAGCAGTATTTCCTGGTACTGCTGACAGGAGATGAATGGAATGGAAATGGAGAAGTTGAGTCTGCATAATTATTCACATCTTAAAATGTTGTGACCATAACTAAGTCCTTGCAGCCCTCAAGTGCTCCCTTTAGATATTCAGGGCCCAATGATTATAATGGTTTACAACAGTGGCAGGTTTACAGCAGTAAAAATAAAAGAGTGTCTTTACCTCCCCCTCATTATCTCTTGGATTGTTCTTTAATGTTCTCCCTGTCTTTCTTCCTTGGGCTGTGTTTCTTTTGCTGAAGTAACTAGATAGTGTATTTATTTTTAGTTCTGAAGTTACAGTTCACATGCCTGCAAACCCTACAGAAATGGCCCTGTCTCTTCAGCTTTCCAGGCTTCCGTGCTTGACGAGACCTGTGAAACAATATTAAAATGGAAGAAAAAATACATTTACATTATTTTTCTGTGGTGGTTTTCTGGCACTGGGAAGAGAAATTGAATGAACTGGCTGCCACAGCAAGCTGTTGTGTTGTATCATCATGTTGTGTGGAGACTTGGATTAAAAATTTTCAGTGCTGGAATAAACTGTATTTGTGGTTAAGTGAAACACAACAGGCACCTGGAGGATTTTAGCAATTATGCATAGTATCTTCTGACAAGAACCACCCTTGCATGTTGTGATTCAAATGTATGTTCTGAATTCTGAAACTAAAATGTCAGGGATCATTTGAGTATTACTGTACAGAAAATGGGATAATGAGATTCCAAATATCTTCAGATATTCTAAATATCTAGTAATTTCAGTGCTAGTATTCTTTAGATCTCTTAACTGAAAACAAAGATGTTGCTTAACCTGTCCCTTTCATTGTTTAACGTAAATTTACCAAATTGAATAAATCACACTGATGTAGCTTTTTATATCTCTTGCAAAAAGTAGCTTTATATTTCTGACCCTTAAAGGGAGCAGATACACAGTCTTTGTCCAGCTACCACCATCTTCTTGAAGCTGAGGAATGATGTAGCAGACTAGAGCCACTTGAAATTTCCATGACAGGAAAGAAGAACTAGGGGAAGGGCAGATTTCACTTTCCCAGTACCATATAATAACACTGTTTTTCATGTTTCCCTTCCAGGATTTGCATGTTGGGCAACAGGACTTTGTCAAGAGATCAGTTTGATGTTTGTGCCAAAACCATAGTCAAGGATAACATTACTGTGGCCTCTAAGCTTTGGGAGCTCTTCTGCCACACTACAAACTTAACCACTGAGAACTGTGATGAGTATTTCCTCATGAACAACGTCTCTGAAATAGCAGGAATTCCAGGAGTTGCTAGTGGTATTTTAAAAGGTATGACAGATTTTTTTTTTTTCTCTTAAAGAGTAGGTTTCCTGAGCAGTTGAAATGGGTTGAGCTGTTCCCTGCTAGTTAAGAAAGAGAGGCTGAAATAATGTAAATACAGCGAAGAAAATTAACTTTAAGCAAACCAAGTCTTACAATCTCTAAAAAGAGTAGATGGCACTTTGTCCTGATGCACTACTTATCTGCTGAAAATTGATGCATGTCTCAGTTTCAGCAGAAAGTCAGCTATAATTATGTGCTATGCTAACAGGAGTAAGGTGTTACATTTTTTCAGAACGGTGTAGCTATAACTGTTATGCACAGGTTAAGATTATGTCCTGAAATATAAGAATACTTATATAAAAAGTGTGCTTCCTTCTTTGCCTGCTCCTGAATATAATTTCATTGAAAAGTGTTCATTATTGAAATGAACTCCACAGAACAGTTCAAATCCCAGCCACATAAGTCTGTAATTCTTCCACTGTCTAAAGAAAACTCATATCCTAAGAGCTGTTCATATTGCTACTATGTGTGGGTATGGTGGTTCTTAAAAAATATTCAGTGTTTCTTGTGGTTAAAGTAGGTGTGAGGTTAAAAGAATGTTATATTTAGTAATATTAAAAGATAAAAGGTGCTAAGACTTCTGTAGGCTATTCATACATACTGTTTTAGTTACAGATTCCCTTTTATTCTTTCATGTAACTTGTATAGGTCTTAATTTGTGTTGATCACTGAACTGCATTTGTAATCTTCAGTTATAGTCCCATTATAATAAGAAAAGGTTTGACCTGAAACATGCTTTTCTTTTCTGTGGTGTGATAATAACATTAAAGACAACCTATGGAGCAATTATTTGGAGAAAGGAGAGATACTGGAGAAAGCACATCACCCATCTGTTGATGTAGCAGGCCAGAAGAACAACCTTCATCTGTATGTGCTTTCAGATATAGCTACTTCATTCATGGTGCTGGTTGGCATCTTCTTCCCTTCAGTGACTGGTGAGAATACTGGGATGAGAGGTTATCTTGGGTCTCTGAGCTCTCTTCTCTCTCTTGATCTTACATCCAAAATGTGTTTTCAGGTATCATGGCTGGTTCAAACAGGTCAGGGGACCTCAAAGATGCACAGAAATCCATTCCCGTTGGAACAATTCTTGCCATTGTCACCACATCGCTAGTCTGTATCCTTTTAAAATTGATGGAGTCCTGGCATGTTGAAGGTCACTGAGATGAATGACAGTGTATCTGATTTGTGGAACTGCTATCAGGTGCCTAAACTATCAGTGTGAGTATGGTTGGTCAGTGGGAAGAAAAAACAGTCCTTGAGTTGAAGGCATCAGAATTATTAACCTGTTGTTTTCCATTCCCTTTTCCATGTTGAGTTTTTTGGTTTGTTCTTTTGCTTTTCTGTTGTTTTAATTTGCCACTCAGAGGTCTGTAGTTTTTCAGGCTGGTAGAATACAGGTATATATTTCTTTTAGGATCCAGTGGACCAGTAAGATGAGGGAAGGCTTTAAATGAGAAATATTATAAATTTTGACTCCTTCAATTAAAAAAAAAAGTGCCTTTTAGTTGGACATAAAGTGTTACAGGTTTCCTTGAATGTTTTAGGGAAATATAAGGCTGCAGTTAGAAATTAAACTAGTTCCCCAAGTGTGGGTTTTGGTTTTTTGGGGTTTCTTTGGGGGGGAGGGGACAGAAGGTTCATGTGGAGACTCAGCTGCTCACTGTTACTAGTGAATTAATGTATTTATTTTGAAGTCAGTCAAGATCATCTTACATCAGCTTACAGGACTGTATTATTTGTAACACTTTCATCTGATGCAATGCTTTTCTGTGATTCTTGAATGTATCCCCAGCTGGCAGGTGTGGAAGTGTTACAAACCCTGCTCAGTAGTGAGCTCCATTTAGCTGTGAATGACTCGTTGTTGCCTGCCTGTTTCCACTGAGACTGAAGTACTTAATTTACAGGATGTTCCTCATACCAGATTTCAGGGCACTGAGTTCAGAGGAGCAGCCTCTGCTCCAGTTGAAGTTGACAGGTTTTGTATGTGGTTAAACTCTTCAGGGTTTAGAATCACAGGAGCTTTGCTTAGGAAAGACTATCTTAATCTCTTCTCTCCTGCTAGGGAAGAGATGATGCCAAGGTCTTTCAGCTTCATCTAGCTGTTGGTGTCCTCAGCTACAATTTATCAACGTAGGAGGTTAAAAAGAAAGTGCAAAAGGCAACTAATATGAGCAAGGACTTCAAAACTTGTTTGTAAGTGCTTTCTGAATAAATCCCACCCAAAGGGCAGCTGGCTGGGATGGTGACTCCTGAAAATTCCACTGTTTCAAACCTGTTTTTTGCCAAACCTTGCCAAGCTGTTAATTACAATCCCAGCTCATTTGTCCCAGCTTCTTAGGAGTGCAGCTTGTTCCAGATGATACTTTGGGAACACACCATGCACCAAGAAGTCTGCATTTCCTATTAACGTAATGACTATTAAAACAGGTCACAGAAGTAAATCCCAGCTTCAGTGTTAAAATATTTGCTGCTCAAGATTTTTTCCGTGCTGGGTCACTGTCTATGTAGATGTTAATACGCCACCCAGTGGATGGTTTACACCGTGACTTGTAGGAGCGATCAATCTCTCCCCTCTTTGTATTTTACAATTGCATTTCAGGGGTAGAGGGTAGAGTTTAGGGTTTAACTATTCCTGTAAACTTAAATCATAAGAGCAAAGCTTCACTGGGATGCCAGATCCAAATAAGCTGAAGTATTTTGTACTCCCTAAGGCAGAAGTGATACTGTTTAATAACAAACCCAAAATTCCACCAGAGACCACAGGAATGAATAAGTGTAAGGTAATGGTTTGCTAAATGTTCAAAATATCTTCAGACACCAGAGAAGGATAGAGAAAAGAAAGATACTTTAATATCTGTTTTGTTCTAGACTAGCAGATTAAATTGACGTTTATGCAAAAAATGATTGTATTTGAAGTTGTCTCCTCTATCATAACATTTGAAACTATCTTCTTTAAAAATGGAAAATTAGAATAGTATCAGAAGGTATATATGAGTAGTGAGACATTAATTTACTCACTCTTACTTAGGGAGTTGTGGCAGGGCAAATGCCATAGGACAGAGGCTCATATCGAACTTTGCACAGTACTTTCTGTGGTTGTTTTCATCCACCATGTCTAAATAAATGCCATTTCCTTAACACACTCTGTACTCCAGACTTCAGTTGTGTATTGCTGTTTGGAGCCTGCATAGAAGGTGTAGTCCTGAGAGATAAGTAAGTTTCATTGCTCTCCTTTTTTTTTTCTTTTTTTGTGTGTTCTTTCCTGTGTCAGCCCCTCGTCCCTGCCCTTTTTTTCTTGGCTTTTACTTCTGGGTGCCATTTAGACCATATTTGTGTGTAAATTGTAAAAAACATTTTGGGAATCTTCTCGTATTTGATTGGATATTTTCTGGCATAGCTCCCTCAGATTTTCTGTCCTGTCTCTTAAGTTCTGCATCTTTCTAGGTGAAAGTGGAAACTAATGTTGTGATAATAACTTAAGAGCTTTTTGATATAAAAATAAAGTTTTTGGATTGTTGAAATTGGGCTGCAGGCTCTTCCTTTCTGTGTATCAAAAGTAACTCCGATTGATTACTACTTTCTGTATTTCCCAATCAAGAAAATACATAATATTTAATATGTTTAAACATGTTAAAAAAAAAAGAAGCCAAATTTATGAAAATACTCATTTGACTATGACTGTCTTGTTGTTCCTCTCTGCAGGTTCGGTGATGCAGTGAACAAGAACTTAGTGGTGGGCACCCTTTCATGGCCCTCTCCATGGGTCATTGTGATAGGATCCTTCTTCTCCACGTGTGGAGCAGGTTTACAGAGCCTTACTGGAGCCCCCAGGCTGCTACAGGCCATAGCAAAGGACAACATCATTCCTTTCCTCTGGGTTTGTACCTCTTAAAATAAAAAGGCATTCTGTACATACTAACTAAGCAAACTTTATGCTCTTGGAAATCAGATTTATGTTCCTTAGTTTGCCCAGCACTGAAGTGAAGGTCAATATTTTTTATTTTAATCCTTGTTTTCTTTTGTTAAAAGCTAGGAATATTTTTAAAGGAGTTTGAGTAGACATATATTTCATGCAGAAATGTAATATCTAATTCAGTGACACACAGAAAGCCATTAGAATAACTTGACTCCTTGCTCTAGAGAAAAATGTGTAGGAAAATTGCTATTTTTTTTTTTAATGCTTGTTTTTAATGATTATTACCTTATGAAATACTTATATGCTTAATGTTTCTGTTTATTCAGGTTTTTGGTCATGGAAAAGCAAATGGTGAACCAACATGGGCTCTTCTGTTAACAGCCTTGATTGCTGAGCTGGGGATCCTTATTGCTTCGCTTGACATGGTGGCTCCAATTCTTTCCATGTAAGAAACAGGCTGGTTGCTATTTAAGGAGGGAGGGGAAAAAAACAATTGATACTCTTAAAGTTCTGCTGGTTAGTCTTTCAGAGTTGTATCTTACACCAGTAAAGCAAATTACTGGAGCCTGAGTTCTGCTTGTATTTTTTCTACAAAATTTGTGACTTCAGGTTCTGCATAACATGCTTCTGCTCTGGAGTATTTTGTGAATAAATATAGTCTTAGTATAGCTGGGTTGTTATTTTCTTTGGGAAAATGTTATTTTTATCACAGAACAAAGGTAGGGTTGATGTTCTGAATAGCTCTAACTTGCTCCAATTAAAAAACACTTCTAACTGCTTTATACTGATAGCTCAGGCGAACAAAAATCAGAGGGACAGTCACATGTGATAGGATATTTTGACTGTAAATAATCCATGTGATTATAATATGTGCCAGAATCTATAAATGTGTGTGCTAAAGTTTTGTGCTCTTTTGCCTCTGCAGGTTTTTCTTGATGTGTTACCTCTTTGTTAATTTGGCATGTGCAGTACAAACACTTCTTAGGACTCCAAACTGGCGGCCCCGATTTAAATACTATCACTGGTAAGCGAAACCCAGCACTCTCAGTGCTTAGTCTGTGATCTGCAGCCTGGGGTTGGGAAGAACCCTCTCCACGAGGGTTGTGGGCATGTTTTATATCTCTGGATATCAGTTCTAGACAAGAGTTCACAGATGTAATATTCATAGTGGACCAGACCCGGATATTTAATGGCATGAGAGTTTAATTCCAACAACAGGACATTAAAACTGCTGGGAACTGGGGACATAGACTGGAAGCTTTACTTTCACTGCCAGTTCAGAATAGATAATTTAAAGAAAAAATACCAAGAGAATAATTGACTTGTTTTTAAGCTTTCCTGCCCCACTACTTAATAATATCTTTGCTTTTTGTTTTAGGGCCCTCTCATTTTTAGGCATGAGCATTTGCCTGGCACTGATGTTCATTTCATCTTGGTATTATGCTTTGGTAGCTATGCTTATTGCAGGCATGATTTACAAGTACATTGAATACCAGGGGTAAGTATTAACTTCATAAAAGGGTAGGGAGGAGGTTGGGTCTATTTTTTGTGAATTATCTTTAGCACTTACATTTGGAGAGGAACTATACAGAGACAGGACTTAGAGGGCTTCCCTTATTAGTTGATTTTTTTTCATTGTTTTACTGTCAGTGCTAAGCAAAAGCCCCTGAAGTGCTTTGTTGTTAAGCCTCTAAAGGTGTTTGGTGAAACTTCAGAGTCACAGCAAGGAGAAACCCTGGTGGGGTTCTGTCCTGTCTCATGTAATTACTCCTGCCCCAGCATACCTGAAGGCAACCATCTTATTCCTGTTTATCTGGTAAAAAGGTCTGTCTAGAACAGTCCTTGAAAAGCTCAATCTGCAGGTTAGGTTGCCTGAGATTGTTAATCCCTGATGGAGTCAGGCTATAGTATGGCTGTATAACTTAATTTTAACAAATCACATATTGAAAATGCCTGATGTTTGTTTATGCTTGGGAAGCATTCTCTGCAGTGGAGTGTTCATTACAAATTAAACAGAGAAGGGTGGTGTTGTGGTATAAATTTGACTGAAAGATTTACATTTCTCTCGTGAGATTATCACATACACGCATGTGCAAATAATAAATATACATGTGATGCATGCACATGATTAAACTCATTGCAAGGCAATTATTTCTCTATAGCATGCCTGTAAGTGTGCAATTAAATGCTCATTAAACCATATATTGGCTAAATTGTGTGTTCCTCACAGTGCAGAGAAGGAATGGGGTGATGGCATCCGAGGTCTTTCTCTCAGTGCCGCAAGATATGCCTTACTCAGACTGGAGGAGGGCCCTCCACACACGAAGAACTGGAGGTACTCATTTTAGACTAATAAAGTGCACTGTCATGATTATCTACTTAGGGATTTAAACTGGACTCCCAAGCAAGATACTTTTGATCTGTGTGAATGAATTAAAATGGCCAGAATATAAATAAAATAGGAAGCACTGAGTCTGTGGTAAGACGTCCTGTCATTGCCCGAGCCTGGCTGTGTGGGCCCTTCCTGTCAGATCCTTTGGATCTTTAATCAGACTCTGAATCAGTGAATTCAGAAGTGGAACTTGGGGAAACTATGGGGATGTCTGAGAACAGAGGTCCAGAGGCCTGTGTTAATTTGCAGTGGGGGCACAAAGAAGTCCCTGCTTTCTTTCCAGGATTAAAAACTGGAACAGTGACCAATGTTTTTCCCCCTGGCTTTGTATGTTGAAGACAGATTAAGTGAGCAAGAACCCTCCTCTCAGTTCTCCATGGCACAACTCTTAGGCTCTGAACAAGAGGACTAGAAATCTACCAGAGAGTTTTAGAAATCTCTTTATATTGCTTAACAATAGCTTACAACAGAAAATTGGTTAATTGATGTCCCCCTTACGGGACAGAAAGCAGGTGGGATCTGTGTTTAACTGAAAATGTTCCAAATTCCCAGCTGTTTGGCACAAGTATCCAGATAGATCAGGAAGGACAGCCTTATGGTATGAACACAGCATGTGCTCTAATAGTACTTAAAAGAGCTTTGAAAATCAACCACGTAAGTAACACACTAATGTAAGCCTCTTAAGCTATGTACGTGAATGGGTTTTGTGACTGTCAAAACAAAGCAGCAGCAGAATTCCCTCAGTGCTTCAAATCTGCTTTCAATAAAGAGAAATAAAATATTAATTAAAACAGAAAGAATGTACTGTTTCAGAGTTCATGTTCAAGCACAATTACAGTGCTTGATGAGATGAGAGAGGAAGTTTTTAGAAGTGTTTTTATTAAAACCTTAGTAAAAAATACACTCCCTTATTTTTTTCTCCAGGCCTCAGTTGCTGGTGCTTCTGAAACTTGATGAAGATTTGCATGTCAAATACCCTAGATTATTAACCTTTGCATCTCAGCTGAAAGCTGGCAAAGGTTTGACTATCATAGGATCAGTGATCCAAGGGAATTTCTTGGAAACTTATGGAGAAGCCCAGGCTGCTGAACAGGTCAGTATCTTAAAAAAATTCCTATAGTAAAGAAGAGTGAAAGGGCAGATAACTTAAAAGTTTCATAATCATACATGGAAGAAAGCAGATCAGAAAGGCTCTGGGCTAGTTGAGCAGTAGTACTACAGCTCTTCAGTAAGGGGCTTGCAAACATGTGTCAGCTGCCAGTTGGGCCTTTGGGTGTAGAAGATCAATGCTTGCAGCTTGTGTAAACAGCCTTACTGCATAAAACTGTCTTCATTTGTAAGAAGTAATTACTATTGAAGTTTATGTATGCTGATTAATGGAGGGAAGAGTATTCAGTTTTCTGCACATACCAAGAAACATTTCAATAATTACAAACTTTGCAAATATGCTGTGTTTCTTTCAGTGTGGTGATAAATTTAGTATAAAAAGCATTGAAGGATGGTCCTGAAAAATTGTTAAGAAATAATTTCATCTTCCTAACTGTATAAACAAGTCATCATAGCCCTGTTCAGGACAACACTTCTCCAGAAGCTTTTTATACAGGAAAACAGTTGCAAAGGGAACACTAATTCATAGGCCTATGTGTTGACCAAGTTTGTTCAGTTTTTAACCAAATAAAGGGGAAGGTATTCTTAAGGAATGGGGGGTTTAGTGCTTATATTTATAAGTTGAATGCAGTAACTAAGCATTATTACCTAGAAATCTGAAAATGGAAATCCAAATGAAGTTAATTAACCTTGGGTTTAAGAAACTGAGTGTTTGAGGGTTGAAAAATGGGAAGTGACTAGTAACACAGATATCACTACTACTATAAATAAGTGATTATACCACAAACCAAAATACTCTTAATCTGTTAGAAATAACTATGTTTGGAAAGGAACTATGTGTGTTTTAGACAAGTATTATTCACAATTAGTGGGTATTTTCTTTTTTATTAAGGAAAGTGGATGAGCAGAACTTTGCCTGGAAATGTGATTTACTTTTGGACACATGAACCAGGAATTCACATTCTAATCCCATGATAGAGAAATACTTAGAGTTCCTTTTAGTTGTGAGGTTTCTCCTTGTCTGTCTTGCAGACTATTAAGAATATGATGGACATTGAGAAGGTGAAAGGATTTTGTCAAGTAGTTGTAGCCAATAAAGTTCGAGAAGGAATTGCCCACTTGATCCAGTCCTGTGGACTAGGTGGCATGAAGCATAATACTGTGGTTTTGGGGTGGCCCTATGGCTGGAGACAAAGTGAAGATCCGAGGTCATGGAAGACCTTCATAGGTGAGCTTTAAAGGTTCTGTGTGGTCCTTCTGAAATTGGTGTTAGTTTTTAGTCTGTTTTGTTTAGTATGGATTGTGAAGTTGCTTATTTTTCACAAAACTACTTTGTTTGAAATAACACTTCTTGCAGGTAAAAGACTTAAGAAAGATCTTCAAAGATTAATCCGGCAGCTAAAATTTATCTGTTTAATAAATGGTTAAAAAATTATGGACTTGAGAGATACTGTTTTTATGGCAAACTATAATTTGTTTCCTAGTCTCTGTTGTTTCACAGGTCCTAACCTACCCATCTCTCTCCACTACTGGAACTAACACTCTTCTTGTCTATATCCTGTTCCTTCCCCTATGGTCCATTCAACTAACATAGTCAAATTAGAACAGAGCAGATGCTTTCTCCTCATACTTAGCTTTGAAGATGGCTGCTTTTATTTCACACATGAAATAGGGCTTGTGTTCTGTAAGTTTGCTCTACCCTGGCTTTGTCATTTGGTCTGACCTGTCTGGGCATGCCTTGCTGTACACACTTTTCTCCTTACATAAACACAATTACTTTTATGGTTTGCTGACATTTGCTGAGTGGCTGTATTTTTTTAAACCATAGATGCTCTTGCAGAATTAGAGGTAACTGTCTCTTTTTCCCCTTTTGGGCAGGTACTGTTCGCTGCACAACTGCAGCCCATCTGGCTCTGCTGGTTCCCAAAAACGTGTCTTTCTACCCCAGCAACCATGAGCGTTACAATGAAGGCAACATTGATGTGTGGTGGATTGTACATGATGGAGGCATGTTGATGTTGCTTCCTTTTCTGCTCAAACAGCACAAAGTAAGGAGCTAGCCAGAGAAACCTTGTTGCCCAGCTGCTTCTGTGTGCGTTAGTTTAAAGAAACAAGGTCCAGTAGTGGAGCCTGTATTGATATATTGATAAGTTTCTGTTTCATATAGCAAATGATTAGTGGTTCACATACTGAGAGTTTTGTGTTGTCTCACCAGGTTTGGAGAAAATGCAAAATGAGAATTTTTACTGTAGCTCAGATGGATGACAACAGCATCCAGATGAAGAAGGACTTGGCTACTTTCCTCTATCAACTCCGAATAGAGGCAGAGGTAGAAGTGGTAGAAATGGTAAGGGATTTGAACCCTGTTTTCACATGATGGTGCAAATGGGTGATATTTGGTTATGACTTGATTACAAGCACAATATTTTTTTTTCTTATTTCTGCAGCACAATAGCGATATCTCAGCATATACTTATGAGAGAACTCTTATGATGGAGCAGAGATCTCAGATGCTGAGGCAAATGAGGCTGACAAAAACAGAGAGGGAAAGGGAGGTATGTAATTTGTGGTTGATTGCTATGGGCTGCTGAGGTGGATCACACAAAGTGCCTTCCTGGTAGTGTTTTATATAGCTGCTGCTTAAATTTAACTCCTGTGTTTTAAAGATGTAAGGAAATACTTTTAGTGTAGATTTTTATTTCCCAGAATTGCATGTAGTCATTGAATGGCCTGGCTATACTTGGAAAACCATGCTAGAAATTATTTGTTTTGGGAGAAACAATGGAAGTATACATGTTGTGGAACACACAAAATGTCTCTCCTTTGCAATGTAAATGATACTCGAAGACTTGAGGATGCAAGTCTCAACCCTTTCTTGACCTTGTTTTTGCTTTATGTGGGATGTCCGGGGTTTGTCTCAATTTATAGTATATCCTGTTTTCCTGCTGAAGATTTCATTCCGATTCCGACTGTTGGAACATGTTTTAAAAGGAGCAGATGATGTAATTTTTCTGCATGTATTTGTCCAACTCTTTTTTTTTGTTGTCAATTTTGAGTCAGCCTTGTCTGTTGTTTCAGACCATGTCCTGATGTGAGCTAGACTGCCATTTTTCCTTGTATATGTACAGGCCTCTGCTAGTCCAAATTCTCCATGCTTAAACCCATCAAAACTGTTTAAAGACAGTTTTGTATGTAAGGTTATTGGCTAGGGCAGATGCCTGATACCAGAGCTGTCCAAAATGCTAAACTGACTGTACAAAATAAGGGATACAATGGAACAAAGTGTCTTTCATTCCTTAAACAGAACCAGAGAATGTATAATAAAGTCTGTGAGTTCACCTTGTCATTCGTGTGCCTTCTAGGCTCAGCTGGTGAAGGACAGACATTCAATAGCACGTCTGGAGAGCCTCTACTCAGATGAAGAAGATGAGGGGGACCCAGTTCCTGAGAACATCCAGATGACCTGGACGAAAGAGAAATGTGACGCTGAGAAGCGGAACCGAGGCAGCGCTGTGGGAAGCTTTAGAGATCTCATCACCATTAAGCCGTGAGTCTTGTCTTAAGTCAACAGCTTGTACCTCTTGGAACCCTAGATGTGCTCTGCTTTTACTGTCTTTTCGCTTCTAATCCTGGGTTTAGACTTGTGCAATAAACATTGAGACCTGACTACTGAAAAGACAGCAGTTACAGCCTCCTGAGAAATCTCTACCCAGTTAAATCTGGCACACACCCTTCAATATTTTACTTGGTAAAGTGAAATTCTAAATTGGAGCTGCCTAATCCTGCTAAAGCTTTCCTTCTGTCTTCCAAATACCTCAAGAAACAACACAATTAAAAACCAGACTGATAATCTCACATTTCCATCAGAGTTTTTAAAAAGACTTATAATTTCACTATCTAATATGTATTGTGGATGTTTAACGCACCAAGGAAGAAGCTGTGGAGATGGTGATGAATGACTGTGAATAGAATACATGTGTTATGAAACCCTGTAAGATGGACTTGCTGTTGAAGGAGCTCTGACATGTAACAGCAGCCTTAGTATCACCACCCGTGTGCCCTTGAATAGCTAGAGCTAAAGCTTTATTTGTGGCTTTGGATAAAAAGGTATGAATCTCCTGTGACCTCTTTGGTGTACATCTTACATGAAACATTCACCCAGTCAAGTTTGCATACATGGCAAAGTTCCAGATTTTTCTTCTTAATCAGTGAGAATTCAAATCTGGTTTAGGATCAATAATACATAGTTTCTATACTGTAGAAATTCTGCTGAATTTGGTGTTAACTTCCTGTACTTTTTCCTCTTCCATGCTTTCAGAGAGTGGGAAAACTTGTAAGTTTGTTACTTAACTTAGAAGTACATTAAGATGGTTGAGAGGGAAGACTTCATTTTCTCAAATAAGAGAAGGAAAACCATAAGTAATTATGGAAGAAAAGGAGTTAGAGTTGAGCAGTCTTGGCAGTGTTTTTAAAGGGAAGCAGGATTAGCCACTTAAGCTAAGTGTCATTATAAATAGCTTGTAACAAACTATGAAGAGTTGTCCTGACAAGAACTAAGTCAGGATAAAAAACAATTTGAGGTCTGACCCTATTTTCTTAAGCAGAGTATGGACACAAAAAGTGGGAAACATTATTCATTTAAAGGAGCTCTTGTTCCACAACACTGGCTGCTATGATGTTATTTCTGGCAGTTTCTGAACACTAAGCACTTTCTTATAGCCTGCACCTTCAAATCACTTGGGAGATGCCAATTTTAAATGTCACTTTAGAGGATACCAAACCTTTAGTTTTCAATTACTTTTCCAAAACTATACATAGTTAATAACAGCATTCTGTTTCTGGTGCTCTTTTTTTCCTCACTTCCTGTAAACATAATCTAGCCCCTCTCTGTTGTCCCTGGCTTTCTGAAACTGACAGTGTGATATGTTGAAGACAGAGGGTGTCCTTGCTCTAAATGAAATAATAACATGAAATAACAGAAAAGTAATTCAAAATGTATAAATTGTGTTATTAGTATAATAAGCATTCTTACTATTGCATCTTCTATTTTCTGTCTATATAAAACATTTCTTTGCAAACCTAAATACTCAAGAGGAGCGGCAAGGTCATTGAAGACTTTCACTCATCAAATGTAAAGCAGAATAAAAAAACCCTATACATTCATATTTGATTTGTTTCTAATACTGCTTGTTTTTAATATACTAAAATGAAGAGAAAAAGGCAAGTGGAAATCCTCAAAGCTGCAAATACATCCTCCCATTGATAAGTCTATTTCTGTATTGTTTTTCCTTTTACGCTACCAAAATAACGCTTGATTTCCTGTAGGAAGGAAACATTCCTTGGCTCAGAGTCCCTGAGGGATATTCTCCAGTTCTGTTCCTGCATGAATTGGTGTTATTTTGTGATGATATATTCTGAATAATTAATCCTGTTACCTCTGTTAGCCTGGATCCTTAAGGAGGAGAGGTTTATGAGATCATGCAGCATCTGTTCTCTCCCCTAACTTTTGAACCAAGTGGCTACTCAAATTTGAAAGCATGATTGAGACTTTAAAGATACTCGGGTCATAAGTGTTTCTTGTAAATAGCCAGGCAGAGAGGTTGATTAGTGCCCAACTGAAGGAAAGGTTGAAATCCTTATTATACACCAAAAAAGCTCCATGAGCAGGCACATGTCCAGCCATTTATGTGCAGGCTGCATTCCAGCCTACACATCTATAGGAAACCAGGCTTTCTCTGGGTATGCCAACTGCTGTTCAACACAAAAAGACAAGTGCACTTGTGGGATGTATGGACTGAGTGCAATGGTACCTGTCTCCAACTTGGCTCCAATGAGCCTTTGAGAAAGTTGCCTGACACTGCATCTGGAGAGGTGCACAGTCTGTGCTGCCATGGGAGTGAGGGATCTGGAGAGGGCTGCCAGAAGCTGAGGGGAAGAGGGCTCTGCAGTCACAAGTGTCTGTGGGCAGTGCACACGTGAAGCACGTCCCCTTGGGCAAGCGTGTTTTAACTTCTTATGCAAGGCTAGAGCATCTTTATAAAATGTGCTTCTTGAAAAGCAATTTAACTTCATACACTGGACACTTGACTCCAGGGATCTTAAAACAATGGACCAGCTGTACCTGAAGAACTCTTTGTATCTTCATCATTAAGTCTGGAAAAATGTACTGTGTTGAATCAACATTTAACAGGGTATTTAGGAGATCTGAGGTATGCTTTTAATGGCCTTTTAAATCATTCAGTTTTCAGAGGCAGGTTTGTAACAGCAAGTCTCAATGTGCTTCTTTTACAGGAACCAGTCTAACGTCCGAAGAATGCACACAGCAGTGAAGCTAAACGAAGTCATTGTAAATAGATCCCATGATGCCAGACTTGTTCTCCTCAACATGCCTGGTCCTCCAAAGAATACCGATGGTGATGAGAACTGTATCCTTTCAGTCAAGGCCTGGTCCACATCGAAGCTCTTTCTTTGATCTGTGCTCTTGATTTTGTTTGCCACAAATGCTCTCAAGCTGCAATATGTGATAAAGTGTCCACTGACTGGAGGGTACTGGCTTGTGGCCTAGTAAGTGCTTAAAGCAGAAGTTGCCACTGGTTGCTCTGGAAGCCTTGTAGGACTAGACCACAGCTAGCAAGCCTGTTGGCTCCACAGTTAGTTCTCTGTCCATAGCTGCTGTTCAGCCTTGGTTTTGTACCACTAAATCAGCAAGCCTTTCACTGGCCTGTGCCAAAAAAATGTGACAAGGCACAGACCAACTTATTTTCTCTTCTTGTCTCACAGAGAATGCCCCTACAGCCTCCCTGCTACCCAAGCCTTGCCACATGAGCCCCACACAGAAGATGATCACTGTGTTTTGGTTTTGATACTCGTTTTGTCCTTGACTTCACCTAAACAGACATGGAATTCCTGGAAGTCTTGACTGAGGGTCTGGAGAGAGTATTGCTTGTTAGAGGAGGCGGCCGAGAAGTCATCACAATTTACTCCTGATTAATTAAAAGCTTCTAACGCTGCTCTTCATTTACCTTCTTGGCGATAACAGACATTCCAGTTTTAAATGGAGAAGAAAAAAAGGTCTTTTGCCTAACTTTCTCCTCATCCAGTCCTGTTCATTGTCTTTCCATTTGCAACATACATATCTTTGGGATTGCAGTATTGTCACACCATCCGATTAGCAACAAATTAATTTTGAAGCTGCCACATTATTCAGTTTCTGCTTTGGTACTCCAGCATTTGTGCATGTAGTTAAACACTAAACTTCTTTTTAGTCAGCACTGCTATGTGCACTATTTTTAGTAACTGTATGTAAAGTTAGGACATGAAAGCCAGTTACTGTAAAAAGATTTTAAAAGCTTTTTATATTAGGTCTGGGGAATAGAATTACATTATATAGCAGCTAGTTTCTGCTGAAGTTCAGATATAAAGCATTTTCTAAAGAGCACACTAAATTGTGAGAATGAACTGAAAAAGCTTATGTTTTTCTGGGTTTACTTCCAGAACTAAACTCGCAGTATTGGTAAGAATTTATACTTTTAATACATTTATTGATAGAGATTTAAATAAATTATGTTGATATAGTTGAAAATATGTATGTAGCTTGCTACACATCGTGTTGCTTCCGAGACTTGAGGTTCTGTGAGGCCAGATCCCTATTTATTTTTGTATTTATTTGCCAGAAATATTGGATATGCAGATGCAGACCGTTTAGGATAACAGAGATCTCACAATAAATTTTGAATTGTCAGTGGGTTGGAGGACCAGTTGTGTGCAGTTCTTCCATACTTTAAATTTTTTGCAGACCATCCATCAAAGTACTTTGAGCATGTTGGAGCCCTGTCTGTAGAGCCAGGTGCTATGCTGCACGCACAGCCGTGGGATTGCCCTTGCACAAGTACAGGGGACCTGCTGCTTCATTGTATGCTTTATGCCCTTAGAGGAAAAAGAAGAAAAGAAGACCTATATTAACCAATAAGTCTCTGGAGATTTTATCAAGCCCGTTGAGTTGTACTTTATGTACAGAACATTCGTATTTTTTCAATAAAATGTTGCATACACTTTGAACCTATTCTCTCTTCTGTGTGCTGTGGTAAATCATGGGAAAACCCCACCTGTCCTTCCCTGGGCAGAGCTGCTGTGCTCTGGCTGCAGCACATCAGCACCCGTGGATCCAGCCTGAGGGGGGAAGGTGGGGGTGCCACATGTTCTGCACTGTGGAGCTGCCAGCTTAGACTTTAATGCAGCCTGGTGGTGTGTCTAAGTGGGTAAAGGCTTCTGGGTCTGGAGTCTCGTGCAAGAGCCTGGGAGAACTCTGTAACCCCACAGTATGAAATGCATGATTTCAGGCTCTCTGGGAAAGCAGTAATCCTGTACAAAGGACACGTGGGAGCTGACCTCTGTGGGATGCATTAGTAGCATGGGAAGGTGGGGATTGATTACATTTCTCTGACCCAGGTGCTCTTGCTAGTTGGAATATTAGTTTTGTTAACCACATTTGGGATAGTGCTCCTCCTTGTTTCACTGATAGTGGCATGACAATTTGTGAGCAAAATCTGAGAGGCTATACAGGCTTTTATCTGAGTAAGAATAATGTAATTAAAACCTGCTTGTCATAAAAGTTTATATTTAAAGCCCAAGTTTGTTTTCTCCATGAAATAGGACGTACCTGATGGGAGCAGGATGGTACTAGTGTGTGCAAGATCCCTGCAAAACAACAGCCAGGAAACAACTCTAGGGTGAGCTCGCTACTGCATATTTGTTCCTTAATTTTTTAAAAAAACAATTTTGCTTTTTGGGTTTTGAAAACCAAAATTCATTTCGCATTTTAAAACAAATGGAAATAATAATGCTTGTTTATTTGTAAATAGTGTGCTAGTTGTAGAGAGATAATTTTTACAATTTTAGAGGGCTGAGCAGTGGAACACAAGCGTACAGCAATCCTAGTTAAAAGCTCTGCAAGCATTCTTCTGTAGGAGTAATGAAAAAAGTTTATGAAAACTTGTTGCTCAAACTTCTGTAGGCCTAACTTTGTTTTTCCAAATGCAAGCTGTTAATATAATCGTACTGAGAAATATATACACTTATTCCTTACAAAATTTTATGTTTTTATGGTATAACTCCCATCTCTCAAAAGGATTTTAGTGCCGTATGCTACCTGATGCAGTTAACCTGTTTGTGGCTGTATTATATTTTAACATCAAACCAATCAGGTGAGTCTCCTTAAAGATATGTGAGGTTAGGTTTTCAGAGTTGATTCTTTGCAATGTGGATTAAAAAAAAACCCTAATTCAGCATTCTGTGGACCCTAAGGATTTAACAGGCTCCAATTATGTAAGATGTGTCTGTATATAGAAGGTTCAAAACGAGTTCCTCTGAGCTTTAGCTTACGTGGAAGTGCAGAGCCTAGGGGTGCAGGTCAGTGAAAACTGGAAGCAGCATGGATGGAAAAGTTTGTATAAGAAAAACATCAATGGAAAACATAATTTCTAGTTGAGTCAGCTTCTGTCTGGGTAACCAAATCTTCCATTCCTGTCCCTACTCTAAAACCTTTATTTGGAAAGGAGACGAGAATACTGCAATTAACGCAAACATAATGAAGTTGATTTAAGCTTTTATTTTTTATATGCGTGCAGAGAATTATACTTAAAGCCTCCATGGTATAGATATAATAATTAGGGAGTCATTGAAAAATCCTACCATAGCACAAAGATGTCTCTGTGCTTTATCTTTCACCTCCAGAAAACTTGAAATCAAACCCCTGCAATCAAAGCCAGCCAAGTGCCTTTGCTGCCCAGAAGTGCATAAGGAAGAGTGTGGCCAGGAGAGTTGAGAGATCCTTCTCCCTCTCTGCTCTGCCCTGGTGAGGCTGCATCTGGAGAACTGAGTCCAGTTCTGGGCTCCCCAGTTCGAGAGAGACAGGGAACTGCTGGACAGAGTCCAGGGGAGGGCAACAGAGATGACTGGAGGATTGGAGCATCTCCCTGATGAGGAAAGGCTGAGAGAGCTGGCGCTGTTCAGCCTGGAGAGGAGAAGGCTGAGGGGAGACCTTATCAATGCCTACAGGTATCTAGGGTGGGTGCAGGGAGGATGGAGCCAGACTGCTCAGTAGTTCCTGGGCACAAGCTGGAACATGGGAACTTCCATTTAAATACGAGGAAAAAACCCTTCTTTACTGTCAGGGTGACAGAGCCCTGGAAGAGGCTGCCCAGGGAGGTTGTGGGGTCCCCTTCTCTGGAGACATTCCAAACCCCCTTGGATGCAATCCTGTGGGATGTGCTCCGGGCAATCCTGCTTGTGCGGGGGGTTGGACTCGATGATCTCTAGAGGCCCCTGCCACCTCTGACAGCCCCGTGACGATTCCCGGCCCGCGGGAGCCGCCGCCGCCCAGGAGCACCGCCAGGGGGCGCGAGACGGCGCCTGCCCGGCCGCGAGCGCGGGAGTCGGGAATTGCCGCCCGGCGGGAAGTGCTCGTGCTGCTCGTTTGAATTCTGACAGGAAGTGAACCGTCATCAGTTTAAAAAAGTGCCATTTTAAGCCATCCGCCCTCCTCCCCGGGACCCGTTCCTCACTTTCTCATCTGCGTCATCCAGAGCAATGTCGGCTTCTTCAGTAGCTCCCTTGGGAAGGGAAAAATCTGCCTCGTGCTGTGCTCCGGAGGTCAGAGTGCTCATTCCGTTCTGGAGTCATTATCCCCCTGCGCGGTCCCTGGCCCAGATGCTGCTGGAACCAGGGGCTGCTCTGCCCTGGGGAGAGGTGCCCGATGGCAAACAGCACCATCCGAGCTGAGGTGAGCCCCTCGCCCCAAGCGCCGTGTCCGTGTGATTTAATGCAAGAGTAGCTGTATCTGTGGTACAGACCGTGAATTGCTGTCAGCAGTTGTCTTCGGTGTTGTACAGGTTGTCGGTGCTAACGGTGTTCAGTCCCTCTCTCTGACAAATCAGTCCTTTGCGTTGCGCATCTACCAGAGGCAAAACCAGCAGCCTGCAGAGCACGCCAGTGAAAAACATAGTGGGTAGAAACAGAAAGAGAAACAAACAACTCAAAGTCAAGAAGCTTATGAACCAATCTTGATTATTGTTCCTGAGTTTCTCACGCCCTGTGGGAGTTCATTTTTTGGTGGGTCTTTCAAATGTCAGGCAGTTACTCTGTCTACAGAAGACCCACTCTGAGTCTGCCACCAACAGTAAGGATTACAAGAATTACAGCTTAATATTGAGCGGTATAAATTCTAAATCCAAGACACAATATAGGTAACAAGATAGCAAGTCATACAACTGTAGTATTTTGTCGAACTTGCCTGATTTATATAGCTGAATACATAGGATTTTCTTGTTAAGCATCTGAAAAAATCTCCTAGGGGTAACAATTTTGTTCTGCTTTTAAACTTAGAGTTGTTATTATTAAATACTTCTATTTGATTTCTATTAGATTAAAAAAAAAAAAAAAAAGGAATCATCAGGAATCAATTGCCAAGGCTTTAAAAAAAAAAAAATCACCACAGAAACATTAAGGATCTAAATAGAATATGTAAATATTCTCCATCAAAATAAGCTGGTTACAATCAGGCCTGGATGTATTTTTAGTTGGCTCCTTTCATGTTCTTCACCAGAGTCCATACAAGCTGTTCCCACAAAATAATTCTTTGTGGCTTATCTGCTCTTTTCTCTTTCAAGGACAAGTACATTTTGGTTCCTCAGAGGCCAGCTGTGCTAGGGTGAAGTATGGCCATGCTAATTGTTTGTGGACTTTTAACTAGCACAACTCTTTTCGTCTCAGAGCTGCTTCAGCTCTGTTTTCCATAAACGTGTGTCTGGTTGGGCTCTACTCCCTACCATTTTCAACAACTTGCTTGCATTTATGGAGATATTTCTCACCTTAAGATAGTTTATTGAAGTGGTCAGCCAGGCCAGCCAACTTAAGTGAACATACTGAAAATAAAAAGCAGAAGAGCTTTACTCCAGCCTGTCTCTTAGGTGAATTCAGTTTAATTCCCAGGGCCTGTTTTTCACACCGTGAAGTTCAAGCTAAACCTGTGTAAGATTCTGCTGTGAGCAGAGCTTAGCAGTTATATTGTTCCCAGAGTGGTGCATGGTTTTTACACGGTATTTTTTTTCCTCAGCTTTAAAAAACATCTTTTAAACAGGCATGATGCGCTCCTTGTGTTTGGGAACACAACACTCCCTACGTCTATGTTTTTCTGGTAGCTGTTATGTCAGTAATTAATGGAAACTGGCATAAAATCTATGTAGTTGGGTAACAGGGAAGTGTTTACCTTAGAATCTGTACAATCAGAGAAATCTGTACAATTATGCTTAAGAACACATACTGAGGGTACATAACATTGTCTTGAAGTCAGTATGGCTACATCCTAACTAGCTAACTCCTTCTGGTTTCCTGGATAGACTGTACCTTGGGTACAATGGCAGTCCAGAATGGCAGCTTTGGAGAAAGTGGGTTATTCTTTCCTAGGGATCTTTCACTTTGAAGACTCCTTAACCCCTGTGGATGTAAACTTAAATCGGGGAGATTAATTCAAAGTACAGCCTCTGATCTAAAGCACATGTCAATTTTTAATGTACACAAATAAACACTATTGCTGTTGAAAATGATGGAAGACAAATCTAGCTACTTGAAATGTGTCTAAAGACTAGTCCTTGTCAGGAGGGAGGTGGAGGAGGGATATGTATATGAGATGTGAATGCCAAGTCATAAGCTTTAGACCACAAGCCCTCTAAGGCCATGGATTTATACCCCCGTGCCCTCCTCACATCTTTAGCTTTCCTCTAATACCAGAAGTAGTGTTGGTTTTCCTGAAACTGCCAGTTTGCCTAAAGTTAGAAAAAAAATGACAGTACAAGTGACAGAGATGCTATTTCCTATTATTTCTGTTCTACACAGAAGTAGCAAAGAAAACTTAACAGGAGACTGAAGTTAGAGGTAGTCTTATTTCTGTGTTAATTCACCTCTGTCGGTGAAGTCTGAAGAGAGAACAAATCCTGTTAGAATTCACAGTGCTTGCTTAATTTGTAATTATGTCAAGAGTTTATTCTGGCAGGAGTATGTGTGGAGTGCCCTTTTTCATATTGCAATTCAATGCTGTGGGGCTACAAAATTAATAAATTTGTGTGTGATTTTATAGCTAATACAGCAACGTGCCAACATTTATCAAGTTACATTTAGTGTTGCAATCTAGTTAAAGAGAGGCAGCTCTTAGTGCATAGTCTGTAAGGAGGAAAAAGTCACTCCTGTAATCTCTTCAATGTCTAACACGATTAAGAGACTGACCCTTCTTGCATCAGGCTTAAGTATCAAAATCTAATTAGAATCTCATTACTACCCATATGTCCACAATCAAATCCTGGGTGCTGCAACTTGCCCATCAGTATTTTTAAGGAAACTCAATAATGTTTTTAAATTGGGGAAACGGTGGCAGATTTTCTGAGAAGTGGAGAAGGAAAAAAAAAAACAAAGTAGAAGTCGATAGTCCTACAGATAAAAGGGTTAGAGGAAAAAGTCTACATATTTTAGCAAAGTTGACCTTCTCTTGATGCTGACATTTCTTTTGCTTTAAGGTGGATTTTACAGATACCAAAATTGGTCAAGAAATCAATCTCACCTTTGTAACTGAAGAACGAGACATACTTCAGTGTACTGGCATCATCAAATAAACCCATGTCAGACACTCTATAAAGAGACTCATATTTGAACACCTGCTTTCAGGTAGAAGTTTGGGTTTTTTTTCTGAACTGAGACTTTTCAACAAAAAATCTCTTAAATGGATCTTGCTCAGATGCTCAGCATACCACTATGATCAAATGTGAACAGAAATAACGAGTAGTGCCACCCTGTATGGCCGATTTGCCTGGATACCACTGGTATTGTCCCAGATGGGGTGAGATAGCAAGATGTATCACTTCATTTGGTTCATTTTTGTTCCAGCACCTATGCTTGGAATCACCGAATCATTAAGTTGGAAAAGACCTTCAAGATCATCAAGTCCAACCATCTGCCCTACATTCCATAACCACTAAACCATATGAAACACCATGTCTACCTATAGTGTTAACAGCTCGAAGAATGGTGCTGCCACCACCTCCCTGGGCACTGGAGGCAGCTCCTAAGCACCTCAAGGATTAAGGGCTCGAGGGCAGGAGCCCTGACGTTCCAGCCTGACAGCAGCAGGTGGTTCCCCTCCACAGAACCCTAATGGTGTCTCCCAAGATTTCATGATTCCAAACCCAAACCCATGGGTCTGTGATTATGAGGTAACACCCTGGAACCCTTTGACTGCCACCAGTCAATGTATGTGACTTGCAGAGGCAAGTTTCAGGCCAGAGGCTGGATTTGCTCTCGTGAGGTGACAGGCGGCTGAGCTGCTGGAAGCTCCTTTGGAGAGAGGTGGTGGTTGAAGGGGGTGCAGGAAGGCACGGGGAGGAGAGAGTGGTGGCCGTGGCTTCAGGTGCCCTGTGTGAAGCAGCAGTGAGCAGCAGAGGAAGCCAGGGTGAGTTCCGGGGTAGCTCTGGTGTCTCTACTCCTGCACTGGTCTCTCATTCCCTTCTGCTCTTCCTTGGAGGTCTTTGCAGTTTGTGTTTTCCCTTCTGGAATATGTTACTCCCAGAGCCACATCCAGCTTCCCTGATTGGCTCAGCCTGAGGCAGGGCTGGGATTGGAGCTTCCAGGAGCTTCTCCCAGGAGCCATCCCTGTGCAGCCCTTTACCCCCACTACCAAAACCCCATCGCACTAACCCCGTAACCCCAAACAGATCATGAAGTCCAACCATTAAACCATCTTTCCATGGCGTTACAGAAAGCCATGTCTCCCCTCAGGCCCCTTTTCTGCAGGCTAAACAACTCCAGATTCCTTGGCTGCTTCTTGTAAGACTTGTGCTCTAGATCTTTAAACTTCACCCTTCAACACCTGGCTCAGGGCTTGGCCCATGTTCTTTACGAAGACTCGGGCTTGGACTAGATGGTCCCTCCCATGGACCCTAATGGGCTGCTGGGCCTCACAGCAGCAACTCATCGGCTCCGAGTGGGGTGGGTAATTCCAAAAGGAAAGACAAGACTCAGCACACAACTGGTTTTGATCTATGTGTATACAGAGACATAGACACACAGAATTCTTAAATCTTTTTGCTTCAAACAAAAAGTCAGGCACTGAGATCCTAAAGTAAAATTCAGTGAACCAATCTTTTCAAAGAAAGCAATTGTGTTGTAATTTTGTGTTGCCTTGCCACTTTGAGGATCTCACCTGGAAATGTGCCCCGTGCCATGTTTTTGTCCTGAATGCACTCGTGTTTATTCATTGCCTAGATGATCCTGACGAGTCCTCCAAGGAGCGGATCCAACAGCGTGGAGGAGAACTGCCAGGGTCACCCCATCTGTCAGACAGGAGACATCCTCTGTGCAAGATGTACAGAATATAAGATTAGCTTTTCAGATAGAATAAGTTCTGCTAGCATAGGATGTGGGTGGGCTTTGCAAGCCTTTTCTTTCTGTCTGGACTTTCTGTCTTAGGGGGTGGAGATGGTTACTCCTTTTCTGCACATTTCTTTCTTCTTTTCCTCCTTTTTGCCCAAGAAACCAGTAAATGCAGCTAATGAAGCTACTGGATTGAGATCCCTGTGTATGTGCCTTGATGAGAGTTGTCCAGTAACATCTCTCCAACTGGAGATTTTCCATGTAACGAGGCACAGTCGAGAGGAAGCCAGTTGTCCTGTTTGTTTGCTCCATTTTTGTGTGTTGGCTTGTTTTCTCAATACCTGAGTAACTATACAAACTTGTGTGACTGACAGTTCTGTTCTTTCTAGATGAAGTCGTTGCTACCTTGGGTGAGGGGACTTTTGGACAGGTTGTGGAGTGCATCGATCACAAGGAGTAAGTCTGTTTAAGTAACAATTTTTCTGGCTGATGCTCTCAGAGTGTGGCTCAGGAAGTGCTCTCTGATTGCATTGGGGTTCATCTTTACTTGAAGACCTATTCTGATGAGGTTTCCCATTGTTATCAGCAATGCAGGTGGTGATAATTGCTCAGGATTCTTATGGTAAAGTTCCTCCATGTTCTAAGCCCAGTTAAAAACCTGTCTTTCCAGGAACGGCAGACACGTGGCTGTGAAAATAATCAAGGAGGCTGATGGGAGCTCTGAGGAAGCCTTTGCAGAAGTCCGAGCGCTGCGCTACTTGCGTGCCCTGGACCCCAGCAGCACACAGTGAGTGCACGAAGCCTTGTCCTGGCCTCTGGCTTTCAGCTTCCTGTGACACAAGGAGCTTTGGGAGCACAGGATGTACGTAGCAGAGTGTGATACAATTGCCTGCTGCAATTCCTGCATCAGCCACTGTGTCCAGATGCTAGACTGGTTTGAATACCGTGGCCATGTCTGCATCGTGCTGGAGCTGCTGGGGCTCAGCACATTTGACTTTATGAAGGAGAATGGCTTCCTCCCCTTCAGGCTGGACCAGATCAGACAGATGGCGTATCAGATCTGCCAGGCTGTGAACTGCAAGTATCTTTCTTTTTTGCTTGATTTGTTAGGTTTTCTTTGTGGTATTTGCTAACAAGCATTGTTACCTTGCAGTTTTGCATGTCAACAAGTTGACACACACAGACCTGAAGCCAGAGAATATTTTACTGACGTCATCTGACTACACGGAGGAGTACAATCCCAGCCTGGGAAGTTGCGGTCCTCTTCCCCACCTCCCCTCAGCCATCCTCTGGCTTTACTTGGGCACTAGCCTCGCATTGTTTCCTTGTAGAAGTGTAAAGAGCGCACACCCAAACATCCCGACATCAAGGTTGGGGACTTCGGGAGCACCACACGTGACCACGAACATCACAGCACGGTGGTGACCACGAGACCGTACCGAGCTCCCGAAGTGATCCTAGGTCAGTAGGAGTCTGCTGGGCACAGCTTTGGCCTGAGATTCCTGGTGGCTAGTGAAAGGTGCTACAGAAGTGTGGCCCATCTTGCTTGAGGTCTTGACTTGTTTGCAGCCTGGTATAAACGTGAGCCTTCTGGATCTTTTCACAGCCCTGGGATGGTCACAGCCCTGCGATGTCTGGAGCATAGGATGTATTCTCCTGGAGTATTACCTGGGATCCCCAATCTTTCCGGTAGGCAACTAGGAACTAGCCATCTTGGCAGGAAGGGTGGCCCCATTAACGTTTGTAAGTAACAAGCCACACTGAAGTAAGGTCATTGTGTGGTTCTTGATCCCTCCTGCTGATAATGAACAACAATGTCTGTCTTGATTTCCCTTCAGGTCAATGAAGAGAAAGAACACCTGGCAATGATGGAGCGAATCCTGGGGCCTTTGCCAAGTGACATGGTAAAGAAAACCAGGTAATTCCATTTCTTCATACCTGGACTGATAGAGTTCCATTTAAATACTTTCAGATCTGGTTTAATGGACATGAAAAAAAAAAAGAGAAGTTTAAGACGTTCACATTCATCCTTTGATCTGTTTCCCAAACTGGCCACTCTTGTGGAATCGTCCCAGCTCATTCCCAAGTTGGGGACCAACATGCTGATAAACTGCTTCTAGTGCAGGGACAAAACAGCAGCTTTGAGTAACAAACTGTGGTCTGATTGTTTAAGGAAACGCGGATATTTCCATCATGACCGGGTGGATTGGGACGAACGTAGCTCTGCTGGGAGATACGTGTCCTGGTGGTGTAAACCCCTGAAGGTAAGAGGGCTGAGGGGAAAGGCTGATGGGGAGAGGACCTTTACATGCAATGACAGAATTACAAACATATGTTCTGTTCTTCATGAAGGCATTCATGACCAGCTATAGTGACGACCATGAGAACTTTTTTGACCTGGTTGAAAAGATGCTCCATTACGACCCAGCAGAGCGAATTACTCTGGGAGAAGCCCTGAAACACCCTTTCTTCTTCCCCCTGAGACGGGAAAAAAGGGTGCTGCCTCCTGGAGCTGGGGAGGCTGACCCAGGAGTCCTTCCCCCAAAGAAGCGTAGAAAGTATCGCATGTTTGTTGGATAGAGATGTTTTGTTAATGTTCCCTTTGGTGTTAGGATGTTTTGGATACTGTAGTTTGTTGTAGCTGTTGAAATAAAACTTAAGTCAGAAAAAGATAGCGATGAACTTGGTTGTGTTTCCTCCATGCGTGAAGGTCTTGGGACAGTGGCACTTTGAAAGGTGCACAGATGTCCTAGGACTGTGTCCTGCTGCTGAGTGGTCTCCACAGTGAGAATTGCAATACCTGTAACACACAACACGTTGCCCTGTCAGAATGAGCTGGAGGACTGGATCACTGCACACCCCCCAACATCTCCAGCTGTTCTACTGCTGCGCTGGGACTTGAAATTTGATAGCTTACTTAGGAACATTTAAATACTCTGACCCCGACTCCTGACAGGACTGGCCACACATCTTGTTTACAGATGGGTAAAATCCCAGACAGACCTTTTCCAGGCTGGGCAGACAACAGAAAGGGTCATCTTCCCAGCCTGGATTTTAGATGGGTCTCTGCCACCCAGACCCCTTCTCAATATACAGGATTGAGTCAAGCAGGAAATTTAAAGCCTAAATCTAGAGGTGTAACTTTTTCACATTTTCTTTTTTTGTGGTGTTTTTGTTGTTGGTTTGGTTTTTTTTCCTCCTTTTTAAGTTCACGTAGCCCCATTGCTTTGTTACCTGGTCAGTGAGCACCTGCTCTTTGCTCTTTCCACACAGGGTGCACACATTTTTACCAGCTCTTTCATCACCACATTTCACTCCCTCAGTTCCCTGTGTTTTCTGCTGACTCCACCACCCTCTCCTTTCTCCCTTCCTGACATCTGCCAGAGCCCATGGCCTCACTACTGCCCACAATAAACCATTTAACAGAAGAATCACAGAATTGTCAGAGTTGGAAGGGACCCCTATAGATCATCTAGTCCAACTGCCTTGCTAAAGAGGATTGCCTGAAGCACATCCCACAGGACTGCATCCCAGGCAGGTTGGGTCTCTAGAGGAGGACTCCACAACCTCTGTGGGCGCAGCCTGTTCTTTGCCACCAACAGCCACATTTAAACACTCTGACTGCCCACTGCTGATGGGACTGGCCACACAGTGGGGAGGTTAGGAGCAGAACCCGGGGATGAGCCCCCCTGGGCTGTTTGGAGCCTTGAGGAGAGAGGCCCCAGGAGCAGAGCCTGGCCAGCAGGGCCAGAGCTGCGCCGGGGCCAGCTCTGCTGCCTGGGCCCGGGGGGCTGCAGCTGCTGCTGGAGAGAAAGGGCTGCAGGCGAAGCTAGAGACTGCTCACCTCCCTTTGTGCTGTGCTTTGGCAGCCAGGAGAGGAAAAGCTTCCACAGGCACAGAGCTGCAACCCTTGCTTCAAGTGCAGCTGTTCCGGTGGCTTCTGTTAGTGACCGTTGGGCACAGGAGGCCGAGGGCCAGGTCCTGCCCCTGGATCACATCAACACCTGGCAACGCTCCAGGCTTGGGGCAGAGCAGCTGGAAAGTGCCCAGGGAAGGTCCTGGGGACATAATTTACTAACAGCTTGTAAGTCACAATTAGCAGAAATATTTTCCTGAAAAATGGTATCAATAGAATTTTCCATGAAACTGGTCCAGAAGTCTGGTTAGTAAGGGGGAAGCAGTAATTTTAGTTTTGTTGGTATCTGGGAAGGACTGTACCTTGTTAGGAAATTGTTCTAATGTTGCTGATGAATTTGCAATGATGAGTGGCTATTTCTCATCTTCTCTCCTTGTAAATGCTACAGCTGATACCCAGGCAGGTCTGCAGACATTAAAATAGAAGGTGGAGGGGACTCCTCCTCCTGCCTTTCAGTTTTCTTTTGTGCTGAAAATAGGCATTTGGTATAGGCATGTTATCTGTGAATCTAACTCCAGGTATTTTAAGAGATGGTAGACATTGATCTCTAGTTACTTTTGGCAGGTACATTTTTGAAAACAACATTGACTACTAGGACTGATGTCTTATTTCTCTTGCCCTCTTTTCTCCTTTATTTATCACCTCTAGCATTTTACAGTTGGTGGGAGGGTAAGACCCTGATGCTGAGATCCATGAGAATACCCAGAATTTAATGACTTCATTTTTAACTGCGATGCTTTTGGGGCCTTCCAATGATTCTTCTATGGCCGTTGCGGGGGGGGAAGCAATGCTGTGTCACATGATTTGAAAACAGTTTATGATAGCAGTTACTGGCCAAGTATGTAAGCATATTTTTTCACCATAAATGCACAAATAGGTAGTCTTGAGCACTTCACTTTCTAAAGCTGTGGCAGATCTGTTTGCCAGGTAACAGCCTACGTGTGTATCAGCAACTTGGAGATGTAAAAAAGCATTTAGCTTTCCATCGTGTCAGTTCCTGTACACTGAGTCATTCCTGAGGCTCTTATCCTCACCTAACAGCTCTCCCCACCACTGCAAAAATCCCTGGGCTTTCAGCCCAGGAAGAGGCCCTTAGACCCTCTACCTGAGGGTTTGGACCCTCAGGATGCAGCTTGGACCCTCACAATGCCTGTCTGGATCCTAAACCTGCAGCTTCGGACCCTAAAATGGCGGATCCTAAAATAGGGCCTAAAATGAGACTTCAGAATGAGATCTGGGGCCTAAAACTAACACTCTTGGCCATGAGAATGAGTACTAAAACCTAAAAGCATAAAGCTTGAAACTTAGAAATGAAGCTTTGTGCCCTGGGCCCTTAGAATGGGAAAGGCACTTGAGATAGGCATCCTGCTCCTGGCCCTTCCCCAGGCAAGTGCATTTCCCCCATGAACAGCCCGGCTGGCTCAGGGCTTGGCCCATGTTCTTTATGAAGACTCAGGTTGGACTAGATGGTCCCTCCCACGGACCCTAATGGTCTCTCCCAAGATTCCATGATTCTAAACCCATGGGCCTGTGATTATGAGGTGACACCCTGGAACCCTTTGGTGTGTGTGACTTGCAGAGGCAAGTTTCAGGCCAGAGGCTGGATTTGCTCTCGTGAGGTGACAGGTGGCTGAGCTGCTGGAAGCTCCTTTGGAGAGAGGTGGTGGTTGAAGGGGGTGCAGGAAGGCACGGGGAGGAGAGAGTGGTGGCCGTGGCTTCAGGTGCCCTGTGTGAAGCAGCAGTGAGCAGCAGAGGAAGCCAGGGTGAGTTCCGGGGTAGCTCTGGTGTCTCTACTCCTGCACTGGTCTCTCATTCCCCTCTGCTCTTCCTTGGAGGTCTTTGCAGTTTGTGTTTTCCCTTCTGGAATATGTTACTCCCAGAGCCACATCCAGCTTCCCTGATTGGCTCAGCCTGAGGCAGGGCTGGGATTGGAGCTTCCAGCAGCTTCTCCCAGGAGCCATCCCTGTGCAGCCCTTTACCCCCACTACCAAAACCCCATCGCACTAACCCCGTAACCCCAAACAGATCATCAAGTCCAACCATTAAACCATCTTTCGATGGAGTTACAGAAAGCCATGTCTCCCCTCAGGGGCCTTTTCTGCAGGCTAAACAACTCCAGATTCCTTGGCTGCTTCTTGTAAGACTTGTGCTCTAGATCTTTAAACTTCACCCTTCAACATGAAGCTTTCAGCCCAGGAAGAGGCCCTTAGACCCTCTACCTGAGGGTTTGGACCCTCAGGCTGCAGCTTGGACCCTCACAATGCCTGTCTGGATCCTAAGAGTGCAGATTCAGACCCTGAAATGGCAGATCCTAAAATGGGGCCTAACATGAGACTTCAGAATGAGATTTGAGGCCTAAAACTAACACTCTTGGCCATGAGAATGAGTACTAAAACCTAAAAGCATAAAGCTTGGAACTTAGAAATGAAGCTTTGTGCCCTGGGCCCTTAGAATGGGAAAGGCACTTGAGATAGGCATCCTGCTCCTGGCCCTTCCCCAGGCAAGTGCATTTCCCCCATGAACAGCCCGGCTGGCTCAGGGCTTGGCCCATGTTCTTTACGAAGACTCGGGCTTGGACTAGATGGTCCCTCCCATGGACCCTAATGGTCTCTCCCAAGATTCCATGATTCCAAACCCATGGGTCTGATTATGAGGTGACACCCTGGAACCCTTTGGTGTGTGTGACTTGCAGAGGCAAGTTTCAGGCCAGAGGCTGGATTTGCTCTCTTGAGGTGACAGGCGGCTGAGCTGCTGGAAGCTCCTTTGGAGAGAGGTGGTGGTTGAAGGGGCTGCAGGAAGGCACGGGGAGGAGAGAGTGGTGACCGTGGCTTCAAGTGTCCTGTGTGAAGCAGCAGTGACCAGCAGAGCAAGGGTGAGTTCTGGGGGAGGGCTGGGGCTTTTTTTCTCATCCGGTGGGGATAGAAGACTGATCCGTGCGCTTTCTTGAAGAGCTGCGTTTAGGACGTTTGTTTTACAGGGGGCATTTATGTTCTGTACAGACTGGAAATCGTGACTAAAAGCTCCTCAAAGATCATAGAAACATAGAAGCATTTTGGTGTAGAAAAGACCTTTAAGATCATTAAGACCAGTCATGAGTACCACCAGACAGGGAAGTAGAGAGACAGGGAACAGGCTTTATCAGCAAGGGAAAAAAACCGTGATGACTGAGCAACTCCCCACCAAAAGCAGTCTCCTGGCAGCCATTCTTAAAGGAGAGTTAGAATTTATTTCTTTGTTTGGTTCAATATGAGGTTCCCCATCTTCCAGAGTTCTTGGCAGTTCTTGGTTATTGGGAAGGGAATGTGAAGGACACGTGTGGTGAGTGTTTTTGTGTTTCCACTCTGCAGGAGGAACACACGCAGCACGTGTGTGGGGACTGAGCCACGAGACTCTTTAAAGTCTTTGGGCAGAAGCAAATTACTGGCTTTGATTCCCCTATGAAAAATGGTGACTTTGAAAAAAGCTCTTGAATTAAGTAATAAGGTGGAAGAAAGAGCAGAGAAAAAAAGAAAATGGGGTAGTAGAGGAACGAGACAATCTCCATTAGAGCGTTAATTTGGTCATTCGTGGCCTTGAGGGAACTGTGTATCTGTGGGATGTAATTCCAAGAGCAAACTCTCTTTGGTACAGATGCAGGATTCCAGGCCAATCCGTTATTTTGAATGGGCTCTGGAAGAAACTCCGAGGCCCAGCAGGTGCGATAGCACCCTGAAGAGAAAGCGGACATTGTCAGGCAGTGTGCAGGAGGCCAAGCGCCGCAGGCCTGATGGTTCTGAGCTGCCTGACAGGTAAATCCTTTTTCACTTCTGATAGCAGCAAGTACATAGCATCATGGAATCCCAGAATTGTTTTGGCTGGACAAGAGAATTTCTTGTTCTCGTTTGGTCATCTGATAATGCAGTTGTTTTTGAGTTGGAGATCTTTCATGAGAGATGTCTGACAGCTTAAAACAAGAAGCTGTCTTGATAGTGGAACTAGAATGATTTTACTGAAGTTGACATGATGCTTTTCTTGCAGTGCCTCTTCAGAAACCAAGAACCATCAAGGATGGGCTGCTGGGCCTCACAGCAGCAACTCATCGGCTCAGTGTGGGGTGAGGAATTCCAAAAGGAAAGACAAGACTCAGCACATAACGGTTTTTTATCTATGTATATACAAAGACTTACACACACAGAATTCTTAAATCTTTTTGCTTGAAACTTGAAACAAAAAGTCAGGCACTGAGATCCTAAAGGAAAGTTCAGTGAACCAATCTTTTCAAAGAAAGCAATTGTGTTGTAATTTTGTGTTGCCTTGCCACTTTGAGGATCTCACCTGGAAATGTGCCCCGTGCCATGTTTTTGTCCTGAATGCACTCGTGTTTATTCATTGCCTAGATGATCCTGACGAGTCCTCCAAGGAGCGGATCCAACAGCGTGGAGGAGAACTGCCAGGGTCACCCCATCTGTCAGACAGGAGACATCCTCTGTGCAAGATGTACAGAATATAAGATTAGCTTTTCAGATAGAATAAGTTCTGCTAGCATAGGATGTGGGTGGGCTTTGCAAGCCTTTTCTTTCTGTCTGGACTTTCTGTCTTAGGGGGTGGAGATGGTTACTCCTTTTCTGTACATTTCTTTCTTCTTTTCCTCCTTTTTGCCCAAGAAACCAGTAAATGCAGCTAATGAAGCTACTGGATTGAGATCCCTGTGTATGTGCCTTGATGAGAGTTGTCCAGTAACATCTCTCCAACTGGAGATTTTCCATGTAACGAGGCACAGTCAAGAGGAAGCCAGTTGTCCTGTTTGTTTGCTCCATTTTTGTGTGTTGGCTTGTTTTCTCAATACCTGAGTAACTATACAACTTGTGTGACTGACAGTTCTGTTCTTTCTAGATGAAGTCGTTGCTACCTTGGGTGAGGGGACTTTTGGACAGGTTGTGGAGTGCATCGATCACAAGGAGTAAGTCTGTTTAAGTAACAATTTTTCTGGCTGATGCTCTCAGAGTGTGGCTCAGGAAGTGCTCTCTGATTGCATTGGGGTTCATCTTTACTTGAAGACCTATTCTGATGAGGTTTCCCATTGTTATCAGCAATGCAGGTGGTGATAATTGCTCAGGATTCTTATGGTAAAGCTCCTCCATGTTCTAAGCCCAGTTAAAAACCTGTCTTTCCAGGAACGGCAGACACGTGGCTGTGAAAATAATCAAGGAGGCTGATGGGAGCTCTGAGGAAGCCTTTGCAGAAGTCCGAGCGCTGCGCTACTTACGTGCCCTGGACCCCAGCAGCACACAGTGAGTGCACGAAGCCTTGTCCTGGCCTCTGGCTTTCAGCTTCCTGTGACACATGGAGCTTTGGGAGCACAGGATGTACGTAGCAGAGTGTGATACAATTGCCTGCTGCAATTCCTGCATTTTCCTGCTTCTGCAGCCACTGTGTCCAGATGCTAGACTGGTTTGAATACCGTGGCCATGTCTGCATCGTGCTGGAGCTGCTGGGGCTCAGCACATTTGACTTTATGAAGGAGAATGGCTTCCTCCCCTTCAGGCTGGACCAGATCAGACAGATGGCGTATCAGATCTGCCAGGCTGTGAACTGCAAGTATCTTTCTTTTTTGCTTGATTTGTTAGGTTTTCTTTGTGGTATTTGCTAACAAGCATTGTTACCTTGCAGTTTTGCATGTCAACAAGTTGACACACACAGACCTGAAGCCAGAGAATATTTTACTGACGTCATCTGACTACACGGAGGAGTACAATCCCAGCCTGGGAAGTTGCGGTCCTCTTCCCCACCTCCCCTCAGCCATCCTCTGGCTTTACTTGGGCACTAGCCTCGCATTGTTTCCTTGTAGAAGTGTAAAGAGCGCACACCCAAACATCCCGACATCAAGGTTGGGGACTTCGGGAGCACCACACGTGACCACGAACATCACAGCACGGTGGTGACCACGAGACCGTACCGAGCTCCCGAAGTGATCCTAGGTCAGTAGGAGTCTGTTGGGCACAGCTTTGGCCTGAGATTCCTGGTGGCTAGTGAAAGGTGCTACAGAAGTGTGGCCCATCTTGCTTGAGGTCTTGACTTGTTTGCAGCCTGGTATAAACGTGAGCCTTCTGGATCTTTTCACAGCCCTGGGATGGTCACAGCCCTGCGATGTCTGGAGCATAGGATGTATTCTTCTGGAGTACTACCTGGGATCCCCAATCTTTCCGGTAGGCAACTAGGAACTAGCCATCTTGGCAGGAAGGGTGGCCCCATTAACGTTTGTAAGTGACAAGCCACACTGAAGTAAGGTCATTGTGTGGTTCTTGATCCCTCCTGCTGATAATGAACAACAATGTCTGTCTTGATTTCCCTTCAGGTCAATGAAGAGAAAGAACACCTGGCAATGATGGAGCGAATCCTGGGGCCTTTGCCAAGTGACATGGTAAAGAAAACCAGGTAATTCCATTTCTTCATACCTGGACTGATAGGGTTCAATTTAAATACTTTCAGATCTGGTTTAATGGACATGAAAAAAAAAAAGAGAAGTTTAAGACGTTCACATTCATCCTTTGATCTGTTTCCCAAACTGGCCACTCTTGTGGAATCGTCCCAGCTCATTCCCAAGTTGGGGACCAACATGCTGATAAACTGCTTCTAGTGCAGGGACAAAACAGCAGCTTTGAGTAACAAACTGTGGTCTGATTGTTTAAGGAAACGCGGATATTTCCATCATGACCGGGTGGATTGGGACGAACGTAGCTCTGCTGGGAGATACGTGTCCTGGTGGTGTAAGCCCCTGAAGGTAAGAGGGCTGAGGGAAAACTGCTGGGGAGAGGACCTTTACATGCAATGACAGAATTACAAACATATGTTCTGTTCTTCATGAAGGCATTCATGACCAGCTATAGTGACGACCATGAGAACTTTTTTGACCTGGTTGAAAAGATGCTCCATTACGACCCAGCAGAGCGAATTACTCTGGGAGAAGCCCTGAAACACCCTTTCTTCTTCCCCCTGAGACGGGAAAAAAGGGTGCTGCCTCCTGGAGCTGGGGAGGCTGACCCAGGAGTCCTTCCCCCAAAGAAGCGTAGAAAGTATCGCATGTTTGTTGGATAGAGATGTTTTGTTAATGTTCCCTTTGGTGTTAGGATGTTTTGGATACTGTAGTTTGTTGTAGCTGTTGAAATAAAACTTAAGTCAGAAAAAGATAGCGATGAACTTGGTTGTGTTTCCTCCGTGCATGAAGGTCTTGGGATAGTGGCACTTTGAAAGGTGCACAGATGTCCTAGGACTGTGTCCTGCTGCTGCGTAGTCTCCACAGTGAGAATTGCAATACCTGTAACACACAACACGTTGCCCTGTCAGAATGAGCTGAAGGACTGGATCACTGCACACCCCCCAACATCTCCATCTTCTCAGTTCCTGTACACTGTGTCATTCCTCAGGCTCTTATCCTCACCTAAGCGCTCTCCATCGAGCAGGTGCTTTGGTGCCTGAGGCGACTTTCAGATCTGGTGGGGATGACACCACGCGCCCCTTCCCTTTCGAGACCATTGTCTTGAGAGGGGAGCTTCATTCCTGAGGGAGCACCTGGAGGCGGGATGGGGCGGGCGGGACCAGCTCCAGATTCCCCGCAATAAGAGAGGCGCTCGAGCGGCCGCTGCCTCGCGCTTGCTTGCAGGCGGGGCCCTTTGCAGCTGCTGGATCGATAGGCGGGGCCGTTTGCAGCTGATGGATCGATAGGCGGGGCCGTTTGCAGCTGATGGATCGATAGGCGGGGCTGTTTGCAGCTGCTGGATCGATAGGCGGGGCTGTTTGCAGCTGCTGGATCGATAGGCGGGCCCGCTGCAGCTGGTGGACGGGTCCAGGTGTCCGCGCTCAGCTCCTCTCCGCGCGTGCAGAGCCGCGCGCAGCCCCGGCGCGCGCGGTGGCCGTTGCTCCCCTCAGGGAGAGGCGCGCAGGCGGTAGGAGCTGCGGGTGCTCTGGGCAAGAGCCGTGCGGGTCTTTGCCAGCCGCTCCGTTCAACATCGGCGGCAGCTTCTGTCAGTGTTTTGCAGAGAGACCCTGAGAGTTCCTTGCCCGGCAGGATTTGTCCCCCCAGCTGAGCTGTGGCTGCCTGGTGACACGTGAGGGGGTTGAGGAGGGGTGTTGAGGGGTCCCACTGAGAGGTCCCACTGAGGGGCTCCTCACCAGCCCCGCTGGCTGGGAGAGCCTCAAGACGGCATGGGAGAGTGAGTACCTGCTGTCCCAGGTACACCGGGGAAGAGCAACTGCGTCGTGTTCTTCAAACAGAAGAGCTCACCAGGAGAGAAAGTCTGGACTTTAATAAATCCACTGCAGCTTCAGGTTACAACGTGTAACCGCAGCTGCAATGCTGTGCTGCTGGAGAGAACATAATCGATAAAGGTGGCTGTGGTGCCTCATGGAGTTCCCATCTTTTTTCTCACTGAATAGGTATAACTTCAGCTACAGCTTTTAATTTTAAACCACAAATTGTCTACTAAGGGGCAGTTAAGTTGCCTAATCTTGTTTGTAGTGGTACTGCTTGTCTGTTTAATTGAAAATGTTCACCTTAAACACAGCAGAAAGTGACCTGTGTACTGATGCAACAGGGAAGCCTGAGGAAGAGTTTGAGATGATAGTTGGGTCAGGCATTTGGTCTGCCTGAGTTTTCTCATCTACTCTGGAGCAGGCAGTGTGAGGAGTTAGTTGTAAACAATGGCAGGCACAAATATTTAGTGGTGTAAAAGAGGGTGATTTTTATTAACAGTGAGCAGAATTGTGCATGCGGTGGCACTTTTTAATAGCTGGAGCTCTGAACCAAAACATAAGAAGCAAATTATAGATCCAAATCTAGGACCTAGGTTATTTTGGGGTGCATGAAAGTTTGGCTTATTTCCAAAAACCAAAGTCTAAAATGTACTTCTAGGCAAGATCTACAAAAGATCTACTAATACACTTAGCTGTAAGCTAGTCCTGGCTTGATCGCTTGAAAAACTTTAACTGGAAAATTCTGTAACTGTATAAAACTTAATTTCTATTTTTATGAGTACTTCCATTATTTTCTGTTGCAGTGAGACAAGAAAAACCTTTAATTTTTGAGAGAAACTAACCATACTTTATTTTTCTTTTACTCATAGAAAAGCCCCTTCTCTCTTTCTAATTAGCAAATTGTATAGTTTAGGTTATCTTAATAGGTGAGAAATTGAGATTAGGACCTAGACAAAGAAATTCTGAAAACTTTGAACAATAGGGTATTGGTTGTGTAGTACTCATCATGTTTTGGTACAGTTTTTTCTCATGTATTTGGAATCATGTGATGAAAATATGAATTAACCTTCTACGTAGTTACAGCCAAAAGTTATAATTGCAGGATTATATGCTTTTTTTTTTTTTTTTTAATTCTTTTGATTTCATAGGAGGCTTTTGAATATGTCTTGAATATGAATATAGGCTGTTGTCACATGAAAATGAGACTTCTAAGCAGTATTTTATTATTTCTTGTAGCTTTTCTGCTGTGGCCTTGGTGAAATGGCCCTGAGATAAATTTTCAGGCACTTCAAAGAACATCCTATGACCCAACGTAATCAGAACTTCTTCAATGAGCATGTCATCAAGGTGAGCCTGAATCATATACTTGGATAAAACACAGCTGATACCGCAGAAACCCTAACCTAATGGTAGCATGGATTTCATGTATCTTTTTTTTTTTTTTTAATATTATTTTAAATATTTGCTGTTTTCAATTATGAACCCTGCTGGGATTGTCTGGCTTGTTTTATTAGTATAATAACACTAAGGTATCAGGTATATTACTTATGAAATGGTGTTTTTTGTAAAACCGTTTTCCCTGAGCTGTTCTGGCTTACAGGGGGTTCTCCTGAAATCCTGACTAGTTGTCTATGAAGACTTTGGAGCATTTAATTTATTACCCGAAGAAAACTCTATGGGGACCTAGGGGTGTTGTTTTCTTGACTTTTGTTTTCTTGCCTACTTAAGTAGCTTTTAAATCTGGATCTAAGAGCTTTTAAGTATGATGTTGTAATTCTGTCAATATTATGGTTTATAGAAAAGCCCTTTGTAATGGCTTTCCTTAACGACAAAAACATCTAAGGGGACAAAAGTAGAGGATGAAACAAAGCCATGTACATTTTTCTTGGTTTTAGTAAATGTAAATATCATCAGGAAGAGAGAATGTCAGAGTGTGCCAGACGCCAACAGAGAATAATTTCCTGTTCCAATGTAAGCATCTGTCTTTAACTGAGAGTAACAAGCGTACCCCCTTACTGATAATGAGCAGTTACACAAATTGTTCAGAGTATAAACAGACCACTGCTGGTTTTTAGATGCTTTTCAGGTAAGAATGTGCTGGTTTGACCACCTTGAGAATTGCTTAGCAATCACTTGGCAGTGTGTGTCTGTTAGCTAACCTGGTAAATTGGTTTGAAGCTGACCCGCTGTGGTTACCTCAGCAGTCAGAAGGTGCTCTGTCCTTGATCTTTTCAGGAACGGCAGTGTGTGGGCTCAGAATGGCATTGATTTCTCTCTCAGCTCACATAGTGGTTGATTTGTTGGAAGGTACTGACTGTTAATAGGACTTTAGCTTCCTAAATTTGCATTTCATTACTTAAGTCCTCTGGTTATTCCTTCAAAACAAGTTTTTCTTCTGGTAACAGTATTTACATGACTCCTGATGCTTCCTAACAAAAAACGTACCTTTGAAGCTTTAACTAATGCTTGCTTGGTATTGTGTTTTGGAAGTGAAATGACCTAAAAATGTATTACCAGCCAGGTACTTTAGCTTGCAACTTTGTCTCAAAGAAAATGTATGAAGAATAGGTGTGACTGGAATGTACCCTAGCTAGATGGGAAAATAATAGGATATCTGATTTGAACTCAAGAAGGAACTCCAGAAAAGAAAGTAGCAGCAGTTCCAGGCAAATTAAAATCAGGAAAAACAGCACCAGAAAACTGACTAAATAAAAAAGATGAAAAATGTTTCTGATGCTTTGAGAATGCCTAGGGAAGAACCTTACTCCAAATTACCCAAAATAGAACTGAAAAATGTAGTTTTCTACCACAAGTTCCGTCAGGGAATTTATCATCCCTCAAAGATACATACACTGTACCCACCAAGTAGGTAAATGATTAAGTGAAAGTAGACAAAAATGATAATGCCGTTGTAGGTGGGGAGTGTTTGGTGTCACTGCAAGCGCTTATATTGATTAATTATATAGTTAAGCAGAAGTAAAATAGAAATGAATTGTTTTCCAAATAATGTCAAGGGAGACAAACATTTTAACTAAATGATTCCAGATCACACAGAATTGGAATTTTTGCTGTGGACATGGATTTGAATTTCTGCTTTTCTACATTTGGAACAAACAGAAGAGTAACTGTAAAATGAGTGCCCTGCTGCTGGCTGTAGTTGCTGAGTTAGTTTTGGCTTCTTTAATTCTTCTGTCTCTTAAAATTTATTTTTGATGTTTGCATGCAGAACACAAGTGTAAAAACTGCAGCATTTTTCATTGGAGGAATTTTTGTTTTCTGTCCGGGTCTCATTTAAGAGAGCTTGAGTTTTAAAATGTTCTTTTTGCTTTTTTACTCTGTTACATTCTAGTGGTCTATTTCCTTCTAGATTTCATCTAGGCTTGGAAATTCCTAGCTATGAAATACTGTAAAAGAAGTTGCTTTTTTCTCTTTTCCTCCTTTTCTTTTACCACCCCTGCCCTTCCTTATGAGATATTAAAAAGCTCATGAAAATGCCTGTTCTCCTGAGATTTTTAGTTGTTGAGATAAGCGGCCAAAAGTTCAAGCTTTTGTGTTTAAATCACATCCAGACCTTTTGAAGTTCACCTTCACAAACTGAAATCTGAACTGACCTTGCCATTAAAAAAATATTTTTCCTTTATTTTAATAGCATTTAGGGAATGTTTCCCTAATTTCCCTGTTTAGCAATAGGGAATGTTCCCTGCTATATTAAGTACTATTTACCAGTTTCACTGTGTATTAGGCACTATATTAATGTCTTTTCTGCCTCAGAAAAAACATACATTTAATAATAAAATGTGATTCTCTTCAGCAAGCTTAGTTGCTGAGGTAACAGTACTTTTTTTTTTCCTTTAAAGAAAAAGAATGAAATTGGAGAAGGTGTCAGGTGCTGCAATCTGACTATCCTAGGTTCTTTAGGGAGGAAGTATTATCAAAGTGGTAAGAGACCGGTCAGTACTGAAATGTGATGTTAAAATGTTTTATGGACTGTCTTGTCAGAGGAGACACAAGAGGAGTGCTTGTAAAAATCAAATTCTACTCCTTTCTGATCTGTTGATGGCAGTCTAGAGTCTCTTCCCCCAAACTGCTCACAAAGCTGTGAGAGCAAGGCAGTGGTGAGTCAGGGTTTTCTTAAGAAATAAAATCCCTTAGAAAGAACAAGGAGTAACCATGGTGCAAAACCATTAAATGTGGTTTAAGATCTTGAGAACTTTGACTTCACCAGGCTTAGTACTATAGCTGAAGATGTTTCATGCTTACTTATGAGTAAGTTGACTAGCATTCAGTAAAGAAAAAATCAAACAACAAAAAGTGAAAGCATTAAAGATGTGATACTGGCTATGGTCGTTCATGGGTGAATGATTTGAGCCTGCACATGAAAGGTGCTGTGTTGAGCTGCTTGAATTAGAAATGCTGTTAAGTTCTGCTACAGTGAGGTAGCAAAAAGTGATAGTATTTGAATTAACCATTTCAGACTATTGTGCATTGATCTGTTACACTGGTTATTGTTTCAGCCACTCTCTCAACAGTTCAGTTGAAAGGCACTTTCTTTTCTGTAGGAATGGATGTGTCTCTCACTTTCTCTGCTGTCTCCCCTTAAGTGGTATCAAGAGTTGTCATCTAATAGTGATCATGATCCAGCTAAGGTTTTGGTGGTTCTTTCAACATCTCCCCCACTTGATTTTCTATGTTTTTTTCAATGTTTGTTTCAAGTTCATATTTGGACATGTAGAAATGACAGTTACTTAGAAATGACATTGCTAAAAACAATAAATTGAGCAATTATTTACTCTCAACAGGAGTATGTCTCACAGCTACAATTTTTTTTAAAATTTTTTTTTTAATTGCTGATATATTTTGGCTGCAGACAAAAGTGTAGCTGCTATGGAAAATCCTAGGAAAAGGTGTAAGATGATGAGTGAAAAATGTGAAGAGTAATATTTGTTTAATGTCATTTCATTCACACTTTTTATATAAAAAAGCAACTCTCTCTTTAGACCATCTGCGAGTTGTACTGATGAGTCATGTTAGCCCTTTCCTTTTCATATTTACTCCATTTTGTTTGTACTTCCCAAAACTATTTTATTTTTCTCATTTTCTTTTACCCTGCCGGTTTGTTCTTTCTTGGCTTTATTTTTTCAATTAGTTAAACATAAGTGGCCTTTGACATAGCAAAGATTATGAAAACAGTGGGACGTTGGTTACTGTTTTGAAAGAGTAAGGCAAATATTTTTGTGTGTTTGTTCTCCTTTGTCTGTTACCTCTCTCCTGTGGTTGTATTATCAGTGAGTGAAGTAAAAAAGCCACTTGAAGTAGTGAATATAAAATTATATATATATATATATATATGAATTATATAAAATCTTTCTTAGTTTTTTGTGTATTATGATTAGAGGCCCTAATAACTCATAGTTCCATCGTGCTATGCAAAGATACAAATGTGTAATGAGAAGTCAGAAGTCTACAGCATGAAGCATTATGACAGACCAGACCTGACAGTGAGTTGGAATCTTAATTTTATGCATGCACAGCAACAACCAAAGATCTGGAGCCAGAATCCAATAATGTCTAAGATCTCTTGAAAATCTGTCCCCCTACGATGGAAGCTCCTATATGGAAGCTAGTCTACTAGAAATGTCACCTTTTATAGCCATTTCAAGGTCACAGAGGGAGACGGTGACATGAGATCTGAAAGTGTTTACAGCTGTGGAACCAGTCTAGAATTGTAAGCTTGAGAGTATACCCTTTTGCTCACTTCAAACCTTGTCATATCCGGTATGAAATGTGGTCATTCTGTACATGTTTGGTCTCCATCTGAGATTTGTCTTGTATTTAATTTGAAGCTGCAGCATTTTCTGATAACCAGAGGTGTTGGCAATTACAATGGCTGATTCTATTGCAAATAGGTAATACATCTCCCTGAGCACTGAGGGCATGCGTAGTGTTCCCTTGCTTGTCTTAAAAGTTGTTATTGAGACACTGGTAGTCAAGTAAAACTTCAGTTTTGTCAAGAGGAAAATGCAGAATAGTCACAGAATCCTGCATCTCTCCTGTAATAGGAATCAATTAGTCACAAAATGGTGCAAGGGTGATTCTGTACGTTTATCAAAAGATAGAATATATATACATGTGTTACCTTCCTAGAAAAAGGTGTTTGGGGAATTAACCATTGCTTTGTCAGAGAGGAGGAGTATTGAGTGCCTTGTGACTTGCATAAAGGGATCTTCACAGGTTGTCTAGAGAGGTGGGAGGTGGCTGAGAACATTCAGGTTCAGGTTGTATGGGACTTTGAGCAACCTGATCTAGTTGAAGATGCCAGTGCTCATTGCAGGGGGTCTGGACTAGAGGATTTAAAGGTCTTTTCCAACACAAACCATTCTATGACTGTACTGTCTTTTGAGTTCTGTTTGCTGAAACTGAGCAGATCTATTTCATGTGACCTCAAAAACACTAGTTTTCCTTCTCCCAGTTGTAGATTGCTCAGCTCTGAGAGGTATAACATTTTAAGCATAACTCATGGCCTTCTGCAGCTTGAATGCAATGCAGTAACATCTGCAAAAGGCTGGAAACGAGCATGTTCCCCGGAAAATAACAGGATTCGTGTGCTAAATATGTGAAAGTGTACATGAAACATGCGGCAGATTGCTCAACTCAGGTTTTCCTCAATGTTAATGTGGACTCTGCTCTCTGGGTCTCAAAAATGAAGGATGGGATTAGAGTTCTACTTTTGGGAAGGCCTTGAAGTGTAAATGAACCAATAAATCCTCAGGTTTCTGCAGCTACTCAGCAGCTTGAATTTAAAAAGATGTAGTCTGTTGCCCAGCTACTGTAGGTAAAAACTAGGTGGTGGCATATAGGAGTTGAGCATTCAGTGTTCAGCTCCATGGAAATAAGTAAGTTTGTATGTTTATCTAGGTTTTGATGCTCAAATATGTAGCTCCTTGGAACTAAAGCAAGCAAATGTACTATCTGCATTTTTAACTGCCCATTCTAATGTTTTTATTACCAGGAAATCCTTCTACATTTGCATCTAAAACATAATCTGGAGCTTGTTTTTTTTTAAACAGTATTATTTTCTCCATCATTCTCCACCTTATTTTGTTATAATCTGAGGTTAAAGGAAATTGAAATGTCAGATTTGTAGGCAGAAACAAGTACTAATTTTGTCTAGAAATCTGATTTAAGCATTGCAGAAATGGAGGTAAAGACTGAGGTAGTGGGGGAGTTGCCGAAACGATGAAAACGATGGAGAGAGTTTAGAAGTGGCACTGGAAAGACAGAATGCATTTACCTATAACTTAAGTTCACAACAAGGCACTGCACCTGAGGATGCTTTCAAAGCTGCTTATCTAATGTTGTCAGTCACTCCCTGCAATAAAATTTGCAGCATCATTTGTCGCAGTGCAGAAGTGGGGCAAACTAAGCAGTGAACTTGATGCTGAGGATTGATGCAAAACTGGAAGAACCTTCCACAGCCTCTGTCCAGCAGTGTTTACATGTTGGACTTCACATTGTTACTCCTGGAAGATTGGTTTCATTTGTGTAGGAAGCACTTTTTTCAAGGAGTGCTTAAAACATAAAGGTTTAAGGTGTCCAATTGCCAGAGACACGCCTTGTTCTGTACTTTGGTAAGCAGGAATTGGGCCAGGGCTGTTAGTTGGAAGCAGAGAGGGGAGTCAGAGGAAGAGCTTTAATGCAGTCAGCTGTCACTGAGTTTTGTTAAACTGCAGATTGCACTTGTGAACTCTCAGAAAACTGCATGTAACCTTCACATACGAAGTGGGTTTCATTTTGCTGTAAGTTAAGTTAAAACATTCCTTTTGGCTAATACCTTAGAAATTATGTGCTCTAGACAGATGGAATACAAGTGATGATGCTGTGATAAAAGGTACCAGAAGGGCTTTGTCTTGATTTTGTCTGGCTGCTCTAAAAGGGGAAATGAAATAATCCACGTTTGGGACATATGTGCTTCAATTAAATTGTGCATAATGTTGTCTTGAATGAGCTGATGAAAATTAAAAAGAAATTCCACAAATATGAAGTTAAAAAAAACAGACACTGCCTTTCAAATGATAAAGGGCTGCTGCTATAGTGTTTTAAATATAAAATAGTTGACATTTAAAATGTCAATAGTTTCAGCATTTACCATAGAGTTCTGACATTTTAATAGTGACCATTGAAGCTTTTATTTGTTCCAAATGTCTCACTTAAATTCTTTTAGCAAATCACTGGCACTCTGATCACCTTTACAAGTGGCATCCTCTTTTTGGGGCTAGAGCTATTGGGGGAAGAGGGCTCTTAATGTTGATGGTTACAGTCAGTGAAATAAGGTCAGCCATGTAAAGATGGGTACTTATTTCCTACTGCTTGCATTTGCATTTTGCTCTGGGCAGGAAGAAAGACTCAGCAAGACAATTTTTTTTCTTTTTTTCTGAAAACGTGATGTGTATTAAAATCTTTCTGTAATGGTCAGAAGTAGTAGACTGGACCTTGGGAGATCTCGTTTGTCCCTGATTTGACTGGTTATCTGGCTTTTGTACATCCTTTCCATCTCTGTGCCTTAGTTTTCAAGGCTTAAAAAGTTAAGTGATACAACCCTTTTTTAAAAACAAACAAACACACATATTGGCATTAGTATTAAGAAGAAATGAATTTTTGAGATTTGTAGACTACAGAGGTTCTCAAACTTTGAAGGTGACCACTGTGGTTTCCCTATTGAGAACTTATATCTGCACTTAGTTACTCAACGTTTTATGACCACTGATGAAAGGCTTATATTGAAAGTTTTTCTTTCTAGAATATTGAATGTAAATGACACTGAACTAACACTACTGTCAGGATGATACTAGGAAAACCGACATATCTAAAGAAATAATTATATCAGTGCCATGCTCACTTCCAGTGCACATATTTGTTTCACATATACTTCTAATACAGCTTCTGCTGTATCTTTCTATCTTAAGGGAACCATTTTAGCCCAACAAAGTCAAGTATTGGGGGTGAGGATCCATTCCACAGTTTCATATCTACACCATGTGCACAGTAAAAGGTATCCCTGTCCCCAGTTTCATATGAGGAAGTGAAGCAAAGTTCAAGTTAATGCCATTTGGCTGAAGAAAACCCCACATCATGGCTCTCCAAATTATAATCAGTCTACATGAAACTTTGCTGGGTTGCAACTTTGCCTGTAGCATGAGGAATTCCTGTGAATGCACAGTATATTGTGGTTGTCGCTATTCTTGGCTTTCTTCATAAAAGGAACAGCATAAGCTGTTACTGCTATTTATAAAAGCCCTTTGTGACCCTCTGGCATATCACTTCATTGTGTATCTTAAATATTGCACCAGCAACTTGACAACTTAAAAGGTGGATGAATCACTGAAATAAACATGATGTTTCAATTTCATCACTTAAATGATGTCAACAAATGGAAGGAAACTATGAAAGGCAGCAGTGCTCTATCTATTTTGCTATTTAGACTCAACAGTGCACTTACAGCCCAAGATGAGTGGAGTCCATGGAAGGGATCAAAAGCAAATCTTGACATCTATCCTCTAATTCCTCTGGAGGAGAAGGGGAGCTGTGTTTTTACCTTACCTCCCCTTCCATACGAGCACTATAGCTTGTGCCTCTGAAATAGTCTTAATCTACAGAGATACCAATATTCTTGTGCCATGTCATAGTTCTAGTTCTGTCTGTAACTGTAGATAAGTGGCTACAGGATCCCTGAAGTAGAAGCTGTGTAACTTTATGTATCGTTCTGGCAAACTCAATTAGTCTGTCTCTTAAAGGAAACAAGCTTGAGGCATGCCTTCTGCGCAGACTGCAGGGAGATGAGGAGCTGGCAGAGATACTTATGCATGACTGAGAGGCATTCTGTGTGTAGAATGTCCTGGGAGGAAGGTCATTCTGGCCCATTTCTCAAAGAAAAAGCTGTAACTGAATCTCTGCTTTATACTGTTTTATTGCTTGCTACTACTATCCCTCAAATTTCCAAATTGCTTGTAAGCCAATGCAGCTGTGCTGCACTGTAGATGTGAGTGCCCTGCAGTTATAAGGAAAACAGATATAGATCATAGGTGGAGATGAATAACTTCTGTGGAACACACTTCTGCACAAACTGATTGTGCTGTGTCAGTGGCCTTGAAATGCTGCTGGAGACGCTGTGGTGCCTGCAGGTTTTCCCAGCAGCTTTTGTCTCTTTGTGTCATGGGGAAATTAATGCTGAGGCACATGACATAAGGGTATAAGCTGACCTCATATGCCCTATGATGACTTTTGAAATTGGTAGATAAGGTTGTTCTCCCACTCCCGTGTTTTTAATGAGCTATTATCTCTCTGCAGGATCCTACAAATAGTGCAATGACTTCTCAGTAATGCATAGGGTCTAAAAAGTTGTCCTTTTATGGTAATTTCTTAGATGTGATACAGTTTTCAGTAAGGAGTTAATGCTGGAAGGTTATTGTTACTGCTACAGTGGATCACACAGGGAAGTTTACTCTTTTGTCTTCACTTACAAAATCTAGAAGGAGAGCAAAAAACCTGAAGTAAAGTTCCTGATAACATTTATACCTACACTACCTCTTAATGACAGGAAAAAGGGAGTATCAGCCTGTTCATCCAGCTAGAAATTGTATTAAATTCACTGTTTTTCCTTTAGAGAGTTCATAGAACTTGTATGAACAAGCTGATTTCTGTGAGGGACTTAAATACCACAGCATTCATTTCATAAGGGAAGAATAAGGCCTGGCATGGTTACTTAAACCTATGCTATGAGTCAGGTAATACTATGGGCCGTGGTGATATGCATTTAAAACCGCACAATAATTATTCCACATGAAAAAAAAAATTAAATCTGTGTAGTTTTATGTACTTCAGAGTCTTATCTAACACCAATTTTTTGTATGGGTGGGATATGTTAGAAAGAAGTGCTTTTTGAGGCTAAAAGTGTTTTCTTGCCATTGCTAAAGAGCTCTCCTCTGTTTCTAGGTATTGTTGTCTAAATAGTGTTTGCAATAAAAAAACCCTGTCATGGCAGGCTTGCTTATTTTCACTACTCCTAGAATTTCTTTGGTGTTACTTTCATAAAAGCCAGGCAGTGTCACAAGAAAGCTCTGGAGCCCTGTGGTGCTGAGAAACCCCGAAAATGTGTCAGCTTTAACTAATTTGTAACAAGACAATTGCTCTGATTTCCAAATTTGTAAAAACTATTAGCAGTTGCTATGCAAGTGGATAGTTAATTACATGATAGTTGTCTGTGAGCCAGAAAATATAGAGTGAGCTTTGTTTATTGTCATGTTATGCACGAAAAGCCTGTGCATATCAGCTTATGCTTAGGGTAAATACCAACTTCTCCAGCAATGATTTTTCATTTGTGAACCCTACTCTGTGGTGAAACTGCAAGTTTTTAAAAAATATTGCTGCATAAGAAAAGACATGTGAACTGTCTCACAGTTGGCAAGACATCGGGAAAAGGATGTATGAGTTGAAGTAAATAATGTATGGTGTTATTTTTACCACATGGATATGTTTCTTAGGCATCTGTGGCATTGTGTCTTAGGAGGTAGAAGACAATGTGTATCTTTCACATCAACATAAAGCAATATATGTATTGTGAGATTGGTTCTAATTGCAGACTTGAAGTTACTGCTTTTTCTCCTGGTCTAGACATGTCAGTTATACACAAGAGCTTGTGATGGAGTCAGAAGTACTGCCAGCAATCCTTTTCTGGGGCAGCAACACCATTCTGCAGCTCAACACAGCCCTCACTAGTCCAGTTGTCTGCATACAACTTTTATATTTTCAGAAGGGAGTGGTCATTTTGTTTTACAGGTTATAGTTTTGTTTGTGCTTCAGATTTGCTTGCCAGGTTAAAAGCTGGAAATTTTTTGCCCATGTATAGCAGGAGCACAGTTTCTTTGTGTTTCTAAATCCTTTAAACATTTTAATCTGATGACTTGGGAACAATTAATAATGTTTTGGTAATGAATTTTGATAGATATTTGACAAGAAAAGTCCTATTTATAGGGTTTGTATGGCCTAGCCAATAGTAAACCTAGTTTATAAATGGCTGAGGCTTTTTTCTTAGAGAATGTGGTCTAGTATTAAGATGGGGAAAGGAAAGCTTCCTTTTAGAATTCTAATAATGCTGTTCCAGATTAAAATGAAAAAATAATTTAAAAATCTTAAACATAATTCCAGCACCAACTAATGAAAAACATTCATCTGTTTATTAGCACAATTATGTCAACAACCCAATGTTTGTGTAATCCTGCAGACATTCTTCTGGGTGTTCATGAATGCTTTTTGTTTGGTTCAAGTGACATCCATTTGTGTTCTTGGAGAAAAGGGCAATGTCACATCTCTTTCAGGAAAGGAAGATAGGGTGTGTGATTCCTCAGAAACGTTTGGAAAATGTTTTCATACAGTTATCTACCAAGGTCTGTACTGTAGCTGACAAAAAACATGAAATAAACTACAGATCCTGTTTTATGACCTCAAGTAGCAACTGACAGTACTAGTTAGTTTACTATTTTAAAATAGTATAGAATGCAGAATATAGCTAAATTTAGTGTGAAATTATGAATAACTATGGTTTCAGATTAAATGCTCAGAAATTAATTTGCTGTTTTCTTGAATTGATACATTTTTCATGTATCTGTGTAAAATATACGTTTTATAATTCATAAAACTTGAACAGAGCAACTAATCTAAACAAAACAACATTTAAAATCCTTCACAGTTAATAGAAAAATATAATCATCATAACTGTTGGAAGCTCTGCTCATCTGCTGTGTATGTTAGGCTGCAAAACACAACTGTTGGGCTGTTAGTGATTCACAAAACAAACCCTTCACCTCTCCTTTCTGGTTTGAAACTCCTGTTTAACAGATAAAATCTTTGAATGCATTTGTTGTTAGAAGTTCTCTCTCATTTTGTTTTTCAGTTGTTTTTTTTCTTTGAAATGGTTAATTCAAGAGTATGCTTGTTCATTTGTATCACTCACGAGTGCTTGTGTTCTCAGACTGTCCATATCAGACATGTTTGCAAACAGTGCTTGTCTATGAATCCAGCTTTTTCAAGAGTTGATGTTGGGAAAAGCTTTGTAGTCCTACTTTATTCTGTAGAGTTTAACATATGGAGTTGATAGAATGGAAAGTAGCTCCTCAGGAGCATCTTTCAGTCTTCGAATAAAAAAACTTAACTGTTTGCAGAGACTTGTCAATTCATGATTTTATGTTGATTTCCAGTGGATGATGTGCAAGATGTTCCAGTGCAAGATGTTCCCTTGCATTTCCCCTGCCCTACATTTTATTTGTCTTTATGAACATTTCAAAGGAGATGGACTGGTTGATGAATTACCAAGCTTCAGAATTTTCTGCAGATCTTCTGAATGCCTTTCACTAGATGGTTAGATGTATGTTCACACAGCTCAATCTGGGTATGTTTCTGGGATTGTATTTCAAAGTGTTGCTGCTATACAAATTTTAGGAATTAATGAAAGTCCCCTCCCCAGGGATTTTGCTAACTGTTGTCAGTGGCTTTGAGTTTCTAGTTCATTATAGCCAGGTATAATATAATAATTTTATCTTGGACTAAACTCTATCAATCTAGTTAGCACTGGCTGGGGACACAAAGTACATAAGCAACACATAAGGAGGAAACTAACTCTGCATGCTTTAATTGTGATATGGACAGGATTGGAATGAAGCTGAGAGGCTTTTTTAATTCTAGTTTTGTGGAAGTTGTCAGGTAAAGAAGCCTTTTAGAAATTGATACATTGCATTGCTTGACATCAGGCTTTTCTGTTGTATTTTGTATGTTCTACGAATAGGTATAAATTATATTAATGATATTCATATATGGAAGAAACATACTGCAGGAACATTAGCTTCAAAAATTGCTTTGATTTCTTGGATATTTCTGAACTACCTTACATTTAGGATGGTATTTAATGTTTAATATTTATAAACTGTGGAAAGTTTTTCTGGAAGTTTGTACAGGAATCAAAATTATGTGCTTGCACATACTCTTTCCTTCTGGAAGCTGTTTGACAGGTTTTAATACATTGAAAACATTCAAATAGGATCAGAAGCAAGTTCTTGAGAATGGTAGCTTTTAGATCAGGAACCAGACAGATAAATGTCTTATGAATTAGATTAGAGTTGAAGGTGGCTGAATGAGTTTGATACCAGACAGCTAATCAAAGTTTTTTTCTCTTGAATTGGATTAAACTGCTGTAGTTACAGCAATTATACTCTGGTTTGTAGGCAGTTTACTGACTTTTATTATTTAGATAAATTTGAAGGAATTTTGTAAGTTTGACCTTTTGTAACATTGGATAGCAGCAGGAGTTTGGGAGAAAACCAACTAGATAAAGAACTGTTGAAATGCTGGATTTTCTCAAGCATATGATCATGGTTGAAGATGGACTATATTAAAGTTGCAGAAGAACTTTGAAACCTCTCAAATAATTCTGAAGGAGTTTTTTCTGATTTTGAGTGTTTAGTTCACATCAGTTTTTATTGCTGTGTTGGAAATGCAGCCTTGAAAATTAAGAAATATTGGGTGGTAATTTCTATTCCAAATACTTTGATACCCTCCTGATGCATTTATTCTAGCTCGGTAATAACTACTGATTCTGCTTGCATACAAAAATTGTTAAATAACATCATCCAGAAATAAAGGAAATGTCTGACAATCTGTCAAATTCTTATTTATCATTTTGACTCCAAGTAGTCAAGGCAAGTAGTGATTTAAGTAAGATTGTGCAAACCAGAATTGTGAGCAGATAATTGTTTCAAACCCAAGACAAGGAGAGGAAAAATCAGTGAAGTTAATAGCAATAACTTTCTACCAATTTTCTGTGTACAGGATCAAAATCTGTATAGAATATTTTTTTTTGTATATGCAATCTCAAACATCCTTGTAGGTCATAATTTCCTTTTTGCCCCATAAAGGGGAATGTAATATGAGTTAAAGAAACTCTGGATCCAGTGAAAGTCATTTAACTTAATAATCTGTATTTATTCTGTAGAACATATTCTGGTCTTATTAAATACATGGAATAAGTTAACTATTTACTATACATAAAAGGACTGTTTTTGCTGAAATTGTAGCAAAATGCCACGTAGAGCAAAGCAGTAAATAATTTCTTCCCTCCTTTGTATGAAAATATTTTGAGACAATTTTGGGAGAGAGAGCTTAGTTTTCTTGACAGAAATTTTAACTTTTTGCCTTAAAATAGTCTATATTTTACAAAATATTTAGCTCATAAGATGTTTTTGATAGACTGAGGACCTCATTTGATCAATTCAGATTTTAATTTTATGGAGACTGAGATTGCTAACAAGTAAATAATGCAAAACATTTATTCTTGTGTAGCTACAGGATGTGTAGCTAGGTTCAAGATGTTCCTGGATGTCAAGCTGATATTGCTGATAGGATCTAATGATAATGAAAACTAGCAGCAAAAACTCATTTGCAGTGGACTAGAATTTAAAAAAATGGGAAAAAATTAAACATGTCTTTAAAGTATGAAACTGAAATCTCTGAAATCATTGGAACAGGCCCTATATCGTGTCTAAAAAGGTGTTTCAAGTGCTATTACTTAAAGCAAAGCATTTAGAAGAGGTGGTAAGGTTATCTTAGAAGTTCTGTCATACATGGGACTCCTATGTCGGGGGGGAAAAACCCAGAACCAAACCTTAATCCACAGAATAGAGCCTGAACTGAACTCTTCCTGACCTGAACTTGCCTGCTGTCCTCATCTGTATTGTCAGGAATGTCAGAACCAATCTATCCCTAACAGGGCTCAGCATGGAAGGGGTGAATGGGAGCAGAAATGGTTGATCATTATTCTTTTTTTCTTTTTAGTTGCTTAATTGTATCTTAGGTTTGTATACAGTGACTTTTCTGTGCTACCTCTTTCTTGATGACAACAGTTCCATATACTTAAAGGGTAATGTTATTTGAGCTGCAGAAAGCATTGAAAAGTCAGTGGAAAATGTGAACTACTGAACTGGCATATTAAAAGGACAAAAATATCAAATCATGAGAGTAGAAAACGGCTCATTCTGTTCTTGGATAATAAAGCATATTCTGCATGCCTAGGAGGAACACTAATATTTCAGGTTTATTTTTTAAATAAAATAGATTTAAAAACAAAGAACAAAACAGTTCAAGGGTTTCAGGGTCAGTTCAGTAGGTGCATTCAATTATTTGCTCTGTAACATGCTTAACAGAAAGCAAAGGAGCTAAATCACGATTTAAAGATAAAGCTTGAAATTCTTAGGCTTCTTAAGTGTTTCAAATTAGAGCAAGGCAGATGTGGGCATCTGGCCTTTCTAGGTAGGTGTGCTGGCATTCACTCAACAACAAGATTTTCTTGCCATTTTTTTGGATGAGACAATTAGAAACTGTAAAGCAAGTGTTGAGTGGTGGTGGTTTTGTTTTGGTTTGGTTTTTTGTTTTGTTTTTAAAAAAATAGATCAAAGTTCTTTTGCAGTTAATTCTTATTTACTATCCCTGTAGGAATGGAAACATTGAAGACCACTGAAACAGGAAGTCCAATTCAGTATTACATAATCATATCAGCTCTTTCTAACATTCAAACTTCATTGATAAAGGTCTGCATATGAAAACTGTGTTTTCATAGCTTATGGAATGTTTTGCAGAAAACTTAATGCTTCATTCTGTTTCAAAGGGACGGCAGGTTACCCTTCTTTCCTGCAACTGCTGTATTACTTGTCTTAGACCAAGTGAGCTATAAATGGCTTAAATAGCATAGCTGACTTGAATACTTGGGAGTATAGAGGATCTGGAAACCCATACACAGGTTACATAGCTGGCAAACCTGAGGTGACAGGAAAGGCAAGGCAGTACAGCTTGGGGACAGTTTTTGTGTCAGGTAGCAGGGCTGATGCCAGTCGCTGTGCCATGGCTTTGCATCATTAATGCTGTATATTTATTTAGGGGGCTTTCCTTTCACTGTGTGAAACTCTTGATGATCTCTGTTTCTCACCAAATAGCCCTACATTGCCTTTATCTTCTTCAGAATTTTTGTTACTGATGGTGAAAGCTTAGTGACAGCAGAATTCAAAATTGGCTGTAAAGTTAAATCAATATACTCCTTACAATCAAGTTTAATTAACTTTAAGGTTTGAAAGCAGAAGCTTAAGGGAAGCTGTCAGTCACCTCTTAGCAGAACACGGAAGATTTAATGTTGTTCAGCTCACAGGACCAAAGTTCTAATGAAGACAGTAGGTGACAGAAAAATCAATCAGTTCTAGCAACTAAAACAGTACAAGAGTAACAACCTTGCAGTCAGTGTCTGTTTCACCTCACACTAAAAAATTGTCTGTTGTTCTTTCAATGTGTATTCTAGAAAGAAGCCAGGAAATGATTTAGATAGCTGTTGTGGGAAACTGTTCTTTTCTTCGCCACATAAGTCTAAACAAAAGTATCCTGACAGCCGGTAGCCCCCCCGGTACCGCCTCGCGACACCTGTGTATTTGGTTGCAAGTAAATCACCCATATTTACTTGATTCAAGATAATTTTCCCTTCCTGGGGAGTGAGGAATTACACTTAACTAAGGCCATATTGAACAGCTATCTGTTTTTTGGTCCCTTACATTGCACCTGGAGAAAGAACAAGCTTTCTGTATAACTGGGCTACCTGCACTCAGTTTGAGTCAGGTCTTCCTACAGGATAATCCTTTCTCTTTTGGTGACTCTTGTGCCATCAGCAGATTATGTTTTTGTAGAAAATTTTTCACATCAGTCTCCCAGGATTATCTTGTGCATAATGGTAAGGAAAGTAGTAAATTGTCAAATGAATTCTCAGCTGCTGTAGCTGATCCCTTACCATCCACAGGGTAGCAGCCCTGGAAAATAAGACATTTCACATGTCAATAATGCTGGTCACTAGCAAAACCCCAGTCCTCACTTGAATGCACACAATTAAGCCTCCATATGAAGGTACTCTGAATTAATCCATGATCCTGGGGTGTTGCTCAGGTACCTGGACTCCATGAATTGGAAAAGTAGCTTTACAGAAGTGGTTTGGCAGAAGAGCACTATGTCCAAAAACTGATTTCAGAAGTGTTTTTTAGGGGCAGGTTAATGCAATGTAGAAGTTCCTAGGGGACTGCAAGTGTCCTGAAAATGCAACATCAGCTGTGCAAATAATCATGAGGACCAAAAACCAAGCTGTGAAACTGAGTAGTCTAGTGTTGTCCTCCGAGATATCTGAATCATAAAGGCACAGCTGAACAAATAGTTCCCCAAACTGTATGAATAACCACTTACACCACAATGTCAGTTGTGTTTTCCATTTGTAAACTATTATGTTTACATTTGTTAATTGTTGCAAGCAGTTGTTTGCAGAGAAATCTGAATCAATAGTTTTTATGTTAGTATTTGTGGAAAGCAAGTGAGTTTTGTTTTAAATTAAACTGAAAACCTGATTCTGAGCATTAATCTAATGAATTTATCAGGACTGGTATTGTTTGTCAATTAGTTAAGACAACTTGAATTTCAAGAGTTGTTTTGCAAGCCAGTCTGCAGGAAGCTTGTGATCAGGAATTTAGAAAAAACATATTGACCAACAATATTCCCTGCTTGATGGTTTTCTGGCTTTGGCAGGACTTAAGATAATTACAAAAGAATAATTTTTTCTTATAAAAAGTTTCACTGCTATGTAGGCATCTTATATTATGCTTTGGTTTTTTTTGAGTCTCAGTGATTAGAAGCAGTAAAACTCCAACAGTACCTCCTGATAATGTATGCAGTGTCATATATTTTGCTTAAAATTGATTTCTGTCTGTGTAGTTTGAGAACTAAATCTTTACTGAAATGGAAATCAATGACTTGACCATACTTTTTTGCCTAGAATGACAGTAAATGTTACAATTTGATTTTAACAAGACACTGGACAGAAATGAATTAATGGGTGGCTGAATTTTTAGACTGCTCGTGTGTATAAGGAAAAATTAAGACCAGTAGATGCTGCTATTTAGCTTTGCAGTTTGGTTCAATTCTAGTGGTTTGTGTAATGTGGAATAACTTTTCATTAAAATGTGGAAATGTTTCCACAGACACTACGTAGACATCTCAGAAGAAAATTATTGCCTTGTTTTGATTCTTTATTACAAACCTCGAGAAGGGAAGAATTAACATTGGGTCTTCCTTACCATGGAGAAGTGCTACTTGTTCCAAAGTGATTTATAGAAGCAGTCTTCTCTGTTTACATCAAATCAAACCCTCCAACACCTATATCTTGTCAGTGTCTCAAGTTGTATTCTTAAATGTAGTTTTGAGGAAATGGTTTCTTATTTAAGGTTTTTATGCTTTTGGGGGGAATAGTTCCGCAGCTACTGTGTCAGCATATGTGATCTTGGAGTAAGTTGCTGTAGTTGTCCTTTGGTGGTATTATTTGGTGGTGAACTTACTATGAAAGCTTGGAGGAAAAGATGACAAGTGCAGGTGAGAGTTAAAGGACTAAACTCTTCAGCATAAATTTTTCATAGAATTTCCTTCCATGTTTCTTAGTGTTGACAGCAAAAGTGTGATGAGCAACAAATAGCAGTGCTTGTTAGTGTGAGTAACCCAGTTCATCACAAAAAATCCCAAACATCATCAGACTGATCTGAGTATCAGAGGAACATGTTAATTTTCTTTAGGGTAACTGCATAGGAGTAAGAAATAAATTATTCTCTTAATGTTTGTTTTTAAGATTATTTAATCAGAATAGGAAATGGACTTGGGATACAGCAGAAAAATATTTTTGAATGAAGCAAGCTAACACTTGTTGCTGACAGCATTATCAGACGTAAAGATCCTGTGTTTGTGTGGCATGGCATGCTTCTCTGGTGCCTCAGGGTTTTGCTTTTCTAGAATGGACCCAAGGCAGGGTAGTGATGCCTATGTGAACTAAAATTCTTCTGTGCTGTGGTTAGAACAGGTAGGAAGTTAAGTTCATAGAGTCAGTTCACATGAACATAAGTTTTCTCACTGTTTTATTATGTATGTTTGGATTTTATTAATTCTCTTTACTAGGAGAAAGAGTTGTGAATGGTAGAATTAACTCATTCCTCTAGAAAACCTGTCAGTTAGATGATTGAATTTTGAAGCACTGAACTTTTTTTCTATGCTCTATTCAGAAATGCAGTCCTGTACCCTTAAAGATTATCTAACTTCAAATACGCTGAGAATAGTACTGTTTTATTAAGCATTCCAACAACAGCTATTTGAATGTTTTTCTTCCATAACAGTAAAAAACTCAAAGAAAAAGAACAGTTTATCTGCAGAGAATTTAAAACATTGATTTCTGTGAGGAAAAAATTGCAAGAATTCTTGAAGAATAAGTGTGTATATAATTTACCTCTCTTCCTCTTGCCAGTGGTTTGTTCCTGTTATTGGCTAGCTGAGTTTTGAATGTCAAGTGGGATTTGGTTCTATCCGGCTAAATTTCTATGCAACCCCATGTGAGTTTGCTTAGTGTAAGATGGAATGATCTGGAAAAGATCAGCCACTAGTATGAAAATCTAAACATGTACTATAAGGACAATACTTAACTTTTACAGAGAACTTTTCATCCACTGATTCTAAGGTACTTTACAAGAGCTGAACTCCCCCTGATTAGCTATTCTTTTGAAACTTTAATTGATAGTGTATGCTTATAAAGGATTATTTTTCTTACTTGTGACTTCTTGTGTTATTATTCAGTGTTTGAAAACATAGTTGCTATTAATGTTTGTTTAATTTGCAAAATGTATTAAGTTTCTGAATTGCTGAAATACTTGATAAGAGCTGTCCTGACTTAACTATTCATGTTTTAATTTCCAAAAACTCTTCAGGGTTTCAGGATAGATTAGGAGCTGTTAGCCATAGAATCAGTCCTGCTAGTTGAAAATTGTAGTTATTTGAGTTCTGCAAGAACTTCTCTAGAATGTCTTTATATTCTCTAGAATGTCACTCATTACCTGTTCCTTTGATTGCCTCGGAAGTCATGCTTTTCAGGTGTTTCACTCCCAGAAAGAGGAGGGTAGAGCAGCATGTATCTTCAGCCTTTTAACAGCTGAAACAGTGGTTTGCAAAGTGGTTAGCACCTACAGAGAGATATAAAGTTGTTTAATGCGTAGACTTCAAAACTGGTTTGTCTTTCATATATTTTTAGTCTGACTAAATAAAATTAAAAAACGCTTTTTGTTCTTAAATGCTGAATATTTAGGTTTTATTATTTTCTGCTTTGTTCTTTCACCTTTGCTTGTGATCAGGGCAATCAAGGTGCTAATTCCGCTTGTTTATTTTATTGTATATTTATTTTACTGCTTTGAAAAATATTTCTCTTCCTATAGAAATGTTAGGTTTTAAAATGTGTTTTCTTTGTTTTCTGTTTTGTCTTCAGTAGTATAAATGTACTGTTCTGTCCCTCCAGGATGGAACACTTCCATATTTTAAACCTCTGTTTTTCTTATGCATTTTGAGTTTTTAGAATGGTGGTGCCTCGATATGAGACTCTCTGTATTTTTAAGACATTTAAAATTTATTTTTTAAGTCAGAAGAAAATGAATTATCTTTCAAGATTATCCTGCAAAAGTAATTCTGAAAATAATCTAGCACAATAATTTATTTAGTTGTGGTACCAGCTGTGTATATTTCCGTCACATCTTGTCACATTCTGTTTGAACATCTGCCCACAAGTGATGTTTTCCAATCTGAAGTAAAAGCAGCCATGCAGATTATGCTTGGATTTGGCCTAATATTTTTTTTTTTTGAGGGTAGGTATCAACTTTATGCAGCTCTAGAATGTGTTGATTTATTTTGAATGTGCAAGTGGAAGACAGAATGGTTGTTCCCTTCAGCAGCTTCATTATGTATGTTTATGTAAATGATATCGCTTCTTTAACTGGGTCCATGCTGGCTCTGGGTTTTCATTGTTGGTTGAGGAGCATATTTAAAACTACTAAGATTCCTGTAAGACCAGAATATTGGTTCCTTGTCCTGTTACTATGAAATTTCAGAGAATTGTTCTTCAGAATGGTAAACATCTTCTGATATTTAGAATAATGGAGTGGAAAATACTCAGTATTTGGGTGTACGTGCTGTCTGGATGTATAAACTTAGGGTATACTGCTATCCCTCTATTCTAAAGGAGCGTAGAGGGCAATGACCAATTCTGCCAGGCCAAAGAATTACTGATCTGGTAGCAAGAGTATAAAGTTGATTTCAAGGGAAACAGTTAAACAATACATTTTGATAGCATGGGGTAAGATCGTATTGATGGAAGAAGAAAACTGCAGTAGTCACTCTAAATGTGACTCTGTCTCTGAAATAAATTTATATTCACTGCACTTCCCATGCAAAGGTGGATACCTGATACAATTTTGCATGTCTCAATTTACAACTAGAAGCATCATGAGAAACTGAATATAGCAGCTGCAGTGGTACATTAGCAGAAAGACTGTGACTGGCCAATCTTTTCCAAGTATGTAATTTGCCTTATGAGGTAAATTATCTCTTGCAACTTTGGCCAAGTTTGAGGGCGGGACCCATGTGGGAACTTGGCATGATTGTTGAGAGCTGCACAGGGTTCCTGCTTTTGGGCTTTTGTTTTCAGCTGTCTCTTAGATCAAGACTGGCTTCTAGAAGCCCTTTCTGCACTGCTGTCAGGGAGTCCTGCTCCAGAAATGCTTGCCTCTAGGAAGCAAGCATTGCCACTGGGGGTAAGGCGGCTGCAGAGCCAAGGACTATCACTGTGAAGCTTTAGCTGGGGATAGTATTGGCAGCAATTGCTGCTGGGCTGTGGGGGAAGAGGGAAGGGCTTGGTTTGGTGAGGAGGAGGCCTCTGGTTCATAGTCCCATCTGCAACCATAAGCTCAATAAGCTGTGGAAGCCCCATCCCTGGCAGTGTTCAAGGGCAGGTTGGATGGGGCTTGGAGCAACCTGGGCTGGTGGGAGGTGTCCCTGCCCATGCAGGGGACTGGATCTAGATGATCTTTATGGTCCTTTCCAACCCAAGCTACTCTACATTTCTATGAACAAGCAGAACTTTAATTTCAGCTTTTAATTGACTGTCATAAGTAAATTCTTAGTACATGAGACTTTTCTTTATACTCTTCCTATGTGCATATTTGTCAGATTTTATTTAAATAATTCTATACACAGTATTGGAATAATCTGTTACATTAATGCACAGCTTAAAACAGTTTTTATTTACGCTGACCACAGAAAGACAGAGGAATGAGGACAAATACTTTACATTCACCATCTTTATCAGCTTTGAAGTATAGTTAACCAGCACACATCACACACATTCATATCCATATTTATAAGAAATGTGATTGTTTCCAATTACACACAGGGACATGTAGGTATCTCCCTTGAAAAAAAAATAAATTAAAAAAATAATACTAAAAAAATTGAAATGCCATTTCCCCCAGATAACCAAAGACTTACAAAAAAGGCAAATGGACCTACAGATGGCACAATTATTTGACTCAGATGTGGAAATGTGGTGGTTGTGTTTGGACACTTTTGGTCTCTGGGGCACTTTGGACAGTATTTTTACTAGTGGCAAGTTTTGAACTCCTATGAAAACATATTCCTGAAAACTGCAATGTGATCTCCTGCTGTAGAAGTAGATCTACTGGGCACTAACACATTTGGTTTAATGTTAAGTCATCTAGAAACACAAAATTGCAGCCAAAGGATGCTCTGGATTTTTTTTGATATATATATATTTTTTTAGAATATAAATTAAAAACACATTAATTCCTTTATGAGATTAAGGCAGCAATGTAAGATATTGTGCTACAATGTGCATTTAGCATTAGATAATGTTTTATTCTCTTATCACATTTTTACATTTATAATCAAAGGCCAATACATTATTGAACTACACTGGCTGACTACAAAATCTTATAATGGTTTAATAGGCCTTGTGCGATACCCTTGTTACATCAAAGTTGGATTTCTTCCCTTACATTATACACTTATATTGTATGAAAATTAAAAAAAAACTGGTAAAAAATACTTAAACATTTCCTATGCAGAAGTACCTTATCTAAGGTAAAGTCTAGTAACTGCTATAAAAAGGCATTAAAAATTAAAATTAAAAAACACTGGTGTAAACCAAGTAAATGCTCACTATAAAGCTTTTATTTGTAAGGCAAATCTTCATCAGACTTATTGGAAGTTATTTTCAAAATGTACTATTTGGAGATTCTCCTTTTGTAACTGATACTATCCATAGCAAACAAAAGCTAAGTCTTGCAGATAGGCTCACAGAGTGTAACAAATCACAAATGAAGGTCACTTGCAAGTTTGAGGCTTCTTGGCAGTAACCAAGAAACGACATGACACCTTTAAAAGGGAGCCAGCTTGAGGCTTAGTAATTTACTTAGTTTGCTGAATTTTTCAGTTCCCTTATTAAAGAAATTAAGCAAATTTTGTTTAGAATGGCAGCTAAAGCAATACCTTTAGAGAGGAGGAAAGCAAAGCACACAGGTGGTCCAATCTTTCTGTCAGGCAAAAACAGCCCACTGTTCTCAACATGAAAACCAATAGCAGTAACTTACATGCTGACTGCACTGCTGGACTTGAGACTTAAGCCTCTCAGTTTCTCTCCCTCTTGGGTCTGTTCCAGCCACTTGCATCTAGACACCTTTGTGTTCTTCTGAGGAGGACAGTTTCACTGAATACAATAATGTTATCTGTGTCAGTCTTCTGACTGTCTTTTGCTTCTCTGCATGCTTTTGCTAGGGTGGTCATACAGAGATAGCAATTTATGTAAACATATTCAGTGTTTAAATGGCAAAGGAAAACAGATCAAAATCTGTACTTAAAAGCATTTGTATTACATTTAGTTTTTTTCTGCTGGTTGAAATGCCTTTTATCTGCTATCTAGCAATGTATAGTAATTTCTTTAGATGCATCTGTAGATGCATCTAAATTCAGTCTCAGGCAGTGAACAGTATCATCCAAATTCATTTTCCTGCTGAGGATCATGGTCCTATGTTAATTTAATTTTTATTAGGAACAATGTGCAAAATTCTGACTTTTTTGCCTAGGAAAAGTTTCTCTGTGCGTGGCACAGCTTACAACTCTAGTCATTCCTCAGTTAAGCTGAAGAAGGCAAAATCCAAGGAGTTGTACATCTAATCAAAGCTAAGGAACACATACATGCCTCTTTGGTCAGTCTGAGTGGTCTTGGCTGATTGTCAGCACAAACTGTCCTTTGAGAATATGTAGTAGAAGTGGGGGGAAGTGCTTGATGAAGTGTTCCAGCTGAAGTCTGAGTTACAACAGACTGAAATGGCTGAATAAAAAACTATTTTCCACAGCCCAGAAACACTCAAACATGGATGTCTGAGATTCAGCTGTTCCCTGTATATGATCCTTTCTGAATGTTATGCAGGGTCACAGATTAAGTTAAAAAAAAAATAATTCTTGTCTGTTTTGCAGTAGCCTGTTCTAATCTGCTGTTTTCATAAAGGAAGCCAAAATGTGGCTGGCTTTCTCATGCACCAGCTAATAGTTTAGTAAATGAAGATCTGTAAATAGTTTGGGTGTCCAAGTGGTTCCCAAATTCAGTCCTATATGTTGATTTCTGGCCAGCTTTGCTTAAAATAGTCCATATGCTCCTTTCAGCTTGTATATAGGTATTAAGCTAGTAAGGTCACTTCAAGGTCCTCTTTCTGACTTCTGTAATGTATTATTAACAGCTTAGCTTAATATTCTAGCAGGGTAGCTTTCCACTCATTAGCTAGATCAGCCCACAGTTACCATCAGGAGCATGGGTATGAATCAGAGGAAGGTAGACTGAAAAGTTTTTTTTCCTTTGGAGAAAAGTTTCTGGAAATGTTTCCAAAACATCTGTCTCCCTGTACTAGAGCCAAGACTCAAAAATTGTTCAAGAGTCTAATCTGAAACATCATGTTGACATGTAAATGAAGGAGATTGAATTCTTGCACATGAGCTGATCTGTGGACCATAAATATTCTTAGCCCTGAAAAAATAAAGTATATTAGAACAAACATACCCTATTTTAATGCTTCAAGAGGCTCAGGCTGCACATGTCTGCAGGTAGATTATATATTGTCATTTCTGGAGCTGTGGTAACTGTCTTATGTCAGAGTCCTTCAGGCCCATTTTAAAATCTTTTAATGGGGCACTCAAAGGAAACATTTTTTCAGTCTCATCTCGGTTGAAATTGGTGATTTATGGTTGAAATTTAGTCCTTAGGAAAAAAATTCCTAAATGTTTGCTAGTGCCTCATGAAACGTAGTGAATCAGTCCAGGATATGAGTGAGTGAAAGCTACCTACTCCCATAAAAGCAAGTATCTGCTAATTAATGCTGTGTGAATTGAGAGAATTGCAGGAGAGACATTAAAAGCAAAAGAATTTATGTGTGGCACCCTACAACTTAGCAGTACAAAATAAACTTGATTAGTTTCAAAACAATAGTATAAGAAGTGGATGTATATACAAAATGTTTGGGTTTGACCTTTTTAAATAATAGTGTTTAAATGGTATTATGCTGAGAAGAAATGACCAATTATCTGGAATTTCCTCTGGGAAAATTACATACAACATATATTGCACGTGCAGTTAGAGAACATTTTACAATAGTAACAGCCCAAGTATTTCTTCTACATTCTATATTTAAAATATCATGTTTGATCCTGGATTTCCTGCAAAATCCCTCCCTATGCTAAGATATGTTTCAAGTGTTGCCAGGTTGTATACCTCAGGACCTGACAGAACACAAGGACTGACAAAAAACCATATGGTTTTAACAGGGGCTGAACACTAAATAGTACTAGTACTTTTTGGACTGTTGTCCTTGAAAGGCCCACTGTTCCTACCAGAAATCTAATTCTCTGGAGTTCTAGTCTTCAGAACAGTACCAAATAGATGAAGAATTATTCCACTGAATGACAGCAGAAGGAATATAAAGAAAATGGAGGATCTCTTTCCTTGATGCTAACTAACTTTCTCTGGCTTGATCACAGGCAGGTCTTTTTCTCTGACAGGAGTGAAAGTCAGAAGAGGGATTCTAATGTGTGACAGCTGCTTCCATTATCACATTAGAAATGGTTTTCAAGAAAATATTTTCTAGAACTGTCAAGTGAGCTATTTAATTGTTTCACTCAATTCTTCCTACTGGCTTGTTACCAAAACAGCTAACATAATTAGCAAGCAAATGATACTGTATCTTGAATAAACTGGTATCAAAATTTTTCCTCTTTTTTAAGTGGGCTGCCTACTCCATCAGCATTTATTTGCCATCTTACAGAGATATGGGTGAACAGCATGTCCCAGAATCAGACTGCTCTCATAATAGATATAGCTGAGGGAAAGAGTGACCTGGTTGGCTGAAAATTCAAGACTGAGTTAGAGGAAGACTTGTCATTAAATTACATGGAAGATAAGAATCTGGCTGGGTGATTTTTTTATTTTTTTTTTTTTTTAAACAAATAGTTGAACTGAAGGCAGTTGAGTACCTTAGTGGTGTTTGATAGTTTCTGTATTGAAAATTTATTAGGCAGCTCAAAGTAGATGCCTAAGAGGACCTGGGTGCCATAGCTCTGGCTTTGTATTGGAATATCTGTACCATATCAGTGAGTCAAGGAAAGGAACATAACCTGGCCTTCACAAAGGTGTTTGTCATTTGAATGGTTGCTAGTTTGTATCTAAGGGCATCATTTATCATCCAAGAGGCATGAGGTAGTTGAGCATCTTATTCTGTGGAGAACTGAAGACATTGTTCTTCATATCTGGGACAGAAGCCCTAGAATATTTGGGGAGACTTCCTTTGGATGACATCTTGCACTTAAAGCCTAGCTGTGCAGTCACACAATGTTTATTATCTCTCTTTTCCAGTCAGGCTATTCCTGCCAGTAACATTACAGCTTTCTCTGGTTTGCCTGTTGTCCTCTGTACAGATTGCAAGTTCTGTGTCTATGAAACCTCAGTACCAGATGACAATAGTGCAATGGATTCCTGAGCTATAAATACTAAACTAAACCTAAGAAATTATACAGTAACAGAAATAAAAAGAATGTAGAAGGTAATTGCCTTGGGTTTGGCATTAAAAATACAATCAAACCCTAATATGCTGGGTAATGCTGATTTCACTGCTATGTTAAGATAGTTTTACTCCTATTTCAGTGCTGAGTGGTGATGAAATTAACTTTTTCTGCATGGGTTTTGCTATACAGATGGTGGTGATGGGGTGTCACAAGTGAACGCTGATGCAGATCGTTGGCACTTCTAATCATGAGCAAACCAAATAAAGTATAACGGGACAAGCTATTAAACCTCCACATTAAAGAGTCCCCAGGAGTTTCAAAACCAGGCAATTATATCTATGCCAAGAAGCTTTTGAGCCATGCCAAGCCAATGACTAAAGCAGCTGTAATATTGAAAACTAAGTTTTATAACAATTAAAAGCTTCTTATGTATAGCATAAAATAAAAATATGCTTAACTGAGTCTTGGTGGGATGGTTTTTTTTCATACCCTCAACATATATTCACTGTTTGGCCTCTTTTTATTTGGCCTCTTAATTAATAATTACACAACTAGAACTGCAACATTTGAGATTACTTTATTATTGAAATATATTTCATAACAATGTTTAAACAGCTATTGGCCATCAGCTGGGCTAGAAAACAGGACTTCTTTTGTTTGGGTTTAAAACCCTGTTTAGATAAAATTACCACTTGTCACAGGTTCTTTAAGGAAAGGACAATACTTTATTTGTTGTGAAGTATTGATTATATTGGAGGAAAAGTATAAATAATGAGAGGAATTTCCCTTCCATTTTTTTGAACAGAAATCAGTGTTTAATGGAAAAGACCAAAATCACTGGGACTTACAAACTGAGCTATTTTAAAAAAGGAAAAAACCCAAACCTCAACAGAAGTGTATTATAAATAAAAAAGAAATTAAAAAGCCCCATCCTTTTAAAAAGGTATTTTTAAAAAGAGGAAGCACTACATACATTTAAAAGACAAGCTGAATTTAATATAAAAGGCAAAAAAATTCAGAGGTAAGGTCCAGAGGTAAACTCTGGCTGTATTCAGCTGAGGAGCTACAGCCTCTGAAAATTACTGTAGATCTAGTGATAAATAAATACAAGAGAGAACTCAAAGCTACCAAATCTAATGATCACTGGGAAGATACTACAGTGATAGGTGACCACAGAATAAGAACAGCACCCAAATGCAGAGTTTGTTCTGTGTCTTCTACCTTGCATAATGCTACCAGAGAGAAGAGCTGGAATAGGCTTAAAGAGATAAGTATGCCTAAAATATCCTTCTGAATTATTCAATACAATTTTACTATTGTTTGATAGGTCAATCCAGGTTAGATTACATTAATAGTATGTTCAAAGCAGGAGAATACAATCAAAGTTTGGTATTTTGGTGCCTCTGGGTAGATTACAGTATTCTAAAAAAATCTTTTCCTATGTATTTTACTTTTTTTTTTATTTGGGAAAAGAATATAACCAAAAAATGAAAATGTCTCTTTGTATATAAATGTCATACTTAGCTGAAGTCTGTGGAGTATGGGTCATATGATAAAGCCATTTTAAATGTTGCTATAAGAGAGTATGTTTTTATTATGTACAGTACAGCATGAAACTGTATATTGTACCTAGCTATAACAGGAATTCTGTTCCTGCTGCTCTTCAGCTTGTACAATTAAACTGGACAGAAAATGGCATGGACATATACAGATAGCAAACAACCTTCTTCACTATGAGAAGAAACTTAAAACAAACCACTGAAAATGAAGCTCTGAGTCTTCAGTTCAGAAGAATGCAAACTCATATCCCAAAGGATAGTATGGCAAGAAAACTAATGACATTAGTACATGGTCAAAGTTGCTCTATCCTCATAATTGAGATGTCCTCTTTTCTTATATCTAAGAATGTTCAGGTGTTGTTGGTTTAAAATAGGTCGTGGCATGAATATCTGAATTAATTATTACTATCAGAAAAGTTTAATTCACTTCTTCACAATTAAAGAGCATTTAACTTAGGTTGATTGCTTTTTTTTTTTTCTCTGCTTCCCCCTCCTCCACTTCTACCAATAGCAAAACTCACAAGTTTTGGTCATGTAGGGATCTCATGGCACCAAAGGATATAAGAAAAAATAAACAGTCTTTAAAGATCATTTGAAGCCAAGGAATAGAAGGGAGGCATTGAGAACAGAGAGCAGATGTCTTCCCTCAAAGAGTCAGTAGATAAGCTCTGAGCCAGCCTGGTCCAAGCATAATTGAGGGAGCTTTGAACTTGACTTTTCTGTATTCCCAGTTTATCTTAACATAGTGGCTTTTTCCTCCACCTGTTCGTTGTCATATTGTTAGCCAGTGTTGAAGCTGTAAGGGAACAGAAGCAGTTGTATAACAACATGATATAATCAAAATTATGATAGCAAGAGAGATTTTGAAGACATTAGTTGAAAAATCTAGAATTGCAAAGAGGTTTCAAAATAACAGAACTAAATTTATGTGGATTCAAGTCTGCAGTGAGAAAAAGACTGAATATAAAGGCTATTTAATCAGCTCTCAATTCAGTTTTAAAATTCAGAACTGCCAAATGTATATGAGAAGAATATTTTTGTACTTGTTTGGTTATGATAGTCAGTGTTATGTTTACAAACTGAAACATCATGAACAAATGACTATCAAAAGTAATTAACAAAGCTATTCCTTGCTGTTTGGTGAAGGCAGCAACAAATCAGTACGCCATAGTGTTTGCCATGGCTTGTAATATCATTAAGAATTTACTTCAGAGTACAAGCTTTTCTAATTTGGGTGAAATTAATTTGCTTCCGTTTTGGCTTTATAGATTTGGGTTCAGAAGGCCTGGTACTGTGTAGAAATGGCTGTTTATAGCTGACTTGCACAGCAACACATGCCTCTGGAAAAATCAAGTTATTACTTATAGCTGAAACATGATAGCTTCAGAAGAATGAGGATAGGAATGGGGGGGAAAAGAAGGCAGGAAGAGGTGCTGTGCTTACATCAAATAAAACGTGGTCATGAAACAGGAAGCCTTTTCTTCCTGCTTTTGGTCTGCATCTCTGAAATCTATATTTGGATTATTTCCTTTAAAATTCAAAATTATACTTCAAACAGTACTTTTCTATTTTCAGTATCAATATACAAACCACCACTAGAAAATCTGGATCATATTTTGAGGTGATGTGCATAATTCTAGCTGCTTTCAACTTTGAAGACAGAAAGTGGTCTGGCATGAATGCTGATAAGTGTAACAAGCTTCATATTTGCATCCTTTTTATCTTCTACAAAAAGGACTTTATTTCAATAAGCTCATTTTATTTGCTAAAAGGAAAGCAGTGTTTGGAATCCTGTAGCATATTTTTCATGGCTGCTTAAAAAGTCTCCAGCAGTGTTTTCAATCAACTTGTAGGCCTGTGGGGAAAGCCTGTTCCACACAACCCAGCACATAATTTCATCATGACTATCATGTCTAAGTTTTGACACTGGATATTTGTTTGCTGTTTACCATGTGTTCTGGTACATAACTGGAGTTTAGGAAATGTGACTTCAGATTGCTGTGCAATAACTGAATGAGAGGCTATGACCTGTTCCAATGCACGTGATGGTCTGGAAATACCTTCAAATCTTGATGAGATCTCATTGTATTCAGATAAAACCTGAAGTACTGGATTCAAGTGATTTGCAAAATTGTGCGTTCTGCTTAGTCGAGGAAGGAAGTTGCCAAAAGCCTTCCAACAGAATTGATGGGAATGGTTCTGAGCCTCCTGCATCTTGTCATGCTGGCAGAAAAAAGACCCACAGACCTGCACAGGTATCTACTATGATGAGATTAGTGCAAAACTGTAGTTGCTGCTAAAGACAGGAAAGGGTTGGTAGCAGGAGAGGAACCATGGTAAAAGGAGTACAAACCTTAAACTGCCTGACATTTCCTTGGGCCACGAGTTGGTGCTCATTTTCTGGTGTGATGCAGTAAGCTAGTCTCTAAACCAGATGAGAAGAAGAAAAAGTCAGCCATATGATGAGGGATTATGTCTATAATCCCCAGTCTATAATGGGGAAGTAGCATGAACTTTATTTATAATGGTAACATAAAGCTTTAATATCACTGTGTCACGTGCCTTTAACTTAGTCACTGAGAGATCAAGCTTACTATAAGCCCCTTGGTATTAGACTTTAATATAAGAAGCAACAGTAGAAAGTTTATGCAAATAGTAAGTCCAAATATTTAGCAAGTACATATGGAAAAGAACATCAGGAACAAGGTGGTATCACAGGCCTTACATCCCCTAAATTCATACTTTTCTCTTTGTGGTGTAATGAGACTGACTAGTCCCAGTGGGAGAGGAAGGAGATACTATTTCTCAGCTCATCTCCCTTGTCTACCCTATGCTTTGCCACTTGGGACCACATGAAGATTTTTGGTTTATCGTGAACTTTCAACCAACTTAAGGAGTTCCGGTTAGAGCGTGCTTTCCCCCATACTTTTAGAGCTACAATTTAGGACATCATATCTTATGATAGTTATTTGGATGACATATACTAGACTGTGCTGTTTTTGTTGTGGGAAGACTGCAGAGTTGCTGTCTACAGGAGCTGTAAAAATTACTAACACTATGCAATGCATGAACAAATGTGGTTTTGACCAAAGGCTTCTGCATCTTAACATAGCTAAACTTGTGCAAGCTGGAAAAAGCTTTTTGGGTAAGAACAAATTATTCTTTGACACTTTGTAGCTGCTAGAAGTTGGTTTTGTAAATGCCAGGAATGTAACAAACCAAAGGGCTTATAGAAGTGCTGGAAATGAGCGCTAAAAATTGTGCACACCTTTGGGATGTTGGAGCTGATGAAAACAGGGCAGGTGAAGAGTTCCCACTTTGGGGTGTCTTTCTGAGGTGAACAATAACTGACGTGACTAATATTTCAGAAACAAGGCATTTATCCCTTGCACCTGCCAGGTTGATGTGAGGGGGATGTGCCCTGTCTGGGTAAACGGTGAGACCCTGTTTTTTTAATTCTCTGTGGGGTGGTAGTTCCGTTAGAGGTTTTAAGACTGTGTGATTTAGTATGATAATGGAGATAAAATTAATATGATCATATCTATATGATCAATGAACCATAATCCTGTGCCATTTTGACTGATAAATAAAAGTACAAGTGAGTGAACTGTATGGAAATAGGGATGCATTTTTTTTCCCCATAGAAACAGGATCTTTTAAATATAATTATCTTACACAAACAGATACATTACATTAAAAGATCATTATTAAGGCTGCATTGTTAAATTCCCTGCTGTTAAGCGTATTGTTAGAGTAAGATGGTTACAATTTTTTTTTTCTTCTCTGTTTCTGCTTTATTCAATGCACAGACCAGGCATGTTATGCATGAAGTGGATCAATGTAGTGCAAGATGCTGTGGTCTAGTTCTCTGGTTCTTTTACTGAAGTAGTTAAAAAGCGTCAGACTAGATGAGACCATAAGTGGTGCCTATGTCAGAATTTTCTTGATTTCCAGATCTGTTTCAGCATCTTGGTCTATCCTGAATATTAAGGTTCTTCAAGAAGATAGATATAAGTGATGAATACAATAGAAAGTTCAGTAGTAATTCTAGCCTTGGCAGAATGTTGAAGTAATTCCAGTAAAAAAAGGGTAAGGATAACTATTTGTCAAAGAAAATAATATACAAAGTAACTGCTGTTAAGACAGAATGCTGGGCTAAATGGATCTGTTGCTGTGACCCAGTAAAGCATTTCTGTGTCCTTACTGGTTGCTCATTAAATGAACAAAGACCATCTTGAACACAGGGCTGCTTTGAGGCACAGCCCATCCTCCCAGCATGTGGATATATGTTTAGGGGCTCTTATAATGCTAAGATACGTCTGAGTTAACTTTGTACGTATAACAGTTTACAGCACTCCAGTGAGTGAATAAAGATACCTTGGACTGAACTCTGTTTAGGTAGAACTGTATGAAGACCATATCAGAACTGAGAATGAAGATACCATATTTCGTAGAGTTTTTTGTTAATAAGGAAAAAAAAAATAATTAACTGGATGAATTACATGGATTAAATTTTATTTATTTTTTTTTCAGAATTAATATGGTGCTTTCTGGAAAGCTAATTTCTATCTAGAAGCTAAAAAAGCATGCAGTAATCCTACCTTAAAACTCCAGTTCTGATGGTTGGATCCAAAAGGTCACTCATAAGTAGTAAATTTCATGAGTAAGAGAAACAAACTGCCAACTTAAATCCAGCCATTTCATTTCATAGCAACATTTCATGACATTTTATTAGCATTTCACTTACTTCTTTAAAGGTCCCACGCACATTCATAAATTTATAGATAATATAAGCAGGCACAAGTATCATTGAAGATAATGCTATTCCCCAGCCAATGCGATTTGCCCAAAGAGGAAAGGTGTAGTCATCATAGGTCAATGGTTTGAAATTTATTATGCTGACAATCACAACAAACTAGGGAAGAAAAAATAAAATGAGACAATTTTGAGATGAAACTTAGTGGAAAAGCAATTTCGTATGTTTTATTAGGAAGGCACCCTAAGGTATATTGCAACCCAGTTGTATCATATACATTCATCCTATTTACTTTGTGCCTCTTACTGCTTAAACTGTATGATGTTGCTTCATTTAGATGGGCTTCATTTAGAAGTTTTGTACCCATTTTTCAGTGGGAGGCATGATGCAAAGGCCAGTAGGATATGTTTACTAAGGAAAGGTCAAGCAGCCTTAAGATCTGGAAAACAAAGTGTGTGGTGTAAGCATGAAAGAGTAGGGTAACACCTTATTTTCCATATGGGAAATAAAATCCCATATAGGCTAAATCTATATGGGTTGTGTAATATGTAGAGTTTCTTAATTTGGTTCTCTGGGCCTATACATTCTCTTTCATAAGGCAATTTCAAATTACAGTATTTTGGGTTTCAAAGATAACACAAGGAGAGTAATGGTGTGGGTTAAAAGAAGCTCTGAGTGTGAAATACAGTTAAAAAAATAATAATTCCATTTTGAGATTTTCTTGGGATGAGGTACATAGCTGCAGACATTATGGTTTTGAAAAAAAACTTCAAGGAGACAGTTCCTAATACCAGGTACCTGACTAACCCAAATCTGCCTTTCTTTATCTTAAGGAGAATTGTATTTGTGCTTTGAAACTGCTCCAATAAATGACCAATGCCAAACAGGGGCCACTTTGCACTGATCATTAATGGGATTGTTAGAGCACGTATTATACCAAAATCTAATAATTTTGTAGCCTTTTTCCAAATTACCCTGAATCCAAATTACCCTGAACTGTACTCTGCTCTTGTGAGACCCCAGCTGGAATACTGTGTAGAGCACTGGAGCCTTCAGCAAAAGAAAGACGTGGAGCTGTTGGAGGGGGTCCAGAGAAGGGCCACAAAGATGATCCAAGGGCTGGAGCAGCTCTGCTGTGAAAACAGGCTGAGGGAGTTGGGTCTGTTCAGTCTGGAGAAGAGAAGGCTCCAGGGAGACCTTAGAGCACCTTCCAGTGCCTTAAAGGGTACCAGGAAAGCTGGGGAGGGACTTGTCACTAGAGAGGGCAGTGACAGGACAAAAAGTGATGGTTTTAAACTGAAAGAGGGGAGATTTAGGTTAGACATCAGGCAGAAAATTGTCACAATGAGGGTCATAAGGTAGTGGTATAGGTTGCCCAGGGAGTTGTGGATGCCCCCTCACTGGAGGTGTTGAAGGCCAGGTTGGATGAGGTTTTGTGCAGCCTGGGCTTGTGGGAGGTGTCCCTGCTCATAGCAAGGAGGTTGGAACCTGACGATCTTTAAGGTCCCTTTCAACCTTCACCATTCTACGATTATGTATAAAAGAAACTAAACTGATTTTGTAATTTGTTTGTATTTTCTACGCTTATGTCTCAGTCTTTTCTGGTGAAGCAGTTTGTGTGCTTCATACAGGTGCCATAAAAATGCTGTTTCTTAGATCAAGTGATGAAATTTCTGGACTTTGTAGTTTTAAATTATAAAGCCAAATAGTGGGCTACCTTTCTCATGCTGGTGTTTTCACTTTTAAATTTCTATATTTGCTTTATTTTCTTAATGTATTGAATAATTAACCAAAAGATAGGCTGTAAGAAAGTAAATGATATTTACTTTTTGCATAGAAATTGAGATTGTAATGTCCATGTTGCCTTTCAGAACACAGAATGTACAGTTGTAACAAGGCTGCCCATTGCCCCCTATGCAGTGTGGTATCGGGCCCATAGGTTTGAAAATATATTGTTGACTAGTAGTTAAGTTGATATGTTTCAAGTTTAGCACTTACAGCTGGAAAAATAATTGTGCATTGGGAGGGCTGAAAGGTGCATTACCCACAGATGGCTTCTGACCCTTAAGTTTATGGACTTCACTAGGAAGATATCAGGGCCATTTCACCAAGACATCTTAAGCTGTCTAAAAGTGAGACTGACAATGACTTCAGCTTTCTCTAGCTAGCTTACTAGAACTCTGCTCTTTGTAGAATTAAAATTTTCAATAGCATCCTAATGTATAAAAACCTAAGGATGCTTTGTGCAGCATTTTTCTTTCCTGCTTGGGTCAGCATGTTTGGAATGCTGCAGGATATAGTTCCATACTAGCTTCTCCTACAGAACAGTGTTTAAAAGGATAACTAATACATGCTTGGTAGGTGCTTCGTGATAAATTGGTGGCAGAAGCTCTTAAATACAAAAAAAAATGTGGACTTGAAGGCTGTCTTAAAAGCCTGCCTACCCAGTGTATTTTTGGAATACCAGAACTGCTTTAAGTATGCAGAGTTTTAATACATTTACTAGTCTCCTAAAATCATAGCAAGGTTGATTTTCCATATTATTGATCCTGACATTTTGATTTACAAATATGTATAGGAAAATATCACAGTATAAGACTGTAGTTCTGAATTTAACCTTTACACAAAGTAACCAAATTCACACTCTGGGATTTTTCCTCCCCCAAATGCAGTGAAGCAATTGTTTTTCACATCAAACAGCTTACAATACTCTAAGTGTAATACTTGCAATACATCTCTTCCATGTTTTACATAGCTAATAACTGGATGTAGTTGAATATTGGTTATTCTAAGGTGTCATTCCACAATTTGGGGATCTTGATATCCTCCAATTAATAGTAAATTCTTGCTAACAAATTCTCTTATCCCTGGTTGGCTTATTTTCCCAACAGAATGATTTATGTTTAATATGCATTAATTCTGCTGGGATGGGAAGAACACTGCTTATGCTTTCAGTGTTCCCTAAGAGAAACTGCTTTCTTTAAATCTTGTGAAAGTGATGGAACAGAAGACGACCACAGCCACAATCATCTTCTCTTTCACAACTGCAGTGTATTACACAAAATATAATTAATGACATTGACGAGAAAAATAATTAAATCAGAGTGTCTTCTATTTATCCTGACAACATCAGGCATAGTAATTAGTATCTTGCTCTTGATACCTATTGTATATTCTAGGAAGCAGCTTACTATTGTTCTTTGCATGATGAAATAATTGTCAACACTTACCAATAAAAAAGCAGGGCTAACAAATTTCCAGCACAATCTCCAGTAGAGGCCTGGCTTGAAGCCCATCATTTGTTGAATATCCTCACTGAATCTGTCCACACCTAGAGGGGATGATATGAACATTAGATTGGTGTAGGTTTAAACTGATGAGAAGCTTGAAAGCCCAAAACATCTCATTTTTCAGAAAGTAGACAATAATGACTTCCAAATCATAAGACATATAATAACATTGGTGTCCTTTCAGTGGCTAGATGTCTTTTGACAACACTGTGCCTTTGAGCACTTAAGGTCTATTTCAAATAGCATTACTATTGACAAGTGGCATTTCACCTAGAATTTAAGTTGTGAATGGGATGTGCGTTTTTTTTAATAGATGCGGACTATTGTAATCCACTTTCTCAATAATGACTGCACTGAAGAAGAACCCAGAGCTTTCTCAAAATGCTTACTGATAATCAGATAGAATCATACTATTCCTAACGTATCAAAGGAGGCTTATTTGCTTCACATAATGGCATATGTTATGTATCATTCAGTGTTTCACTAAATACCACAAATGTTCGTTATATCTATGACAAATGTCATTTCACCTTCTATCACCTTTCCAAGGAACTGGGTAGATGCTGCTTCTGTTCAGTGTAAGTATGTACAAAGCTACATTAGCTAAAAACAGGTGGCCTTTTAAAAAATATCCTGTGTTTTTTAAAATTATAATACCAACTAGAATCTTCTAAAATTGCTACCTCTCTATGCATCTACATATCTAGTAACATAGCTGTTGTAGATACCTTAGAAGAAACATGATCAGTTTATGTGACTAAAAATCAAGAGTAGTCAAATTTTACCTGCTGCAGTAATTAAGAAAGCAGAGGATAACATGAAAATCATTAAATGAAGGCACAGATCAGATGAATCATGCTTATTCTACTGGGAATACAGAATAGGGGTTTAGAAACATGGATGGCTTGATTATTATCAAAGCCTTGATAGTAACATACAACAGTTCAGTATAAGACTTTGTATATTAGCATGCAAGAAGTAATATACAAGATTGCTACTGTCAGGAAAACTATCTAACAGTGTTCCATTCAAAATAACTCAAACATTAACTGCTTGTAGTGGGATTCAGTGCAGTGCAGAGAAATGGAGACACCAGAACAAAGTGTTTAATGAGTGACATAGTGGCCAGATGAGGGAAAGATTACTACTTTGTAAATTATTATACTTGATGTATTCAGGAAGTTTTCTTTTAATCCCAAGTTCTATTAGCTAAACAGCAGAAATCCAATTTTTTTTTTTTGCCATTGATATTTGTTTGTTAAGAAAGGATGCACACTTTACCATAATAATTGTTTCTTTCAATGCATATAAGTTCAGTAGGTTTTATTTAATTGGCTTGAGCCAATTTATTTTATTTAATGGCTTGAGCTAGTCCTCTACATGCAACCAGAATGTAACATATTTACAAGGTCTGGACATTGGAGTGTAAACTTCCCTTTGATTTCCATCCTTCCACCTCCCCAATATTATGTACAGGTGAAGCAAAGCAGCCAGAAGGATCTGCAAATGCTCTTTAAATTTAATCTAATTCTATTTGCAGTGCCTTCTGTGAACTTTAAAGTGACTGAATTTCAACTGCTATGAATACTGAGTGAAATTTATCATTGTACAGAAGGTCAAAGACAAGGACTAGATATCTCAAAAAATGTTATTCATAGGTTTCCAGACAGACGTACCCAGAGCACAAATCCTGCTTTGTGTTCAATTTCTGCTGAAAGTGGAGGATGAGTGGGCCATGGTCTCAGAATGCTTTTTCAACAGCATGTTTTTTCAATATTATATGTATTTGAATAACTGTTCTAAGAATTAACCTGTGAAGTAGAACATAGCTATAGCTAGAAATGATGGTACCTGTAGGGCTTGTTTTTTGTTTTTGTTTGTTTTGTTGTTTTTTTGTTTGTTTGTTTTGGTTTTTTTGTGGTTTTTTTTTTTTTTCAGTTCTTAAAAGAATTTACCCAGGTTTTATTTGTGATTCTGTAGTATAAACTGAAACTGTGGATGACATGTCAGTTACAGGAAGGAACTGGTAAACCACAAACAAAACTGCATATTGCTTGCTGGAGACCTGGTGTTGAATATTGTAATAACCTCCTTGCTTTTCCAATGAAAAACAAGATAAACTTGCAGTTTAGGAGCAGGTCCTGATTAAATACACTGAACCCAAAGACAATTTTGGTGTAATTTGTGAATGAATTAACACTGTAGCTGCCTGAGAATGTCTCCACTGTAGTGGTATATTACAGGGCAGTGAAAATTTGGGCCACATACATTGTGTTGTGTTGGCAAGGACATTAAATCAATATGCAAAAAAGAACAGGTTAGGAAGAAAATGGAAAGTGGGTTTGGCTATAAATGCAAATTACCCTCGTCACATTGGGACAACCTTTTTTCATCTCAGTGATGCAGAGGTTAGACAGAATGAAAATCTACATGTTAACAGTATCTCCTGTACCTGTTGGCTGCGAGTCCTTTATAAGTAATTTTGCTCTATGGGCTCAGCCAATGGTTTCAGAACCACTCACTTGCACAGAAGCCCTTGAGCAGGTCCTGGCCCTGAGGTGAAACTGCTCAGTGGCCATAGCTGAAATAATTTCTGGGCATGTTTCCAAAAAATAGTGTCATAGCTTCAGCAATCATTTGGATCTTTAAGCAATCTTTGTGTGTGTTGTTTTCCCCCTCTTGTCTTAAACTCTGTGATTCTTTTATATGCTTGAAGTTTTTTTTTAATTTGGAAAGTAAAATCAGTAATAATGCCTTTAATGCCATCCATTTAAATGCATGCAAGAAATCAAATTAACTGCACTCAAATAACATAATAGTAAGAAAAAAGGTATATTGAATCAATCTTGATGTTATTTTGCACTTTGTTCCCTTTCTCTGTGCATGTTACTTCACTGTTTTTTCTCCCATATCAAGTTTTACTTGGGTGCACATCTGTAACTGTATGAACTCTCACAGTTCATATGTGAATTAAGAGCTGTAATGAAACTGTTTAATTGATCCATCTTATATTTTGGCCCTTGAGAAATCACAATAAGTGATATAACCATCATATTTTTCCTGTTGGAGGAGTGCTTGGGAGTTCTCTAGTTCAGCCTCTTGCTCAAATCAAGGTCATCACAATATCCAAACAACTTTTTTGTTGTCCAGTTTGTTCTTGAAAACCTCCAAGAAACAAGTCATCAAGCATTCTTTGGACAAGCTGTTCCAATGTTTAGTTGTCCTAATATAGAAATTTTTCTTTTCCTCCTTTCAAATTGATCGTGGTCTCTCATGTAGTCTCCTGTCATGAGACTGAACAACAGTCTCTTTAATTCCTGAGTCTCCTTTCTAACTGAAGCAATGTTACTTGTTAGTGGGTGACCCTCACCTGGTGGCAGTAAGGGAGAAAGCCATACCAGTACCATTCCCAAAGGGCAGCTGTGCTAGGGTAAAAGCAAGCAGAACAGTATGAAACATTTCCCCACCATGGCAGTGCAGTAAGCTCTCCAAGCTGGTTTGCCACATTTGTATTTTCATTCTATGGAAATGTGAGCATTCATATTTTGTTTCTCGTGCCAGGCACACATCCATACAAAAGCATCTGTGAGCATAGATGAGTACCATGCAGTCAGTACTTGGTTATTTTTTTTCTCTTTTGCAAAATCAAACAGTGAATCTTGGATTTTTCTCAAATAAATGCACCCTTTGGTCTGACATTTCAGTCTGAGGGAGCTTATTTAGGGAATGATTTAAGTAAATGAAAGCAGTAAGTTTTCAGGTGAAGATGCAGATCATTGCTAGCTCATACTGAGCTTATTCTAGTAATTCAGGGAGATGCTCACACTAAAATTTAAGTAGAGATTTTCTGTGAATGAAACTGAAGAGCAGTTTTGTATCAGTGGGAGAGGTGTATGGCTTTTCTTAGAGAATTCATTAGAGGGATGATACCAGAGTTGCACAAGATGAAAATGGTAACAAGCTAGCAGTTGTATCTAAAATATATCTGTGTAGTAAAATAAACTTGTTCTCCCTTCTCTTACAAATACAATTGGCCTTTGCAAGAAGAAACTTCACAGTAACTGGTCTGAGGTATAATATGAACTAAATTTCCACCTTTTTGGTCTGTGCCAAAATGTCAATGCTTGCCTTCAGGCTGGCTTAATATTCAGCTGGGTCATTAAGGCAGCTGGGGTCTATCAGAAAAAAAAAGAGGTAGACAAGACCATGCCAGCTTTAATCAGCTTAAATAGCACCTGGGGCTGTAATAAGTTCTTTAGAAAGCAACAGGACATGCTGTGTCCGTAAAAATATCTGTCAGCTGCTTAAGACAAATGAATAGATACATTCCTGCTTATGGGGAGGCAGGAGAGAGAAAGGAGAAAGGATGAAAAGATGATGGACAGAAGATGATACAAATAAACAGAAGTTTACTATCCCTGGCTTAGTCTGTGAACTAGCTATTGTGAAGTGCAGTAGATCCTATTTTAATAGCAGCAGATAATAACTTGCCCTCACTCAGTGAAGAATGTTTTCATACCTCTGCTTCTAAGCTAAGCTATGATGACTCTTTTGCACTCAGCTCTCTTACATGGATTAAAGACAGTTATCTGGAAAATCTAGTACCACCACTATTCTGAGAGAGAACAGAATATGAGCTGCTAGCTCCATGCTGTTGTTGGGTGACAGAATTAATACATTAAAGCCAAACCACTATTTCTTCAGTAGACTGAATTGCTTTATGCATGAATGTCCTTCGTTCACCTGTTATTTATCAACTGCGAGAGAGAGGCATAACTTAGTATGAAATACTAGAAATACTATCATTTATGGTATCTAGGATGTTGAATATTCCATACCATGCTATGAAATAGTATCATTATTAAACCACTAGTTTTACAATTAAGTCTCAAACAGGAAGAATTAATGTAGGAATTATTGTAACTCTCTAAAGACAAATTGCCTTTATTTGTATTGCATGGAGGTATCTTTAGACTGGCCCTGGTGAACCAGGGAAAGAGGAACAGGTGAGTCTGTATTTATGCAAAGCCACTTGCTGTGAAACTACCAGGTATATACCTGCTACTGCAAGTCATCGACTATGTTAATAGCTGCAAAATACTGGCAAAAGTAGTAACATTTCCATCCCACTGCAGTCTCCTTCACCAAGCAGTTTTATTTGGCTCTGTGCAGGGTTTCAAAGTTTGGCCAACTGAACGTCTGCCTTCCTGTCACTATTCATAGATCAGATGCAAATCACTATGAAACCTGGCTTGTCATGGTTTCGTATGCTCAAGGGTCTGCTGTTTTTCCTTAAAACAATATGTAAGCCTGTCATGAGCACTCAGGATTTTAGAAAAGATTTTGCAGGTGCAGAATTAAATGCTTACCATAAAACCAGGAAACTCCAATTGCTTCCATTAGAACAGCAAACAATATTGAAGTCCCAGCTGCAAATGTGTCCAGTAGTGTGAGTACATAAATTCCACCCTGGTGTTGAGGAGTTAAAAGGTGCAACAAAACAAAGTTATAAATAGAATAATCTCAGTAGTTTAGTTTTTAGTTAACAAAAATCTGCTTTACCTGAAACATTATCTTAACCCAGGTGTTTTAATATGGAGCTGGTGCTGCCAGTAAGTTCATATTTGCATACAAGAGTGGAATCAGACTTCCAACTGTTTTAAAGAGGCTTTCTTTCACCTGTGTCCTCACTTGTCCTAGTTTGAGCCAGGGTGAAGCAAAACTGAGCAGGGAAACACAAGCCTCAGCTTGGCATGATTAATGAGTACTGCTGGCACTTGAAGTTTCCAGTGAAAGTTGAAGGTACTGACTAGGGGGGACTGTTCAGCTCATGGGACAGGGTCTGTGTTCAGCATTTAATGAAGATCTTCCTAAATTATTGGCAGGAATGGAGCTCTACAAAAGTTTCTTCAAGCCATTATGACTCAGTTTGTACCTAAGTCAAATTCTTAGGTAGTCCAGTGAATCTGCAGTCTTAGACTGATGTCTTCTTTTCCCAGAGCGCCTGCATCTCTTTTCCAGTGTTTTTGCAGAGGGAGCAATTGCATGTTAAGTCTCTGTTACTGGCCCAGTGCAGAAGCAGCTTTTCGTTGTTTAGTTTCTTTGCTGTGGTGTTACTGAGCCTTTGCTCAGAGGAGAGAGCAAACCAAACCGTCTTCCTTTACAATAGCACATTTTTTCCTTCAGTGGTTCATGACTGAGAATTCTAAATGAATTTACTAATGTCTTGTTTTACTGGTATTTTTTTTTAGCTACAGTGTAACTAATTTTTGCTTCACTTTGGAATATGGTATGAATTAGTGTAAATTACATTAGCCCAAACTGAATAAAATTATTTAATGAGGAATGGAAGACCATGGTATGTTTACTTGTTTCAAAATGAAGCTGAATAAAGTGTTTCAGAAAATTTTGTCATGTGTAAACAAGTGAAGTCTTTGCAGTTGCAGTAGATTTCCTTTTTTTTTTTTTTTTTTTTTTAACAAGGAAATGTAATCTGGCTATGTCTGTTCAGAAGAGGAGGAACAAAATACTGTTTTCCATTTATTTACTGATGGCATAGCACTTGTACTATTTACTATTTGTACTTGTACTATTTAGAGAACAGTGCTTAGGCCTTGTCTAGAATTTCAGTTCTGTAGGGACTTGTCCAGAAACTGAATGAACTTTGTTTGTTGTGTTAGAAAGAAAATGTTGCTTCATGAATGACATTTGAGTTTAACCTCTACACCTGCTCTAAATAAATGCCTTAGCTATCAGACTTAGTAAAGTGAATGATAAATGTTTTTGTAAGAAACATGTTTTGAAAACACAGCCTTAAAATTTCAGACAACAATACCAGACCAATTAATTAACTGTGATGGGATTTTGCTAGTATTTTGTACACTCTAGAAATTATGTTCTTCAGTTATGAGAGCAAATACATTTGGACAAGTCTGGGCAGTTTTGTACATTCCAGCTGCTGAGTCTAAACCAATTTGTGTCTAAACAGATGCCATTATTTAAAAGCTAGAGCTAACTTGTTAACTTGAACTGTTTCAGCTCACTGGAAGGCAGTGGAATTGCAGCCGTTGACACCTGTTCAGGTTCTTAACCACCAATCTTGTACTTCAGGAAATAGTGTTCCAGATGAAACTTTGAATAAGGAAGGAGCATGTCTAATTCCTTTGGTTACAATGGAGATAGCATGATATTAAGGATGTGTATTTTAAATTATGCAAAATATATCTAATGTATCTATTTTTAGAGTCTCAAGTGTTTTCCAGTTTCAGAAAATTAGAGTAAAAATATTTGGGTGTTATTTTAGTGGGAAAAAGAGCTGTGTTATTTATAAACTTAGGCCATTTCAGTAATCTTAGTAATAGATCGGAAAACCATTTCTAGGAAACAAGAGAGAGGTTTAGTACATCTACTTACATGTTAGCTATGTCAAGTTTCAGTTGTTTCCTGACATTTTTGGCATCTTTGCTTACAGTGCTTTGCTTTTTTAGTCAAAAAAAAAAAAAAAAGGAAGTTCTCTCCAACCTAGAACGCTTTAATTAGTTGTCAAAAGCCAAGTGAGGCAAATCATTCAGAATTATGGAAGGGATAAATTCAGGTTACTAGATGTTCAGGATAAGTTGTTTGTGTGATTTTTATGGTCTTAAGAATAAGAGATAAGATCTAGGTACATGAAAGAACATGAAGAAACACAGGGGAGGGGAGATCATTATTCTAAACTCCTTTCACAAAAAGTGAATGCTTCTTATTTGTTTCAAGAAAAGAAGAGCAAGATGACTAAGGGTCTGGTCCTTGAAATTCTTAGTTTCTCACACAGGTATAAGCACCCAACATAGTTCCATATAATATGACTTAAAAAAAACCCCATAAAACCAAACAAAAACAACACTAGCACAGATTGTTCTTTGGAACAAAGACTTGTGGGTTCTGTTGATAGTTAATGATCTTGTGTAAAAAAAAAAAAAGCAGAGAAGCTTCATGTAGATAAGAGTAAAATTTGTAGTCTGACCTTAAAGTTCTGGAAGAATTACAATTTATAACAAAAGTAGTCTCCTGAGCTTATTCATATTTCTCTCTAATGAGATTAACTGCATTTTTAAGGTACCTTATTGATGGAAATTTTATTATACTTACATTGGTGATGCAAAAAAGAGCAAGTAGGAAAGTGCCAAAACTAACACCAAAGGTGAAGAGTTTTCTGTGCTGCTTCAGAATTTGGAAATCATCTGCCAAGCCAGTGATGACAGCCTCCATTCCACCCATCTGAGGAAATGAAGGCAAGAGCTCTTGTTAAATGCTACTGATGTCTGTAAATACAGATGAAAGAATATAAAGCAGCTTGTTTAATTCCCAACCCCTGTATGATTTCTTCCTTTTCTGCTGTAAATCACTGGTGTTCTAAGGTGTAATTTATTTTCTAGTGGTAGGGAGCTGTACATCAAATGCAATTGTTGGCTCAATAGCCATATCCTCTGTGAACCCTGTGCTGTGCTCACCAGGATAGTAAGTGGCCAGTACTTCAGGAAAAATGATAAATATTGAAATATATTTTTGGGAGAAGCTGGTTGCTTGAGTCCCTTCAATATCAAGACAAACACAATGAGCACCTAGAGCAAATGTACTGAACAAAAAGATTAATTGATTCACCAAATCCATTTGACCAGAATCTTTGCAGATCCAGCATAATCACTACATAGGAAGCTTGACTGATAACATGAAAGAATTTAACTTTGTTTTCTAGAAGTGAATGCTGAATGTTAGCCATTGTTTTGCAATAAACTTATCAGAAGTTGTTACAGTGTTGTCATTTAAATGATCTTGTAGAACATGGAAAGAGGCAGTGAGGATTATTTTAGCTAAGGACCACTTCTTAGTATATCATAATTTATTCTCAATGTTAATTTCCTCTGCCAAGATAGATATTTACTCCAAAAAAAGTTTGTAAACATTAGTTTCTGTCCTTTTCCTTGTTGATTGCTTAAACTTGAATGATCAGATTTCTTTGCTTCTACATTTTGACAGTTCCATTTTTGTACGGATGTCTGTATTTCTGTGCCACTGCAGGCTTATATGCATGAATAAAAGTATTAATATGTAATTCTTCCCTTTAGCTTTAGGAGTATTTGATTTTTAGTTTTAAAGTTTTTAATACTCCCTGCAAGGACTTGATCAGTTAAATGTGGCAGGAGAGTTGAGAAGACCACCATAAAAAGTACTGCATGACCTAAGTTTTCATAAGTAAATAATGAAAAATCCAGAACAAAACATAAACAAGCAAATCCCTCTTCTTTAAGAAAGAAAGAGCTAAGCTTGGGTGCAGTTTATCACTTCATAGTATTTTAATTAGCTCCATAGGAAAGAGCTTTCTCTACTTGAAGGAAAAGTGTATTCTGCAATCCAGAGTCTTTGTCACTCAAATGTTTCTTTACACTGCCTTAAATTTACTGCTGTGTTGCAAAGTAAAGTGTTTTGGATCTAAACGCTTTTGAGCAGGTATTTTCTTAATTCTTCTCTGTTCCTACTGATCATTCATGCCCTTTCACTGTGCTAAAACTTTCCATCCTTCGTGTTCACTTACAATTGAAAAAATGGCCAAGCTACAAACCCATATATAATCTTGCCTCAGACTTTTGAATAAGGATCCAGATCTTAGAGTACAAAGACAAACTTCATTGAACCTGATCAGGAATCAAAAAATTCAAACACTCTGGAAACATTTAGGCCTCAGCCTGACCTTTATGGCTCAGACCTTGCTCCACAAGATCTCATTCAGCTATTTGTCAATGATTATCAAATCTCCTGACTGCCACCTAATTCCTCTTTGCTTTGCTCTCTTCAATGGCAGTTCATTCTTTCCCTTTCTTTTCCTTGAAAATGAACAAAGTTTTCTGAAGTTGTGAGCAGTGGAAACACTGTCTTTTGCCATTTCCGGCAAGAAGTTCCTAGATTAGCTCTCTACATTCAAAACTACAAAGGACACTTATGTGCTTTAAAATAGTAAGAAACCCCCTAGCCTACTAATAATGAATATTTGTTCACGGTTTAGTGTTCCTTAAAGACCCTGTTTATTTTTCCCAGAATTCATCAGCTTTTAAGCTATATATAACAGGATGTCTTGATGTCTCTTTGGCAAGAACAAAGCAGTACAAATGTTGCTGGGGGACTTGGGATATTTTCTGCACTGAAGTTTCTGTGATCCTGATTATCATGATACAGTAAAAATCATTGCATTATGCAAAGAGCAAATACACTTGTTAGACTAGACATTTTATGGTAGGATACTAGTAAAATGAAACCACTATGGAAATATTCTGGTGTGACTTTTATATTTTGCGTAAATTTACAGGAAATTCTGTATAATTGCTTGCAGAATAAATCAGACTTCTTTTAGACATTGTCTTGAGCAGATGAATGAATTTCAGCACATGTAAAAATCTCTCCTAGAAACTACTCTATTCAATGTCTTGCTTGTGGCTTGTATTTTGCAAGTAGAGCTCCAAAACCTTACTGCAGATTTGTAGTAGTAATAGTTCATAGCAGTGATGTTGGGTCATACCTTTAAAAAGTAATAATTGTTGATGAACAGCTTCTCTAAGATCATAAAACACCAGTGGTGGCTAATTATATTTGCTGGCTTGTAAAAGAGTTGATCTTTTCCTAAACCTCTTAAATATTGTGAGTCTTTAAGTGATACTGCCAGGAGTAATACTCTTGGTAAGTTGGCTGTGACTGTGAAAACATTCAGGGAATGTACAGAATGTTTATTTGAAATGTAATAAAGCCCCTGTCTAAGGCTGATACCTCTCCAGTTATAGAATATAACAGTAAGGGAAAAAACGTCGAGGCTAGAAGGAGAAAGTACTCACAGAACTGTCGATGCCAAGAGTGAGGAGCATGATGAAAAATACCACAGCCCAAAAGGTAGACCCTGATAGAGTAGAAATTGCTTCTGGATACAGGATGAAAACCAAACCAGCACCTGAAATAATAATAATTAAAAAATTAAATTAATTATATTTCTTAGCTTCACAATACTGTTCACTTTAATAAGATTATGACTAAGATGACTTTTACGTCAGTCCACATCCCACTCTGAGTAGCTGTTGTATGAAAATTTGCATGCTACTAAAAATATATCTAAAATTCTTTAATTACTCATGACAGTTTTGTATTTAAAAGATAAATCTATCCCATTCTTTTCCACTTCTAATAATCTTTTATGGGATTCACAGCCTTACTAGCTATTTTTCAACTATGTATTAGAGAAGGAACTCTGTGTATGTGGACTCCACTGTCTGGCAGGTGAACTCTAGTATGTCATGAGAGACATGGGAACTGAAATCATGAGTGACCTGTTACCAGTGAAAGGGCTCTACAGCTCAGCTTACCAGAACCTTCCAAAACAGTAACCTCTGGCACTGGGAAGCAACACTTTGACAAAGCACTGTGCAGTCGTAAATGCTTGTTGCACAGGCTGAAATGGAGAGGGATAGAGTGGTGGGGAACCTCAGTTCAGTAGGTGTGAGATGAACCAATGCCAGTTACACTTCATATTTCAGCAAGGAGTTCTAGTTCCAAGTAATTTAATTCAGGTCACCTCCATGAGATTTTCACACACTTGTTTGAAACAAATAGAGACCCATTTGCAAAGAAATGGTGGACAAAAAGGGTTAAAACTAGTATGAAATTAACTTCCTACCTTCAGTGGCTACATCCTCGATTTTAACTTTGTGCTCATGAGCCATGTAGCCCAATATGGAGAAAATTGCAAATCCTGAGATGAAGCTTGTGACACAGTTAATGGTACTAGTCAGCAAAGCATCCCTAATGATGGAGAGAAGAACAGCCCAGTGGAAAAAACACACTTTAAATGATTATTTCACAGCGATACGAAGATTCATGTGAAATTATTGTGCAATTATCCTGATGATCAAAAGCTCTTATCAGCTTACTGTGATAGAAGAAAATGATATAGTTCTGTTTAATATTTTTATTTAAAACTGAGTTATGTTCAAAAAAATAAAGCTATGTTAAATTTTATGAAGTTAAAGGATAATGTCATCATCCTAGCTGGTAGCCTGGAGTGAAAGAGCCTTACTGTTCACCATTTTATGTGAGCAGTTATTCAGGACTATTTCCAGACAACTCCAGAAGTGTGTTTTTAGCAAACTGCTGTCATTCAGATGGCATTGGTAACCATTCTTAATCTGGAATTAGGTCAGCTATTAAGTCAGCTGGGCTTTTCTGAAAAAAAATAGAACTCTTGTTTGCCAGATAGTTATGACAGTGAATTTAATTTAAAGGTTAAATATTATACAATGTGCATCCTATAGTAATGATTGTACAAAGTTGTGGGTTTTTATCAATCTGCCATGGTATTATGGTAGATGTATGAATTTTCCTGGGTATTAATAATCCCTATTATGAAACCTATCTTGAAGATCAGTAGACTTCTTTAGAAGTCTACTTTATCTGCACAGTGTCTGCTATGTTGTCTTTTGCTGTATATGACCTTTAGAACAGAGGACATGGCTCTGTGATCATCAGTGACGTTTAATAAGCAGGAAGTAAATATGATTTCCTTTTATCAGTTATACTACTCAAAAACATAGATGCCATACACCAAATTTTATTACTTTATTTGATAACATTGAAAAACTCAAGTCCTGCAACTCCTAAAGTTTTTTCTTGAAGGAAGGCTGGATGATCAAGGGGTACCAGATTGGACCCATGAACTCAAATTCTTTTCAGTTATTAAAGAAAATTTCTAGGTATTTGTCACTGCTAAGATGGCAACAGTATTTCTTGTTTCCCTCAATTAAAAACCATTCTTATGCAAGTGAATAATTCTTTCCACTTAGTAACTGAATTAAGTGATGCTTATTTCCTTATAAACTGAGCTGAGCTAACTCTCGGTATTTTGCATGGAAAGCTAGATCATAATTTAAGTACAGATTTTAATATATTCTGGCCCTGATTTTCAGTAGTATTATCCTACTCTTACCAGCACTGTTCCTCTTGAGGAAGTTGTGTTTAATGGGGGACAGTATAGTGCTGACTGCAGTGTAGTGCCTTCCTTTGGAGACTGTTATTTTCAATTTTTTCTGTTTCAAGAAATCCATTTGAAGAACATATATCAGCACATTATGGAGTTATTTGACCAAACAAAGGATATTTGTAAGTGTTGTAAATGCTACTGAATTGAAGCTTTCTTTTATCTAAAACTCTGTAAATAATGAAACTACAGATTACTGTTAGAGAGAAGGCAAAGCTTATGCAACAACATTGATGCGATTTCATATCCAGTCTGTGGTGGTTTTTTAGTTTCAAGTGAGTTTTTTTTCTGTTTCAGAGCAGTAGAATATGTAAGAAAGACAGTTTTATAGTGAGCTGCTATGAGATTAATGCAAAATTATTTGCAGAAGACAATGTTATTTTGGAAGACTGCTATGGCTAGTGTTCTAGCTGAAGGATTCTCAAACCTGTTAATATTTCCTACTGCAAATAATCAGCTGGCAACCTAAAGTCACTCTGAGTTAAGTACCAAACTCTCTGAAGTTACCAGAAGTATTCCACAATTTCTGTTTTCCATATGTTTGAGGCAGTTTAAATAGATACATTTTCATGTACATTCCACTTTAACTTTTTGCCATCCTTCAGTTCACAATGTATTATTAATACATGTGTTTTCTGAATTTATATTTCGTGGGAAAATTTAAAGTGCTGCTTGTTTTCATTCCAAAATGGAATGTTAACAAAACTTCTAAATGTTGGAAGTTCTTAGATGCTGTGGAGCAGTCCTGGTTGAGTTTTCATGGTGGCAATTCAGCAAGATACTTATAACTGACTTGATTTAAAGTGCATTCCTAAATTGAAGATCAACATAAAATACCAGAAATACAATCCCAAAGAATAGAAACACTTCTGGAAACTGGTACCCTTATTCTTTTAGCTCCTGGACCTGTAAGTTTTCATGCTATGTTCACTGTTGTCGTTAATAGTACTTTTGAAAGGCAAACATAAGCACAGTTTACACAGCTGTCTATAAAGTCCAAACCTAATCCCATTTGATTTTGCTGTACAGCAGATATCTTGGCAGGTTTCTGCTGCCAAAATTTCAGTAAGGAAGACAGTGTTTCAAGATTTGGGCTAGTTGCTATGTCCCCACAAGACTGACCATCATTAATAAATTACTAAAGATAGCTTAGTACTTATTCTAGCTGCAGTTAAGAATAAAATAGTACCATTCTGAAGCAGTAATGAAAGAATAGACTGTTTTACCTGTAGCAGTTGTTGTCAAACTTATTGTAACTGGCAAATGCAATTAAAACACCAAACCCAGCTCCTAAGGAGTAAAATATCTGAGTAGCTGCATCGATCCATACCTGCATAATGATACCAACATTGTCAGTGTCAGCTCAATCCAAAAGATATGTCAGGGAAATGGGAAATGCAAGAGTGTACAAGACAACTGGCTTTTGAAAAATGATCAGCACTTATGCTTATGGGAGAGTAAGTAGTTCTCAGCCCCCACGAGATGTTACATGGAGCACAGTCATGGTCTGGAATGGCTTAACCCAAAATGATAAAGGCTGAGGCAGTGGGCAAGTTCTCAGTGCATGCACACTGCTAGCGCTGTGGGGTGTATTACTTGGATCTGTACTTCTGAGCTTTTACTGTGTACTGAAATGTTTACATTAGTTTTCTCCCTGGTGGCAGAAATTCACTTCTGATGGTCCTTGTTCCAAGTTAGTTTGGAATGTACAACCAGAAACCTAAAAATAGTTAATGGGTCAAGGCAGGACATTTTCTTTCCCATAAGAGAGCTTTGTTCATGGAACTGTTAGTACACTTTACATGACAAGGTCTTGTTCAGAAGCTGAAGAATGACTGACATGCTGTGAACAGAACCATGCAGGCCATCTGTCACCTCTCCCACTTAGCTGGAGATGGAGTTGTTCTTGTGATAGTCATTAAATTTCGGTAGATGCAGTTTGGTCACTTTAAAGAACTGCGCACTAGGGAAAACATGTTTTTAATGCTGTAATGTTCTCTAAAGTGACCCTTCAGCTCAGCATCCACTCAACATGTGTAAACAGTGGTCAGGAACAATGCCACAGTGCTGGTCTCCTGAATGAGAAGCCTACCCTGGTTAATGAGGGTTTCACTTATTGAGTTATTTACATGGAAATATTTAAACAACCATCTCTGTCAAAGGTGATTAAGCCAGCAGGGTGAATAATACTCAGCATTTCTCAAAATGAGATCTTTGGTGTTTGATTAAATTTGGCAAGTGCTCAAGACTATGAAAAACACTGGATTTCATCTTCGTCCATCTCTACAAAATCAGATCCAAAATGTCTATTCAGGAGCAGCTTTCTAACAGATCTAAGCAGCTCATGATCTCCATCTGCATTGGAATTTGAATGCTAAGCCTTCACATTTGACCTAATGGAAATAGTGCCTTACCCCATTCTAATGTGGTATATGAAAGCAGTTATCCTTCTGATCTGTTTTTTTGGTGGTGTTTGTTGTTTTTTTCTCAGAATAGGTAACTACAGACTACAGTCTGTTTGAACTCTGGGTTTGTAGAGAAACTTAATTTTATCAACTGATAAGAGTTAATTGCTTGAAAGAGAATATGAAGAACAATCTATAATGTGTTTATTGCAAACCAGTGGATAGGTGGGCATTTTAGATTTTTTTCAAATGGCAGTGCACAAGGAGGGATGCAAAGCCTCCGGTGATTTTTCTTGTTTTTTAAAACTTTCCATAACTTGTTAACCAAGTGCCTGAATTTTAAAATTATTTTTGCATAAACTATAACTAGATCTGCATGCTGCCACCATAAGGATCTTGTTTTCAGTGACGCTTTAGCTCTTTTGTGTCCTTCCAATGGAATTGTACTCATTGAGTTTTCCGTTCTCACTATTTAGTGCTGTTAAGCATCTGCTTGAGTCCTATTGATTCAAATAAGAGGCCAGCACCTGCTGCCTACCGAAGGAGTTATGTATATGCTTGATATCTGTTGAGTAAGAGTCTTGGCTTATAGTAGCTGATTATGAAACACATTGAGAAGATCAAGGTGAAGGAGAAAAAGGGCAGAAACCAGAAATTATTTTAGAATTGATTAAGTACAGAACATTTCCTTTGTTAGAACAAAGCATGATTTGAAACAGACAGTGGGGCTGGTTCTTCTGCAGTTTAAGCTCATGTACTCTGTTCACTTCAGCTGAATAGTTTCTGATTGATGTGTAGTCTAATCGATTTTATGGTAGTATATTGGGTTTGTATGCATTAAAAATGAAAACATAGAAGCTTTTTACAGGAGTCAGTCATCAGTCTTTACAGCTTTTTTCATAGTTGTTTGTGCCATTATCATCAGTTCTGCGCATACTCTTTCCCTGTGTATGTGGATTTAAAGAATTACTGTGCTGTGTGGAGAGGAAACATGTGTCCCCCCCAGAGGTTATATAATATTCTGAAAACTTGCTCAGGTGTGTGAAAGAGGGAGAGTCTTCCTCATATCTGATACAACTCTGTATTTATTGCTGATTCTTTCAGCAGGACAGAAGTGTAGCTGCTGTTTTACACAGAAGTTTAATATGTCATTTGTGCAGTTGAGAGTATTATGGTTTGTGGCTTCTGGACTTTCAGCAAGGAACAGAGCTCAGCATTGGTCTAGTTAAGAGGTCCTTAGTGGAATATTTTCCTCTTCTTTTTATAGAGACACCCTTTGTGGATTCAATATCCTTGAAAATGGGATGTGTCAGGGATTGCTCAGTGCTTTGCAGTATGTGGCCCTATAAAATGAGGTGGATCTTGACATTGATCAGGATATTGTAAGGTCTTTGAGAAGAGCACTGGCAGAGCCCTGTGTAGGTCATTACTATTTGTGACTTACAGTCTTTCTTTGTTAGATTCTTCATTTGGGAGAAAAAAAATAATCAGAAAGAGTCAGGGACACACTGACATAGAACTGAAGGAGGAGTTCATTCTTTGGAGCCTGAGGACAAAGATTAAACACAGCAGCAGGAATCCCAGTCTCAGAGCAGGAGAAAGGCTGATGTGACAAATCAGTTTGTAAACTGATTATAACTGATCTTTAGTCTTTTATTGTTATAGAGTAACTTTTTTTTGTTGTTGTCTGAAGAATTTAGTCTTAGAATCAAATGATTTTGGGGTCATACAAAGAACAGCTGCAGAAATATTAAGACAAGAAAGAGCAGTGCACAGAATATCCTTCTAAAAGCAGAAGACAGTTATGATAGAGGCCTAGATTCTGACCTGATTCAGGCTGGCACAGCTCCATAGACATCTGATTGAACTTGTCATGTTTTTTTCCAAACAGCACTTAAAATATCTAAGAAAAATTTAGCAACTCCTTTGTTCATCCTTGCATCTTTGTATTTATGTGTATGTATAATCATGAACTACTGAGGGTGGCTACTGCCCTGGTGACAGCTGTGGATGAAATTCCCATATTTGAAGTTCAGTTTGGCTGTTTCCAGATGGAGTGAGGTGGGGTCTGGGTTATGGTGATAATATTTGTTGTTGAAGAAACACCATTTTTGAAATTTTGTACTACAAAACCAAAGAAGGATTGTTTTGCTAAGAGTAAATAAAAAAATTCTGGATTCTAACACTCAGGGCCTTTATCTGCCTTTTTAATTATTCAGGAAAAGTCAAGCTAAGATGCATAGGAAATGTGTGGTGCAGCTATATACAGACATCTCTGGAAGCTGCAAATTTTTAAGAGAGAGAGCTATGTCCTTCCTTTTCAGTTTTGTAACCAATTGAATGGCCTCAGGACCCACCGAGAAAGCCACTGTCTTATAAGTGATTTATTACATTTTTAGAATAGCATAGTAGTAAAATCTATCTGTAGTAATCAGATAACTGTTCTTCATAGGTCTGAAATGCTGGTGATTTCATGAGCTAGTGACTATACTCGTAGATCTTGCTTTATAATGGATGAAATAATTCTTAATTCCAAGGTGCTCCACGAATTGAGTTGCTTTGGATTTATTTAATGAAAATGTTTTGCAGTGTTGTTAAATGATTCAGGGATATGTACGTTGCTTTAACTAGTAAGGTTGAGAATCTCATTTATATGAAGGACCATGATTAGGTGAGTTAGTCCTGGCTTAGAATGTTTATCAAGGTTTTCATAGGCCAAGATTTTTGTTTACCAAGTTAATATTTAACCTAATGATCCAAAAAGCAATATTTTATTTTATTAATTTTTTTTAGGGAATTCTTAGCCTTTTGAATACTAAATTTTTGCATGACTCATATCACATATAAAGAATATTGCAGTTTGCAGGATGCACAGGCTTTAAGGGACTGCCATACCTGAAACTGTCCTCATACAGGGTTTTTTTTGTGATCAGAATAGTTTGGGTTCAGGCTGAGATAGTTCTGTTGTGGACAGTGTTGGAAAGTTGGACTGTTAGGGACAGTGGACTTATGCAAAAGTGGAGGTGTGGCTACATAATTTCAGAAATTAGATTTAATATTTTCAGTTTTCATTACAGGGGCAACAGGTTTAGTAATAACAAGGGAATGTGAGCAGAAAAGTACACTTACTGTGGCTTCTTTTAATCTTCTGAAATCTATGTGCAGGTATGCATTTATTCCATTGTATGCACCAGGCAGGGTTATTCCATGTATTAACAAGACAAATAATACAACATAAGGCAAAGTGGCTGTTATCCAAACAACCTGCAGACAACAGAGATCCCGAAGGTTAATCAGCTGGTACAGAAGCTTTAAGAATGTGTGAAAAATACAGCTGGCACTTTCTTGGTTTTGTCCATTTAGTTTGATGGAGAGATTATAAAGGATATTTTGGGGGAAAATGTATCATGAGCCTTTCTTGTATGTATGTTTACAGATACCAGTAGGAGACAGTTTTGACAAACAGAAGATGTGGAGTGCTTGTAGTTAGCAATGTGTGTTAGACTGCTGATTAGCTGTTCAGCTCTGTATATTTGTTTACTATCCAAATGCAGTCATTTCCTGATGTTAGGTGATGCTTTAGTGAAAGTGTACAAAAAGCTCTCAGATGTATCCAACCCTAGAATGTCTCTTGGGGTATTTTCTGAGGGATGTCAAAGAGGAATTTCAAATTAATTTCATCAGTTATTTATCTTGTTGTGGCATTTTTTTTATAATAAAACCAAAGCATCTTAAACCATCAAAGTGCCAGTACATTTGGCTAATAACAGGAGACATATTTAAGTCAATTAAAGGTCTTTAAATATATTTTCTGGATGAAACCAGTAATGCTGAATTGAAAATAATATGCAAATAAATTTCCAATTAGAACATCTCACAAGCAAAACTTCTTAATAAAATAAAGGCTGAATCTGGGTTGTGTATTTCCACTGTACATATATGAAGACCTTTCACATGGGTTGGTCCCTGACGATCCCTCAAAAGCAGTAATTTTATTCTCTTGCCTTCTAAAGTTAGGGGACTTCTTAAAGGAGACAAAGAATGTAGTGGAGATAAAAGGACAATATGAGCTCTACCTTTCCTGAAGTCTTCACACCTTTCCACAGACTAAAGAAAAGAATGATTACCACCACCAACAGGCAGAGGGAAAGTTGCCAACGAGGCAAGCCAAGGTCATGTATTCCACGGCTTTCATGCAGGTGCAGAACTCCTCGCCTACATACCAGATACACAAAAACAAAATGAAGTCACTGGGGGAAAGAGGTTTTTACATATCTCATCCTGTGGGCAGCAGAAGTGGATGCTGCACTGCAGTAGCAGCTGCTTTACTGACATGGCTAGCAGTTACTGACGTTTGTTCTGTGCTTGAAATACTTGTGCTTCTTGAAGCAATACTTGAAGTATTGTGCTTCTTCCCACAATGACTTTATGGTCTCACTTGTTGACACTCATCAGTGTCAGTTTAGCACGATAGCACTCTCCTTCACTGGAAGTGCTTGGGGATTTTGGAGGTGTAATTTGTTGATTCTTGCTGAAACAGTGAACGGATGCCCAGAGAGGCTGCAGAATCTCCATCCTTGGAGATTTTAAGACTTGGCCAACAAGAGTCTTGAGCAGACTGATTTACTTTTGAATTTATCTTTGATTTTTGGTTAACGAGTTGTATTAGATGACCTTCAGAGATCTCTTCCAACCTGATTTTTTTGGTGATTTTTAAATAAGCAAACAGTTGGCTTCCAACAACTCGAGCTGTTCCAAAGTTACTTTCAAATACTTTTTTAATAGGCTATTGTGAGGCTCCAAATGGGAAAAGTGTTTTGATAAGAAAAGCAACAGTTGGTAAATTTAAATTGGATATGGTGCTCTGTGTTGTTCACTGAGACAGTAGACTGATAGCAGAGGAAATTCTGGTGCTTACCAGAACAGGTTAATTCCTTTGAGATCTATATAGTGAAATAGACTGAAGTATAGAAAAGAGAGTTTGACAGATGATATCAACAGTGGGCAGGGATGTTTGATTGCATTCTAAACTTACTGGCTTGGGCAGGGGTAAGTGTAGCCAGGAAAAGCTTCACGGGCTTCTGATCAGAATGTTTGATCCAGGATCTCAGGAGGGTTTTGGCAATCTGTGCTATCACAGTTACACTGCTATCTGTATCCGAGCTGGGTGTTGTTGGATTATGATATGTAGATGTCTGCTCAGAAAAACTGATTCTGAACTTACATTCTTTGTGCCCATTTAACTTTTTGGTTTTCTGGCCAAAATAGTTATCTGGATATGTAAAGCAGTCTGTTTCCTTTTGTGTTTGCTTTCCAAGAGGCAGCTAGCCACGTGTCTTACTGTTTGGAACACCTGCCAGAACTGCCATTTAAAATGTAGGATTCCCAGGATTTTTAGGAGAATCTCTATTCCAAGAGTTCGGCTCCCTTCATCAGTGTAAGGGATCTTATATAGGAAGAGAAAAATACTTTTGTAACCAGTCAAAACAGATGTGTAACTGGGCAGCTAAGCAAGGAAATCTTTACAGGCAGCTGCTGTTTCTGAGCTGTAATTCTGGCAAGTTTTGCTTCCTTTTCCTTTTTTCTTTTTTGTTCTTCTCTCTAAGACATATTGTCATTTTTTTTTTTTTTTTTAAGGGTTGTTGGATTGTAGTTTGGGAATGTTTACCTATTAGAAGGTACATTTCTGTTCCAGCATCAATATAAAGTATAAAAAAATCTAATGCTAGACCGTGATTTAGGTTAAAATGTGCTGACATCTGAAGAGATGTATGAGAGAAGGCTAAACTATCTTGGTTTGAAAGATACCATACTATAATGTTGTTTGAACAAGTAATTTTTGGAGAAGGGCAGATTTGAAAATAACTTTGTATTCATCTTATTCATATCAGTTACCATACACCAGTGATGCTATAGAAAATCCAGTTAGCTCAACTATGACACAATTATGTTTCACATCAAGGAGTACTTATCTCAGGAGCAACTGAGGCTCTTTTTAGCGTGTCTCTGTTAAGGCAGGTTGGGTGATAAATCCATGATTTATAATTTAGATTGTACCCAATCATTGTCTTATACAAAGAGGAAAATGTAAAGGAAGAAATACTGCAAAAGACTGCAAGATTTCACATTCAGGAAGTTCTGAGGTCAAAACACCTGAATTTTCAGCCATTGTATATTACAGCAGAACAATGGAACATGGTCAACATCTATTCCTGAGTTGAGTTTGCCTTTACTAGCTGCAGGATTATTTCATTTCCCAATGGGACATGTACAACTCATAGATAAGATGGGATAAACTGATATCTCTAAAATCCCTAAGCCAGGGAATTGGAGGAGATACAGCACCAACTGGCATCAACATGTTATCTATTTTTAAAATTATGTCCAAAGTTACTGAGAATGTTTAAAGTAAAAGCCAATTTGTCCAATTCTGCTAACAAAATAAACTCTCAAAATTCATAATGCTGAGTCAAACAGAAAGGAAAATCAGAGGCAGTAAAACAACCAGAATTACTATTTCACCTGTTTGTTATTGAGAAAAGAAGGAAAGTAGATGACAAATATATGCAAAAAGGACAAGAAAATGTTATGGGGAAAAGACAGAAAATAATAACAGTTGGAGCCAACAGAAAGTTGAAAAAGGACCTATTATATTATGCTGAGCAAAACACAAAAGGAGCTAATAAATTGTGTAAGCTTTCTGATATTCTAGTCAGAGCTCTAGCAATATTTAGTTGGTACAGCACCAAGAATAAATGAACATGCACTAGAGAGAAGAAATTACCATCATTATTATTATTATTATTACTACTACTACAACACAGGGATTTGTGCAAAGGAGTCTGATTTATGCTAAGACTACTTTCTGTGTAAAAGAGTGTAAATTACATTTGCAATGACTTTGAGACTGTACATCACTGTAAATATGAGTCCCAAGGGTCTTTCTGCCTATCTGCAAAAGGAGCAAGAACATGAAGGGATTTCAGATTGAAGCTATATTCAGAGATCCTGGTTTCTCTCTTAGGAAGTTTTCTTCTGGTCCTCTCCTTCCCTGTGCTCTCTTCTGGGAAGATTTCCCTGGTCACCCAATAACTCTGGCACCAGTTCTTTCCTTACTTCCACACTGCATTCAGCTGAAGGGAAATAGTTCACCTCTGTTAAAATCAGCAAACAGCAATGAGTTTGCTGGTACCACTGTCTTTTGTTTTGTCTTTGTGCAGCATGTGGGTCCTTTTTAATTTGGTGTCAGATCACGAAGAGTTAATAGGAAGCCCAGCTATCTGGTATTCACAAATAAACCTTACTAAAGGCACATTATTGAGGAGGCAGGAGGGCAGCTGCTTTGTGGGACTCAGTAAGTGAAGAATCCAGTCATTGTTCTAATAATAGGTAGTGTTGGAACTAATAAATCCTTCTCTGTGTCTTAGTGTTCCCATCTATAAAATAAGGATTATTATAAACCTTTACTTTGTCTCCACTCTGACCAATTCAGAACATACTCTTTATGGAAGTGGTATTTGAGTATAAACAGTATGAACCAAACGAAAGCAAAAAGAAATGTCAAGGGTCGTGATCTGAAAACTACTCTGTATCCTGTTCACTCCAACTCCTTTAATCCACAGTCAGAAAACAGCAGGTAAGAATTTCAGGTGTAGAATTCTCCTAGACTTTTTTATCATACTAGTGCTTTCTAAGGACTTTGTGAGAAGCCTTTTGTATTATTCATCCCTAGGGATATTTACACAATTGTAATTTGGAAATTTAAAAGGATTTGTGCAAGCAGATCAAGTTAAAGATCTTGGAGTAGTCCTCCTTTTTTTCCAATCTCAAATCAATTATAATTTTAGATTTTAACTCAAATATGATTACGCAACTCTAGAGGCTGATTCTTTGTCTTTTCATTAAAGGCAAAAGTGATTTGCCTAAATGTGACATGATTATAGAAGTGTCATTCATCTGAACAATTATGAGATGTGTTGTATACAATTTGCTCAGATGGCAAAAATGTCATCAACTTGTCAGCAAATTAGTATGATACTAAAAAATGTGTTTGTTAACATATTAAGTAATTCTAAGAACTTCCAAATACTTCTAAAAGTTAGTCGTTATTTTTAGGAGATCAAACCTAAATGGCTTGCATAGAATAAGTATCTGGAAATTGGCTAAGATATAAATAGTTATAGTCCTGGTCTCCTGAGCTCGGTTCCCTATTCTGGTAGTTACTAGGTTTTTATGATTTAAGACTTAATGCAAATTGTAGATTGAAGATGCTAAATGGACTGTCAGTATATACAGTGTGCAATCTATAGAAATTACATTGCATACTCAATTTAGAAGGCAATTTGAAGCATGATAGTTGTACTCAATTACAAGTTTCTCCTACTTGCATCTCTTGTGATATATATTTGGGCAACCATAAATCATTTGTCACTGCTGCCAGTTTCCTTCAGAGTGTAAAATGCAGTTGGTTCTTTTATCCGTGGAAGGCTAGGTTATCTGCTTCAGGCAGCTGTGGATGGAGCTCTTTGTACACAGTTTGCCAGGCTCCAGGTTATTTTACTTCAGGTACAGCACTGCTTCAATTCAGCTGTACTGTTTCCACAGCAGTTTGTCTCCAAGGTGTACATCCAGAGCTGTGAGGGGCAGCCTTGAGCTGGCTCCATGCAGGTCGAACACCAGTTGACTCACTGCAGTTCTGGGGCTAGGGGTGCAGTGCAGAGACAGCAGAGTGGCTCTACACCAGGTCAGCAAAGTGCAACAGGGTTGTTCTGGTTAAGACCCAGCTGTGCCATACATAGAGCTGCTGCCTGTGCTCCTTGGGTGCCTCTGTGCATCACTACAGTGCAGAAGGATAACCTTGGCTCCAGGAGAGTGCTTGCCTCCAGCCAAGAGCAGGACAGCCTGGTGCTGAGCCATCTGATGTGCAGTGCTAAATGTGCACTACATACCTCTCCCTTCCCCTGGAGAGCTAGGCATGCTTCAGAGGCATGCCAGGGGCTCTGCAGCAGTTGGGTTCAGTTACTCCATACTGGATATAGTTACTCCAGCTCTGTTGCATGCTGTACTGCCTTTTGCCACCACGTCTGTTGTCTGTTTTTGTCTGTTTCTCAAGATATTTCAGCTCCCTCTTGTGTTGGAGAATGGAGCTATGTAATGGACTTCAAGCTGCATTTTGGCAATCACTTACAGAAAGATGATGTACCACTGGCACCCTGGTTGTCATATTTATTATTTGTACTGAATGAAATGGTATTTCTGATTCATCATAATCCTGGATTTATATGTGGCCTTTTGAACTAAACTCTTAATCTCACATTTATCTCAACTCACTTAAGTCCTTACCCCACTTAATCCTCCCATTAATTTAGGAATTCTGACCTCCCACGCTATTTGTGCCACACTTCAGTACATTCAAGTCTGCAAAGCACTATGAAAAAAGAAAACGATGGTTATAAAAATCTCCTTTTTTAAACCCATTGTATTGAGATTTGCACATAGAATGGAAACTCTTTATTTCATCCCTCTGTAGATCTAATTGATACTGAACTGAAACAAAGTTTGCTTGAGGATAGATGACAAAGCAGTTAGAGCACAGGCTTCTAACTGTGCCAACCCTCAGTCAGCAAGTTCAATGGTGTTTCAGTCATCACTCTCAGTGGGCCATACGTGGCCATAAGGAGGGTCATGAAAGAGCCCCAGCCTCTCCAAAGCAGCTGTTGAGCTTTCACAGAGCTTTACCAATTTCAGAAGAGCTGCATGGAAAGACACAAAGTTGCCAGAACAATGTCAACCAGACCCATGCATCACAAACACAGGACTACTGATACATTTAAACGAAATGTTTGTCATTGTTTGACATTTGTTGTAATGCTGGGTCCTTTATACAGTGAGGTTAAATTTGTAATCTTTAATGCTTAGATGTGATAGTTTTGGATAAGCAAACACCTTCCCTGTAGGAAGCAACACATAAAACACTAGTGGTGATACTGTGTCAGCAGTGTGTGTCATAGAGAGTGTTTGATGAGAAAAAGGTGAATACGAATTAATGGGTGTTTAGTTGTATGTGATATTTTTATTGGCTTTGCCTTGAGCAATATGTGCAGGTGGAGATGTTCCACAGACAATGGTTCTGCTTCTGCTTGCCAGGATGCCAAATGCAAGTTAATACAGGGAAGGTGCTGCAGCACTCACTTCAGATGCTGTAATTATTGCTCAGACCCTGGTACCACTACCAAACTATGTAGGATAATGTATTTAAACAAAAGCAGTTAAAATTTCTCCTGCAAGTTAGCACAAAGCAAGCCATTTGTGTGCAGCATAACGTGCAGTTCTTGACATTAGCAATATCTCATAAACCCCCCCCTGCAAATTGAAGTTGGTAAAGGGGTAATTCTTCCAGTCTTCTGGACTTCCTACACAAGGGTGTGTTGTTGTTTAGGAATCATTTCCATAAAGTTGTCCAAAGCCTAAGAACATATGTATACACTTATATTAACTGACTTCCACTGCAGTCACATGGAATTTCTTTTATCTTTGTGTAAGTAAATGGTCAACAAATGTGGAGATGTGAACATATGTGAAAAGCTGTTTTTATTTCATGCACATAAATACTTGTACCAGATATTTCTGTGCACTGAGTCAAAAAGGGAAAGATCGAGTTATGTAGTCAAGACCAAAAAAGTTAACTCAGTCAAAAAGTAAACATACAATGTGTTATGATACAAGTATGTTAGTCTCAGACTATGAATGTGCAAACAATGCACCCAAACATTTCCTATGCAGTTGATAGAGAATTGATTTCTAAAGCAGCTTCCTTGTTGCTATTTCAGCAATGTGGCTATAAATTTCCCATATGGAGTATTTAATAATGTACCTGATTCTAAGCTCACTGAAATCAGAGCAGCTCTCATTACATTCAGGGGGGATTTTCCAGGGGTGAAGGTGCAGAACGTGGCAGAATAATTATTAGTCTTCAACTGTGTGATCTTTATGAAAGTAAATAGATGACTGCTTTTCAACTGCAAATCTGTCAGAAACATCTGACAACTTTCCGTTCAATTAAATGCAAAAGATGAATAAGTCTAGAAGCCTAGAGAGGTTCTTCATTTCTCATTGCTTACAAACACTCTAGCTGATAGGGTATAGATGTTCTTAAAAGAAACCTCTTAAAGAACTTCAGATGTATTTAGTGGAGGTCTGTTGTCCAGGAAAGTGCTATAACATTGAGAACTGATGATGTTTAACATGAGTTTAGAGTCTTTTCTCACCAGATGTAATTAGCAGAATATAGAGCTATCCATTTTCATTAATTCTTGTCTGATTCAGTTTTAGAAACAGAATTGCTTATGCTTTTGAATATTTTTTTTTTTCTCTTTTGGGACAGGATGCTTCACAATTGTTTTATGGGGATAGGGTCTTGCATCTTCCTTTGGAGCACATAGTGTTGATCGCTCCATTTGACGTGTTACTAACCTGTGTGGACTCTTTCATCTGTGGTGGCATTTCCTGTGTACACTTGTACTCCAAAGCACAAGCTTGTTGGTCTTTAAAAGTAACCTTTGGTTTATTGGGTGAGGATTTTTTCAGGCTATTCTTGGTTCACACACTCCTCATAAATTTATGTTCATAAATATGATAGATGTAGACTGCTGTGACTAAGATCTCTCTTTGTTCTTAGGTAGCTTTCTGCAATTACTCACATCTGGGCAGACTTGTGAATTCTGTGAATTTCCTTTTCTGAGTCTGGCACAAAAATTTCCCTGCAAAAATGTGTTTTATTCCTTATGCCAAAAGGATGGATTATAGCCCATATAGAAAAAGTACTATGAGAGGAAAGTAGTTGTATCACAATAAATTTGTTGACAATTACACTGTTTTATTTTAAAAATTGCCAGGATTTGTTCCTACAACAGATTTTTTTTTTTTGAGGAACAGTACCTTGAGAGAATAGTGCTTCTGTTCCTCTGAACTGGTATTTTTTAATTGTCAGTGTAAAAGAAAGCAAGATGATAAGAAACTTTTCCCAGACACAAGAATGGAGACAGCAAATACAAAGTATGCCTGCATTCAGATAAATACTTAAATAGGAGTGATAGGAGGACTTGTTTTGCAGTAATGTACTTGTGTTCTTCCAAAAAAATATTGCAGTGCATCCCAGTAACACAGAGCACCAAGTTTCTGTTACACTGGTTACTGTGTTTGAAAACATGGCCCCCAGTACTCCTGACTGGACAGTCTCCCATATGCCTTGATAGTGATGAGGAGAATAATGGAACTTATTTTCACTTCTACTGACAGAAGTACTCTGTTTCAGTGATATTTTTACAGAGGTCACCAGTGCTATTGTTTTTTTCAATCCCCATTTTAATAATGATAATTATAATATCTTGTATTAGTGCAGAGGCTGGGCTTTCATAGGTATCCCACTGAAGTTTGAGCTCATAGTTTGATCTCCCTCTGGTATAAAAGTAGCTGGTCTATTTCCTTGATTCCCTATATAACTGAAATCTGCCGTATTAAATCTACTGCACAAAAGGTAATAGTGTCTGTTGTTGCTAATATGTGGCAACACTGGATAGCAGTACAAACCTTAAGAAAGTAATCACAATCATAGAATTTGGAAGCTAGAGTCTTCATGATGCTGTTACTTAAAAACTCTTACTCATCAACAGTATTATTGAGGAAGGTCAATTATCTATCCAGTTGCTAATTTAGGGTTTCCACCTGTAAGGAATAGACTGACATAACACAAACTCTTGTCAGGAACTGTAGTTCTCCTCTGGCAAGGATCTGTTGGTTACAAGGGACTAACAGCTCTTGACCAGGAAGCATCAGGTGTGAGTCCTACACAGACACTTGAGTCAAGGTCAGCAGTGGTTGAAGCAATAGTGCAATGTGATATAAGGACATCCCATATTCTTAAAAGGAACGTTTAGTCTTTACTTGAGGGGTTTTTCATAGGGAATTTAGCCAGCCAAGATCATTACTTGAACTATTATTTAACAATAAGCTGCATCCAAAAATGGTGCATCATTTATAAACTCATGCTGATGCAAATTTAATATTAAATCATCACTTCTATTTCCTGACCCTGTTGTGTATAATATGAAACTTCCCAATCAGAAGATTCAGCTCTCCCTGTTGTAAAAAGACCATGGGAATGAGTTTGGTTATTTCATATAAGAGAAGAATCACTGTGTTCTTCACTGGGCTGTTGTTATTAGGTTGGATCTGGATACACTAAAACTTTGCACAGTTTGGGTCCACACCTGGGCAGTACAGCTGGACTTGGTGAGCTAATCTGAACAGTGGATAAGTGAACATAATGCCCCTTGTGATTCCTTGTTTTTACAGCTGAGGAAGCAGATGTTATAGATTGTTTTACTCAAGTGGGTATTCTTCTCATTTTTGCAATATAATCTAGTTGCTAATAAGTATAGGGCCTAGAGACTTAGTTACTACTCTAAACAAGGAGTTAAAACTTAATGAAATGTAAAATTCCCTTTTTTATTCTTACCTTCTAAAAACTGCACCTTGAATCTATTTAATGGTAAGGAAACCCTAATATTTAAAGTTTCAATGTACAGACAGAATCACAAATCTAGCTGTTCCTTAGATCACTGGAAATAAATAAAAACATTTTTAATAAATTCTACCACTACATCACTCAATACAAATTAAAATTCATACTCCAAGTATTACGTGAGAACCAAAAATGCATAGAACCACTTTAAATCACAAAGGAGCAAGGCAAGAATATAAGGATTGCATTTTACTATATAAAGGTTTAAGCACAAAAAGATTATAAAGAAAATATTTTTTTTAATGCTGTTCACATTCAAGTTCTGTAATAATGCAGTTCTTTGTCTGAAGATGCTGAAATGCATGATTTCCTATATTTCACTTTGATGTCAGGTTCTTTAACTGACTACATGGGTATAGAGTCTTTGCTATAAATGATGTTTCTTTGCATTTGAGTTACGAATACATCACTTTGTAAAGGCAGTAGATTTCCTAGCTGTCATTATTTGTCATTGTAGGGAGTTCCTTTGAACTCCACCCTCCTTATTGTTTTCAAAGCACTGCGTTTAGTTTACCCAAACCCCTGCCAACAGTTTGTGTATCGCTACTGATCTTGCACTGTGCTGTCTTCAGAGGAGAAATAGCAATCACAAATGTTTCAGAGCTATAAACACAGCCCTCAAGATCCCTACTGTAACTAGGCAGGGTGTAACACACACCGTTATTTATCTTAAGAGTGATGTCTCTTTGTTTCTACAGGATCAGACTTACTGCTCAGCAGGTGTGTGCCCTAATATCCTAATGCATTTGTACAGGAGAAACCAAAGCTTTCAGAGGCAAGAGTCTTAGTCACACAGGAGTACAGATCAGCATTACAACTGCATTTTAACCTTAGTCTTCTAGTGCTTATTTTAGAGGCTGGATACTAAGGTAGTTTACTTTCCAGAGGAAACATGCATAGACATAGAATTTTGAATAAACAGGGAAGTCAAGTCAACACTTACTCATAAAATTCAGCTGCAGGAGTGAGCTTGTACTTCGAGTATTTGGTACCATTGCCAAGCACTGATGCATTGAAGAGTTTGGGATCTGTACAGTTTAGGCTATTCCAGCTGTTGTCGCAGTTTGTCCAAGGGAGCTCAAAGGTGAATGACGAAAATAGGTAATACAGAGACCAAGCAATGATAACGTTGTAGTAGAAACCCACGTAAAGAGCAATGAGTATCACTGCATAGCCTACACCTAAAGACAGAGGAAAACTAGATTATACATTGCCTTTTGCATGCAACAGTATATGCAAACACTGTAGTTAAACTCGGCCATACATGGTTACAAATTAATTTTAGATCTTCAGACCAACAAAAGGAATTTTTGATGTTTACATACACGCATGTGGACATAGTGTCACTAACTTTAAAACAAAAAAATTACATTAATGATTTTGAAAAATTACTGGCTTTTAGCAAATCCAGTTGTTTGCCAGAAAAATAAATTAAGCAGTGTAATGTCAAAAATTGCTCTTATACAACTTGATTGCTGATTTGTTTCCAGTGCAGAAGACTGCAAGCCCATGTTAGGAGTGAAACTCACTTCATCTTCATAATGTCAGAGTCCTTGGCAACTTTTCTTGGAAAAGTAAAGCTTGAGACTTAAGTGAAATTTCCCTGTGCCTCACATTCCCACCCTGAGCTAGTTAGGAACAGACACTGATCCCTCTCCTGTTTCTTTCCCATTGTTACTCTCCAGACTGGTTTCCATCAGCTTATAACTAAGTCCAGAACACGCATCAAACAGCTTGTGCTGTTCCACTGAGGAACTCCAAGTGGTTCTCAGTAAATCCTGGTGAATATCAAGCTTGGGGCTAAGCTGTGTATGGACCTTCATTTCATGATCTCCCCAGGATTTACAGAATCCCTGCTGTAAGCATTCTCTTTTGACTTTGAACATTTGTTTCGTATTTTTGCCTACTGTGAAGTGTGCTTTGAGGATGCCTTTAACTAGAGAACCCCAGAGAGTGCATGTTCTCCTCATGAAATTGGACATTTTCCAATGGTTTGGCAGGAAGCTTTGGTATTAATGTCAGAGAAGAACAAAAGTTTTATGCCAGGATTGTTCAAGAAGCTGGCTTTACCTTGGCTTACTTCATTGTTCCTTTACTCTGCATGCAGGATTGTCCTGCTCCAAAGGTGTGTGTATGACATGTTACAGGTAGGGACTACAGCTGGTTTAGGGCTACCATCACTTACTGTCACAGCACCTAAGTGCTGTCCTTTTAATTTTTTTCAGTTTAGCTTTTTTGGAGATACTGTATTGGAGGTCTAGCAGTTGGAGATTATTAGGCTTTCATATTTCTCGACGAAGCAAGGAAGTAGCACACAGTGATTATTACTCCTTGGTTTATAATTTGCATAAGGAACAGATGCTGACCCTGGAGGAGCTGGCAGTTCAAAGACTGCTGCATATACTAAAGTTTCTCTTTGTTCTTCAAGAGGCTTTTAATACACAGGCCAGTTTGTTCATCCCTAACATTAGGGAAAAGATTGTGAAACTAAAGATGATGCTTGGTGCTTAATTGAGTCCAGTACACCAACACTCAAATGCTTAGTGATAACTTGTGATCAATAGAACATGGGGGTTGGGAATCACCCAAGAAGATAATTCTTAAATATTAATGTGAATGTAAAAATACTAAGTATGAATAATATCTTTTGCAACAAAATGGGATTATTCTGTTTAAAAAAGTGTTCCTGAAATTCCTTCAATTCAGGAGGACAATGCTGGATATTTAAAAGATGTAAAAAAACTGGATCAAATGTAACTTAAATGTCACTCTTGAAATCATAAGAATGTTCAGAAATTAATTTGCCTTCATGTTTCTAGGTCTAATTTCTCATAAAAGTAATGCTGCACCACCCACATTCTAAAATAGACCTTGGAAAATGCAGAGATGAAAACAGACTGTGTTGTAAAGGTTACAGGGTATATTTTTAATAGCGAGCAGTATGAGAGCATCTCGTTAGCAGCACAGTCCTCAGAGTTCATAGCAATAATATTCATAGCTAAAATTAGCACTATAGTGCTGCTCATTTAGAGAAGCTGTTATAAATATGCGTAAACTGTGTACTTTTCATTTGAGCAACAGATTTGAGTTATCCCAGAAACAATTCAGAAGCATTATGAGTTGAGCAATTAAATCTGTTTATGTTATAACAAGATTTGGTCAAAACTTTCAAAGTACTGAGTTTACACTAGTACTGAGATGCAAATGCAGCTCCATACTCATTACTTTTTGAGAACCAAAGAAATTACTGTATTCTAGTAACAACTTAGGAACAGATGGAGTGTCAGTAAGACTATAAATGAAATAAGCTGTATTTCCTTTCGCATTATTTTTCAGTCCTGAGGTCAATGGAGTACCTCTGAGCAGAGTGTGTCAAAAACTTAGAGATCCTCATGGTCTGAATTTTGCATTTACGTTTTCAAAATCTGTGTTTCTCCCCCAAAGGTATTCACTGATGCCAGCAGAAATTTTGATTGAGCAAGGGTCTTCAGATTCCTGGGTGCTAGGTTTATTAGACGGGCTAGGTAAATCTATGTGAATTGACCTCCAGATTTTGAGGCACACATTTTATTAGCATGCTTATTTTTCTTTTATTATATCTCTGATTTTCCTGTCAGTTTTGGGTTTGATAAGAAAACAACCTGCAGTTTTCCTATTCTGCAGCACTAACCTCCTTGAAGAGGAAAGCTGTATTCTGAGAAAGACAACTAACATTTACTCAGTGTAACCTATATCCAAGCATTGGATTTGCCAAGTGTGGATTGCTATTGTGAAGCTCTTCAGCTTTTGTCTGTCATGGGATGAACATAATCTGAAGTTTAAACTTCTAAGATCAGCCAACCTTGAGCAGCTTCCTTTCAGATAGCTCTGTATTGAGAAGGCTTTTACAGAAGATTTAAGATATAATCTGCTATAGAAGTAGGGGAGCTCACAATTTTTGCTGGTAAGCAATGCTTACAACTTTTTTTTTGAGGCTCTTTAAGAAACACTCCGATCAGTATCCAAACATCCAACCTCATCTATTTCTTCCTTGCAGAATGGCTGCAACTCAGTGCATAAGACAGCCTCCACAGCCTTCTATTCAGTGATGCTTGAGAGTTAACCCTAGTGGAAAACACTGAATAGTAATAGTAATGTTCAGGTTTGAGTACTTGCTTTTAATTGCTAGATTTGAAAACCACTTTACAAAGTCTATCAGAATCATTGCTCCCATTTCATAGGCAGGAAAGCTGAGGTACAGAGACACAGGTACCTTGTGTGATGTTACAAGTCTAGTGGCTGAACAACAGTCTTTACAACTCCATTAGTGTTCTAACTACTGGGAAGCCTATCCCAGACTTCTGCAGGAAAAGCTCCTCACAATAAACTGAAGTGAGTCCTTGGGTATATTAGTCACTGGGGGAGAAAGGGCTGAACTGACCTTGATGGGATTTGGTATTTCTAAATGTTTGCATTGCAATCCTCTCTCCTAGAGATACCCAGTTCCTCCCACTCCCCAGCACACAGAGGAGAGGGAGGACAGACCTGAACTGCCCATCCTCATTGCTCTGTGATGCACCTCTCAGCAATAACCCTGAAGATCATTTTGTGCTCCACCTGTGATAACAGAAAGGCTTATGACTTCAAGGGTTATGGAAAGGTCAGCAAATATCATGCTGTCCATGGAAACATGGGAGACCTTTACTTTGTGATCACAAGTATGGCACCCTCATGATGCTATTCAAATGAGCAGAGGGACACTTACCTTTGAAAACTGGACAGATTTTCCACACAGTGGCAGCCCCTTCTCGGTTATACTGCCCTAGTGCTAATTCCATATAGAACAGGGGCATTCCAGCAATTATTAGGAAGAGGATATAGGGAATAAGAAAAGCACCTGGAAAGAAAATAATTGAACAGTTTAGTCTATGTTTTGGTTACATTTTTCTTTCTCTATTGCTTACTTTTACTGGCTGAAGACAAAGCCGCTGCTTTTGGGAAGTAGAAAGGAAATATCAGGAAGGAAGAACCTGTGTTCTTTTGTCCCTTTCCTGTAATTTTAAGGTTTCAGAGACACAACCTCTGAGAAGTATTGTGGGGCATGGCTCCTATTTCCCCCTAATGCTTCCCCTCTGCTTTTTGGCTTCAAAGGGAAAAGAAATATGTCCTTGAAGATGAATCCCTACCTGAAGAAAAAATTATGCTGAACACACTTGCAGAGCTAAAAGAGAAAAGGACTCTGAAAAAATGTAGGGTTTTTTTTTTTTTTGTGTGTAAGATGTTAAAAAGAGAGCATGTAGGCCAGCCACAATGGAAAAAAAAAAGTCATGCAATTCCTGTAAGAGCTGTTTAAGTCACACCATGTTAGGTGTCTGCAGGAACCTCTGGGTTGAAAATTAATCCCTACTGGTCCATTATGTGAAATTTGGGCTTTTGTGGCATGTTTTGGTTTTTGCTACAATAAGTCCCCTTATTCTTATGAAATGTGTTAGCGCATCCCTTCTCCAACCCAAATAATACTCATTGCCATTCATGTGAAGTCTGTGCTAGGACTGATCTGGATTCTCTGCTGGGCTCAAGTGCAGCATCGTTAGATGGCAGCAGCATAGTGCTGGGGCTGCTTGTACCTTCCCAAGCTGCATAACTTGTCTTGCTTGAGGATTCTCCTGTAAGTTCATACCAGAGAAACTGCCACCTGTGGAAAAATCTTGATGAGACAGTGCTATTATAATAAAAAGTTTTGCCCACTGAAATATGAAAGGATCATCTAATGTAGAAACTACTTTAAAATGTCTGGTTTATAGGGTCCAGATCACAGAGAGACTCCCCCAGCACATGTGATACTATAAAACATTTATAGATGGTGTAATGTTTAATAACTGAGTGCTCTGTCAGTCCTCTGCTTTATGGTACCTGTGAAGAGCAGTTTCTATTTTATTACATGGCTTACTTGGTTCAGAACAGTTCAATTAATGTAAAACTAGTTTGTATAAAAAATTATTAGATTTTTTTTAAATAAATAAGGAGCTGGCAGAGTAATTACATATCTTTAATAACCAACTGTGCTCTTAGCAGTTAAGTATGAAAAACTAGATTGTGAAAATTGTGGTTCAATTGTACAGCAAAGGAAAAACAGCAGCTTTTCTATTTCTGCCAATAACAAACAATAGCAACTTTTACAAACCTTTAAAATCTTCTGTGCTAGTTTAGTAATTTGAAGACTTCCTTTGCAAAAGGAAGCAAGTTTGCATTTCTTCTAAATATATGAACTTACAAAAGGTTTGTGTAGTCTATGAAAGTATAGAAGCATGACTATAACTATCTAAAACATGTCAGGAAGCAAAATGAATAGCATGTGCTCTTAAAAGTCTGAAGAGTCGTTGCTCCTTTCTCTTTTATGTTTGCTTTTCACTGATATTTCTAGTGTAAGCTGCTAAGCACGGCTGTTCAGAGCAGGATTTTTTAGTATATACTGCAGAATAAGAATGAAAAAAAACCCCCACAATGCTGTTCTCTTAGTCATACCACAAATCTACTTCTGAAAGTGACATTACTGGTAAGGGCAAAGTATTAGCAAAAAAGTTTGCAATTTAAGGCATTTGAGAGTTGAAATCTTGCACTGAAACAGTGCCAAGGTATATCAACAGAAATCAAGAATAGCATAAGGCTTTGATAATGTATCCTAAAAGCTGAAATGCATTGGATGTATCACTTTGGGGGCAAGAACATTCTTATTCATGATGTTTAGATGGAGTGTAGCATGAATGCCATCTGCATTCACGTAAGCTATTACAGCACCAGTGACACATTTTAATAATATTTCCATGTTATTTATAAGCTGTGTTTTATGATTGTCATGTTGAATTGTCATGTTTGAATATTGCAGAGAAAAAAGGTATTAAAAAAATCATGATACTCTGCAGTCCTGAACTCTGTTCAGTGTTGAAATATACTCAGCTAAATCAATCTAGGACAGTACATATTGCTTCCACTTATATCTAGTATCTAGAAAAATTATTTTAGGTGGTTTTAACTGTCAGTTTTCTTGTGACAGCCTTTGAAGTGCCATACTTGTCTTGCTTGCTAGTATTACAGTGTGTCTGACTCACAAACCTAGCTTGTATTTGGGAGGTGCAGAGTTGGCAGAGTGCTTTTTGAGTAACTTTAATGTCAGAGAGTGTGGAAAACTTGATGCCACAAACTGAATAGGGAAATTCATGTTTGAGAAAATTCATGTTGAAGTTGTGTAGTGGACATACGTATTAAATGCTAGTTTAAAAAACATGTTTTCTAAGTATGACTAATACTATAATGAACTGCGAAGTGTACTGTACTTAGGCATGCTGGCTTAAGCGTCATCTCTCTGGCTGGGAGTCATTCCAGGCTTTAGTTAAAGCAGGTTTTTTTTCTTTTTTTTCTTTCCCCCGCCCTGCCCCCGCAAGCGATTAATTTTGTGGTGTAATTTTCAGCAAAAAGCAGTTACACAGTATGGCAGGGTTTCATAGTTGGGTTACTTTTCAGGTAACTAAATGATTGAAGTATTTTGAAATGAAGATAAATATCAAAGTAAAGGTGCTTAGTCATGTTAAGTTGACCTAATGTTTGGGAGACTTCTGGAAACTTCTTGTTTAGCAGCTTCTGATTAGGTAAAAATACCAAAGTCAGGTATTTTGTAAATATCTTGATATTTGCTTTTCTCTTCCCAGTCAATATCCAGAATCATATTTCATGGTGTTCACTGAAGCCTTTCTGGGATCTTGGGCACTTCAGATGAAAATAAATGATAGCCAAAGTTTCATTCAAATTGCTGTAAACTAGAATGGTGTGCAAGTGCTTATGAACAGCATATGTCTGGTACATGATCAGTCTCACTCTGTGACTGCATAGGGGGTGCCTCTGCCACCAGCCGCAGAACCTGCTGTGCTTTAATTGCATAAATCTGATGGGCCAGTCAGGTTTGCATAGCCCAGACAGCTGAACTCTGGGGAGCACGCAGTTTGGCTAAGGCCTCAGACTAGCTTGCCAAGACCTACCTACCTCAGAGAGCAGAGGGAATGCAATCTGTGGGATTGCTGCACTGGCCATAATGTAACGATAGCACTCAAGGGGATTCCACTCCCCCACTGTGTGATGGAATGGGGCTGAGCACACAGCTGCAACCCACAAGGTAAAACCTCTCTCAGCAATCCCTAATGGTTTCTAATTTCCTTTTAGAGCTAAAAATCTGGAGCAATTAACATCTGTAGTACATCCCTGGTGTAGGAGCTATATTTGACTTACTACTGAGTCATATACATCTCAAAAGCCACAGGTTGGCCCAAGCTGTTGCCAGCTGCTACATTTCTCTGTTAACAGAGTTTAACAGAGATCCACAGGCACCCCTTCAGGTACCAGTGTATACAGGGAGTTAAGACACCCATGTGTCTTATGTGAAACTAGATTAGGTCAAACCCTCAGCTTCTACAAGAACCATCTTTGTGAAACATCAAGTGAAAATGTGCACATAATTTTTTTTTTAAAAAAAGCTCTTACATTTAATTAATGCAGGACAAAATACAAGACAGGCTTTGTATTCCCGTGCTCAGTGCCAAAACAACTTTTTAATTTTGGTATAACAGAATCCATGCAGAGAGCATTTCCTCCCTCTATTCTTCAGCATTCACAACATCCAAGTGGGTGGGAAGCAAATGGGAAAATAGCTACCTCAGTCCTACAAGGAGTTCTCATCTCACTTTTAAATACCAGAAAGCACTGATTTACTAATGACTTATAAAAAGATAATTTAAATGGCTACTATTATCTCTAAAGGATTTGTTGATGGACTTATGAGAAGCAGGCCAGGGCAGGGATAGTTGAAACAACTTTGAACTGTTTGTGCTGGTTACCCTTTTGCATTTGTTACCATGGTTATTGTAGTCAAAATGTTAACTGGCAGGGATGTTTGTTAAAACAACAAACTTGGAGCAAATATTGCACTATATTTTCAGATAGGAGTGTTTCCAGTATTTGTGCAAGAAAAGAATCTAAAACCAAAGATCTCCCAATTGGTGAATTGAAATACCAGCTAATCTCAGTGTCTGATGAACACTGCTTGTTTTTTTGCCCTAGAGAATAAGTAGGACTTCAAACAATATCAGCAAATGGTTGGTAGAATGAAATAAGTTTGCTTGGATGATGAGGAAAAAGGGTGGAAAATCAAGTCTGTGCAGACCCTTGTGAATAAAAAAGTAAGTCTTCAATGCAGAGATACTGAAATCTACATCACACAAGATCACCACTGGTAGAAAAACTAGGGAAGTGGAAAGGTAGTATTTTCTTAGAACAAGAATATTAGTTCTGGCACTTCAGCAGACTAGTTGCCAGCTGGCTTGCACAGCTGTTGAGGGCATCTCTGAATGGGGTGATCTTGAGGTGGCTGCTGACTCCTGGGAAGAAGGGGTGGAAGGGTAGACCTAAGTCTTTCCTGACCAGAGATTAAAACTAATGTGCTTGCATGGTACAGCAAAGGAAAGATGCAAAGGAGCATGATATAGCCTGATTGTCAAAGCCAAGATGATTAATTTAACAGAAGGTGTTTGATGATGTGGAACTCACCCAGCAATAGATTATAGTAGTCAAAAATAACATTTTTTTCTGCAAAACAGGTCACATGACATATTGTAAAAACTTCACCAGCACTTTGCACCTATAAAATCCTCCGAGTATGCAATAAAATCTTCAAGTATGCAGCCTTTTTCATGGAAAATATTTCTGAATCATAAAACCAGCAGAGCTATACCATCGTGAGTGACATGTTTTGTTTTGAAACCCTTAAATTTAGCTACTCCCTCTAACAAACCATTGCTTATATTTGAACTTGTTTATATTTCTGCTCTCAATTTGGGCTCAGAGCTTTCAGTTTTTCCAGAATTCTGATTTTAATAGCGTTCCTTTCACTCAATAGAAAATGAAAACAAATAGTTTCCAGAAATGGTTCAATGCTGTTCGTGGACTGATGACAACTGAAGCCTGCATATTTTGTCTTGAGCTGTTAACCTGCTACTGCCTTGATATCACTTGAAGTGACTTAAAATGCAGTGTATTTATAAGCTGACCACTGTGTTATAACAGAAAGGGTTACCCAAGCCCTTCCATGCAAACCCAGTCTTCTCTTTGGCTTTTTGTTACAAGAGTCATGAGCTAAAGAAACCCATTAGTAGTTATTTTGAACAAATTAATGAGAGTTAAATATATCCAGCCACTCAGAGCAGCATGATTCATTCATAAATAACACCCAAGTCATTGGCTGGAGTCCTATTTACATAAATTAATGAAACAATCACATTTACAATAGTGTATTGTTTAAAGATAACATACAGGCACAGAGCTCTGGTCTGTGTTCCTTAATAGGAAATTAAAAAATAAAGAGACAGGGTGGTTTCATGAAAATATAAATCAGGTTGGTCCAGGATGGCCAGGTGGCAGCATGGTCTCTGGAACTTGGCTGGGAGGGTTCCTGCTGCTCACCTTCATAACACTCTCACTGCTGCTGTCTTAGGAAATGAAGCCATTTCCATCTTCTGCCATGAGTGTGACCATAGAAAGTGCAAAGCTCTGCTTTACAAGGCTGCATTGCTAGCTTTTGTTTTTGCATTGTGCCTCCTTATAGCAGAGCTGCTATTGGAGCTGGCCCCTTCATTTTTAAATAAGTGAATTGGCATCAAGGTGAGTTTTGACAGTAGTTTGGTAAGTAAATAACCTGGAGTTTTTAACAGTGGAAAGGTCTAGCCACTAACATTCCTGGCCAAATCCATCTTATTGATTTTGTGCCTTTTTCTCTTTTAACTATCGGGATGGTTTAAACAAGAAATGAGAGAGTAAGTGAGCTGGAACGTGGAGTCAGCTTGTAGAGTTTTGGTATATGCTTTATGAAATCCCTCTTACTAATGTTCAATAGAATGGAGCTTGTAGGAGGGGTAGTATCTTTTGCTGGAACAGCTGACACTGTTGGGAATAAAATGGCAAACTTTCCAGTTCACAGGCTCTTTGGAAGGTGCTGGTCAGAGGAAGTGTGTAGTACTGGACTGGCAGGTCAGTGAGCAGTTGTCTAGCTGGAGGACACTGCTGCTTCACAATAGACATGACTGGAAGCTTAAGAGATGGTAAAATAAGAGGAAAAAAAAAAATGAAGTGTCTGTCAAAATGTACCCCAATTTACTGGTGGCAGAACATCCATGGCTAAAAGTATTTTTTAATTAAAAACATTGGAAGCTATTTGCTGTGAGCTTGTGGATCAAGATAAGCAGGTTTTCTGCAATTTTGCACCAGCAATAAAAAATCCATAATAGCATAAATTTAGAAGTTTTCCTTTAAATTTGTGTACTGAAATTTTTTTCTGGGATGTACAGAATATAGTCATGTACATGAAAGGAAATACTAATTAATCAGCTGTAGCTGTCCCTTAAGTGTAAGGAAGTCCTCCCTTGGTGCCAGGGAGATTTTGGCAACGGCAGTTTTACTTCTGTTCAGATACAGACTGTTAGTCATAGTTTTGTCTCCCTTTTCGGAGAACTCCTATGTTCACTTGTGTTTGTTTGTCTCAGTCAGCTGTACATTAAAATTAATGTTTTCAAAATTCATGGATCCATCTTATTTTCATGCCAGAAGGGATTGTTAGATAGTTTGATCTAGATTCCCATCTAACATAAATCAGAGTTTCAGACAGAAAAACATGGAATAATGATTTCAAGATACCAAGCAGATCCTTTGCTTTTTTTGGTAGTTTATTTCATAGGTTAATAGCTTTGGTGTTATAAAAGATAATAATAAAATATTATTGTTTCAGATACAAATATATCTGACATTTGATCATGGCAGTGTTTTCCCTGATAATTTAAAATACCCTCAATACTTTCTGTTTCCATCATGTGAAGATGCTGAAGTGCTGCAATCAAGTGTTTCAGCCTTCTTTTTATTATCTAACTAGACTGAGTGAACTAAACTAACAAATTAACAATGTAAGAGTGATTCCTGCTTTTCAGTCTAAAATCCTGAACTTAGAGGTGTTTCGTGGTGTAGCAGGTTCATATATTGGCAGGCTGAATAGTTATATTACCCAACATTAAGTTATGGTGCCCACTTTCTGAGCTGTGCATTTGATGCTTCAGGAATGCTGAGTTTCTGTCCCTGAGATGTTCCTCCACCCTACTACAAAAGAGCCTGGAATCCTCTGGATTTCAGCCCTTAATTTTTGCAGCGTTAGCCTTTGCTTTGATCTTTCTACTCTTTCTGACAGTCTCAGGATTGCCCTTGTGGGAGCTGCTCACTGTCTGGTGTACATTGTAGAGAGTATACATGGGGAGACTCACCTCAGAGCTACACCCCTGTGTCGGGTGCCTAATATGAGGGAATATGACTACCCTGGCAGAGCTAATTAGAGCCACAGTAGCAGCTAATGCACACAGTGGGAAAAGGCATGTGGAATGTGCTTTGCTCTGTACATGCAACAGTGCAATTTTGGGTTCACGCCACAACCTCAGATGGAGGGTGTTTCTCCTAAAAAGACTAGTTTTATTTTACAGGTTGCCAAATAAAAAAACAGCCCCAAAGTTAAGTAGCCTCTGTAGAGGACACAGTACCCATTTTAGGCAGCATGAGATTCATAACTCTGCCAGGGTAAGACAAAGTGCTTAAGATGTTTTAAATCAGGTCTAGACAAGTGCCAGGCAGCTTTCAAGAGGATTAATGTACAAACCAATAGGAGGTAAATGCCTTGAAATTCTGCTAGAGCAGAATCAAGTACGGATTTCGCACATATTTTGAAACAGATACTATGCTATCTAGCCATAAATAGTCTCTTCTTACATAAGACAAATCTTGCATCAATTTATTTGTAAACTTTTATAGCTATATGTGCTGCTGCTAGCAATGGTTTTGGCAAACTAACCATTGCAGTGAGGGCTACTACTGAATAATTGCCTAGAACATTAAAAACCCCTTATTTTTATGAAAGATTATACTTGGTGTTGGATTGTGCTAAAATTTTGGAAGGTCTGGGCAAGAGTGGCTTCCAAATGGCAGTGGCTGCTTTTACTTTGTACTTTTCTATTAGCACTGAATGCAAGAATTTAACAAAAACTGTCATAGAATTCTTCAGAGAAAACCTTTCAATTTGGAAAAAAAAAAATTAAAAAAAAAATCTGCCTTTTTGGCCTGGGGTAGTGCAGGTAATATTCTCTATGCAATGGAAATCTATCAGATGTGGTCTCTAAGAATTTGGGCTGTGTGGGCAGAAGGCAAAACTTTTCAGTAGCACCCTGCAATAGCAGGTCTGTAAGAACAATTTCTCTTGCCCTTCCCTCACTCCAAAGGGTAAACTGAGCCTCCCCTAGACCAGCATGGGACAACAGTGCTGCATCAATCCAAATGTACAGGCTAGCAGCACCTTTCCTTGATTTTTGTATCCCTCTTCTCTCCGGGAATCAGACAAAAGATTTTATTTAAGTTTGAAACCTGACCTTAATGTTTGTTCTTATTTAGTGGATTATTTTTCTAATAGATTCCAAGCATCAAAGTAAATTTTCCCCTTAGTCCAAGTTGTCCAGTACATCATCACTGCCATTCTGGACAGGGCCTCCTAGCTTGAAATGCCTCAGAAGAATGTGAAAATTACTTCAGGACCCATCATAGCTCACTGCCAGGATGAAGCAAAGGCCTATTAACAGTCTGAAGCAAAATCCTTGTTTCATCACGGTGCAAACTTTTGCTAGAGCAGGTTATGGAGCAATTTTGTTCACTGATTACTCAGACATTGTGATAAACAAGTGTGGCTGAGCTTGATGTTTTCAATGTATCACACCGTTATTTTTTGCCTTATTTCCAAATAGCTTTAAAACACGTAACATCTTATGACTGTAAAACAGTATTTAGAAGGAAAAATATAGATCTTGAAGATCTCAAAATCTCTTCATTCAGGGTTAGAGGCAGTGAGCTTGTCATCAGCCTCTGTATGAGTCAATGAAGGATTAATATGCAATTTAGGAATAGCCTTGTAACTGTTTTCTGTCACTTTATTTTAGGGAAGAATCAAGGGAGAGCAACTAATGCAGCTGTATTACTCTGTCAGTTTCAAAAGTTCAAAACCCATGGGCTAGGCCCCAGAGTAATTTAAAATATCTTAAAATGTAAGATGCAGTCTAATCCTTTTATTTGTCTGCTGGCTTTTAGTCTTGTACTTGCTTTGTATTTTCCCAGATTTTTTCTTTAGCCTTGAGAGCTAGAAAGAGATTCTTGCCTACTGATTTGTCTCTATGAAAATGTAGGAGTAATAAGCACTTCTTAAAATAGTACTTTTTTTAATTGCTTGAGCCCTGCATAGGAGAATGCTGAGGTCACAGTCTAACTCTCACAGAGTAAATTCATGTTGTGTAATAATGACCATAATCTATGTAAGTCTTGACATTTTGCTTATTAGGTAAAGTACTGAGCTATTACACTGGGTAAAGATCAGTTATTAGTGGAAGTCTTCTGTATCAGTTTAGTCTGAATAGTTTTAATACTTTGTTGTTTTTTTTCTCACATAATTTTTAGTCTGGAAATCCTGTCTACTTAGGAGTCCTTAAGAGAAAGATGTCTGTTATTTGGGTTGAAATCCTGGCTCTGGTGACGTCAATGGAAAAAAACACCCACTGACTTCAGCTGGGTCAAGATTTCTCCCTTGTGGTTTACAAATCTATTGATTTTAACTAAGGCTGTAGATCCATACATGAGAAACAAACTGCAGAAAAGGAGCAAATGATCAAAGTCTTCCCCAAAACAAAATCCTGGAGTGTCTCCTTTGTCACTAACACCTGTCTCCTGATCTCATTGACAAATCTGCGTTTCTCTTTAGAGAGGAGACAAAAGCACTACACAGCACAAGCTATTCCTTAGTTTTGGGATAAATCTTATTTATAAGAAGCCTGTGTACAGCTATTTTCACCCCTCATCTGAGCTTTCTTCTACCATCAGTCTCATTGGACATCAGGAGACGAAGTCCTTCATGGTAACAAAGAGTCATGTAACAAAGATATTTTTTAGTAGCTTCTAATCTGTCAACTTGATGTTTTGAGAGCACTTGGCCTTGAACTTTCTCATATCATAGTTAGTCCAATATACTTAATTGTTCTTGCTCACTGAAACTCTTGACTTTCTGTTACTGGTGTTCTGAAATAGTACCTCTCCCAAAAAAGCTGGAATGTGGGTTACACTAACACTGAAGAAGAAAAGAAAAAAAAAAAACCCGACACAAAACAACATGGCTAATACAGTATCGTGGTGAAAGTCTGTGGGGAGCTTGTTTGTTTCCACAGGCAAATTTTTGAGGGGACTGCAGAGAACAACCTCCTTATTTGCCGAGTTATTTCTGCCTGTATCGTTCCTTGGGGTGAAGAGACTGTAACTATTTTAATGTTGCTCACTCATTGTGTGTACAGGGAGTGTCTTCTTGTTATCAGTGGATTGTCTCCTTGCTGTCATTGTGGCCATGCTGACAAGTAAGCTCCATGATGTGAATTAGGCACCCCTAAAAGCTGCCACTCCTATAATGTCCCAGTAAATGAAATAAATCAGGAAATCCAAGAAGGATCTGTTTGGGAACAATTATTACTGGGCAGCACTGTATTTGAAATTCATGAGCCACACTGTTAGGTCCTCCAGTAATTCTTTTTCTCTATAAATGCAGTTAGTTTGCTGTCACATGAGTTATCAGGATCTACTGAGATCTATAAGGATCTACTGCTCCACCTTGTGGTCTGAAAAAAGTTTTCCATTATTGTACTCTAGAGAGGTGTACCAGATAGTCCAGCCTCTCTCTCTCTTTTTTTTTTTTTTTTTTTTTTTTTTTTAAATTAAAATGAATTTGGCATCATACTTTTCCTCGAGGTACAGACCTGAAGGGCAAATAATGTGTTGTCATCTTTGGCATACTTCAGGATAGACATTGCAAGAGGTGTTTGATTACAGAAGAGGAAAAAAGAGAGAGAAATAAAAGTTAAATCATTGAAGAGTGCTGTTCAGAATAAGTTATAAGTAGCTAGCAGGAAATAAGATGCATAATATATGGCTGCTTTTTTCAGTACGTATGCTAGGCCCATGATAACAACTTGTTTGTATGGCCACGGAGGCAATCAAATAGGATGTGTTCTTCCATGCTGCCCATGGGCCAGAAAATCAGTGGCTTCCCACAGTTCAGCAGCTCTCAATAAAGAGGAGTAGTATGCAGTTACCTGGCCACAGTCCTCTTTGTTCATCAATGCCACAAAAGTTTTTTTTTTAAGCTAACAGGAGTGCTGCTGTAGCAAAACATAGTTATTTACTCACTCTGACTCATTCTAGTGCTTGGAAATCATGCAATATTTTTCTCCAGCTCTGAAGTTAAGACTGTCAAGGAGTAATATTCTTCTGCTGTTGAAATCACAACTTGTGTACTTCAGTGGAGCATGGTCAAACCAGTACTGCTCTTTCGATGCTGGTTTTGTTCTAGGGAAGCAGTTTATAACAAAGCAGTTCAAGAAAGGCTTTATACAGCACCATCTAATACCATTGGTTTGGTAGTGTTGGATCCTATTTTGAACACGTAAATTATTGTATATCCTTAAACAATAGCAACCAGTTAATACCTATATTAAGAGCACAGCTTCTGCATTTATTTGTACTTTTGGGAGTGAGTGGTTTTGTTCCCAAAGCTTGAAAGGGTAGGAGCACTAGAAAAATTGCCATCCTCTATAAAAGGCTTATTTTATAGTAAGGGCAGTTTGTCTTACTGCATACCAGCAGTCAGAACACTAGTCATAAAAAAACAGTTATGGACTGGCAAAAGACAACTGCCTGCCCTATCCTCTCTGAGTTTTGTTTAGCAATATGTTATCATGGAATTCTGGGCACGGGCAAGTTGGTAGTGTTCTTTGGATAGTATCAATGTAAAGAGGTACATGGCTTGTGTAGCCTGCCCTCCCTGATGATAGTTTCTGTTTTTGAATGGTAAACCCTATTTCTCAAAACTAAGTATTGTGCTGTCACCTTTGTCATGCTTCAGGAGAGAGACTGCAAAACTTGTTTAAATAGAAAATAGAGGAAAAGAGAAGGAAGACAGTATAAAACAAAGGATAACTTTGATAAGTACTTTAGAAGGTTTTTTCCTATAGTCTTCATGAAGAAGATGATGTCCCAACACAAAGAACTTAACTGTTTCCCTTCCATTTCCCCAATTTTCCCACATCTTTATGGATTAAAGAATCTGTATGGCTAAAATTAAGTATGTTGAATCTATACAGAAGATAAGATACTGAATTATACTACAGTTATCTCTCCAGAATTTCCATGAGAACAGGAATTATATAGCATCACTGAGGGTCTAGTCACTTTCGCTGCAGATTCCCTGAAGGACTCAGATGTCCATTTTTAGGAAGTCAGATGTTCACTGTCAGCATAGCCTTTCATTTGAAAGCATTCTTGCTTGGCACCAGTGCATAAGATCTACACAATTAGGGTCAAACATGAAAGGCCCAAGACTTGACTTGAAGACAGGGAGAAGGAAAAGGGAAGATTAAGGAGTTGTAGTTGGAGGGGGAAATTATAGGTTGTCAAGAGATGGGTGGTAGGCTAACATGGATACTTCCTCTCCAGATGATCCATCTGATATTCTTGGCATTTTTACATACTCTTCATTGAAACTGGATTGGAGTAGTGGAATTGTCCTGATTATAATTTATTTCAATATGAATAATAATTTCTTGTCACATTTCAAGTGATGCCACTTTTTTTTCAGTGCAAGTTTAGTTTATCCAAAATTCATTATCATGGCTTTGTATATTCTATGTGAAGGGTACATACAGAGAGAACGGACAGCACTAAGAGCAAGGTGGTACTAAAAGATCTAGAACTTTGTTACTCAGAGACTCCATTTAAATTTCTCCCACCTCCTGAATGACAGTATTTTAAGATAAACATCCCTCTAAGTGTAGAATTTATTTGGTTATGGTTTATTTTATAATAGTGATGAGAGCAGTTATGTACAACACAATCTAATAATTACAATGCTTGTAAAAGCTGTGAAGTCAACAGTGCAAACTCATAGTAGACAGTCATACTACAGTTCTTAGCTGTTTAATCAATTGGTTAACCTGGGACAAAGGCTCTAGAGCTGAGAGTTTCTGATGTGCTTCCCAGTAGGCATAGCAAAAACGAAGGTGTGAGCTGTTTGCTCCTCAGAACTGCTCAAAATACTTTAAACAATTATTTTTTTTCCCATTTTTATTTACAGCAAGAGGTTCAGTAATTTGCAGAATTATTTTAATCATAATTTCTCTCACAGCATAACTGAACAGTTGCTAAAGCTGTATGGTCCCTTTGATTTTGTGTAAGTAGTTGTATTAGCATTCTGCTTAATATTAGTGTGAATATAGGGAGGAAAGTATTTGTCTTGAAATAACAACTTTAGACTGCTGAATCTGTATTCACACATTGACTGAAGAGACAAGTTTGTGATGTTCCGCCAGTAGACAAAAGGCAAATTCTGCCCCCAAACCATGTAGACCGTGTCTCAGTTCTCTCAGAGATATTTTGGTTTCTTCAGTAAATAAGGGCTGTTGGCTGCTATGCTCCTGATGTGGCCTTTTCTATCTTCCATTGCTCTCAGCGAGTTTAATAAAGACCTTGAAAAGATGTTAGTGAGAAAACAGTAGAAACAGATGAAGATTCAGTGTCTGCTAATTCAGCTTGAATGACTACCCAGACCCTGACACCTCTAGGCAAACTATAGGAGACTCCTGTGTCTGTTTTCAGTAGGTATTAATATGAACATAGAAGGCTTCCTAATGTGACTTTCAGAATGTACTTGTCCAGGAGGGATTGATATCCCATTGGAATGGCTTTCTAGGGATATTTCAATACTTCAGTCTTGGCAGAATTGAGGTGGGCATACAAGAATGAAGGTGGGGGTAGATCCCTTAAGCAGAGATTTTAAATTTTCAAATAGAGCTATGTTTACTACTTGATGTCTTTTCTGCCTCTTACTTCAGAATAAAATGCTTTTGAGTGGTAATCAAAATATGTTCATTCAGTGTGCTTAGAGAGAGGTATCTTTGCTTTTGTCAGTACACTTATTTGGTTCACGATAGGTTTTTTATTGTCTTGGTGATGTGGAGGAGTAAACGTAGAAAACCAGTTTTGGTGATTGATTGGAGCATCACTTGGATCAGTTCTGAATGTTTGCCCTGCATTAACACAGGATGGTCCTCTTATTCAGAATAAATACTGTAAGTCTTGTCTAGAATCTTTCTATGCTTGTTTATGTCTAGAATCTTTGTAAAATTGTTAGTCTAAAGGTCGCTAGAATTTTTCAGGGACAAATAACTTCTCAGCTCAGCCAGGTGTTTAGCAGGGAGTCCACGTAGTGTCACATGATGTTTGGGATGCCAAAGCTTGTGGCCATGCTGTGGAGATCAGAATAACCATTTAACCTGTTTGAGGTCACTGGTTTGATGTTCTAATAGGAATTGAAAACCCCTTATTAGGAAACAAAAATCACTAGATCAAGCTTTGATTGACTGATGAGTCAAACTCCTGGTGTAGGCTTTGCAGTGAGATTACTTCAAAGTTGATTTATTATCATCATCATCAATGCTGGTTTGGTATGTAAACCCTGATATTACAAGGCAAAGGTCATGCACCTTTGAAATTTAAAGTGCCGGGTTATATTATTTCTCAAAATAGTGATTAAATTTGCCAGCAGACACTTGGCAAAATGCAAGGGGCAGAGTCTAGTAGAAAGGCTGGGTGCATAGCTTGCTTTTGGAGAAGTGATGTTCTAGCCAGGCTCTCAGCTCTGGGGGAGATGATACTTTCATAGGTGTCATTCTCCATGTGTGACAGTTCTCAGCTCCAGCCTTTGTGCTTGCCCTCTTTGGGGATATTTGGGTTTGGTTGAATGCTCTCTTCAGTACCTGTGCTGTGGATTGCTCAGTCCTGCATTACAGCTTATGGAAGTATGAATAGGAAAGGGAGCATTAGGATGAACTGTAATGTATTTCTATTCTAAATTTTATTGATTGCTCGTGAACTGGTCTGTGAAGCAGGCTATTTTTTCTAGAATTATTTTGGTCTAAAAACACTTTAAAAATGTTTCAGAGGAGACTAAATGTGTATTATGATAGCTAGAAAACTGTTAAAATATTTATCTGCAGCTATTTGTAAACTCATAAAAAGCTTAATTTGATTCTTCTGATACACTAAGTCTCCAGTGACTAATCCGATAACTACACGCTTCCTAATGAGTAGTCTGAGCATGACTGACCTTGCAAATACTTTGGCTCACAAAAAAAAGTACTTTATGTTGGTAAATTCTTTTTCACAGTTTTCAATGGGAGGTTTTAATTTTGCCTATGACTATGTAGGAAAATTAAACAAAAAAGAACATTTATACTAAAAGTATCTTGTACAAAAAATACAATAGCTTTGTTAACTAAGTCTGAGCATCATCCTCCCCCAGTGTGAGCACATCAGTTAATCATACTAGGCATTACTCAGCTTAATTTGGCATCAGTAAAACTTTAGATGTAATCCAAATATCAGGGTAAATCTTTCCCTGAATTGATGAGAGTCTGATTTTAATACTGTTCTGGTTCTGTAATTCAGCATAGGCTCTTGCAGAACTAGGGAGCACTTAAAAGGTTGGATGTGTTATACACTTGTTTTGAGAACATTGATGTTGGTCATTTACAGTCATACAGCTAGGGAGTCTCTTTTTAAAAGAAGAAAAATAGGCTCTTGCCAGAAATGAGTTATTATGAGGACATGGCACTTGTAAGAATACCCAGGATTAGCCTAGCTGATGATTTCTCCAGTGGCATAACCAGATCCTTGAAACTCTCACAAATGAATTGCATAAAAAGTATGTCTTTTGCTGCAAACAATGCTCTGTGTTGTAAGGAGCAGTGAAACACACATGAGTTGTGGTGTTTATTGATTAACTAAACTGACAAGGTGATGTTTGATAATTCCCCCTTCTGGAGTGCCCCCTTATGTGCCTAATGAGAGCTTGCAGAATTTTGCCATCTATACAGAGTCCCTCTATCATCTTATAAAGTAGTTTAGGCAACACAGTGGGCATATCCTGCGTCCAAGAAGTCAGTGAGGACAAGATCTCATCCCCTCTGTTCATACTAAACTGTTCTGAAAGTTTAACATGTCCTGTTTCATATTACAACACAGCCACTGGATCTGTCACTGTCCTGGCAAGGCAGGCAAATCCTATGGAAGTAGGTAACTGATACAAAAAAAAAAAAAAAAGTGGTCTAGCTTTTTAGATCTCACTGAAGATTGGGGATTTTTTTCTTTTCATAACAGAAGAATGTTTCCAAATATCACAGTTGTTCACAGAAGGGTTACATTCTGCCATCTATCTTTGTGCAGAAGTCCCACTGGGGTCTCTCAGCAGGCTGCTCCCAAAACACAGATGTTTCTGGCTATTCATTCAGCATTTTAGTGCTGTTGCTTGCTTCTGCCTCTCTAGCTTTTCCTAGCAGCTTGTTAAAATACAAATACGTTTTGTTAACACCACTGATGCTGTCTCCAAAGTGAACTAAAATAAAAAAGTCTATGTAACCACCACTGGGTGGTGTATGCCCATGTAAGTAAAACTCACTGAAGCCAACTATTGGGAGTTCTGCATGTGTGGAACTTGAAGATCTAACCCCAAAGCCTGTGTGTCTAATTTTTAATCAGGCAATTTCCTTGGAGTTTATCAAAGAGAGAGGCTCAAGGATTTGGCTAGTAAGAAGGTGGGTTTATATATGCTTCCATGTCCTTGTAAAATTGAACTTTGAAGGAGGGAATCTGGTGTATATTTATACTCTCCTTCTGAATTCCTGCAAGTTCTCACGCTTTATTGAGAACCACCTATTTTTACAAGCATGGAAAGGCCCTTAGTGTGTCTGCTGATATCTTAAATTACTCAAAACTGATCTTAAGAACAGTCCTCATGTCACCCACGTCACTTTTTCAGATGCAAAGGGGGATGCCATTTTCTACCACTTCCATGTTCTTGACACTGCTGTTTGACATCTAAGAGCATCTGTAGAACCTTTGTGGGTGTAGATTTTGGAAGGATAACGACTTATTTTTGCTAGATAGCACAAACTATGCTGAAAGCAAGTGTTAGAATATCTTAGTGACCCAGGAGCCTAAGACTTCTGGCATTGCAACATGCTTCCTTTTCACTGTCTATTTTGTATCAACCTGTTGCAGGAATGTAAGTTCCTAAACTACATTTGACGGTCTCATGTTAGCTCTAGTTAAATTGGTGAGGCTGAGTAACTGAGGCTTTCAGAATAAAGACAAACTCAGGGAGGAATAAGAAAGTGAACCTTTTTTCACTGCACTGATTTACTCCATACGTGCCATCCAATTCAAGTTTGTTGTTCTGGGTTTTTTTGGGTTTTTTTGTTTGTTTTCTTCTGTCATCCAGTAGATCCTTATAAATATCAAAAGGCAAGCTATAACCCTACTCTAGGAATCTTGTGAAACTTTTTTTAAAAAGCAAGTCTGAGTATGCTATACAAATGTAGAAATGCTACCTGATTTTGTTTTTTAACTTGCTAGACAGTCCAGCAAAATTGTTAAGATGATGGATTTAATGTTGTCTATGTCTATTAGTACTTGATTACATCTTCTGTATGGAGATATATAAACCAGCAGTTATGTGAAACCCATTGGATTATTGTTTTGAGATAACAAAAGTTGTTCTAATGCTGAGAAGGTTCCTTCCTGCAGTAGCAGGAGAAAGAAGTGAGGAAACAAAAAACAAACAACAAAATTTAAGACTATCTGTGATTTAGAACTGGAAAGACAGCAGCAAGATCCAACAATATTCAGTAGCTCTGCCTATTGCTTTGCATTCTTTGCTCTTGTAGGAAAACTTACCCATAGAACACACAAACTCCCAAGCCCAGTTAGACCAAGAAAAGGAACTCTGTTGGCTTGAAAGTCAGCACTTCTAGAGTTTGAATCCCTTAGAGGAGTTTCTACTAAATGAAATTTATATATGTGTGTGTGTGTCCAACAGGAGAAGCAATGGATGGCAAGTTTTAAAGATAGCATAGAAACAATTGTTGTGAAGAGGAGGGAGAGAGCTGTTAACCAGTCCCTGGCTATATTTCGATTCCCCACTTCTCAGTGCAGGGTCCATCCTGGAAATTCTGTCATGACTGATATGCTGGTGGCCACACTCTATCAAAAAGCATAGAAAAAGAAGAAATACTCTCAATATCTGGATATGAGTGAACTTCACTAAGCCAAACACAATCAAGCTGTAAAAATGAGTTTATCCCCCTATCAGCTGTAGCTGGTGTGTTTTTGTCCAGCTCAGCTAGCTGATGTCCTTCATGAGAACACCTCCTTAGGAAAAGCCCATTGTTTGATGGGTTTTGACCATTGGAATTATCCTATCTTTTTAAGTATTTTAAGGGCCTGTAAAGGAAATCGTTATACTATATATGTGTTCAGGAATGACTTCCTAGGTGCTCATTGAGATGGTTTGTACTGCAGTTTGTTCTCTATTTAAGAGCAGAGTAAAAAAACTGTTTATAAACCCTGTATCAGCAAGCAGTTCTCAGTCATTCCATAGGTTACCTTTGCTTGTAAAGGTCTGATTTCACTTTGCTGGTATGGAAGAATTGGTGGAAGCTTTTCACAAGAGTTGTGAAGTAGTTAGCTGTCTCTCTGTGCTAATGAGTGCCCAGGTTATTCTGGCTGAACTGCCACAGGATAATACATGGAGACTAAACCAAATGCAAGAGACTTGCAGACTGTTACCTCCTGTGCCTGAGCTAGCAGCAAATCATAAAGAAAGCAGGTTAGGAAACTAAGTGACTGAAAAGATGACAGAAAAGCATTCTAGGTATCACCTTGTGCAATGTGAGATAGGGAAATACATCTCTCCCTAAAAATTGCCAGATGACTTGGAGATCTGGCAATGGTGCAGATGTACTGTCATGAATGATGCTGCTGCTACACCTGCACCTGACACTGTGGAAGTCTGCTGAGTTTAGATGCATTGTGCTGCTGCAGTGTGATTTGCTAGAATTACTTTTTGGACATAATGAAATAAGGATGGAGGGTATTTTTCAGTACCAACTTTCTTCAGCCTGTCTGGGTGGTGAGCAGAGAGAGACTTTCTGACTCCTTTAAGAAGTTTCAGAGGTTCCAAACTAGAGGAAGTGTTTCAGTACCAGCCCTCCTTTCTCGTATCCTATTAAGTTTCAAGAATGGGTGTAAGTCCATGTAAATTGGCAGGGATTTTCCCATCCTACATTAATCTTTTCACAAGAAGCAAGAATTTTATGCTATGAGTGTGAGGCATTAGCCTTTATCACCAGGCAACCACATTATAAAGACATACATAACTACCTTACAGAACATTGCTTTCTATCAAGCAGTTCTCTGTATCATTCACCATTCCCACAAACAGTCCTCCATCTGCTCGGCAGGGTCTTTTCTGCCTGTGTGTGATCTGAAAGCACCCCAGGCACCTGCCCGGCTTGCAGATGGTGTTGCTCCATCAGAGTGTGAAGACAGCACTGACAACACAGCGTATTTCAGGGAGATGAGAGGGGATGATGGAGTTAAGGTCTTACTGAAGATGTGCCAGGACAGTCTGAGCTAACTGTAATTGTTGTGTGTCATTTTGTTTTGTTACTGTCATTGCTAAACTGTGCCAGAGGTAAGGTTTTGTTTGTGACAAGTCTCCTACCTACTTCGGGGGGGAAGAGTGGAGGGCAGAAATCCCAATCCCACGTGAAAACTGCCCCCCCCCAAAAAAAAAAAAAAAAAAAAAGCTTTTCAGGGGTCCGGCGCTGACTTTTCTAGATGCCTTTTTTCTGCGCAAGTGTTTTTGGTGTTTTGTTGTTTTTATTTCCCCCCTTTGATGCTCTCTTTTAAGTACGAAAAAAAGTGCTAAGCAGGCTGAAGTGGCAGCAGATGCCAAATACGCCTGTGCTCAAAACTAAGTTAAACTCCGAGGGGAGTGCGAGCCCTCCCTACCGTGAAGGAGCTGAGCGGGGGAGCGCTGGGGCAGAGCGGCACGGCAGCCGCTCTTCCCTTGGCCATCAGGCACCGCTCCCGGGCACAGCGGGGCGAGCCTGGGCTCTGGCTTCCCGAAACTGCGGGAAGGAGAAGGGGGATGCCGCCCTTGCGGCGGTGCGGCTTTGGGACCGGGGGAGAAAGACCTCGCAAGCGGTGCTCTTACCCCCTCCATTTTTGTAGCAGAGGTAGGGAAATCGCCAGACGTTGGCCAGGTCCACGGCGAAGCCGATGACGGAGAGGAGGAAGTCGATCTTCTTGCCCCAGGTCTCCCTGTCCTGGGCGTCGTAGCGCGGCGCGGGGGCGGCGGGCAGGAGGCTGCTGCTGGTGTACTGCACCCCGTTGTGCTCCTTCACCAGGATCAGCTCCACGTCCTTCTTCGGGGGCGGCGGCCCCGCGCGCTCCGGCAAGGGGGCCACCACCGACACTTTGCGGTCGGGCTGGATCTGTTTGTTCATCCTCGCCTTAAACATCCAGAGAGAGCGGAGCTGAGGCGGGGGAGCGGGCGCGGCGGGGTGCGGGAGCGCAGCTAACGGAAGTGCGCTTCCCGCTGGAGGCGACTCCGCGCTCCAGCCCGCCGGTGTCAGCGCGGCAGGAGCGAGGCACGGCCGTAATAAGAGCCATGCAAATGAGGCGGGAGAGGGGGGACCGGGGTGCCCCCGGGGAGCCAGCGGGGCTTCCCGCGCCCTTCCTCCGCGGGGAAGCGGCCGGCAACAGCCCAGCCGCTGCCGCACCTGGGGCACGCTGCCCTCACCCCTGCCCCAGCTCCTGCCCAGCTCCTGTCCCGGCGGAGACCGAGCTGGAGCCTTGCGACCCGCGCCGTCAGCCGGCCGGAGCCCCGCGCTGCCCCAGCGCTGCACCTTGTCCTGCCACCCGCGGCAGTTGCACCTTAGACAGTCAGGGCTTGCCCTGCTGCCAACCGCGGCGCGCTCGGAGCTGGTTCTTGCCGTGAGGCAAAATAACGCATCCCCGGTCAAGCAACCTGAAAGCCCGTTAGCAGGCAACAGGTAGAGCTACTGTGGACTGCCCACTTCCTTTCTTTCCCTGCTGCTGACCTGCAGTACGGAGGCGTCTTTCCCCTGCCTGCTAGCGTGGCTTTAGTTAAATAGTAGAATTTGTTTTTTGACATCAGAACCTGGTGGGGTGCAGCTTGAATGGCAGAGCTGGACGCTGCTAATATTTCTCTGCCAGGACTGCTGGATGCCCAGCTTTTTCGTTCCTGGAAAGCATGGGACTGTGGTAGGACTCAGTTGTCAGGTTAAAGTATTTGCAGGACATGAACTATTTTTTGCTCTTCCAAATGGGACCTGGATCTTCTATGTGTAAAATGAGCAAAGAATTAGCTGGCAGAACAACAGTGATTAGTTCCAAAAATTGGCTAAATAAGCTGCAGGAAGGGGTTTTCAGGGGCTCTTTCTGTGTACAGCTGTAAGCAGTACAGCTACGTTCAGCAAGGGAATAAAATTTGGGCACAAAAGGCAGAAACCAAATTCTCCTCCCCAGTGTTAAACAGCTTCCCTTCCCTGGCATCAATGAGAACAGGTCACATCACAGGATTCTCAGCAGTGCTACAGCCTACAGTGCTTATTCACTCTGCTAGGACTGATAATACAGTATTACAATCATAACATATAAAGAGGTGCTAGTCAGAATTTGTAAGGAATACCAGATTTCTCTACAAATTTGGAATGCGAAAAAGAATCCCAACTCAGAATCCCAAGCCTCATGTATCATCAGCTTCCCTTCCTCTTCATATGCCACAGACTGCAAAGATGCTAGTAAGACAGGTATTGACGTTTTCTGTCTTCACAAAAAGCTCTTGGTTCAGGATTCAAGCTGTGACTTGGATCCTAAAGCCCTCATCTGGGTGAGGTACTTGAGCAGTGGCTATACTGTCTCAGAGCAATTGTATGCCTAGAATATGCAGCTCCTATGTTCCCTTTTGGTTACTTTGAGATTTCCTGCTCCCATCTTCTCTGAAGATACCACATAAGACCTTTTTTTTTTCCTTTTCTTTTTGACACTTTGTGCCATACGTGCTGCAAGTACTTCCCCCATGCACAGTCACTACATACACTTGCTGGTTGCCCATGCAGCACAACCCACGTTTACACTCATGCGCAGTGGCATTGCTGCCTACTCCTCAAACCACCCATCAGTCACAGCCACCACATGCATCAAACACATATCTGTGTCATACGCAGTGCCCCCAAACGTGCCCACACTCCCCTGCGTTTCAGTGAGCCTACACACCCATTACACACACCTTCCCCCATAGTGAATAAAGGACAAGCTCTGTTCTGGATATATAGAGACCCTCTGCTCCCAGCTGCAGAGCCCAGAAGCCATCCTACTGACAGACTCACCAGGTAGCACTGGGGATGTCTCTGCCCCATTATGGGAACACAAAAGGTGACTGAAGGGGATTTCTTCTTCCTTGGTTCCACCACTCTGGGACTGCAGTCTCTTTGGGACCTGAGGCTGTAGCCTAGCCACTAAGGGGCTTTTAAAACCTGGTTCCCCTCTCTCCACGTGATTATTACTGCCTTAATAATCTGCACAGACTTCCTATGCTGGACAGCAGCACTCACATATTGCTTCTGGAAAAATAAGGCCTTGCTAAGGAACAACCTTTTCCCTATAAGGTCTCAATTAGCTGAACTTGATCATGATGTCTATGGTGGGAGGAATCTAGAAAGCTCCTGCTTGTTTCCTAAGAGAATTAAGTCACTGTGCATATATATATGCCTTTAGTTCTTGCATGGAAAGTGTTCACAATCTGGTTAATGTAATATCAACTGCACCCTCAAGGTAAGAAAGTCCTCAATTGGATTTTATAAAAAAAGTTGTTTAATCTTGACTCTGTCTGGATCTTGTTATGCCTAATGGAGCCTGACAGCGGGTAGAGTTGAAGTCAGAGAAGGGAATATTCTATTTAGAAACCTCAATGGAGCTAGGCAAGATGGCAGGCTGTTACTGATATTCCACTGTTGACTGGGAAATAGGCTATAGTTTACTTTAGAAAATAGTCAGGTGTTGCTAGGTTAATGGTCAACTATTCAAATTCTTGTCTATCATTCTGTTTGCATTGTAAAGGAGAACATGCTGTAACAGGAAGCTGAGATTTTCACTCATTGGTTAGTGTCTATGAAGAAAAAACACCCCAATGAACAACAATTAAGTGCATGCTTCCAAATCCCCATTTGGTGTGGTGTGAAGATAAGTTGTGTTGTTTGCAGCAGAGTCTGAATTGTCCACCTTGGGCAGCACAGCCAGCTGCCACTGGTGTTACGGAGCTACAGGATCTGTCTGCTTCCTCCCTGTGAACCAGCTTTGGGGAAGGGCTGTATCAGTGTTCAAAGATGTTGGAGCTCTCAGTTCAGAGCTGGTGCACCTGAAAGAATCTTACTTTATGTTATGCCTGATACACTTGATGAAAGGTCTTGGCAGTTGAGCCATAGAAAACAGTGACTGAAAGGGGATATGATTACTTTATAAATAAATTGAGGTAACTGTCACCGAGAAAAACACTTAAACCAGGGACAGAAGAAGAAGAAGAAGAAATTTAAGTGGAAAATGAGTAGAAGAGTTCTAACTATCAAAGCGGTTAATACAGTGGGAACTCAAGACCTAGGTTAAGAACAGGATTGTCTGATGAAGGTGCTTGTGAGAGATGTGATTTGGACTTGAAGACCCAGGACATCACTTTCTTATTAGAAGCCAGTATATAATGGAAAGAGTAAAAAGGGGTAGGGAATATATACACCAACTATTTCATTTCCTGTTCTGGTACATCCGCAGAAACTCTGAGCTCATTCTGTCCTTGGGGCTCACCAGTACTGAAGGACTAAACATTTTTCAAATGAAGTGCATAAGCTGAATGAAGTTAGGTTTGGTTGTTCTGTGATAAAAGGAACTCTGGGAATAGCCAGTTGCTGTAGGAACTGGGAACAAAGTTAGACGACAGCCTTCTGTCTGAATCAATGTTAAAGCAATTTCACAATGATAGGAACATGGCAGTGGCAGGGGTGCCCATCTTTCTAGGTTAGCAGGTAAAGGATACCACGCTGTAGACGGTCAGACACCTTTTGATGACAGCAGATCTATCAGCTCCAGCTTCTTGGACTGTTATGAGTGGGTTGGGCACATTTGCTTCGTAGTACCTCTCAAATCATATAGCCATTCCAAATGTAGTGTCTCCTTAGTGTTTAAAAGCTTTGTGTTGTACTGCTGTTACACCAGGCTGTTTTCATACCATCTCTTCCCCAGAGCCAAAGAAATGCATCGTTTTCACTGAGAGGGCCCATTCGGGTTGGTCCAACCCTGCATTTTGACAGTCAGTGTCTGTCATGCTACAAACTGTCTTCAGCTTGAAAAGAAATATTACAAAAGCACTCCCCAGTGTTTTTGTATTCCACTTGTGCAAGAATGTCAAGTTCTAGGCAAAGACAAGGCCTCTCTGGGTTTTTTAGGACAGTAGTATTTGTATCTTTCTTATTGAGTTGCTTGATATTGTCACAAATATATGCCTCTCACACTCATTATACCTGGGATCTGCTGCCTTTGGTATCAGGTGACTGTCTTGAAGGGATCTATCAGTGTCACCCAAGCAAGCTATCCCATGGCATCTTTATAGTTTTACCACATATTGAATATATATTTGTGTAGAGAGGATGATGATCAAGTCTGGGAAGTTTATGCCTCACAATTTCACCACTGCTTTGTCTATAGGCACACCCTCTTCACCCCACTTTGGCCTCTTTCCCACTTACTAGCACTGCCTAACCAAGGTAGATTATAAATCTACCTTGGAAAACTTCACAAGAGAAGTAGTTAAGTTCCAGGTCAACAATATTATTCCTCTCTACTTGTTTTGAATTGGTAGCTGCTGCTTTAGCATCAGGCTTATTCTGTCTCTGAGACAGTTGTATGAGAGCAATTTGGTGGAACTGGAAGTGCTCTCCATTTCAATCTGATTGTGTATGAGGTGCACTGCATCCTCCTCCCTTCATCTTGGCTTGTGCAGGAGAGAATCTGGATGCAGTGTCCAGAAAGGAGCAAGGGCACACACTGATGTAGTCCCTACTGAGACCAGCAAGAGAACCAGAACACATGGATCCATCGTAGTTTGTCCCCTGGGTTCACCATGTTGTACATCTACATAATCTTAATCTTCATAGTTGGAATAAATCTTTCCTGAGCAAAAATTGCCTAGATTTCAGATTAAGTCTTACCAAGGTTTAGTGAAACAGTAATGATTCCCAAAATTATCAGCCGAGACTTCAATGAGAATGGGGTCTCATTTGTTTTTTTTACACATGTATTAAATGTTTGTCCACAGACAGGTTATAAAACAGTCAAGTGTTCTGCTCTGTCATTTCCAGATGGTGATCCTGTAGTTTACAGAACAAATGATTGTTTCTCTAATCCTTAAAGGCCAGGTTTAGTATTTTATTCTGTTTGCTTCCTTCCCATTTCTTTTGCTCTAGGATTCCTTTTTCTTCCTGGGTGAGTCCCATTCTTCACTGATTTCGAATTGCCTGCTAACTTAATCATCTCAAAATGTAATTAGCAAACAAACTTTTGGGTGAATATTATTACTGCAAATATTTAATGAGCTCATTCCCAATAAAAGATCTTTCAAGGTGGGTAAGTAATTTCACTCCAACCCTGTAATTATCCTTATGGCACAACATAGTATTATATCCTCTTTAGTTGGTTCCTCTCCTGTCTTAACAATTCTATTTATCTCCATCTCTTCTGCTGAGACTAATAATTACAAGTGTCATTGTAGCAGCTGCTTTTGTGAAGTTGTGATAGATTAATATCTACCAGATTTTTCTTGCTTTTACAAAAGGCAGTAATCAGAATAAGGTACCAGATTATTCTGGCTTCCTTTGGGAAGCTCTTTTTGCATGTAGCAGTCTTCTGTGCTTATTGGTAGAATTTGGGAAAAAATGTTTTAACTTGGCAACTCGATGTTGTCATAGGATTATATGCATCTCCCTAACTCAAGGCTTTTGCAAGATGCTTCATAATTTCTGTCATCTGATGGGCCTGAACAGGACACCTCACTAAATGTCCAAAGCTAGACTGAGAGATGACCCGAAATATATAATGATAACCCACCTGGATGCATTCTTGTGTGATGTGCTCTAGGTGACCCTGCTCTAGCAGGGGGGGTTGGACTAGATGATCTTTCGAGGTCCCTTCCAACCCCTAAGATTCTATGATTCTATGATTCTATGATAAGAATTTCAGGTGATCCTAAGATTACATATCTTACTGCACTGCTGGTGGAAAGATGCTCAGTATTCTTTTCCTCCTGTTGAAATGATAAAACAAAACCCCAAAAGCAATCAATCTTTGTTTGCTGGGACAACCCATCCTTTCTCTTGGTGTTAGTGTTGCTGGTATCTCTGCTTGTACAGCAAATAAATTATGTCCACTTAAGAAGGCTGCAAAAACAAACTGAGGATGGGCACTGATCTCTTGCTTAATTTGAAATAGATACCTTATCATGGGTTTCTGATCTTAAGTTTATTGTGCACTACAATAGTTATTTAACATATTGAAGGCTAATCTTTATGTAGCCTCATCCATTTTAAGAGGCATCATGCACCTATATCTGAAGACACAAGAAGACTGATTCTTTTTCTAAATGCAAACTGGCTGATTTCACTGGTTACACTAAAGCCCAAACAGCAAGAACATTTCAGTTATTCACTATTGATGCTTTGTCCTGGGCCTAATATTAACATTTGGGACAAAATTATTTCCTTTTGTATAGAAACAGAACTCCTGTTGCAGCCAGTGAGGATGGTATGAACAGCTCTGGAGAGAAAACGTGGAAATGAAAGCCTCACTTAAATTCTGTTGTTATGGGCTTTTGTAAGAGTACTCAGAAGCAAGTGACTTGTGCTCAATGAAGTTGCCTTTTCAATAGGGGAAGGTGTGCAAGCAGCAGCTCACACTCCTGTTTCCCAAGGGTTACACTGCTGTAATATCCAGAGTTCTGTTGTGTTAGATGCTGAACATGCATAAGCACAGAAAAAAAAGTCAGATTCACCAATTATCTTTCCATTGCTGATAGCTGGAGAGAAAGGACCACTGTGTCTGCCAGTGGTCCAGAGGCAGCTGATTTCCTTAAGCTTTTGATATTATGATTCCATCTCTTTGAGATAGAAGAAGAAAAAATAGTAGCTGTTTGAAAATATCTCCTCCAAAACAGACTAGTCTCCTCCAGAAGACTAGTTCTTTATTTCCTTTAAAAGCAAAGTGAATCTGTAAAAATATAGACATTCAAAAGGATCCAAGACTCATCACAAGTATTAGTTGAAGAGCCAAAAAAAATTTTGTCTCAAACTTTAAGAATTTTGTGTATGTTTTGTCCTATGTAAGTTTACACTGTTGTCTTAAAGGCATTTTCATGTGGTCATCTCATGAATAGGTTTGAATAGGTTTAACATTTTTACAATGTATAGAGTTGCAAAGGTCCAAAGCTTTTGCAATTCTATAGCAACAGGTTCCATGTAAATACATAAAACTGTGAACTGATTTAGTACTTGGAAACCTCCAGTTGCCCTCACTTGTAGCATTTATCCAAATGCAGCACCAAGTAGCAAATTAGCTTCCCAGCTAACATTGACTAGTTCGGACAGTTATAAGTAAATTGTTTTTGTTGAGCTGATTGTTTTAAAATTAAGCCTCTAAGCACTGAAAGAATCAGCAATGCCAAAGGAGACTCAGAGCCTGCCTTCAAAGTTATGACAAGTCAGGCACTTGGCAGTTTTCACAGTGACCTATATTTTAATATGTGCTATTGGATTATTTCTAAAGAGGCTTCTTAGCCATAAAAGAATTATGCTCATTGGCTGGGCTGTGGCAAAAACACAATTGAATTAAGGATTGAAATAATTTAGGATCCAGCTGGACAAGTTGTCCCTGCGGCTGAGCAGTAACAGATGTATTAAGCATTGGAAATTGCACAGAAAAAAAGCTATAATTGATCTAAGGTAACCTCACTTCTTTATATTAAATAAATCAATGCTGATAAGCTGAAAGGTTAGAAGCAAGAAGCTGAATTTGAAGGAAGGCGGACCTGGGAAAAAGCAAGTCTAGGTAAAACAAGTTAACTTTTAGGTCCTAAATGAAGTAGGGACTGTGGATACTTGAGCTCTGTAAGTTCAGTGGCTACCAGCTTCCATATCAGGAGGATCACTGGGGAGTACTGAGGGAGAGCAGAGGAGAGGATACCAAATTGCACATCCTTGTAGAAGGGACACATTTTCTAAGAGGAAAAAATTCTATGATTAGCCATCTCTATGTTAATTTAGACATCTAAAATAATTTGTCACTATAAACCATAGGCAACCCACAGGCCTCACTCACGTATGTACCTGTAGGTATCACTGCATTTCACCTCAAAGATTGAAAAGGAAGGCTGCACTGTGACAGCCACATTCCACAGAAAAGTTGATGTTTTAGGGGTGGAATTTGTGTCTCGGTGTTAAAAATGTAGGTAAAACCAAAATGTTGGCCAGTAACGTGGGATACTGTATATTCCACCTGGAGACTCTCAATATCTGAACACTACAAGTAAAGGGAGTGGTACTAGAGTGGTAGGCTATAGAATGGAGTGAAGAAGAGAATATTGTCCTAGGTATATCTGCTGCTTGAAAAGTCAGCGACAAACTTCACACAATAAGCACAACTTCAAAAAAACAAAACAGAACAAAAAACCACTAGACCACCACATGCATGTATTTAATGGAAATACTGAAGGGAGGTTGGTAGAAGGTAGATTTTCCCTGTTGTTACTTCTGATTCCTTTTCTGTTTCCAGACTAAGTACAAATGGTTTCATAGGCATTAACCTTATCTTGGAAAGAGTGAAAAGAGACAGGAAAAATCCCTTAATGTTATTACTTTGAGTGCACATATATTCAAAGTGAATTTATACTTGCATGACTTCTTACTTTGGGTGTATGCATATTAAAGCAAACATATACTTGCATGACTGCTGAAACTGAGCAAAGGAGGGAGGCAGACAAATTGGCACAGACAGAATTGCCTTGATGAGGATATTGTAGCAAGTTCTGTTGCCATTTGTCCCGCAGAGCAGATAATGCAGGTGCCAGGATGGGGTTGTGTGTGCCCAGATTGGGGTTATTGAGTAAGTGTCTAGAAAGATAGTAATTACAGTGCTTTGGCTTCTGGTTTCTGCGCCGCTCTGCTTTCCTGGCAGGAAGCCTTGCGCGTCTGGCTGTGGGGACGGAGTTAAGAGCAACTTTCAAGTAAACGCAGTGGCAGGAAAGGCAAAAAGTGTCTTTTTGGATTGCCTTAAAGCTCCACCTGCTGGTTGTGCTTCCCTCCAGCTGCAGGGATTAACGGGAAGGCTCTGATGTGTGGGCAAAAGGATGCACAGCAGCTGATATTTCTAGTTCTACTGAACCTGAAACTTCATAAAAGTAGTTTAAGGGAAGCTGGGTCTTGGCTTGTGTGCCGGTTCTGTTACTCATATTCAATACTGTAGACTTCAAAAAAGCCTGGAGCTTCCTGGGTTTTTACAGAAATTAAATATCTGTTTTGAAAATAAGGAAGACACAAACTTCCTTAGTGATGCAGCAAACATGCTGTTTAAAGTATATCTATTTGAGACCTATGAATGTCAGCGTTAAAACCTGGTCCCAGATGTGAAGTCAAACAATAAAAGTTTAGGAAATGTTGTCAAGGTAATGTTTTAGCTGAGATTTTGCTGTGACACAAGCAAATGGAAGAGCTGATGCTAGATCTTAGAACTGTGCCTCTGACATTACTCGGACAGCCAGTCCTCTTGCACACCAGACATCTTCAGTCTCTCTGCTACTTCCAGGGATAGAAACTTTTGTGACTTACTCATGCCATGTAGGTTTCCTAAAGCTAATACCAAATTTTGCCTGATTGCTCCTTGTCCTGAGCAGGCAAGAATCTTCGAGATAAAAGGAAGTTAAATGCTGATATTGAAGTTAGATGAAGATTTGGAGAACTGTTTTTTTCTTTGTTAATTTCAAATAAATGAGCTGAGATGTAACCAGCAGGTAAACATGTAGTCATCCCTCCTTGCTGTGATTATTTAGTTTTCAAACTGTTCTTCATCAAAATCCTTTCATCTCAGTAAAAAACAAGCACAGAAATGGTAAAACATAAAATGATGTAATTAAAAACTATGATAATACTTTGTGTAGCCAAAGATTTACTTTTAATATATGTGCTGAAAAAGTAGTGATGACAGAAGATTAATAAGCATGAAAAAGTCCTTGTGAGACATTACTCTGAAGGAAAGATGGAGCATTCAGATGCCTCATGTCCTCAACATTAAAAAATCCTTTTGCTTTCTGAAGATTTGCATATTGCAGTCTCTTGGTGTCCAAGTTATGATGAGTGTATAATTTCTCATGGTCAAGGTAAAAAAACATTCATTGGGAAAATATGATGGAAAAGTTGAATATAGTAATCTCTATACTGCCATTAACAATTTCTGTGCTGTTTCTGAGAGAATACTGCCATTTGTTTTATAGCAGAGTTGAGAACCTTGTTGTAATAACAAGTTTCCAATGAACTACATCTTGTGCTCATGCACAGTTAAAGACAAGGACAGGAAGATTACAGTGAAAACAGAGGGAGAGAAGAGATACATAAACAGTGGCTTAGATTAGGTTGTGGTTGTCTGCTAGTCCACTGATGAGGTATAAGGAGAACCTACCCAGTTAAGAGGAGCTGGCAGCTATGCTCCTTTTCTTTCTTAGTGAACACCTGCATTTGCCATCTCCCTACCCCGCTGGTGGTCTCTTATATCTCTTAACAGATCATTGTTAATTGATTAATCCATGTAATCTCAGCAGAACAGTGTTCTGCCTACTTTCCCTACATCTGCAATTTGGATTTTTCAAATGCAAGCATAGAGAATATGACTTTACACTGGAAAGGCAAAGTAAGTTACTGCACAGCTGATTTCCAAGCATGGCAGAGCATTGTGCACCCACCTGCCCTTCATATCTGGTGAACTGTGACCACAGTTCTTTCAGGAATCAGATGGGAACCCAAATTACATCAATCCACCTCTGTTTTAAGTGACACCATTTGTACACTAAGGACAGCAAAGTGGGAATGGGATGGGATCTGGGCCTTCACCGTGTAAAGAGAGGAACTGGGATGACACAAACATAGTTACTATCCTGGCAATAGAGAGAAGCCCAGAAAAATGAGCACAGGGTGGAACAGCAGTGCATGCTCTGAAAGGATCTCCTGCAGAAGAGAATCTCTTTTAAAAGAGGATCTGAGAGAGTGCCAGCCCCAGGGGGTGCCTGGCAGCCAGGCTGAGTTGGAACAGAGCTGGGGAGGGCTGGTGGGTGGTGTGGCCTGGGGCAGATGGGCTGCTGTACTGCAGCTCCCCAGGGACCCTGTCTTTGTGGCTGGGCCCAGGCTGCCAGCTTGTCCAAACCTCACAATATTTAGGCTATTTTCATGAAGTCCCACCTTCTGAATTCATGTGATTCTTTTAGAAAACTAGCTTCCATTCAAGAGTAAAAAGTAACATTTCTAGATAATGAGCTGGAAAATGTGAGCCATAAGGGGTCACAAATGAAATGATAATAAAAACAAATGTCTTACTATTTTTGGAAAGAAAAGAAAGAGGAGTTTAGGAGAGTTTTTCAGTGTGGTTTTAAATGTTTTCAGGAGAGGGAAACCACTTGAGCCTCTTTCTGTGCATCAGGGAGACATCTCAGAACTTTTCTAAGATACTTCACATTCTGCAGGTCTATCACAATAAGCATGTAGAGATGGGGAAGCAGATGAGATCAGGCCCTGAACATATAATATGTCACTCAGTTGTGCTGTGTTGCAGCTGTACAGGGTAGAAATGTCCTGTGCAAAGAAGCACGTGGAAATTATAAAAATAAGTAAAAAGGGGCAGGGAGTGAACTGAGTGGATGTGAAAAGATGTCAAACCAAAAGAAAGCTAACACATCATTACAGAAAATCAAGATATATTGGCATAGACAGTGTGAGCTACTGAGCAGCACAGAACAATGAGTTGTTCCTCGTGTTCATTCCTAATTCCTCAAAGAAGCTTTTGCTGTTAGTTCAGACTGTTGTTAAGTGTTAGTCTGCATACTATTAATGTAGGTAGTGCTATTTATTAATACATTCATGTGGTCCTAGTGTTTTCTGTTGCTTTGTTTGTTTTTAATTTCAACAGTTTGGACAAGGATCTGCTTGAGCTTCCATACCTATTGTGGAAGGAAATCTAAGGGCAAGTCTCATCCCTGGCCTCTGCATCTAATTAACAGTTTTTCTAGGAGAGGAGGTGAAGAATATATTTGATATGTCTTTATGAGGGGTCAGACTGCTGCTGGGGCGCACAGCAGTGTGGTTTGCCTGCAGCGCAGCTCCAGCCAGGATCTCAGAGTCCTTCCAGCAAGGGCTAAGGCAGATGAGTTGAGTTAGACTGAAAACTTTCAGAGGATGTTGGGAAACACAGTGTTTCCCCCTGCCCCCCCCCCTCCCCCCCCCAATATGAGAGATAAAAAAAGGAAAATGAAATATATTTTTATATATATTTACACACATATATATATAGGTAGTGCTTGTTTAGGACTTGGATGTGCTGGCAGTGAAGGGCTGGTTTGTTTATTAGCTTGCAAAGGAGCAGGCTAGTGTATTTGCTGGACTCTGATGTCTGGTTAGCTCAGGAGCCCTTTCAATAAATTAACAGAGGTAATTATGGGGGAGTTTGAGGGTGAGTTGAGTGTGGGACTTCTCTGGAGCTTCCTGGATTGTTTTTTTTTATTTAATCAGGGCTGTGCTCCAGGAGACTTTATGTAAAATTTGGAAGGCAAACTCTTTTTTGAAGTAATACTGTGTATTTCATTATGTCAGTGTATGCTGACTTAACAAGACTAGAAGAGAGAAAATATGAAGATAGAACCAAATTAAGTTGTTGTGGTTAATAACTTCATCAGGGAGAGGGCTACTGAAGGCAAAACTACCTGTATTTTACTACATCTAGGTCAGTTGGTAGTTTGCCTCCTTATTGTTCTAGAATTGCTGCAGTTATCTTCAACAATCCCCTTTTCTAAGGGCTTCAGCCCTACAGCTGTTGATATGTGTCTGTAAGGAGGCATAAGCAGGGTTTGTTGCAGCAACAGCACCTCACTATTCTCTTTCTCAACAAATGAATCATTAATGCTGACCTCTTACTCCCCTATTATTTACCTTTTCCCTGTTTTCTCTTACCCTCATTCTTTTTTCAGTCCTCTGAAAACTTGGTTCCAGTCCCCACTGTTGGGTGAGTCTCTGCAGCCCTTAAGGGGAGGAGAAAATGGGTCAGAGCTACAGAGACAGCAGCAGGGCACAGTTGTCTTACTGGAATGAGTATGAGGCCAGGAATTGAGAAGTGCTGGAAGCTTCGTGCTGTGTTTCTGTGGTATAATAACACAGCTTTGATGGCACACTAATTCAGTTTTTTTACTTTTAGGAACCACTAAGGCAGTGCTGATGCTTCCTTTACTGTGCTAGTTCATTATCATACAATGTAATTACCTGCTTCTGGTATACAGTTTGTAGGACTTATTTAGTGGGGCCTGTTTCTTGGCAGATATACCTGATAGCACAGCTTCCAGAAGTGTACATTGCAGGGTAAGATTGCTGTGCTCTATAAATTATTATTTTAATTTTGGTGGGGTCTGTGGTCCTGTTATGATGGGCTCTGTAAAATGTCTAACAAAAAGCCAGTCCAAGCCCATAAGAATCCCAGTTGTTTTCTTTTGTGGTGTTTTGTTTTTTTTAAAAAAGGCAAGAAAACATAATGGGTAAGAATATGTTGCAAGCTCCAGTCAAAATCCCAACCTTTTGGAAGGAATTTGGGTGTAAATTGGAACTTTGCAGCCCTGGAGGGTTTATCATTAAAAATGCCAAATAAAACTCTGGTAGGAGCCTTACCATGTCACTGCTGACATTAACACTAGGATGCCTTTCTGGGATTGATAGAGGCTTTCTTCCCTCTTGTTTAATAATGTATTTCCTCTCGGAGGAAACCTTGGTGGTAAAACTCAGTAAAGCCAACAATGTGTCTCAAACAAATTCATTTCCTTCTTCAAACATTGTTTCATTCAAGAGCAATATATCCAAAATTCATTTTAGCACTGGGTCTTTAATTGCAGGAATGAGAAGCCATTCTTTGAGTCTTCCTTGAAGTTTGCTGAATGTGTTAAAATCTACTATGTTATCTCCTGTTGGGAATGCATCCTTTACTGAATTGCAAGGAATGACCTTGCTAACATACTTGATGTATGCATTTTAATTTTTTTTTTAGTTTCCTAGGAAATACCCAAACATTTGTTTTTAATGGTGAGCATTTGCCTGTGATATGTCATAAAATCACCCTCAAAGTGTCCATAGAGGGATGCAGTTGAGTTTCAGGATTGTTTAATGATTTTTAAAACAAACAAATAATGGAAACCTGTTCCTGGAGAGCGAGCCTCAGCTGCTCTGCTTCTTCCAGAAACTTATTTAGTAAGGCCCAAGGAAGGGGGGTAATAGGCCACTTTGATTTGTTTACCATTAGGCATAGCTTTTGCTGCATTTCTCAATTCTTTGATTTTTTTGTTTTTCCCACATTTCTGTGATGTGCAGATACGATTTGATTACAGTTCCTTTTATTGAGACCATGCGGTGTCTTTGCCTCCAGTCAGTAAGCTTAGCTATTTGAAATGCAAATGTACCTGTGTTACTTCCAGTGTTTAGTTTTCTGCCCAGTGAAGAGACAGAAATGGAGTCAGTGGAGATAAAGTGATACAATTTAAATAACGTTGTGGCTTAAGACTGAGCACTGACTAAATCCAGGAGGACTAAGCACCCATTTGGGAAGTGTTTCAGCAATTGGAAGAATTAAGTTTTGTTTGTTACATTCTGTAGGAATAAATGGAATTCAGATTGCTAGTTGCCAGATATTCATTGAAACAACTATGCAACTAAAGTTACCTTTAGCATTTTAGCATTAATATTGCTTGGAAGAGCAAAAAGATTTCCCGGAAAGCTGAGATTCATGTTAGTAGTTTGTATTCCCTCTTTTTTGGGGATTATTTGGAATTAAAAAATATTTTTTTATCCAATTAAGGAACAGGGGACACATCCTGCGATTGCAACCATACAGCAGGAGTGGTAAGTAAGGCTAAAGCTGTGGAAGAAGGTCTGTGGTGTAACCCAGGGCTGAATTTATTCAATTAAAACTATTCATTAAGTGTGGTCTAACGATGATGGTAAAATTAGTGCTGTTGTAATGGGTATGATGATGAACATTGACTAGTTGTAGTAGAAGCTTGTGAACTACGATATTTGTAGATGTCTAACAATTTAATGTCATCAAGTTATTTTCCATTTTCTCAAGATGGTGGGATACCCTGATGAGTAGGCCTGATGTAGGATCAGATTAGGATTAGAGTGTATTTCATCTAAGAATAGAGTGGGAATTTCAACATTTCAAATAAAGGGGTGAAATACTTAATATTATTGTTCTCACAGCACAAATTACTTTCAGAGAATTATCCAGTGATTAGGAATGATTCAGGCTTGATTAATTACCCTGCCTTACACAGTGATATAGCTAAACGACACTTCATTTTGTATGACTGGTGTGATATATTCCCAAGAGACAGAAGCGTTTTCCAAGGAGGGAATACATTGTCCTTGTTGCATCAACAGTCCTTTCTTGGGTACATTGTGACATCCTTTTTGTGGGATGTGTTTGTCACCGTGCTGTATGGAAGATGTGTGCGTAATGAATCCACTGGAAGTAAACAGTGTTTTCCCTCTTATGATCTATGATTTATTTATCCACCCAGACTTGGACTAATAGCATGTCAAATGCTGCCTGTTTGTTTTCCTGTTGACATATTTCCATCAGCAGTGTCTTCTGTATCATGGACAGGAAAAATATTAGCAGACTTATAAAACAATGGCTTAATGAGACCAATTCTTTGATGTAAGCTAGATGGACTCTGCTTGGGAAAATAATAAGGCATTAGGTGGAGGGGAGGGTTTTTATGTCTACTGTGAAATTGTTCACACTAGACTGGAAGAGGAGTAAATTGAGACTGAGTGACTCCACCAGAAGGTCAGACACTGACCGGAGCTGGCAGGCTGGTGTCTGCTGGGGCAGAGTTTGCCTACATCCATGTGTGACTGCATGGAGAGCTGAGATCTGTCTTTTGCACCTTAGCGTGCATCAAGTCCTGGTTTCAAATCAGGTATCACTGAAAGTGCCTAGTGACAGCAAGCAAGTCACAGATAGCTGCAGGTAAGAAGTAAAACTATTTTGATAGGGAAGAAGCTGCTAAAAGAGCATAAATGCAACATCTTGCCATAAATGATCAGCTCTATTTAATCTGTTCTTTCATGATCTGGCTTTTCATGGACTGGTCCTGAGTTCGCCTTTCTATGTCCGAAAAAATCCCAAACCAAACAAAAACTCAGTAGGAGTATTTAAGCCAAGAATGTCAAATCTGATTGTGGGGTTTGGGACACCATGAGCACACAAGGGTAATACACTTAATCAGAACTCTTCTTTTTCTATCTCTGCTGTGCTGGTACCCTCCTGTGTAACTTCCAGAAGGGCAGTCCCTTTCCTTTTGCCTTGTCTATTTAAAAAGCTGTTCATGATCCAGGGAAGAAACTCTAATTATGTGCTTTATGTAATACTTAGTTCAATGACTGTTTCTTCTGTTAAAGCTGCAAAGTCCGTTGTAATAAAATGAGTAATAATGGAGCAAAAGCATCTCCTATTATCTGGCATTGTCTGAAGGGCTAGTTCTCTTAGGTCCACAAAGTATCTTTTCTACTAAAAGAGAAGTTTCCACTTACAAAGCATAGGCTTTCACCTTTAACACTGACGATAGCAAAGGTAGGAAGAATGACTACTGTTCAAATTTATTTCAAAGGTTGGTTTAGATTTAACTGTAGATTTGAGTAAATAATAATTCAAACCTAGACTCAAACTACATAGGTGAAAATGCTACTGTTTTTCTTTCCAAAGTGTATATTGACACTATATTTTTCTGCTTACAAGAGACAGGCTGTCAAAGGCATGCAATGAAATACCATTATTGGGGTTGGCATGCTCTCATTCAAAATACCAGTGTACAAAATCTAAACATTTTAAATTATTTCTGCTTTGAATGGCTGCTGTAGTTCATGGCTGGTTATCTCCAGTTTCAAAGACTTCCGGCATTGAGGAAAACAGCTTTCCTAAAAGCTGCTGGCAGTTCTGGTATGACTCCTTCTAGTCTCCTACACTTTTTCCTGTTCATTTCTTTTTTTTTTTTGTTTTAAGAAAACATTTTGAATTTTCTTGCAATCTTTGATATCAGGAGATATGAGCAGGAGCACAGACTTATGGACTTAATTGTCCACTTGGCCTTATCTTAGTCTGCAAGGCTGATGTTTACCTTTGAAAAGGAAATTATTCTTTTTGAACAATTATAGCCTCTAAGCTTTCATCATGTCCCTCTAATTTGTCGTGCTTTGCTTCTAGTGTGCTGTCAGATGCTTAGTGAAGTTTCAGGAAGATAATGTCCTTAACAAAAGGGAAGTAATTTTTATTTTATTTTTTTTTAGAAGAAAGGTCTTTTTAACAATAATCTGAGCTGATCAAAATGTTCTTAATAAGCAGGTCTTTTAAATCCAGTAACAACAAATCTAAGATACTGCAGTAGGCAGGAATGAGCAGTTGTAGGAAGAGAGAATATGGGTGAAACTGGTTTTGGAGCAGCTCTTCAGAGAAGAATCTAAGGCTTACAGACCAGTGATAGCTGGATAGCCTGAAGGAAATAACTGTGTTGTTTTAGCAAAGCCAAGCCTTATGCTGGGTGTGTATAAGCAGGAATATTGGCTGCAAACTAGGGAAAGAAAGCCTTTTAGTCTACTGAGGAATGGTAGGGCTTGAGCTGAAGTGCTATCTCCAGAGAACTTAAATCAAAACTAACAGAAGTCTAGAAAGTTAAGACTGGAAGGAAAAAACTTCTCCAACAGTAGCAATTGTTAAGGAATGTACTAGATTGGATGGCAAGGCTGGGCAGTTTTCCTCTGCAGAGGCCTTTGATTACAGGTTTAGTATAATGAACTCTCACATCTACAAGCAAATTCTGTTTGTTGAATTTATAGGAAGGGAACAATTTTGTGTGTGTGTTTATTGGGTAGTCTTGTTAATACCAAATTCACAATGAAGCATAAGCTGAGTAACATTCTCACAAGGCTTCCATTTTGCTACCAGTTCCTAGAAATTACAGATCCTCAATCTCCTAGATGAAGTCTGTGGCTGGTTTGAATGAGTCCTGTTGCAGTTGTAATACTCTTACACTGCCAAATTGAGTCTTGTGTAGCCATGGTATAACCTCAAGACATAACACACTCAAGGAAACTTCCAGAGACTAGAGAAACATGCTCACAGAAACATGCTCACTCGTACTTATGTCCAGGTTAGGAAAAAGTAATGAGCACGTAGGTGTTAACTTTAAAGATCCTAATTTTAACACGGAAAAGAAGATTTTGAACAGAATATTTTCTAGGTAGTCTACTAAAATCTGATGAAAAAACATTAATTTATTTACTTTTAGCCCATGACAGCATGTAATAGCATGAAAACATAGAATAATGGTGATGTGAGACTAGAAATGGGTTATGTATTTACTTTTAACCTGTTGTGGCATGAGTGGCTTAAAAAAAGACAAGACTAGGTAGTGTCTAGCTAAGGTAATGAAGTATTTCCTGTTATAACATTGTGATGTGTCTCTGAAGTCTAACCAGTCAAGCTGTGGTTGTTACAGAATATCTTAGACTAATAGGATGAAAAATAAAATTAATCAATTGTTATGTTCTTTTCCTTCAAGAGGGTCGTGAAATTCTTACTATCATTAACAATAACTAACCATGGAAATTTTTTTCTTTTCTAATTATTAGTATTATTATGTGTTTAATAAGTATGAATTATCTGATGCCCACAGGATTAAAAATATGCTTAAAGTGCTTAGCAGAAGTTGGGTCCTTAAATGACCCTTCTGTGTTTCCTTTGTCATGGCACTAAACCTGCTGTGCTTTTTGAACTTTATCTGAGTGAGTGCTGCATACTGTATTTATATCAGACACATTTTTTTGTTTGCATTTTGGCTTTATGAAATGTCAGAATCAATCTTATACTAATGAAATGTCCAAATTTCATCTCAGCTATGAACATAGCTGCTAATCCTATGTTTACTTTCTGCCTCTCTGGCTATGTATAGTAACAGAGAGTCTGCCAACTTAAGCACTGCTGACAAACGTCTCCTTACTGCTAGTCGGTCCAATAAATGTTATTTCATTGACTAAAGATTTAAAATTAATTAATTAAATGTCATTAAAATCCCTTGCAACCTTTGCTCCTACTGCAGGCCAGTATAAGTAGTTAACTGAATGCTGCATAAGTATCCCCTGAATTCCACTCAATTCAGTGATTTTTATGCTTTAACCTTACCGTTTCTTAACTTTAATAATTGTGGAATTCAGCTTTTAATGGTAGTGGCTGCATTTTGGGCAGAAATGTGAAGGGAGAAAGTAGAGAGGAAGGGAAGGCTGTTTCAAGGGATGCAAAACTGATTGGAAAAATGTAAGCCAAAGGCCACTCTGAACAGACTTTAGGCTTCCTAACAAATCGTGTGGAGTGTAAGTACAGACCTCTCAAACCTTTCTTAAAAATGGATTTTAAAATTTTTCCTGTGGCCTTCTCAAAGTGAGAGCTATGTATTTCTCAGCATGAAAATTCTTGGTGAAAGCTGTGGCCAGGTCACAGGCAGATTGTCCACAGAGGAATGTGGGTGTGTTTGTATACATAGTGATGTTTTTTACACTTAGCTTCTAAGCTTGAGACCCTGATTTTCCGCTTCCATGCGTTGACTAGTCTTGGCCACCAACACCACTAGATGTCTGCTCAGGCAGAACGGTGTATTTATTTGCACTGGCATAATGCCTGAGGAATTACCCAGGAATAGGGCCCTGGTGTGCTGACTACCATAGGAAAAAAGATCACATCAGATGTTTCTCAGACTTCTGATACTCAGGAGAACACTTTGTTTTACGTGGGAATTGCTAGGCAGATGACAGATGTGACCAAGCAGCCCTTATCCTGAGAAGCAGTCCTATGAGTGGTTGTTAGACCTGTCCCACAATATGACCCTTCTTTGGACTCCCAGAGCTCTTAGTCCTGCTGGCTTCTTGAGAGTGGTTGAACAGCACGCAGCCCTCTTGCAAAACTTCCATTGCAAACCATTTGGGAATCACTGAATTTTTTTTCCCCCACAAGTTATGGAGCAAGGTGATGAGGAAGAGGAGATAACATCCACAGGAGCATTGTGGGAATATGGTTTGACACCTGACATGCTCTAATGTAGATGAGTGTGAAAGCTCAGAAGCAGCAGCTGCCACTGACTGGCTTGGTACCTCTGACTGATGCTGCACAGCTGTTAACTGTGAAAACAGGACATCCATTGTCGGATGCTCTCCAGCAGTGTTACTGTTCCTTATAGTTCTTCTGATGGACAGCAACCCAGCCAGGAACTATGTGATTTGGGCAGATCTTAGAGCAGTGTGATCTGACATGAAACCTGGATGTATCATCTGTATTTTTGTATTTATTTAGGAAGTGCCACTGACATGGCAAAGAAACATACAAACATGGTTTTAACTTTTCCTTGTCTCAGAAGATGTTTTGCTCAGAAATCAACCTCTGGTTTGGCCAGTGGAGACCTTAATGATTCATCTTTCTGAAAGAAATTGATCAGGATTACAGTACTAGTATCTTCCTTGTTCCAAGGTGAATTAGAAAGATCTGCTTTTCTAAGTGACCTGCAATTGCCTTTCATGTGTCAGAAACAGGAGCCTAGCTTTTAAAAAAATGTAAATGAGATTGATTCATAGTGATTGTATGTACATAGTTATCAGAAAACATGAAACTCAAATCCATAGGCCTGGGTTCTTGAGTAGTTGTGCTTCCCTCTAGTAATAGACTTGTTCTCATCTGATTTTTACCCTTGTTCAGTTAAGATTTCTGGAGTTTCTGTGTATACTTTACAGTGTCTTATTTTGATGTCTGTGAAGGATTGATCATCAAATCCATGTTATAGCATGACAGAAGTACTGATCAAATAAATCATGTTTCCCGTGGTGACATGGAACCAAATATACCTTTCTAGCTCTACTGTGCGGGACTCAAAATTATCTGTAAGCCCTTTTAGACTTAAGAACTTGCACCTTAGAAGTCTCAGACAGAAAGGTGGCATCTCTCAATGTCTGATTGAAAACCATTTTCTTAGTATTTCTAACCTTCTCCTTCTGTTTAGTTCCTGCTCTGCCACTTAATGTAATGCCTGTTTATTGCAGAGTGCTTTTAGTTTGGTCCTTTTAAAAGCTCCCTGAGGCACAATGATGCCTAGAAATTAATGTATTCCCTTCCTGCACATCAAGCAGACGTGTGTATATTGAGTTAGTGTCTCTAACATTTAGCTGATTTCTTTTCAGAGCATAGTTGAATCACTGCTACATACTAAACCCACTTGAGGCCTTTCCTCCTTAAACTACTGGGACATGTACTTTTATATATACACAATATTTTTAGCTTTAATCGCAAAGCACTTGCATGACTTGCAGGTTTTTATAAAATCACTAGTCCTAAATATGCTGCACTATTGGGCAGCGTAGTGCTCCAGCTGTTGGATGTGCCTGCAACCAACAGGAGTACAAGTAAGGCACCCTTGGCATTCCCAGACCTGAAGGTCTTTGTCATATTTTTTTCTTACTGGTTGGAATAGAAGTCATCTTTGGAAAGGTTACTGCTGGTTGAAAAGCTGAGTACTGTGGTTACCATGCTAGGTTAAAAGCATCCTTGCCAAGGAATTAACGTGTGTTCTATCTAACTGTACAGCCAGCTGAGGGTAACTCCTGCTTCTCCTTCTCTAAAGTGAAATAAAATCCTCTCACAACATTCATATTACACAAAGCCACTTCTGTTATTTCTCAGCTGTGGCTGAGGTCGCTCATTCTACCTGTAAGTGGTAATGCCTTATTTTCTGTCAGAAACCAGAGGTACCATTCCAGACACCTGAAGATCTTCTTTGTATGATATCCTCTTTTGCTGAGATAGTCAGCAAGACTAACTCTGGAAGAACATCAGTCCTGTCCTACTTTTCTAGCCTTATGATAAAGAAAAATGCCATCACACTTGGAACTAAAAATGCCAACTTCAGGTTGCATTGTGTTTGTCAAGGTAAGATAAGGATGATTTCCTGGAAATATCCCCAGCCCTCCTTGAGGTAGACACTGTAGTCTTCCTGCTGTACTAAAAAGACTTAGCTGTGCAAATTAAGTCTCTTAAAAATATAGATTTATTTTAAGCATGTGAAACATCAGGATAGGCACATTTATAAACACAGAAGGATTAAACAAGGCAATGAACTTGCAGCCAGACAATGCAAGCAGTACCTCAGAGGCAGAAGTTACCATTTCACATAGAAACCTGCTGATAATTGGTTATTTTTGGTACTAGACATTCTACACTTTGCTCATCTTTGCTCATATTTGGCTATTCCACCCCTTCCAAGTTTTCATTTAGAAGTTATTTGCATAAATACCTATATATTTTAAGTATTGTATAAAGTGCATTCAAATGAAGGATGGAAAAAGGTAAACACCCCATTTCCAGTGCACTAGAGGGGACTGAGGCAAAACAGATTCAGATCATTGACTAGAAAGAGCTTCATTATGAATCAAACCCTAAGAACATACTGAGTAATGGCACAGTAATGCCAACACAGTTTCTAGGAGACAACTTTAGAGTAGGTACTAGTTACTAGAACTGTGGCTTGACTGCATATTGGCCTTTAAAGCTTTGCAGAGCAAGGTCACGTTCCTCTGTTGATACTTACTAGAATGATTATACGCTGAAGTTCGAACTGTTCCTCCTAATGAGATCCTGAAGAGCTGTACTGTAAACACATTTTATTTATTTTGAAATAGTCCATTAGTTCTTGGTCTTATTGTCTACATTTTCTTCTAGACTGTGAGCTGCTATCTTGAAATTCCAATTACTTTGTTGTTAGAAGTGCAGCCATTTCCATCTTTAACTAGCCTTTAAGCCTAAAGCTGTTTCTGTTAACATCAGTGAATCAGCATGTCTTGTTCAGAAGCTTAAGCTTTATAGTTCACAAGTAGTTAAGGGAAATCTAAGGACAGCTAAAAGAAAACACCAGCTTCAGCTCTCAGCATCTTGTAACTCATTTGTGTCTCTCAGAAAACTGGACAATGGCTAAGGGATATTGCAAATTAAAACACTCTAGTATCATTTTTTTTCCCTTTAAGACATATTGAGGATGTAAAGGAACTGAGCAGCACCAAAAATTCTACTTGCTTTTACATGGGTGGACTCCTCAGCCTCCATTCTGAGAGGTTACTGCAGTGCTGGAGCCTCTTACCCCTCCTAGCATATCTGTAACTTTTGTGGAAGCATGAACTTGCAATACAGTGAACAGCATTCCCACTATCGTGGTACTTACATCAAGGACAGAATAGTTACAGTGTTTTTTCCCTTATGCTCAAACAGGAATAACTTCTCTTGATGTGAAAGTAAAAAAAGAAACTTTTAAATTTAAATTTTAACTTCCATCTCTATTTCAATTGTGCTTATGAATAGCTAGGGAAAAATAATGTAGAATTCAAAAGCTGAATTCTTTAACTCTTCTCAGTCATCCTTTTTGTCAGAGGTGCTTGAGTTATCCTCTTCATGGCCTTCAGGACAGACTTTATTTCTTGTAAGTGGTGTTGTTTCTGAGACTGGGGTCACACCCTTTCTAGCCGGACTGTGTTTGACTTCAGGTGGCTCCATGTCATCCTCCTCCAACATATCTGACTGGTATCTCTGTAGCTCTAGGTATGTAGTAAACAACTTGGCATATTCTGGATGCTTCAGTGCAAAGTCCTTGAACTCATCTGAAAAATATAGAAAATACAGCTACTAAATGCAGCAACAGAATCGAGACAATTTCTGTGTCTGCTCCTTTTACTGAAGCCGATCTCCAGTTCCTTTCCTCTGAAGTGTCTCAGGCACATCACACAAGGTATCTAGGTCTCTGCTTTAACAGTTTTCCCCAGAAAAGGGGTATGAGAACTATCAGATATTATCAGGGAGAAAAAAAGGTAGGAAGCTCTCACTGTCAATATGACTATCAGAGTGCTCTATGTTACAAAAGGATGTAACTTACCATAGGACAGCTTCCCAGTTTCATCTGCATCTATTTCTTTAAAGAGCATGGAAACATCAAGCTCAGGCACTCCCAGAGCTGACTGAATGATAGAAGCAAACTCATCTTCTTTTATAGTGCCATCCTCATCCATGTCAAAGAGCTGGAGAAGACAAAGTGTAGGAATGCTTCAGCATCAGTTTGCCTGTGAACCTTCTTTACACATCAGCCACCCATACTAGATTTCTTGCATTCAAGAGGTGATACACAATGTCTGGGCTTTGAAGAGAATGTTTGCATCTCAGCTACTCTCTCTTGCAAAAGATACTGTGTTTTTTCTCTGGAATAAGACTAAACAGACACTTAGCAGAGCAATATACATGCTCTATAGTTTGGATTAGAACATTCTGCAAAAAACAAGCAAATCTTGCAGCATTAGTTGAGCAGTAAAACACAAACCTAATAAAACCAAAACATAATCAAAGGTTTATGTTTATTGTCACCATGAGCTATGCTAGGGGTTTAGTAGATTCAACTATTCTATCCTGGAACATCTTAGACTTTAGTCTTAATTTTCATTAAGTTATGGAACATCTGCCATCAGATTAATCTTCCCATAGTTTATGCTGTAATATAAAATACCTAAATTTTAGTGTATGTAATCAGTCATCCACAAAGGAGGTATTGTCATTAATAAGGAATTTTAGTGGTGGGAATGCAGGCACTGATCATCCCATCCTTCCCAGCACAGTGACAGTAAGCATCTGCTATGAATCAACCCCTTCAGAAATACAAGGGATGGATGGCTGGAATTCTTAATTACTTGCTACAGGCAAATTCTCCCATTGCAAAGCAAAGTACATTTAGTGGCAAAGAAAACAAGTAGCAAAAGGAAACCAGTATTTCTATTTCAGACTGAAACAGGCTTTTACCAGCTGAACCAGTCATTTCCTGCTGAAACTGGGAATTCAAACAAATTACTAATTTTATAATCAGCACAACTGTTAAGATACTGAAGAGTATAGTCTAGAAAACAAAACAATGAAACAGCAACAATAGCTTCTAGGCTTGCTTCTTCATAGGAATCTAGTGATAAAACATCCCTCAAAAAAAAGCAGAAATCACTTTGAACTGCTGTAGGGCTTATCTGTGAAGCAGCCACTGGATATAATGGATGGCCATAAAAATTCTGGTACTTCCTGAGTATACATCAGCACTAAAAAGTACCCAGTTTCAGATGAACATGATCCATATCTCAGTATATTGTTCAGTATGGTTCATAAGAACAGATTAGTGGGTAAAATAACTGAATGTGTCAAACAAAGATCTATTAAAAAAAAGTCAGCCGAGCATTTTCCTATTCAGGGACTCACAACTGGGACATCCTTGGGCACACATTGTCTGCTCTGAAAGGAGCAACTGCTCCTTGACTGCTTGTAGAATCAGGACATGGGTCCTCACACAGGTACAAGCCAATGGACCTTAGATGCAGCCCCATTTTGGATGTGCCAGTCCTGAATAGCCCTTCTTAATTTTTTTTTCCCCCTCCTCTGTGTTAACAGTGACTCTACTGAGTGCTTGGCCCACAAGAGGATATTGCTCCATCTATTGTCTACTTGTGACATTGAAAAATCACAACAGAAAAAACTTCATCCAAAAAAACTGCAAGTGCTGCTGAATAATTTTTGAAGTTAGCCTGTCAAGTTACATATTCGTTAGTGTCTTCAAATGGCTTTTGAAACCCTTTTCCATGAAGCTGATGCCTGCAATTCTCTCCCTCCCCTTCACACTCGAAATGTCAATTGGTTTAAGAGTATCGTTCACATTTGCATAACAGATTAAAGCTATAAACTTATGATTTGAAAGCTAACACAATTTACAGTCAGTCTTGATTTGTCAGGTTTGTAGATTTACACTAAATTGGACTTACCTTAAATGCCATCCGAATAGTCTCTTCTGTGTTGGCTGGGTTACAGAGAATAGACAAACCAATTACATATTCTCTGAAGTCAATGGTGCCATCTCCATTCTGTAACCAAAATACGCATAGCAGTAGTTACAGTTAATGCAGCAAAACACTTTAAAACTGTTGTGTCAATCAACTATACAATATGCACTAAGACAGTTTACAACCCTCGAGGCACTTTTCTTCCTGGAAAAACCATCAGCAGCTTGCTAAATATATGTAATACTAGGGCTGAAGTAGCAATATACAGTCTTTTCAGTAGCTAAAAATTTTGTATCAATTTCTATCTCTTAAACACCCAAAGAAAAAAGATTTAAATCAACTTACAAGGTTTTCTTTAGAGGCTCCTTGGGAGTCATATACTAACAAGAACTGGAATATATGTGTTTAAGGTAACTGTAACACTTCCTGTAGCACTGGAACTTTGCTAAAGTTCAGAAGCAAATGCAACATCCCAGGATAAACAAGCCAACACTGAGGCTGTTGCCTTAATTCGTTTGAAGAACCTTCAGCAATAAAATACATGCCAGTGAAAGCACAACCTGATGATGCAGTAAATCTACATGGTCTATCTTAAGCCTTTCTTTGAAGCAAATGCAGTGCCCTACATGCTATTTTGAAGCAAATACACTGTGCTACCTTTTAAGGCAGAAGTGCAATGAGTTCACTTTAACATCCTCTCTGATAATCCCAGTTTTGATCTGACCGAACATTTCAGTGTGTTAATTACAAAGCTACATCAACAAAACATTTGAAGGTTGCTTTGATGGGATCCCTGATTAATTCTGTGTAAGTGCATTATATTTGCAGATAGGGAAAATCCCAGATGCCCACTGAAATCCATGCTTAAGTCAGTGGTGCTCCTGTGACCACACTGAAAGTTTCTTGAGGGTTTTGGAAAACATCCAGTCTGGGGAAGAAGTCATATGTAAGTGTTAGGTGATGGGACACAGAGCAGTTAATGAAAAAGTAATTCATAGTTTGGAACATGCACAGTAAGGGCATTCATCAAAAACATTTTAAAAGCAAACAAAAAGTGTGGAGTTCCTTTTGTGGATAAGGTGTTGTACATTTCAAGAAGAAAAAGATCTTTTTAAAAGTGGACTCCGTAAGTCTGAGAACAGCAAAGAACATTTTCAGCCAAGCCAGAGAGGCCTGGGTAAATCTGCAGTGAACAGCCAGATCTAGTCTTTCTGGCTCTCCCACTAACTTGAGTGTACCAACATTAACCTTTCTGTTCTTGTTCTATTCCATTGTTCTGCTGCTGAATAATGGAATATGGAGCTTGCTAGGAGAAAAATGCTAAGGCTGCTCTGCAGAAGTGCTTTTAAAATGTTGGGTTCTACGGAACAGGGATTTCTGTTATTGAATTTAGGTCTTAAGATGGTCCTTGATAAAAAACACGTGTAATCATGGTTTCAATACTAACTTTTCTTTATCAAGCCATATATCTGACAGGATTTAAAACCATTAAAATACAATTTTATTTAGCCTTCAAAACAAGTTCTGGACTATTTGGTACAGAAAACTGTTATTTATTGATAGTTTAAGAAAACTTTTTTGCAGACATGCAACCTTTGAGTATCTTGTACTTTAAAGACCTGTGAAATTTAAGGATTGTTTTTAGCAAAAATATGAATAGTCTTTAAGCTACTTTCATGTGTGCCTAAACGATATAACTTTTGTCAGTTTTTAATCATAAGAAAAGGACAATATTCTCTCATAAATGCTATTTTATTTACAAATCAGTGCTCTCATTGTGTTGCAGAGTTTGACTTTAAATATTTTGGCTATATCATAGTTCCCATAAGAATAATAGATCTAACTTCAAAATGTATCAAACCTAAACTCTTAAAACAACTGAAGCAAAAGAGTAGATAATAATTGTTCAAAGTTACATGAGATATTATTTTTGGACAGTTTTATAGACGCCATTCTTAGAAAAGCATTGCTTGCTATTAGAGTATTTTTTAAATTTATTTTTAATGTTAAGAATAAGTGTCAAAGGAAAAAAAAAGGGGAAGTAAGCTTAAATAAAACAGCATCATTAAAAAACAACTTCTGAAGTCAGTTAACATGGCTTTGGCTACACAGGGAAAAATGACAAGGATCGTGTTGCTTTCATCAAAGTGCTAAAACCCAGTAATCAAAACTGAGGGCAATCTGATACACAGAACCCCAGCCATCTGAGTAGGAAATAAACTTTCCTATACTTGCAAGATCATGTTGTGACTAGCTCTACTAAACCCTAGGATCCTGGCTCACTTCCAAAGGCCAGATCTGGTGTTAAGGAGAAATGATAGGGCTGTTGTCTGGAAAAAGAGGGGGGAGTTACACTGGAAACGCAGGAAAACCTTGGGTGCTTGTGTAGCAGAATTGCAAGCAAGCAGTTGTAACAGTCTGTCCATGCATATCTAGCTGCTAGGCCTTGCAGCCCACACACCCCGGAGTATTTTAAGGAAGCAATATTTGAGGTAAGCTCCAATCTTCTAAATAGCAGAGCAGAACATCAATATATATATATCTGTATTTATGTCACACAAAATAACCAAAACACAGCATAACCTCAAAAACTCTTGTTTTCTTTAAGGAAACTAGTTTTCTGCTATTATTTCCACCATAGCATGCTATGGTAAATAGGGTTTTGTTTGGGCTTTTTTTTGGTATAATACAGTAAATCTTACACATTGGGAAACAACAAAGTTTGCATTGTCATTAGCAGTCTCCATTTAGAGTTGCACAAGGACTGCAAGGCAGATTCAGCCTAGTACTACTGCCTCAAAACTTTTTTCTCACTATGTCACGTAGCTGGAAAGCCCAAGTGTGTGTGTGTGTGGACTTGTGACTGTCTTCAGCGAGCAAAACCCTGTGTCACTTACAGGGCTGCTAACCCAGAGAAGCTAGATCTGGACCAAAGTGTGGGGGAACCACACATGCACCTCTCACATTCATATCCAGGCTCATCATCTAAGATGATGACTCCAAAATTTCCACAGTCTGTTGATACATGCAAGTTCTAACTAGTCAGAAAGGGAAACAAACCTTGTAGGGTGGTGCTCACATGGAGGCATCGCACTTCCCCTTGTGCTCACTTTTCTGTGACTGACAGCACAACCAGCACTGTGGATAACTGTGCTTTTCCATTGAATAACTGAGAGAGGTGAATGCCATTAGGAAGAATTGACCTCTTTCATCACCATTTGGGCCAATCTGAATACTTTTACTGCTTCTGTCAGCCTGGTATTAAAGCGCAGGGGAAAAAAGCAGGCAGAGGTTGTAAGTTACTTTTTCCTAAGTTGCAAGTAAAAAACTTCTGCAGGTATACCAGGGGGGAGATTTCATCAGCTGGGAAAATACTGTTAGGCCAAGTGCCCTGCAGGTATTGTGTGGTATTTCTCAATTAGTCACGGATGTCTCCCTGGGAGGGGCAGGTGCACTCTTGCATCTGGAGACTACAGGTAGTGCAGAGGCCTTGCTGCTCAACTTATCCTTTCACATTCCAGGCAGCTAGCACACACCCTAGGCAAGTTTCTTCTGAAGCAGCAGAGCCCTGCTGAAAAATCTGCCTTGTTACATTGTAGTACCAGAGCAATTTTCATCAACTATGCAATCCTTAATTCAAAGAAATGTTACCTTTGACAGTTCGTGTTATTCCTTTTCCTCTTCCTCAAATTGACATCTTAGACAGAACTGCATAACTGGCTTGCATGGGATGCTGCACCCTGATAAAATTTAACTAAAAAAAGCCAGAGGTTGATTTTGGCTGGCTGGCTGCTCTGTGACTGCATTATTACAACAAGCCTCTCTAAATAAAAATGTAGTATTTTAAGTTGTTTTCATTATAACTATAATAAGGCTTCAAGGAAAAAGAGAAAAGTCTAGTTAATAGAATTGCAGGAAGGAGAAAAAGGTTGTAAGAGTAGCCTGATACATCTTCAATTTTGTCCTGGCTGGCAGGTAGAACTGACAATACCACTCAGGTTTTGCTTCAGCAGACAAGCATGAAAAAGCAGAATTAGGGAGGAAATTATATGATTATGTAAATTCATTGACCATTATAACTATGGCAACTCTCATGTTTTTCTACTTGTTAGGAATAACTGCACAACTCTCTTTCCTAATGATTGCCTTCAGGCAAGCAGAGCTTTATTCCAGCTTAGCAAATGCTGACAAATCAAAACAGTAACATCACAGAGAAATGCCAAACTTATGAGCCTTTTAGGTAATAGTTATATACAAGCCACTTTACATGAAGAAATAACTAATCTTTGATCCTTCAACATATTCCCTCAGTCTGAAGATAGTTTCTTAGACAGACTTACACAGCTGACAACTTACCCAAACCCTTCAGAAAAGCAAACTAATGCATGCACAAGAGGAATCACAGCACTATAAGCTGAGCTACCCACATCTGCCTTAGAATTAGAATAAGGAAAAGTCTACAGTTCTATAGTACAGGATTGCAGTCTTTCATGTATATCTTCCAGATGAAGCTTATTCTTCTCTGCTGTGCCTTCACGAATACATGGTCAGCTGCAGCCAGTCTTCAATGGTCATTTTGATCTGTCCATCTCCATCATGGTCCAGGGACTTGAAAGCCCGGAACATGCTGTCCAGTCGTACCAAGCAGCTAATGAAGTTGTTGAAATCCAAGCTGCCGTCCCCGTCAGCGTACCTGCGCACCAGCACCTGGCAGAGCTGCTCACTCAGATGGAACCCAGCAGCCTTCAAGGCACCTGGCACCTGAGCTCTGCCAACAGTGCCTGACTGATCAGTGTCGTACTGCTTGTACACACACTGCCATTTTTTGATGTTGTTCCACAGATACTTAAACTCTTCAAAGCCCAGTTTGCCATTTGTGTCACTGTCCATGACAGCTACCATGCTACGGCATGTGTCTAAGCTGAAGCCTTCTGTCTTCAAGTCTTGATGTCTGGAAACAACTTTGTTCAGGATGTCCCTTAGCTCTGTGGCATTCACTTCCATATCATCTCCAGCCAGCTGGGCAAAAAGGCGACGGAACTGTCTGATCTCATCACTCTCATAAGCTTCCACGTTGGTAAAATGACTGTGAGGAGGTGGAGGTGGCTCTGGGTTATACTGAGCTGCTGCTTCGCTTATAAGGTTAACGAGACCTCCAACAAGTCCTCCAATATTCCCTCCATGTCCACCTCCTGTTAGGAGACCTCCAAGGCCACGTGCAAGGTTCCCTCCATGACTGCTGCCACTTCCTCCACTCAGCAAAGCTTTAACGAGGAACATTACGAAGATTTCTTGAAGGGAGCTTCTCAGAGATCCAGCACTTCTGTAACTCTCCAAAGCCTTCTTGTCTCTGAGCTGGGTGTGGTAAAAAGCACGGCTTATCTGCGTGCTTAGACCTCACCATGTCTGTGCATGTCTCCAGCTGCCAGTCATCCCACGCCTCAGTAGTTTCTGTCAATTGCTGATAGGCTTCTTTTTTTTCTTCTCTGCATAGTGAACTTTGTGATTTAAGGAATCTTTTTAGAAAAACAGAACAATGATGAGGCTGAAAGCCACAGAGCAGGAGTCTCAAAATACCTGTGCTTGTAATTAATGCAATTTGAGAAAAGCCCTGCCACATCAGTGTGACTGTTCCTTGGTTAAGCTGATATCCTTCAAGATCAAAGTAGCTAAAGTTTACTACAGTCTTGTCTGGTTTTGCAATCTTATATGCCTTCAACTTTCCAGTTAATTGAGCATTGCATTCCTGATTCTAGTCACTGAAGATGCTGTGCCAGATATAAAAGTGAAAGGAATGTTTATTGCTCTGAACTATTTTGGTTGCCAAACCATATTTTCATTTTATGTACTGTGCCTCAGGACTCAGACTACCTGTTCTTAGGAGTGGTGCAAGATGGGGAGGCAAGAATGAAGAAAGAACTTCAATGCATTCAGCAATTAAGGAAATACATTAGATTATTCTCTCTTTTAGAGCTGGTAAAACCTTTTTCATCTGGAAAAATCCTCAAACAGTTTTATTCCACATATACAATCCAGTGACCTCCCAAGGACAGGTGTGATGCTAAAGCTGACTTGATCAGGAAGAGTCATGCTGAACTGGGAGAGCCTCTACGATAAAAAACAAACTCTAGTTCATAAGCACTTGCAGTACAAGGTGCTGCTTGCAATGTAGCATATATTGGATGCCTAGAAGTAAGATGAATTCTATGCTACGCTCTAGAATAGACATGTATATAGTCTAGTATATTCTATGCTATCCTTCTGGTATAGTTACAAGAGTGCATACACAGAGCAATTTTTCTCATCTTCAGAAATAAGCAGAAAATGGGAGGGATGGCCACAGACTATGAGGGAAAGCCCAACTGGTCAGATTAACACACAGCTTCCTTTATGGCTGAAGATAGGTAAGGAGTCCTTCTACTGTTTAATAGCACCCTTCACAAACACAGCAAGAACATACACTATAGTCAATTTCCATCTGCCTTCAATTATCTACTTTACAGCTACATCAGTTAATTAAGCTGTCAGAGTGTGCATCAACTCAAAATCTGGGGTAGGCAAAAGGAGCAGTCAGCCATTACTATCATGGAGATTACCATTTGATGGCACAGCAACTTGGTCCAAGAGATGGCTGTCATCTCTACAAACTAACCGGCCTTCTTCCATCAAAACTGAAGAAGAAGAAAGCTGTAGGAGTCACCTATCTTGCCTACAGGAATTACTAACCAAGAAGCATTTACTAAGCTGGACATAATTAAATATCCTTTTGGGATGTGATTTTCAGCAAAACATTGTCAACAAGCCAGTTAACCAACTACTCACCCTGTCAAAGAGTAGAAACAGCTCTTTAAGGACATCTGAAATAGGCAGCTTCAAGTACTCTGCAAACTCCTCAATTCCAATTCTTCCTCCTTTGGAAGCACTTGCAATAGCAGCAAAGGTATCCAACTGCTCTCTGACATGATTCCATTTTAGGCTATGCAAACATGAGGGAGAGGAGATATTTCTATACAACTGATCTTGGACAGGTGGAATTTCAGTAGGAGTTATTACAGTGTTCAAAGACAAAAAATAGCCAGAGCATGGGGGTACTTCCAACCTGGCATTTCACATGAAATCATCTATTAGAACTTTTCCCTCACTTATTAAGAGCACATAGTTCTACACCTGGATATATCAGACTTCCTTCACAAACTAGAATCATCTGTCCAGTTCCTAGGTAGTCTCACAGAGAGCTTTTCATTACCATAAATTCAGGTGCAGCATTATTTTGCTGTATCAGGCTCTAAGGTGAATATTTCCTTAACAGAATGGAACAGATTTCAGCTCTATCAGCTAACTCTCTACCCAAACTTACTAGTAAGTAACACCACAGCCTGAGAAGTATCTGATCTCTCTGCAGAAACACACCACTGCAGCCCAGTAAGAATCATTAGGATTGCCATGTCATTATTGAAGATGGTTCTAGACAGTGTTCCATAAACGGATTTGCAGCCCACGTGTATCAAATCAAGACTCACTGTGCACATACTTCAGATCTGACCACAACCAAGACAGGTAACTGATGGAGTTAGTGCATGATTAAGTGGTTCAGCCCTCAGATTCCACTGTATCCAGACAGAAAATGTCAACACCACTAGTGGAACATGGCTGCACACTACAGCTACGAACAGTAAGCCCCTAGCTGAACTCTCAGGCTGGAGAGGTTTTTCACTTCCTACCACAAACTGCCTGTGCATATGCATAAAAGCAATTTAAATTGGGCACCAAGATTCAAGTGCCTAAAATAGGTACTGCTTTATCTTCCTCACCTTTTGGTGATAAAAGATTAGCTAAATGCATTTGTCCTCTTGTAGCCCTGTCCACAAAAATTACTTGGGATTACTTCTTACTGAAGTAATTTCTCATCTCATCTCTGATTTCTATATAAGTTATGTGTGAAGGTTGTATATATAAATACATTATATTACATATGGCCAAGTCAGCTGTCAGGTAATTTATCCTTTTATAAATGGCCATCAACACCTGCAGCACTGCAGTTATTATGTTACCAACAGCTAAACATCCCTTACTTGAGCTTCTTGCTAATTTTGGTGAACTCCACTAGCCCAGCTTCCATGGGTAAAGTCAGCTGTCCTGCTGAAATCATTAGTCTGCAATCTTCAAAAGTGTGATCAGTGACTGGCACATTCAGGGCACTGAAACAAAATAAAGGAAAAAGACAAATCTATTTCTTACATTCAAATTGATTTTAGTTGACTGTTTACCTTCTCTCTGTTTGGCTTTAAAGCTAATATACAAAACAAATTATAATTTATTCTTGCTCTGCTGCAAGCAGAACAAAGCAATCCAAACCATTTTGTGAAACTGAAACTAAGCTGTGAAACTATATTATGGCAGTGTCATGATGTTTTGAGATTTACAGTCTTGTAAATGCAGCCCAGTAACCGTGGAGAACAAACCACCCACTTATTCTTGCCAAGCAAAGAAGGGAGCAATTTATTCCAGCTTTCCATAAATTGAACATACTATGTTCCAATGTAAGACAACCTTCTTTATGCTCCACATAAAAACAATTGGGGTGTTTTAGTATAGGAATTTGACACCACTTAGTGAAAATCTAGAGCAATTTCTATATATGGAACCTGGGACTTGACTAAATTGTACTTTGTGGCTAGCATATATATGGAATTGCTGGATATAAAAGAAAAGTTCTCAAATATTTTATTCATGAGTGATTACATACGTTGCCATGGTTTGTCGGACTCTGTTGGCAAAAAGAATGGGATCGTTCTTTTCTTCCTCAGTAGGAACATGAACAGGCAGAAACTGAAATAGATGAGTTATCCCATCAATTCAATAGTCACCACTTCATTAGCAAGATGAACAGTTTCTTGTTATTGTTTGGAAAAACAGGAGAAAAATATTAGTCATGCAATGGAGGAACTGGACACTAGAGGTCTCAACCGCCTTAGAAACCACTTCGGCTCTTCTGCCCTAGCCACACAAATGAGATGTAGTCCAAAACTACCTCCTAAAGATTGGTAGAAGCTGCTTTAATATAAAAAAACAAACCCTGAAAGAAGGAAAGTAAAATAAATGCATACATAGAAGATTAAATGCTATGTTGGTAAGAGTGTCAGTCTGAAATACTGTACGCTGCTTTTCTAGGATCCTTTGCAAGTGATGTTATATACTGGAATAGTGTATGAAAGATCTAGAATGTTTTTCAATATACACTGCTCTACCATCTCGTACCTGTTAATTGTATCTGTAGGCATGTGACTGCTAAGTTTCTTGTAAGTTTTTTTTCCATGATAAAAATGTTAAGGAATTGTAAGTATGTAATTGTAATTGAAGAGTTCTGAATTGTAAGTAGAGCACTAACTGCATACAAATACTGTAAAATTTTGAAACTCTAAGCAGAGAGTAAACAATTCCAATAAAAAACTCCCTCTCCTCCCAAACCTAAACAACACCCTGCATGTCTATATTGCAACACATTTATTATTGAGTATTGAACTGATCTTAGTATGTCAGAAGTTGAGGTAGCATTACACTCAAAATCTACTAAATGATTAATTATTATCTAACGTGGCATAAATCAGCTTCTGTTTGTTTGCAAGTAGTGGGTGTGGAGGAGTACTCTGCTCTTCTTCAGTCTACAGGGTTTGCTTGCAGCTGTGTTTTCATGCCCTTTCTCAGTTATGGTTATCATTTATTTCAGTTCTGCTACTTCCCACCCCACAGTCTCACCCTTAAATTCTAGAACAGGGCCATTCTAGAATGAGTTGCTCATTGTTCATTGGAAGCCACAGTTGCTAATTATGCATCAGTATGTTTCTTCAGGAATGTTGTAGTTGCTGCTGATGAAGTAATATAGTGGTAACTGTCCCATATAAATGCAGTCCATCCTGAAAAAGCCTTTTATGCTTTTTCTTAAGGTATTATGCCTCTTTGTGATTAAAACCAGTAGGTTTATGCAATTGCTTTTCTGTCAAGTAGCCGTAACAATTTTTTGCTTAGAGCTAGAAGTTTTCTCCTTTGTAAGGACAGACAGGAGGGGTCCAGCTATTCATGTGAAGGTTTGATACTTCATTGCTTCTATAAACAGTTGCTGTTTTCTGTTAAAGTCTGACATATGTCCTTGCTTATTACAACTCCCCTTCAGAAGTCATGTAACATTTAAATTGAGGAAGCCCAGGCACATGTATTGGGTGAGATAAAGTCATAACTCTGAGTTTATATCTGCAAACACAGGTCAGTGTCTTGAAAGTGGTCATTATATCATTTGAGGCTGGAGTCTTGCTCAGACAGCAACCTAAATTTCTGGTAGGTTAAACAACACCTCTGTCCCCTTCAAATAAACCACCTCCGATTATTCATGAAACCAATTTGCCAGAAACCACAGCTGGGCGTGCAGAGTTTGGTCTCTTGGCCTCCTGAGGTGGCGTGCATGATCTCACACACACAGAGCTGCTTATCTGGTGAAGACTAATAAATACCTTCCTTGACAAATTGCAGTCCTATAAGAAAAAAATTAATCACAGCTCTTTCAGCAGACAAAATAATTCTTACTTTTGACCTAACGTCTCTTTATAGAATTTGCCAAATGTCCTATCTTTTGCAGCCCTGAAACTCACTGCCAGGTTCACTGCTCCACTGGCGAGGCCTCACCCTGAGTCCTCTGCAGTTCTGGGCCGCTCACTTCAAGAAAGATATAGAGGTACTGCAGCAGGTCCAGAGGAGAGCAACAAGGCTGGGGAAGGGACTAGAGGAAAAGTCTTTAGAGGAGAAGCTCAGGGAGCTGGGGTTGTTTAGTCTGGAGGAGAGGAGACTCAGGGGGGACCTTATCCCTCCCTATAACTACCTGAAGGGAGGCTCTAGTCAGGAAGGGGTCAGGCTCTTCTCCCAGGCAACTAGTGACAGGATGAGAGGGCACAGCCTGAAGCTGCATCAGTGGAGGTTTAGGTTGGATATTAGGAAGCACTTCCTCATGGAAAGGGTGATTAAATATTGGAACGGACTGCCCAGGGAAGTGGTGGAGTCATCATCCGTGGAGGTGTTTAAGAAAATACTTGATGTGCCACTTAGTGCCATGGTCTAGCTGATGTGGTGGTGTTAGGTCATAGGCTGGACTTGATAATCTCAGAGGTCTTTTCCAGCCTCAATAATTCTGTGTTTCTGTGTTCTTCAATACACAGTTTGTTAGAACATACTAGACATGCATGCACATACTCCCTTGGATGACAGGAGTACAGCACTGGTCTTGCACAGCAGGTAGAGGCAGTGCAAGTCTGATAGGAGCTGGGGGGCTACTTGCTTACAGCATGGGACATCAACAGAAATACCCACTCCTAAAAGGGGTAGTCTCATTCCCTCCTTCCCCAGGCAAATCGGCCCCTTCTCCTTTTTAAAAATGGAAGGACTTTTTTTGCGTTGATGCTAAGAAACCAGTTCTGCTTGGGGGGTACAGGCTGCTGTAAAAGTTCAGACTTTAGGAATATGAAATTTATTTTCTAACTGGCAAGTTGGGAATTCTGTTCTGAAGCAGGGGAAAGTAAAGCTGCTCCTGGAAGAGCTGTATTAGGTATTTCTTGCTGCCACATATATAAAGTACCTAGATAAGGTCTTGTGTACAAAATCATTAGCAGAATTAGCTCTTCAGTACACCTTCTATAAACACCTGCCTACTGCATGTCCTATACAAGGTAACAGGGTGCTCCCTTAATTAATTTCACTGTTTCACAACAAAGACTAGAGTACTAATTGTTAGTAGTAGCAGCACTGCTTGTACTCACAGAGCTTTGTACAACTCTGCTGAATTCTTTGTTTTGTAAAGAGCAAAACCTGCCTTGAATTTCTCCCATTGCTCAGATCCCTAAAACAACTTAGTCCACACTGATGATTTTTTGTGGTCTGGTAAGGAATGTGAAGTACAACACTTAAACAAACTGATCATACCTCAGTTATCTGACTCCTCACCACTGTGTTTTGAAAGTTGGCTCTAAGTGTACTAATACTATGAAGTGTGTATGTTGTTTGAGTTGTTATTCATCTGTCTTTGTGCTGTGCATCTGATTTTCATGATCAAGGGAACAGATTCATTATAAAAGGCTCAGTTTTCTCCAAAGCACAAGTACTAGAGTCCTTAATTAAGCTCTTAGTTGCAGAAAGCTTTTAGAGTTCAGTCTGGGAAGACGGTGAGGAAGACAAAGGAGGGAAATGAGGAGCAAGGAAATAAGGTGGGAAAAAGGAGGATGTTACCTTTAACAGATATAATTCTTAGTTTTAACATCTGTAGAATGTGTGTGGTGATAATTAGCAATGATTTCACAGTGCTTTAAAAATAAAGGCATTTCTGACAGCTTTCATTTAGGAACTCACATAGGAGTAGGTGATATGTAGACATGGAAAACAGATTTCAATGTATTATTCACTGTGATTCTGTTCTTGCTTTTGAGACATTTGTTTATTAACAATGATTAAGATTGTGAATAATGCATTACATTAAATAGTATATAATATTTCTAATTCTTACCTCAACTTCTACTCTTGTGAAGAGCTGACACAGTGTCATTACACATAGCTCTTTTCTGCAGGGAAAAAGGAAGAAAAGTTCATTTTACTTATGTAGGAACAAAGTATTTGTACATCAGTAGATTAAACTTTTTAAAGCATTGACAAAAACCACAGCAAATATTGGGCAAGATTTTTAAGTACCTTACAGTGACATTTCCTGACATGTTGCTTTCCATATTTTTTCAACATGGCTTTTGCATACATCTGCTGCTTGCCCATTGGGCAGGCAACTTGTCTATTACACATATTAACAATACTATGCAGTTCTTTGGCCAGCAAAATGTATATATGTTACTTTAAAGAGGTGAATACATACTGGGTTTTAAAGCTTTAGGAGCTTTGATTCCGAGAAGTAGCTTTAGATTATCTTTTATTGTCTCATCTGCAAAATGGGAAACTGAGATGGACATAGGTCAGCTATCATGATGTCCATTCTCTAGGTGTGCACGGGCTAGGATTCACTAATGATAGCTTAAGAGGCACTTATTATCTTCTCTACTAATTCAGATGTATTTCAAAATCAGTTGCCTTAAAAATTTTAGTCTCTTAATAACTCAGTACTACCGTACTTAGATACCCTACTTATGCCACATGAAAATGTGGTACATGGATTCTGCAAATCCACATTTTAATGAATGTTTATAAGGTGAAATGTATTTTCCAGACATATTTTCAGTGCAGCTGTAAAGGTTTTTGAATACTTTAATAAAATATTTTATCATATGAGAAGGCCACCTGTGTTGAGAAATAAACACAGAACCATTGCCTAATTTGTTTCTGGAGATATTTTTCATTATATAACATCAGATATAAATATATCCTCTTCACTGGGATCTCAAAACAATTGCTTTTGTTGAGTCAGGCAAAAATGAAAACCTAAAGAAGAATCCCAGATGTTTAAATGAGGAAAGACAGGGAAAATTTATACTTGTTTTGCCAGCCTTCTTCATTTATTCTCATATAACTTCAAATGAGATTAAGGAATGAATAAGCAGAAGGGATAAAATAATGTGTTTTTTTTCTTGTTTGTATACCATGTAGGAAACTATAAACATCTATGGGTTTTGATGACTATGATTGTTTCCCCCCCCAAAAAAAATATTTCAAATCTTTCTTTTGCTGTAGTGTAATGTGCAAAACATAGAAGAAAATCAAACAAATTGGTGGCAGAGCTGGAAGGAATGTTTCCTCATTTGCAAATACTTTCTCTACCCGTTCAGATATGAGATCTACTGTATGACAACATTATCCCCAAGCATTTCCCCCTCATAAAAACAGATCTAGATAACACGTGTCCTGGCTTAGTTGAATCTGTTTGGCAGACTGTTCAGCGATAGGAGAGAAAACTCTATATGTAATTTTCAGTAGGATTAACAAACTTACAGTGAATAGCCCTGCCATGTCCAGGTCACAGTGTCCTAAGGAAAAAAAACAGAAGACAGAAATGTATGACAAAACCAGATTAAATTTAGACATCAGATAAGTTACAGTATAAAACAGGTACAAGTTTAGTAAAAGCAGGTGATAGTTTCATAGTCCTGTAGGGAAAAACAAATAAAGGTGTCAAGGCCTCTAGGATTCCTTGCCTTAAAAATTTGGAAATACGCATGGCAGACTTTTGGTAATATCAACAATTGGGAATAAAATGTATGTAGTTACTTAGATATTTTAAAGAATGTATTTATATTCAAACAACGTAAGTTGAAAAAAGTAACCTAGTAAGACTTTTTCAGAGGATTTCACCAGTTGCTTTAGAAAGGCACCCTCATAAATATGTTACATTTAGTTTTAAGGACACTTCTGCATAGATAACGTCATACTTTGCTATTATTGCTTTGCTTTTTTTTCCTTATTCTATGTTTATTACTTTATATATAGTTTTTACAATGTATACTGCAGATCCCTAAATCCTCTCAGTGAAATGCAATACCAATCCCCTTTAGTGGTAAAAACATTTTACAAAAGAAATTTTGTAAATAACAATAACAATCACTTGTTTTTCACCTTAAAAAACTTTAGGAATGAAAAGTTTGGTCATTTCTGCATTTGTTGGGTGATCAGATAAGAAAAAAAGGTGCCAAGTTGCTAGACTCATGTCCCAGCATTATCCCTGTCAGTGACATGCAGAGCCATACAATTCTACCACTACAGTTGGCAGAAAGTGTAAACATTGACTCAGCAAAACGAGTTGCATGAGAAGAATCCTCTGCAAAGCTGCCCTCCCGAGGTGCCTGAAGGAGAGGTGCTGGAGGTACTGCATGGCTCAGCTTGGCTCTTTTTCAGAAACTTTGCAAGCCCCTTTGCAGTAAGCGTATTTTGATCTTAAATGAAAACTGATGACTAGCAGGGAAGTTGTGCGCATTTTAGACTTCAAAGTACAGGCTCTGTGGCTTTGCAGGAAGTTTCTAACTTCCGCTGCAATACTTTTCTACACTCCCTCTTACTTGAACTTTAGCTAAGAAACCCAGCAGTAATTTTTTCACACTCAGAACAGCTGCTACACCATGGTGACACCTGGGAAGCCCAGCTGCTTCCAGTGCTAAAGGAAAGGACAACAGTGACAATGCAAAATATTTATTGTTGATGCCATTTAAGTCAGGATTTTGCCTTCTGTATTAGTTGTTAGTGATAGAAGAATGTTCTGCTTACCAGCTTGTTGGGGTATCGGAGCAGCACGGGTTGTACAGGGACTCCTGGAATGAAGGCACCTGCAACCACAATTGAGGATCAATTATTAAGGCTCAACTTGATACATCAGTTGGGAGTTTTAAATGATTCATGTATGACACGGTACCCAGAAGGGGAAATTTTTAAAGAGAATAGGAAGTGTTCCTTGCATTCTGGTATTTTTGGCAGGGTGAAGGAAATGGTGGGTTTTTTGGTTTGTTTTTTTTTGTTTAATCAGCAGCACAACTAGGAAAATGTCAGGACAGAAAAGGGACAGTCTCCATTTCAAGGAGAAAGCTGTCTATGATTCCTGTGCTATTCAAACTGATTTTCTGTGAATTATCTCCCCATTGAGTAACATTAATTACAAAGGACTAAATGCTCACAAGGCTGTGAAGCATTTACTGAACCTTCTCTGTTCTGATTATCTTTGTAAGTGATATGGATCTGAACATCAAGTAGTGGTTCTGTAGCTTTAGTACTCAAATCACTGTAGAACAGTAAGAAAGGAGAGAACATGGCCTTCACTGAAGTGCAGCACAACAATCTAGTGATCAGTGATGCTATCAAGTACCTTCCTGTGTTAAAAATAATTGATTGGCTTGCCTTGCTAAGGGCTACACAAATTGATTTCACAACTTGGTTGCTAAGGCCTGCATGGCAAAGTTTACAGGGATCTAAGATGGCATGACTGTAAGTTGAGCTAAAAGAACATCCTAAGCAACATGTTTTGGTAGTTCATCTCACAACAGTCACAGTCAAGTTTATGAGTAAATAAATTAAAATGGTACCCAGAAAAAACCCAACTAACTAACAGTATACATCATAGTTATCTTGCATCCTACAAAATAACAAAAAATCAGAGAAGTAAACTAACTAGTACAAAATAGTGGGTTTAGTGCCACTGAAACTTCAATGATGTAAGACACTACTATAGTGCTGTTATGGATGATGTACTTGCAGAAGTATAGGCCTTACTAGAACTATCAAATCAGTATTTTGCACATTATTTTCCAACAATGATGTAGCAAAAACTCTCACCTTGTTTAAATGTGATCAGGCAAGATCGGTTTGTGCAGGTGCCCTCTGGGAAAATTAGTATCTTGGATTTAAAGAGAAAGAAATACATATATACACATAAATTTAATAAGAAGATTATACTTCAGCATCAGTTACAGAAAGGCAGACTTTTTATGCAAGCTCTGCAACATGTTACACCACATCACAGGAATATCATGACTGTTTCAAAAGGAAATGAACAAGTAAGTGGAGGATGCTCATAGTAATATTAACGTGATCCATCCTGATTTAGAAACAATGATACAAGAATTGTTCCTCTGCCAGCAGCACCTAACGGAGCTGCTGGGCAAATCATGAGTCTGAGCTGACATGAAGTGCATGAGGTACTTGAGCATTTACAGGCACAGATGCTACCAACATGAGTCAAGATGCCAGCTGTGGTGAGAAGCTCACAGCTTGAGGGGTACCAGCAAAAGGCAGAGAGAGTGTGTGCATCTGTGCATCTGTGAAGCAGAGCTCTGAAGGCATTACACACACTACACAGACTGAACCTGAATGACTCAGACACACCAAATACCCAGGCTACTGAATTAGTGTCTGAAAGATACTAGATTAGATGCAGAGTGAGCTGCAGTGTGACACACCAAATCCAACCCCCTGTGGAAAACAAGGCAGCTTTGTGTTTCTCATATCAGTATAGGATCATAAGCAGCATTCCAAAAAAACCAAACCCTCAGCGTAAGAACTGGTCTGGATCAAAAGTGTTCAGGGTGTGCCCCACAGTTCAAATGAACAGGTCAAGTCTAGATGAATTATGGCATCATTAAGTCATACCCAAGAGACACAAGCTGTTTTAAGGTCTGATAGAGTCAGCTGCACATACTGATTTTACAGTTAGTCCTTGACTATTCATTCTGTAACCAGGAATTGTTCACTGGTGCCGTGGACACAAAAATGGGTATGTTTCTGCTTAGAATATGTCATAAGCCCCAGAAAACATATTAGTGACTGACCAAAGAGTAAATAATGATTCCCTCCTTCCCTTTTGTTTTTGGTACAGGGTTGGGAGAAGCAGTAACTAGAACCTCATGCTACTAATAAGCACAAGTGCTGCCCAGGCTGGTGTGTTTTGGTTTTAGAAGGAGGGAATGGGGAATTCTGATATTCTTTATTTTCTATTGTGCTAAGAGAATGCAGCCCAGGCACTCTGAGGAGAGTATGACAGACCTCATCTTGCGGTCAAGGTTCTCAAAAATAAAGAGTAGGAGCCAGGTGTGGCCAGGGCACAGGGTTAGTAATCATGTAGTGACACCCCCAGTGTACTGCTGACTCAGTCTTGCAGATTCCCAGATTACTTGATTCATAGATTATTTATGCCATAATACGTATCTCGTGTTTATCCTAAGTGCAGTATTGGTGTAGAGCCAATTCCCCTTTCCTCTCTATGCTGTTTTCAGCAGAGATCAGGTCTAACAGAGCTTTGCTGGAATAACTTAATCTGTAACAGTTTACCAAGTCATAAGCATCAGTATTACTCAGCACAGTATTAAAAAAAAAAGGTCTTCCTAGCTTTGACATGTGCATATTTAAAATCCTCCATATAACTGACAAGTTAAAAAAAAATAATGGAGGCTCTAAAAATATTGGAGTCAAATTAAAGTAGCCTAAACACTAACTAAAAAGTTTTTTGTTAGGTGATTGCTAAGTAAAAATGATGCATGAAGCATCTAAATAATGTAATTTCAAAAAAGTGTCAAGTGTTAGTTAGTCTTCCATGCTTGAATGTTCTCTCTAGACACTATTCAGAGGAGTGCATTCAGGTCTAGCTGTCATAGAGATACCCACTACTGAAGTCTGTATTTTCACTTCTCTCTTAATTTTCCTCAACCATTCACTGGAACAAAAGTGAAGGAAAAGTTAACTTTTCTCAATCATTTAGAAGACATCCAACTATGATAAAAGAGATCTTGTGATTTTAGCTACTGAATCAGTCACTTGAGTTTTTGTTTTAAATAAATTACCCTTAAGAAAACAAGCTGAGAACTAATTCAAAACACAAATTGTGAGTTTATGCACAAATCCAGACAGTGTATCTTTGGAGAAAGGTTATATATCACTGACTGTATTTACCCAGCAGCATGGCAGTGACACTATTCCTAGTATGTGAAGGCAACCTGTGGCCAGAGTCACTGCACCAGGAGAAAGCAGAGAGGCAATGTCAGTAGGTTCACAATTGTTCCAGGTCTTTCTTCATGCAAAGGATGCAGATTTCCATCCTAGCCCTCTGCCTGTCAAAAAAGCAGCAGAGCTGCTGCCTCAACACTCTTCTGCCTCTGGAGCAAGCCCTGCCCCATTAGCTCTTCAGGATGGAAAGCCACCCAAGGCCTAGAAGCACAACAGCAGTTTGAGGCTGAGGACTGACCACTGCAAATAGTTATTGCAGAACCAATAACCATTGCTTCCATGTTAAAAATCTTTCCACAATTCATATCAATCTAGACGTCTTGGTTTTAGTGCATTACTAACTTAAAGAGCAAACTGAGTTTCAACTCAGCTGTTATCCACATGTGAAATTGATGTTTTAAGCTCAAGTATTGTTCATCCTGGAGTATGGGCAGCCTGGACTTACCATCAGCTGCTCATCCTCTAATTGTTGTGAGCACAGCTTTGCAACACAGATTCTCACACATGAGTTTGCTTGAGAATAATGATTCACATACACCAGTCGATTGCTGCACAGCATGTTAAGACTTGAACAGGAAAAAGAGAAAGTCAAAAGCATCTGCATTTGGAATAGCAGTTGGTACTGGCTGCATTTTAACTGCCCCATTTGTCATGACAGAGCTCTTTCTTGGCATCAGCCCCTTGTCTTCCTTTCCTAAGCCATTCACATATACCCAGGAGCTAACTTAATCTTTGTAATTCAACGGAGTCCTATTCAGCTGGGCACTGGTGACATGATGACACACAGTGAATATGGAATGTGAACACATGACAGCAGAGCAGCAGGATATTTATTACCTGTGGCCACTGGCCTCTCGCTGATGCCCGCTTAGTGATCTCGACGACCGTGTTCTTTCGTGAATCAGGGTCTTGACGAGAAACTGCTACAGGCTGAAGGGAACTCAAAATTGCTGTGAAAGAGATAAAAAATGTTATTTGTCTTACACTCATGCTTAGAAAACACATGGGTTCACGGCCCCCTTGTAGCAAAAAACTTGTTATTCTCATACTAGGAGGTAGATTCTCCACAAACAGCTTTGAGACTAAATAGATAAGAGAGTATATTATTCTTGTCTTCATTCTGCAAAATGGGAAGTAAGACACAGAAAATAAATCCACTGCCAGCTGAGAGGCTTTACAGTAGATGCAAACATGCCAAATTCACCCAAACCCATTCTGCTAATATTGCTGTTATCTCTCACTGAGCATTTCCATACAATTCTAAGGAAATGACTTGATCAAGTCTCTGCTTATGGGCCACACTCAGGCCTAACTCATGCAGAGTGCAATTAACAAGTAGTCTGTGCTATGTTGAAGTAAGATAGCCCTTTTCAATTACAAAGCATACACAACCTGTGTGTAAATTACAGAGAAAAATCCTGACTTCATCAGAAGTCTGCATCAGAATGTGTGGATCTACTAAGATGTGATGAGAAACTTGGGAAAAGCACTCCTGTGCTTTTAAGAGAATGTCAATATATTATATGTTAGTTTATTTCCTGCAATGACACTTTTCTGTGTTGTCTACTGAGTTTAATTTTGCATTAGTGTTGGCTTATTCTTTTAGGAGACCTATAGAGATGAGATATACAGCCAGCAGAAAGTCTACAGCTGATTCCAGTAATAATGTAAAAGGGGATTCTTTTTGTGCCAAAAGGAGGAGAAAATAACAGAAGCATGAGTCATCTGATCTTTTCAATTTTCTGCATTTTCTTTTTGAGTAACTTCTCTTTTATTTTTCCCAGTTTGACTCCCATTAAAAATATCTGTAACGGTGCTTGCAAGTTTAAACTTAGAAATAAGGTATTTTCCAGACTATTGTTGTTTGGGTCTTTTTTGAAATAATCTTCACCGATCTGTCTTGTACATTTGTGGACCACATTGCTAAAAGGCAGCAGTTGAACAGATTTCTCAAGCTACCTGCTGGGAGAACTTTAAGAGAAAACTCCTCTGACTTCCATGTTATGAAATATGCTGTGAGTATAAAGCAAATTTAAAGTGCTACTACATTCCACATCTGAAAAGAAATACCATATTTGTAGACATCTTGACCAATTCCAAAAGATAAATTGTCCCAGTGGAACAGGGACACTGGAAATAACCTGCCAATATCTTTGGAACCTACAGGTTTTAAGGAGTCTTCCCCCAGATCACTTCAGACTTTTGGCCTCATGAATTTTTACTTTTTTATTTCATAAATACTTACTGCCAAATACTGGAGTTGACAGGTTCTCTGCTCTAGTCACTATTGATGGCATTCCAGTTAGTGCACAAATAATGGCATCAAAAAAGCTTGAATGAGGAGCTGCAACAAAGATTGGGGCTTCCAGTAGACTTGCTACTTTCCCTTTTACTTTAACTTGGAAACCCATTATGAAGAACACGGTATGAGTTAGGCAAGAGAGGGTTGTCTGGATCATCCTCCTTATAAACAGAAACACAAAAATATCATCCATCTTACAGTTAGTACGTCTTTTGCACTTTAAAACAAAACCCCATGAAAGATTTCGTAGTTCCCACCAACACTGAGGCCAGGCACAGGGTAGCAATACCACATCTCTACTGGTGTGTAGGGATGGAGAGAAAGAAGCATGAAGCATGAAACTACTGAGAGGGAAGAGTGGGTAATCAGCACATTCAGTGTCCTTTTTGTAAGACCGTAGGTGTCTGCGATCTCTTATCAGTTTAAAACAAGTAAGATTAAATTACAATGTTCCCTTCATGGGATTCTCTGTAACTTCTAAGCCTTGTCAGAATTAACTTCCTGTGTCTCCTCCTCCTGCGTGCAGTTGCAGTGCATTGCAGCTAGAAGGGAACTTCATTACTCTGAGGTCAGAAGCTGAGTGATTTAAACCCAGAACCCACAAAGGCAGCTGTTAAATACTCCATCAAGGGCAACACAGCTAAGAGAGGAGCTGTCAAAGCTAATTTTGTCATAAATTAGCCATGTCAAAACTAAATTTGTCATAAAAACCTATTTGTAAAGCTCCACTCTTGGTGCAAAATACACTAATCATAAAGTTGCTTCAAGTAAATGGGTAAAATTAAGAATTGACTGAGGACTCCTCTTTAATCAGAAGAATGAAAGCAGTGAGACAAAAAAAGCTTTAGACTCTGGCTTTATGTTACTAAAAAAAAAACACCCCAAAGCCACACAGTTTTCACAAATATTGTTCACTTTTTACCTTCTCCAACCCTTCAGTGGCACTGATCCTCTTCTGGGGTGTTGGAACATTGCAATCAATGCACACAGCCATGCTAGCAGTAAAATGAACACAATGCATATGGCACGGAGGGGCAGCAAAATAATACCCTGAAGAACAGTCTGGAAAAAAAGAGGGGAAAAATCTTGAGAAATGGTATCAACAGGAATGACACTGATATCTGTGTAGTTACATTATATGGATTTAAAAATACTGACATTACTGCTATGTGATTTAGAAAGGCAATTTCAGTGTTCATATGGGGAAGTCAGTCATTCACAGCATTTCATTTTTGGGTTCCCATTTCAGGTATAACTGGAGCATCGGAGTATTTGAGTTTTTGGCTTGGATGATGTTAAATAGAGAGAGTAAACAGACTTTGCTGGCCTTAGTTTATAGTATAGTTGGGCTGCAGTATACAACCAGCTCAGATGAGTCTGCCCAGCTGATAGATGTCTCCGCTGCCTTCTGTAACTAGCTGCCTGTCCAGGAGCCAAGAGGGATTGTTAACATGACTAAGATGTACTCTTGCCCTTTCAAACTGACACATCCTGTGTTGAGTCACACTACTGCTGCAAGTGATCCTGCCTGCTACTGCGTGGAGTAGTGCACACACAACACAACTTCCTTTCCTCTAGTTGGGACTTCAGCAAAATGGAATTTTCAGTAAAACTGAACCTATGTTTTAAGGCAAAGGTTCAGGCTTACAGTGCTGTTGAAGCCGCTGTAGCAGCTCTTGGCTCTTTGCCTTTAGAAGTGGTTTGCTCACTGCCTGCTGTAAACATGCAGCAGAACCCTTCTAATTGTGAAGATTAACTTGTTGTCTTCTGTTTGAAGCATCTTAGATATCAACCTCTGTGCTAGGTCCTCCTTGGAATTTTCAGAATAAATTGAGAAAGCTTAGCTCCCTTTCCTCCCGGCAATCAGAGAACTGCTACTGGCTTGCTTTATCTTGAAGCAGGAGAAACTCTTGAGAGAGTTTTGCTATGGTCACAGATAGCAAAGCTTGGTAGCAAAACCAATATAAAACAGATCCAAGCCTGTCCACTGCTTCTGCAGTTGTTCAGAAGTATGGCAGAAGTTACTAAAGAAGAGTTATGCTAGTTTAGCTTATGCTTAGGAGTTTACTATTTTTTATGCTTTACTATCGCTTAAGAAAATCTTAAACTGAACAACAGTGTTCTTCTCTAAAAATCAGCCTTTCTGGTCAGCTCTTTAGCAATGGCTACTTACTGTACAGGAAAAGCAAAGCTTTTATGAATAAAAAGTGTCACAAAATAAGTTTGCAATTTACATACTTGAGCTATGATTATTACACAACACAGTGGATTTTAATTTACCTCTTTAACAAAGGAACAAGTGTTTGTAGTACATTTGGAATATGAGCATCTTTGAGTATTATTTACCTAATTCTTTCATATAGCAGGTTGGTTCTGATTTTCCTTTCATCAATATGGTCCTTTCCCTCTCTGTCAAATCTCTTCCTTCTTCACACAGCCTCTTACTTTCCTTTTGTCAATATTCAGGACAGACTCTAGCCTTGGCTCTAAACTCTGTCACACTGACAAGGATTAACACAATTTTGGGCCTTCAGGACTCACTTCTGTGTTACAAAAGGCACAGAGACAACAGACCAATGTCACAGAGAATACACAGTGTAAATTAGGGCAAGCATGAGAAGCAGGTACATGGTGTTGATGCTTAGGTTCTGTAAGCACTGCCATTTAATACATTTCCAGAAGAGATCTGAACATCCAGGTATGATTACTTCCTTATTTTATACAGCAGTTGTATATAACTAGCTATGGAAGTGTAACTAAGTGTAACTTCATGGACAACAGGAAAAGGACTGCTCTGGATCACATAAATAGGCTTAGTAGCTGGATATGAGAGATTTGGCCCTGGAGATCTATTGCTCCCACTTTTTGATGCCAGTTGTGGTGAATCTGAAAAAGTTAGGTAGCCAGTTAAACCAAGAGGTGTATTTTTTTCTCCATATGCATCTGTAGTCCCAGTGCAACACTTCAGCTGCATTCAGTTATCCAGAATGGGCGGCATAAGCATAAATCAGTGTGTTTTGACTTAAAAGAACTTTTTTCTTGATGAAAAAAAGAATATACATGCACTGACCTACAATGAAAAATAAAGGATGCAATAGCAAAAGTAAAACAATCCCTTCCTCAAAAATTTAATAAATTCATTAATCTATTTTAGGCAGATGTGCAGGTGGTACTGATTTGCTGATGCAAGCTATTGGCTTTCTAGGTCACTGTGTAATGAGGCAGAGTTGATTTCTGCTCCATCAGCTGCAGAGTAGGGCAATAAAAGGACAGAAAAGAGAGAGGTCAAGATAGGCTAGAAAAGAAGTATAGGAGAAAAATACACAGAAGAAAATACAGGTTCACAGTTTAGTAACTATCAAGCAGGATCAGAGCTACTCCAGCTTCTGTATACAGTGATCGTGAAGACAGGAATATTCTGAGTCATGTAAAGAACCTTTTCCCACATTTGGAATCACATGTGCATTTTCTATTTAAAGTGTCTGCATCCACTGCACAGCCTGTCACTGCAGTTGCTGCAGACACCTGCAGGTCACACTCCCAAAGCTGACTCACTCTTGAGCAGTACATGGGGTTATACTGTCACTGATGTCAGGAACTGAGGAAGCGGAAAAGTAGGTCAATCAGAAGGCCACATAATTCAGTTTAAATTTTTGTTCAACTTCAGCTCCTGACAAGTTATCTAGGAAGCAGCAGAAGAGCACTGGGGACCAGAATGAAGCCCAACTCCAGCTGAACTCCTCTGACATCTGAAACTGATCAGATGGACTGTCTCCCAGAGTGGCACACACGTAGCAAGACAGGGTCTTCCAGGAATGTCCAGAGTATGGTCACAGCTCTGCCAGGCAGTCTGGCTGCTTTGCTTCCAAGCACAGGGTTAAAAACAACACTTTCAGCATGCTGTTTGTGTCATTACATAGCTCAGCATTATATAAATCCACTGAGCATCTCTTCTGAATAACATAGAATCAAGTAATTACTTTAGTATTTGTGCTTTGCAGTTGCAGTTCAGAAGTTAGGAGGGCAAGTGAGCAATCAGGATGAACAGAACTAAAACTGAAAGAAGAAAAAATCCCAACAATGAATTGCAGCCAGCTTCAGTCAGAGGATAGAAACCAGAAGTATTGGAACAACTGTTTTAAAATCTTGTTTGGCACATGCAGTTGTTTAGCACAACACAACTGATCCTTGTTTTGAACATTCTAAAGAAAGACAAAAATCTCCTTGGCTGGTAAACTATTAGCAATACAAGGACTGGCAAAAAAATAAAATCTTCTCACTCCACTTTTCAGCCTGGCTACAATCTAATTTTCAATTGATGCTGAATGAAATGCAGACAGCTACCCTGACTCACTTTCATGCTTCAGTCATCAGGGGACAGCAGACTTTATGTTCAAGGAGTTCATGAACATAGGGAAATCCAGCTCTGGGCTCCCAGAGAGGGTTTTGAAATGGTATTTGTTTTTATCAGTGTATGTTAAAGGAATACTGTAGAATAAGGGGAATATAACAAAACAATCCTTTAACATGCAAGAATGGAGATATACTACACTTGATTTAAATGGAAAGAGAAGGGACACTTCCCTTTTTTGAAGTTTATAGTAACACTCTCTGGTAAGGCTCTGATTCCCAGTTGGTCCGATAAGCACTGCTGGGCACTGAGGATCAGACATGTACAGGATAAAGCAGATAGTAGGAAGTATCCTAGTCTCTGTGACAATAGAGGAAAAAGAACAGAAAGCAGCAACATTAAATACAAAATGTTGTCTCTCTGTGTGTCTCTGCTTTAAAATTCTGTGACTACTGCAATTTTGTTTCAAAGCTCATTGGCACTGGGCTCTGACCCAGCTGGGTGCTTTTGCTTACAGGTGCATTGTGGCTTTATGTATGATGTGTATCTTGCTTTAAGACATACCATGATTTTCATCCCTTCCTCCTGAAGGAAGAAAGTAAGATATATTTATTATAGCAAAAATTGTAATTGTAGCTTAAAACTGCAAGCTTTTGAAAGTAGTCTGTGCCTCCTCTAGAAAGAACAGCCAGCACAGAACACTTCCCATTTCTGGAACCTCATTAAGAAACTGGTTTCTTTACCTCGGGGTTCATGCCTACAGCTACGGATTCAGATGCACTTGAAATGCGTTTCAGGCTGCTAGTAAAACATAGGGGATAAAAGGATTTGAAATTGTTTTCCAGGTTTCTCACATTTCCTCCACCCAGCTATCTTCAGGGCAAACATTCTTTATAACTGGAGAAAGAGCTATACAAAACATAAAATATTTAGTTGCATGTCAGCCTCAGATATTCATAACAGTCAGCAGAAAATGCTGTAAGCTCACCTACACCTCATTGTCCTTACTGAGAAGTCAGTTCATATTTGGATTATCAGCTCAATTTTTAAATAGAATGTTTTTCAAAATCAAAGCCTGGAAATAGTTTGCTTTGCTTTCCTTATTGTAAACATACCCTGTAAGTCTTGGGTGTACTTGTACACAAGCTGTACTGGGAGAGCACTCAGCTCAGAAGCCTAACTGAATTCACCCCGTGACACCAGTCAGTAGCCCAGTGGAACTGGGGATACCTTTTTTCCTGTCTACACTGCAATACAGAACCAAGAGATCAGCTCCCCTCTGCACTCCCAACACAGGCTTAAAATCATTGTAAAGTGAGTTAAGCATCTGAAACAAGATTACTCTAAGAATGTTTTTCTATTTTAGCTTACCATATTAGAGAGAAGTTATCAACATCTTCACTCTAGAGCTGAGGCACCTGACATGCTGGATAGTGTATCATTCTTGTGATGTCAACAGGATGCAAACTGGAGTCAAACAGGGCTCATGTTTTGTCTAGGACTAATGGGCTATCTGTAATGATCGTGCAAATATTTTCAAAAGCTTGTTGCAAATCTTGTGTTAGAAGTTTAAGTCTGAAGTCAATAAGCACTGTGTGTGTGCAGAGTAAGCATGCAGATCCTGGGCTCTGAGGAGCAATGGCTTGAAGAACTGAGTTTCAAAAAACAGCAGCTTTTTTATGCTGAACACCTTTTGCATCTTTGCTTTGACCATTCACATAACCAATACGTTTTCTTCTCTCTTACCACTGGAATAATCAGGAAGCAAACTAGGCTGTATTTGCGAAGGAAGTATTCTTACTAGATGCTTTTGCCTGGGTAAAGGCAGGGGCTGCAGATGTGTGACAGTGTCAGGGTCGCTGCTCCTGTCCCTTCAGTGCCCGCGCCGGGTTGAAGCGCGATGGGCAGGTCAGGCCCGGCAGCCCCGCGCCCCCCTCGCACACGAGAACGCGGCACTTTTAAACAGCATCTATTCACACAGTCACATTCCGCCATCGGAGGGAGGTATTTTTAAATCTAGCATTGACCTTCACACACCATGGGTGACAATCCCTTGCTTCAGAGAGGCCAAAGTAACGCTGGTTTAGACAAGTTGGCAGAAAACAGCCCCGGCGCAGCACAGTCCCGGGGCCAGCCGGGGGGCCAGCCGGGCTGCCAGCCTGCCCCGCTGCCCCGCTGCTCTCCGGCCCCGGGCTCCCGCCCGCACGACGCGCATCCGATCCCCGGGCAGGGCAGCCCCGGCTCCTTCCCGCTAGGAAGGGCGCATCCCTCGCCCACCCGCGCCGCCAGCCTTACCCGCAGCTTGTCCCAGGCGCTCAGGCGCCCCGTATGGACGAAGGGGTTGGGAACGGTGGGCGGGCAGAAGGACTGCTGCCTGGGCAGCGGCAGCACCCGCGGCGCCATGCTCGCCCCGCTCCCGCCGCCGCCCCGGGCTGTTGCGCATGAGCCGCCGGCGGAGCCCCGGCCCGGCCCGGCCCAGCTCGGGGAGCCCCGCCTCGGGGCAGGGCCCCGCCTCGGGGCAGGGTGCGGGCGGGCCCGGCTGCCCGGCTCGCGCTCGGCCGCCTCCTGAGGCGCTGAGGGGGCGCGCGGGGCGAGCGGGCTGCTCCAGCTCGCTGCCATGGCCGGGCAGCCCCAGGCGGCCTGCCCACCCTCCCCTCCCGCTCCGCGGCTGCTCCGCCTTGACCGCGGTCACGCACGCCTCCTATAAATACTACAGCGGCGGCCGCCGAGGCGGTTTTTGCTGTGCAATGCGGCAGTTGCGTTGTTCATGAGCCCTGGCTGCTTAAGATCAACGCGGCCTGTTTCCTGAGAGAGACGAGGCCAATGCGGTCATGGCATACAACTGAAGTAGTTTCTAGGAGAAGTTTGCATTTCCACCATAGCAGAAGGCTGATAAGGAGGTTCTGGTCTCGAGTGGGTGAGGTCTAGAGATCCGCCGCAGCCTTTCTTTCCGTGCTGGGTTCACATCTGAGCTGCAGGGATGCGCCATGAGCTGCTCTGCCCGGGCAGCCGCTGCCCCAGGGCCGCCTCAGGCGGGCAGGCCCGGGCCAGGCTCGGGGCTGCTCTAAAACACTCCCTTCTCCAGCGTTTTCTGCCACTCATGCGCCTTCAAACACCAATGCTGCTGCTTCTGGTTTCAACATAAAAAGAAATTTCAGCTGTTTCCTGACCGTATTTAGGAAGCATGATTTAAGTTCTCACAGCAATCTGCTACAATGATGGAGGTGACCAGACTGCTGGCTTCTGGCCTCGGACATGACATTGGTTCAGGTGTTTTGTTAGGGTGCTTTTCCATTTCTTACATCTGTCCTTCTCACAAAAATATCGGTACTTTCTATTACAACATTATGTTGCTGGAATGTTTGTATTGATGTAACAAAAGTATGCCTCATACTCTAGTTTGACGTGACTGCTTCCACAAATATATAATCAGAATTCATAAAACTTAATTATTATAAAATTAATATTTATGTTTTGCAACCGCAGGTGCTTACAGATTAATCATAATTATATACTTGGGCTAACAGGAGCATAATGGAAGCTCGAGGAGAGCAGGGATTTCCCTTGGCCGCTGTCCAAGGTCTCCCTGTGATTGCCAGTCCTGGCAACCAGCACTGTGCTCTGCAAAGCCCGAGAGCTGCATATGAACCAGATCAGCCCAACTGCCACTGAAAGTAAGGCTGGGCAGAACTCCAGAGGAGAAAGATCAATTCTGCCTCCATAATTCTTGACAGATGACTCTACAAGCTTTCTTTAAAAAACCCATGATTTCCCTAGCTGGTCTGTTCCAGCACTTCTTGGGTAATACCTTGAAAGGATTTTTTCTGTATCTGAGCAGAGTCTTTCCAATTGCAATTTATATCCATTCTTGACATGAGAACTGTTTGCTTTCCTCCTTGCAGCTACTTTTTGCATGCTTGTGTAGTGCTATGATTCTCTCAAGCCTTCACTAAGGCTACACAACCTGGTGTTTTCAGGTGTAGTCTCCCAGGTAATAGTTTCTGGATATCTGATAATGCTTTCCTCTGGTTTTTCTCCAGTGAGTCCACACCTTTCTTGAAGTACCCAAACTAGAAATACTACTCCACAGAACTGACCAGTGCTACTGAGTGGGCAGGAAGGATTAATTTGTCTTACACATAGTATTTATATATCCCTATATAGTGTCTGCTTTTTTGTCACTGGCCTCACCTTGTGACTCACACTGTGATACATGATAACATTTAGATCAATTTTGGAACACTTACTTGTCATTTACAATACAGAGTTCTAAGAAACACTGTATTTGTCCTTTACCAAATGGTGAGAAAGATCTTACCCCTAGGACTGAGAAATACTTAAATATTTGGCTTTACAGACATGTTTTTATTATGTAGAAGAATGTTTCTTGTGACTTGCAAGTTTGTTAAAAACAATGATAGTGATTGTAAATATTTTACTTTTCTAAGGCTGACTAGCCATAACACCACCAAAAAGGCATAACATTGCAGGCACCAAAACACAAACACAGCAACAAAAATTTCAATGTTCAGAACATGTGAGATGGTGCAATCACTTGTAATTCTTTTGTGTAAACTGATGTCAGTTTCTACAAAAACTCTTTTGAATGGTGATTCCTTTCTAGTCTGTGAATGTATGGCAAAATGAACATTGACCAATGGTTCCCAAAGACAAAACACCACCACGCTTTACTGAAACTGATGTCTGGGATCACCTCAGGATCTTTCATTCACTAGAAGGTGCATATGGTGCTAGAGATGGACACTGAGGGAACAGCAGCATTAGCCTGCTATTAATTATTTTTCTAGGTTGAAGCTACAGCTTTAGTTTTGCAGGTCAGTAGGAGCATACATGCTTTCCCAGAAGACATTTACCCTCTATTGCCTTGATTCTGCCTAGAAACTGTAAGAAAAGTGGCCCTGAAGCAGCTGGATCTTCCATATGTGATTCAAGTAAATCATATTAGTGATACATGAAAACCCAGTACACATTTCCATAGTGTAAGATGGGGATTCTTCTCTCATGTAAACATATAACAGCTTTTTTTTTTTTTTTTTTTGAGCTTTATAGTTTTTAATATAAATGATATATACAGATTAAAATGAACTAAGATCTTTGTCTTATCACAGCTGCCCTTGGGACAGTTTATTCTCTCTTCCTGGCATATTTGTAAAAATATGTTCCACCATATCTTCTTATCATAATGATTTTAATAAAGATATAGTAATTTTGAAGTAATTCGAGTATATATACATTCTATAAAAATGTGGGGTTGACAAAATAATATAATGCAGAATATCAAATTCCTGCAAACATTTTTTAATATCTTCCATCAGTAATTCCTAATCTGAACCAGAAGCTAAAGCAAGTTGCCTTTTTTAACATTTTCCTGTATAAGTCTTCTGATTAGAGCAGTTGTCTTACCTTTATAAAACAAGCTCACAAACGTGATTTTTTGAGCTAGAAATTGAAAACGAGCTTTGTGTTTGAATTGCTCCCTGCTTGCATTTGAGAAAAATCCGCCGTCTGGTGGCCACGGTTGTGTAATACTGCTGCGCAGGAAAGTGAGGGCAGCATCTGTTAACTGCTTGTAAGAAAAACAACAAACCCTTTCCCAAGGACTAGCTACAAAACTTCTTAATGAAAAGTACCACTCTGATTTTCCTCTTTCTTTCTGTGATATTAAATGTGAACTACTTGTGCAAAATGTGTATGAGTAGTAGATTCCCAGTGTGTTCCCATTGTCAATTTAATTTCTTTCTTTCTTTTCAGGCCATGGTGCCCTAATGCCAGTTCAGTCTTGGCTTCCCTCCTGGAACAATTCCAACTACTGCCTTCCAAGAAGCAATCTGGGCACAGCTGTCAGCATGTTCTCTCCAGAGGCCAGTGCAGCCATCTTGCAGACCAATGCAAGTCACATCATGTTTGTCTTTCTCCACATGGGACAGTCTTCCAGAGTTATCCTGGTAAGCCATATAACCTCAAAGGTCTTTGTGCCGTGGCCATGCAATGTATAAACTCAGTATTGTGCTGTGTAAATGACACTGAGTCAGGCCGACACAGGTATTTTGAACTAAAAAAGCCACAAACATTTTTTATAATTATATCTCAGAATCAGAAAGGCTTTGTGTGAGGCTCTGAGGAGATACAGGTTAAGCCCTGAGCAGTGTGCACATATGTGTCTTTTTGAAGAAATTGATGGGAATAGACATGGTCTGTTGTGCAGGCACTATCAGCTGCAACAGCTGAGAAAATACTGTGGAAGAGGAATTAGAATTGCCCTGTACTGTTTCATGATCTGTACTGATAAAAGACAAATTAAATGGCAGACCTTGGGGGAAAAAAATAGAAAGATTTTGATTATAGAAGGTAACTGCAACAAACATTACTTAACAATCTTTGGAACTAATATCTTTTTAGCATCTAATGAAAAATTCCATCAATGGGAATGTTCAGTGGGCTGGATAGCACATGGTATATAGAACTCTGTTAGTGGATTTCAGTTTGCTGGGAAATTAGCTTTGCATGTCCTTCAGTAGAATGTATTGGTTTAGTGTGACTTTGAACAAGGAAAGCTGTTCTGACTGTTCATTTCACAGTGCTCAGGTAACTGTGGTCTGGAGAATGTGCTGAAAGGCACACACATGTCCATCCATACACACACCCTGACATACCCTCTTTTTTTCTAAGACAGTTGCAGACAAACACGTATTTCGTTGTTTTCATTTCACATTAAATAGAACTGAAATACCCCTAAAGCTAAGCTTTCTCCTGGGTAGTCCTAGATGTTTCCTCTTACAGAAGTTCCTTTCTCTGACTCTTCCCTTTCTTTCCTAAATGTTAGACTTCCTGTGCTAGTGTTATGCCCTTGATATGGGTGCACATTTCACACAGTGTTTGCCTGGTAAGCTTCCAAACAATTTGTTCCACTTGAAGTTGTTTCTAGCTGTTTTTATTAGGGGGAAGTTGCTGTCCCTAGTCTGTGTGAGAATCCAGCCAATAGGTATAGATAAAATAGTCCAAGAATAAGTGCTAGGATGCTGCACCAGAGAGGAAAACCTCATGCTGAGTTCCCTAAAGCTGCTTCTCCTGAATTTCTTTCTCTTTGCACTTCTTAACAGACAGAAGGCAAGTTCAGAGGCAAGAACCTAGTCACTTCAGTTGGAAGTCATACCTGACAATGACCTCTGTAAAAGGAGGTCCTTAAGTAAATGATGAGCTTGCATGTTCTTAATCCTAGTGGAGTAGGTAGTACTTGTGTTAGATTTTTAGTCCTAGACAGGCAGATAGATTGCTGAGCTAGCTTTATTAACAAATTAGAAAAAAATAGCATTGGGTCTTGCTGATGAGTGAAAATAAAGATAGTATTATCTGAAGAAATCCATTGGGTATGTCCCCTTGGGGAATCCTCCTGTAAAAGTTCCTCACCTGAGCCGGCTGCAGAATTTGACTACTTGACTTTCTGTTTCTCTGGGTAAGGAATGCTCTAGACTGACGATGGGGGATCTCCAACTCCCAGTGCTCTCAGCTGGCACCTTCTCTGATTATTGAATTCACTTGAAAATAAAAGAAAAAAGTAGATTTACAAGAAAAAGAGGGACTCCAGTGAATTGTGTGAGAATGAGATATAAAATTAACTGGTTGTTTTTTTGTTTTTTTTTTTTCCTTTGAACTGAACCCAGGAGCCTCAGTAAAGTTTAGCCTATTTAAAGCATTAATTAGGGAGCTGACTGTACATAAAGATAAAACAGAACTCTTAAAGAAGCCTTCGGGGACTCAGAAAAACCCAGTTTTGTCTACATGGGGCAAAAGAATTTTAATTAGAAGCAACTGAATTGAAGTGAACTGATATGAGCAACAAAAAGAGAATTTATCCCACAATGTATTCAGGGAACATAATTGAATGTTCATTAGCTAAGAGTTATATACTGACTGTTAATGAGCAGAAATGAATATGTATTATTTCTTATTAAGCTGGAAATGTATGGAACTAATTGCATTTAAATATAGTAGCTATAAAGCTGTGTTTAGTAAGTGTCACTACCAAGAACAGCAAAGACGTAGGTGAATTTGTATTCTTTACTGCAGTATCGTTCTGAATATTTATTATGCTAAGTGGTATTAATACATAGCTTTTTGTGGAAATGGTTATTATGTTGTGCTAGTAGGACTTGGTGATGCCTTCATTTGGATAGGATTTATGCTTTGTTTATTATAAATTGGGGAAGGCAGCGTAACCAAGACAGAAACTCTCAGATTACTGTAAATCAGTGTTATTATCACTTCTCATCATGAGAGTCCTCTGTTATTCATGATCAATGACACTTGGCTTCTTTACAATAATCTCAGGAGAGAGTTTTGGTAAAGTGTCTTTGTTGAAGAGGAACAGGAGAAACCCATCTTGTTATTCAATGTGGAGACAGAAGAGCAGAAGTAATTTGAATTAACACAGTGGATGCCCTGTGTGTGCCCCCAGGAACAGCCTGTGCCTGCTGGGAAAGCCTGCAGTTTTGTGGTAGACTGAGTTGAGGAGGAAGCTGGCAGCAGATTGTGACCACTTCATCTTTTGAGGGGACATAGAGAAGTGTGCAGGAGTAAGAAATCACAGGATTGTTTAGGATGGAAGGGTTCTCTTAAGATCATTTAGTCCAGCCCCCCGCCCCCCCCCCCCAGGTTAGTAAAGGATGCCTGAGGACGGGCAAAGTAGAGGGAAGGGATGATGTAGCTGGCCAGAGACTAAGGGCAAGGTACGAAATAGAAACCCTGTTGTCCAACAGCTCCTGCTGACCCTCATCTTTGGAGTTTTATGAGATAAGGGGTGGTGGCTGAGTATTTTATGGCTTTTACCATAGTGTCTTGGGAAAGGAGAGGGACGAGAGAGAGAGGGAGAAGTCAAGGAGCAGCAGTACCCTGAGTGGGTGCAGAGCAGCAGGGAAAAAAGAAGTGCCACAGAGAGGAAGCTCTTTAAAAATAACTCCTCTCTAGAGGTCTGGTGGATTCCTGATGTTGAATTAGCCTGTTTTTTTCTGGAGCTGATGTAGAGTGCCAAGACACACCTAGTCCTGACTCTGGAAACTTCACTGGGGTATACAAACAAAGTTGTACTTAGATCCATGATTATTCATTGCAGCTGAAAGGCCACCACTTCTCCTGCATGGCAAAATGAGATGTTTTCATCCTCCTCCTTTTGAAATGAAAGGATATTTTGGGACTGCAATCAGGGAGGGTCAGGACACCTTTGAGCTGGTCTGTGCTATTTAATATCAGTGCTGTAGGCAGAGATTTTTTGGAAGTTAAATGGCTATCTTCCTGCTTAAATGGAAAAAATATCCAATTTGAATTATTAATTTTGCACTTTATAATTTTCTGATAACATTCTTATAGATTATTACATGATCCAGTTGTTCTACCTTTAGTAATCCGAATTTATGCTTATTAATTGTACAGATATGTTTTTACTACAGGATTGTTTACTAGCAGTAGCAACTGTGTGCTCATATTCTGAAAGACTGCAGCTTCTTTCCTATTCACTAGAGGGCGATAAATCCCTAGTAATTTTTGTCCAGTTTATTAAGTGATCAGAACATTACTGCAGAATGTCATAAAAAGCAGCTTGCTGTCAGATAACTGTACTGATCTATATAAAGTATTTGACTCGTTTTGTTTTATGGAAAGTTGGGGCTGGGCTCTGTTAATTTCATGCCACTATAGGTCATACTGTCAGTAAAAACTAGACTTGAAATAGGTATTTATAATATTCCCCTCACTACAAATGCAAGTGTTTTCTTAATCCTAAAGTACTTTAGTACTTTTATACTTACAAGTGTTAAATTCAGGTGAATGTCAAGTGTCTCAAATAATGCAATGTTCAGCATACTCTTTGGGAGAATTTCCCATACCCTAAAGACAGTTGTGTATGTTTATTTCTTCCTCTTAGTGAAACTGTTTCTTTGGTAACCAGAATTTTCAATTTCTTAACTTTAATCCTTTGTTACAACTGAAGTTTCTCTTCTCCTGAATTTCCCCTTTAAATGCAATGTTATTTAATCTAAATACAAGGACCACACGTTTAAGCTTTTTGTGGTGGTAATTTCATTATGGGAAGCAGTATGGGATAGCAAAGTGATTTCTCTGTTTGTGTAGACAATTTTATAATGTATTAGTACACAATTATATTTTTTAATATTTGGATTTATTTCCTTTCACATTCATTGTCTTTCTTAAATAGACTCTGCTTTACATTGTATGGTAAGAATAATCTCAGGAGTTTTGCTTGGGATAAGAGAGAGAACAGCAGGTTCAGAATACCAAATTATTTTGTCTCTGTTGATGTTGCTCGAGTTCATTCCAGCTCCTGTGTTTGAAGGAGGTGGATTCCTTCCAGCTCTAAAATTCCATGACCCAGCCCATGCAATTTTTAAACTATCAGTATTAGAACAAATTCTTAATAATTTACAGTGTGGCCTCTGAAGAATTTTTATGCTCTGATGCCCAGTGTCTCTAGCAATACACTGAGGCTTTTGCTCAAGGTGTTAGTACGACATCCAACTGAGTTTAAGATGCTCTAATTATGTGACTTCCAATATATCCCTTAAAGAATAAGACAAGTGCATGACTTTTAAGGCTGCCACAGGTAGCCAAGACAAAAATACTTTTATATTGTATTTGAACAACTTCAGCAGCTTTTGGTTGCAGAGATTCCATCTTGCTTTGCCCAGGCTCTGATTACCTCAGGCCTGTGGCAGTAGTGAGCTGATAAAAGCAGGTCTACCCATAGCTTATGTATTTTGATATTATTTTGCCTGTAACAACCTTCAAAATTCACCTCCACCCACTCCTCACCCTTGGTTTCAGCAGGGGCTGCATCAGCGCAAGGGCAGAGTTGTCCTTGAGAGTGGCACCCATTCTCTTGCACTATTGGCAGCTGTAGTGAGAACAAGAGAGTGATTGGGCACCAAGTGGAGCTTGAAAGAGATGGAGATTGGAGTTTTGGGAAGAAAAGCTTTACCTTGTTCACTCTTTTTAAGTGAAATTAGAGTCTGCCCTGTTCCTTTCTTAATTACCGGTCAAGGTCTATGGCTTCTTCACTGCTTTTTCTCAGCGCCAGAGCCAAAGGGTTTTAATGGGTGTTTTGCCACAGACACTAGTTCCTAGTTTGGCAGCTCCACTTTAAACACAACCTCCTTCAGGGATATTCTCTTGGTACAGTCAAGCATTTTGGCTGTTTTCATTAAAACCAACATTGTGTAATAAAGCCTTGTGACTGTGCCTGTTGGTTTCCCATCAGGTTTCCTCCAGACAGCAGCAGAGTTCCAGGTGCTTCATTAACATGTTGTAACTAATTTTGAAGATGCAGCCCCAGCTCTGTTATGCATCCAAGGGTGGGAAAGTCTTAACAGGGCAAATTCAATTGTAAATATTATGTATCTTACTGTAATGTATAACTCATGTGTATCCAGCTAAGGAAAACAAACCCTTCTTACCACAACTATGCACCCTCCAGAACTCCATCCATATGTCAGAAAGATACTCAAGTCATATTTTTGTCATATTACTTAAGGTTTTAAATACACCACAATAGCAAGAGAGAAAGAATATAGATGGGCTAATTATTTTTGTATACTTGCAATAAATAAAGAGGAGTTGAGAGAGAAAAAGCAAAAGCAACATACCCAGCCAGCTCACTAACTGACTCAGCTTGGTATCTGAGGAAAGTAAGACATTGATAACTATAATTAAGGGAGGAAGGGAAAGCATGTGATAGACCTTTATTATCTAGCAAATGTAGGAGGTTCCCTCCAGCTGTAGATAGTTTTAGTGAAGTTTATGGTCTTCTTAGAGTGGGTAGGATAATAAAATAATAAAAACTCGCTTTAGCAGTAGAAAGCAGAAGATTCAGTGGTATCACTGACTGAAAAAGAACTAGTTAGAAGCCCAGGACACATCATGGGCTGTGTCAAACTATGAAGTCCATTTTACCTTCTGTGTTGATGTAAGTCTGGATATAACCAAATAGTGTACATTTTGCTCAAACAAGTTTCTGGATGCCTTTTAAAATGTCAACACTGAAACCACCCTAACGTTACTAATACAACGTGGCTGCAAGACTGTAAGAAGAGGAAACAAAAATCAGGTGTGAGAGCTCAACTAAGGCTACTGTAATCTGCTGTTGAATCACAGGGTCCTTTCAAAGGCTGCAGGTGTGTTGCTCATATTGAGGAAGTTGGGTAATTTAAAGCAAGACTAATGATTCAAGCTGTTTGGCAGTCAGGGCCCATGAAGACTGTGGCTGTTTCTTTTCTACACAGGTACTCACAGATATGGTTGCTATGATATAAGGGGGAATAGCCCAGAATTTTGCTATGAAGCACATAAGAGAGACATATTCTCAGCATTGGAACAGAGGTTAAAAGAATTTATTTTTTTTTGAGGAAGAGAGCAGAAAGAGTGGAAACAATGATAGTCTTGTAAAAAAGGTGTGATATAACTTGGTGGTATTCAGGGACCTGCTGTTAGTTGGACATTAAGAACAAATATTTTGCTGACTGTAGCCAGAATTGGTGGCAAGCCAAGAGGCTAGGGAAGCTCTGAGGAAGAGCATGCTTCTAACAGGGACATTTCACATACTGAGTACAGGTGCTTTGTCTAAGTGTTGGACCTTCTTATTTCAAAGAAACTTTGGGACTGGAAATGTGCTTTAGGATTAGAAACCCAGCTGGCTTGGAGAAGCTTTTGGACACTAATATGTGAGGCAGGTTCAACATACTGATATTAGGACTTGGACAGTAAAACAATAACATCTATTTCTCCTGTGGCATCAGATCACAGATGCAGATGTTAACAGAGGATTATGGAGCTGTACCTCCGTTTTTATAAAGAGAAATGGTGATTAGTTACAGATACTTGTCAGCTTCCTTCTTCCCAGCAGCTGAGGGGCATGGACCCGTAGGGCCTGGGTGTTGGAATTTCACCCATGCATCACTGAGCAAATGACAGCAACTCTGTACTGGTTTTCCAGGCTGTATTATGGTGCAGTTATCCTACTGAAGGGATTGAAAGGTATAACCAATTGTAAAATGCATTGAAACAGAAAGTGCTACCTCAGTGCAAAGTGATTTTCTCTACTGCCCAAAGGATTTAATTTTGAGGTGGAGACACATTTCTTAATGCCAATGATTTGTACCAAAATAATAGGAAATAATACAGCCATGTGTTAGTGTTGGATCCTTGCTCGTCTTGAGGTCAGTGGCAATTCCATCACGGATTGCAGCAGGAAGAGGATGAGGCCACTTTATCAGGAAACATTAGGTAAATACAAGAGTTTCTAAAATGAAGAGTCTGGGATTTTAGGAATGCTAAATTGTGCAGTGAAAATCCTCACCCTGGTAGTTCAGTGGTTCAGTCTAGACACTTTATGTCAATCATTTAGTAATGGATTTATTAAATTGAAATTTTAAGGAGCCCCACTAGCTTCATTGCTGTTCACAAACAAAACATGTAGAGTGAAGAATGTTTGAATACCCTAGGAATTTTGGCAGAAAGTGAACATAAGATATGCTAGCTGGACAAAGGAGGGTAATTTGAAAAGATATGTGTCATTAAAATGGGTCATATGATCCATGAAGGTAATCACAAATAAACACAGTGCACCGCTGTAGTGGAAACTGAAAAGTGACAGTAGGTGAGTGAAACCAACAGAAAGAAAAAAATACAGAAAATACTCCCCAAAAAGAAACAAAAAAAAGCCTTGTGGAGATCTGTTGAGATTTGCCCCAACATAAATCTAGTTTAAAATTTGGGATGTGCCTCTGACAGTTCTGAAGTCAAATGAGAAGCATGGCTTTTGCTCTGAAGAATTTCTGAGTGTATAGATCTGCAAACAATTTATATATCAAAGCAGTTACTAAATGGGGTGGAGGGGCAGAGCAACAAATCATTTCCAGAAGCTGCTATTATCAGGATTTAAAATTAATGTTAATCTCAGTGTTGCTACAAAAGCGAATGTTAATGTCTGTATTTTAAGTTAAATCTGATTTTGATTTTGGTATGGGGGCTTAGAGCTCCTTGGGATTGGTCTTGGAAAACTGTGCTGTAGCCCTTTCAGCTGGAGTATTTTGACATACAAATGACAGAAATCTGGAGAGTTTTCTAAGCTATATATACTGCCTTGTTAAATCATGGTGCAGTGTTTCATCTGACTATTGAAGACCTGGCTAGTAAGTAAAGCTAACAAGACAGGTGCATAGGTGACTTTCTTATAAAAATATCAGAATATCCCTTAGTTCTTTCCAATGTTTTTCTAAAGGATTTGTTCTTCCAGATGATTTTATGCTTTTTTTTCATTCAATTCTTATTTCGGAAAGGAAGATCTTTTAATAATGTTTAGCATCAACCTCCTCCACCCATGCAATTTGCTGCTCTGGTAAAAGTGCTGTTCCTCTGCAAAAGCTCATAATGTGCTATTTGAAATGTCAAGAATGATAAAGCAAAACAAAGAACCTGTGAAGGAAAATGTGCTGCCATGAATATCTGAAATCTGCTTTATTTTACTTAAATTTCAATAAACACTTTTCTGAATAGCTTGTGTTTCAGCAGGCAGGGAAATGTGTTTTCTATGTAAATAGCAGTGTTTGGCTTTTCTTTTAAAAATGTCTTTTCACCTCAGTGGTAAATCCTACAAGCAGGCTAATACACAATTTAGGCTGTGAGATGTGGAATGAAATCTCTAAAACCTCTCTCTGTGCTTGTTGGATTGCCATTTGTGGTCATGGAGCAAGAATGCCTTAGAGAGCTGGTTTTCTCCATATTTTTATGTACTTTCAAGTTTTGAAAACAAGGCAGATGTGAGCAAGCCAAAACCTTGAAAAGGACATTAAAAAGCTCCGTTTGCCCCTTCCATGTTTTATGTCTTGCTCCAGATTTTATAGCTGCTCTCTTAGCAGATATGGTGTGGTACAAGATTTATTTTGGAGTACTTATCACTCCTTAGTAGAAAGCATTTAAATTTTTCCATAAGAATGCTTTCTGTTCACCTCTTCCTTGCTAGCATTTTTATCCACTTTACCCTGAAGTATCATTTAGAAAGCTGCTGGGAGGTTGGCAAGGTTACTGTAACCATTAATGCATTAAAGTTGGATGCTGGAGGTGTTAATGTTTTGCTGCCTGTCGAGTTTCAGTGCTAGCTGTCTCTGGTGTCAAAGTTCCTTTCCTGAATGCAAGGCCAGCATTGTCCTTGTCTGAAATCTTCCTCAGTAACTCTACTAACTCTCCCCGTCACCACTTTTAGTTTCCCAAGAAATCAGGCTTAGAGCCTTGAAAGTTTGAAAATGTATCTGCAATTGTTTCAACAGATGTTTGTAAATGCAACTGCATTTCCTTGGTGGTCATTTTGACATGTTTCATTTGCATCTCTGGAGGGCCAGTTTGGGAATCAAGAGGGAAGACTAGTAGTAATAATAATTATGCCTGTATTTTATTGTGTGCTGTGGTGATGGATTAGTTTTGCACAGACTAGAAAAAGGCTGGAGTTGAAGTGCTATTAAAGTCTCCTGGTGGTTTATTTGGTCATGTTGGATTGGTTCTCAAGCTGGCTTAGGAGATCTGTTTCGCTTTGGCTAAAACTGGCAATCACTGACCTTATCCATGAAAGCAAAGTTCCTTGTTTTCACAGAGACCTAAGGCACATCTCTTGGAGGTAATGTTAGAGAAGAAAGTAGCTTAATGAAGGAAGAATGGTAACATTGGAGAATTCTTTAGTTGTTGAGATTTTTGTCTTCCTGTTGTCTATCTCAAAGTAAGCTTCCTGTCTTTACATGAATAAGTTGAATTCTATGCCAAGACCTATAAATATGCTTGGATAACTTAAGAAGAGGCTATGTCATAGCGTCGCTGAGGACAAAGTTTGTGGATGAGTTTAAATGCTTCTGAGGAAAGAATAAACATGTTTAAGGAACTTGGAGATAAAAGGCAAGGGATTTTAGCATGCATAGTTGAGCAACAGTGTTCCAGCTTGTGCTTCACTGAAGAGAAAAAAAGCCATGTGCAAGTTTCCCAATGTCCTTAGACACAGTGGTCTGTGCAAATGCCACCAAGCAGATTCTTGGTACAGCTGGGGTTGAAGTCTTACTGAAACAAAGAAAAAACTCATTGCTGTTTTGGGCCACACTGTTGCATGCTGATTTGATTACCTGAGACATTTGGCAATGTCTTATGGAAGAAGCTAGAACGTACTGCTGCAGGTGCAGAAGTTCCTATCATGTTTTCGGGAGAGCAGTTAATAGTTCTACAAATTTTGTAGATAACTCTGAATACTGAGTCCTCTGACCTGGTCTTCCTGCAAGGGGGAGACTGTGTTCTGTTGTTCTTGTGCGTTCTGGAGAGGCAGAGCCATGACACAGGCTGTGTTCTTTAGTGCTGCTGGATTGGAAAGCTGCTGGCTTTTAGGCCACTAGTAGTCTACCACTGCCTGCCTGTAATTGCACCAAGACTGAGAAGCTCAATAATTATGAAAAGTACAGTCATGCTTGCTTCTACCCTGCCCTGCTCACCATACTTTGAGGGGAAGGGATTAGCAGCTGGCTGTGGGTGTGCTGCAGTTCTTCAGAGAAGGTGCTTTTCTGCATCTGTTGCCTCCTCCTGTGGTAGCTCAGACTCCTCAGCTCCACAGCAAACTCCCCAGTTCCCAGAAGTGCCCCATGAATTAATTAGTCCATGTTTATAATGTACCTGGATGTAGAATGTGTTGTTATTACATAAAGCTTTTAAGCTACTCCTTGGTATAAAGATGCAAGACTAATAGATTTTAATTACAAAAAATGTGTATGCTAGGAAACACAACCCCACTGTCTGCATTGTTTTAATTTTTGGCTTCCTGTTGCCATCCAGTTGACTTTTAAGAACATGCAATTTTTAATATTATTTTTTATTATGCATGTTGCCTGATGTTAAAGTATTTAGATTTATTCTGACTTTCTTTTTAATTACATACAGACCTTTGATTAAAAATACTTAGACTGATGAAACCCATGCCAGTAGACTGTATTTGTGTTTGTGCTCAGCTCTTCAGGAAATTGCTCGTCTGTCTCTGATGCTTGGCTATAATGCACGTAATGAAAACAACTTGTTGTTGTTTTTGCAAGTAAATCTGGTGTAGAGACTTTGGAAAGAAAATGCTGCTGACTTCCTAAATAATTATAACAAAAGTGCAAATCAATTTCTATGTGAGCTGTATTTCTTATTGTATTTCTTTGAGTCACAAGCCTCGGAAAGGTTAGAAGTAGGTTTTGCTGTGGGCAAATTATGTAACTGATACAATGAATAGCAATTAACATGGAGCAATTGTCAGTTCACCAGTTTTAAAGTTATTTTTCCATTATCTGTTGATCACTTGTAACACTACAAACTGATGAAAACAAAAGCTTCTTTTTACTTTTTCCTCTAATGAGGAATCATTGCCTTGACTCTGAGCCCCACTAGGGGTTGACAAGTCCAGACCTCATATGTGTCTGCCTGAAAAGATGGTTGCAGTAATATGGTGGAAACACATTATTTTATTTTAATTTTTTTAAAAATTCAATATTAATAGTTGTGCTATTTTATTTATTTTAACTTGTGAAAATGTGACGTTAACCTTGTCAAATGCTTTGGTTCTAGTTTGACCAAGTAGTTGTAGCTTTTGCTTAGGGCGCCAGGGTTAGCCTGAGTTAGTGAATACTATAAAACTGAGTTGCCATCCATGAACAAACCAGAAGCACTTTTTAAGAAACACATCTGCAATCAATAATCATGAAGGATAAAGAGCATTGTGGACAAATTTGTTGAAAGCATATTTTATATGGGATATGAAATTCTTGTGCACATGTATGAAGAGTGTACTTCTCGGGCTCTGGAGGTCTGACGCAGGGCTCTGGATAGATACACAGCTACCAGGGTTTGTCTGTTTGCACAGAGTTCGTAAACAGCGTGATTTGGAAGCCAGTCATGTCCTGTGGTTTCCTCATATCCTTCATGTCACATGAAATAGAAATTGTCATTCACGGCATTTTGGAAACAGAACTACCAAAAAAGACAGCCATTGGATGTGGTAACTTTTCCATTGTTTATAGCATTTGAATCAAGAGTTGTTTCCTATCTAAAAGTGACTGTGACAGATGTAGTAATCAGTGGCTGAAATTTGAGGGGACATTCAAGGAGATCAGGCTAAATTATCACAATGTTTCTTCAAGAGTAAAAGCTGCTCAAGCAATACTGAACATATACACAATCAGAATATTATGTACACATTTATGTTTAAATGTTCTAAAGCACTTTGGGGGAGGTTAGGGGGGGCCTTCACTTTAACACTTCCTTGCCTGAAGTCAGCAGGAGGATAGAGTTTTTTAACATTAAATGCAAATAGCAAGGGAGAGACAAACATTCCTCTTCCATTCATAATGCAAAGCTGTTTTGTTTAATTCTAGGTCAATGAACAAGAGAATCCTGCATTTTGATAAACTAAAAATATGTTTGCAAATAGCCAGTACTGTGATACAGATAAAACCTTTTCACGTTCATAGTGTGCACCCATCCCATCAGAGAAATGGAGAGGTCTTGCCAATATAGATTAGATCATGATGGATGATGGACAGTAAGGGAGGATAGATTAATCTATATAAATGTGAAGTATTTAGTGGTATTCTTCATCTCCAGATAACAAAATGTCATCAAAGCACAGTTACATTTCTGTTTGTTGACAAACATCTGCTACAGTAAAGAGCCTGCCAGGAGCATGGTCTATGTTTTGAATTGATTTTATATCCTGATTAACTCTCTGTAGTTGTGTGAAACATGCCCAAATGCTGGAATGGAATCCAGTAGTTCTGTTTTTAGTAATAATTTATCTGTTGCCTTGTCTGTGATTATTCCTCTTCTGGTGACACACATACCCCACAACCACAAATAATAGCCAAAGGAAGACCTCAGCTTTGCCCCTCTAGTGACAAGATAGTTCATCTTACAGTTTTGAAGTGCTTGAATATTTATTTTATACAGTCAATACTTTGTTAATATTTGTGTGATGCTCAAGTATTTGGTATCTGCCTGAGTGCAGCAATGACTGTGAAAGCTGCTTGGTCTAGAAGAATAATTTTTTGGACTTTATGTTGCTACCCCTCAGGATCTGACAGCGAGTGGTGAATGATGTACAGGGTGGGATGGCATGGAGATGTGACCAGTGCTGGTTTCTCAAGGGTGAAACAGAGCCATAATCTCTGTGGAGATGAACCATATGGCTGCTTATCTCAGACATCCATATACTTTACCACTTCCCTTGCTCTTTTTCTATGATCATCCTCATTTAGGGCCTCTATACCTTTCATAATTCCTATGAAATTATTGGCTAGCAGCCAATAATGTACTTTCATTGTTAATCCAGACTAGATTGCACTGCCCTTCCTCCTCTGTTGTTTCTCCAGAGATGTTAAGGGTGTGAGTGTGCAGCAATTGTTGCTCCTAATTAACAGGACTTCTCTCTGTATCTATTCTCAAGCACACAAAGATATTTCAGTCTATATTTACATTGTGATGCCATAGTTGTGCCATACCTTTTATTCGTAGATGCCAGGCCAGGTCTGCCTAAATTCCCATTCTCCAAGCTGAGAAGTTGGCATGCTAGTCACATGCCAAAATCTCTAAATAATGACTTTTCAAAGGGAATTCTATAGTTAAATAAACAGCTTCATGTGTTGAATTATACTAGAGAGTTGCAATAAGGTGACCACTAAAATTATATTCAGCTGGTATCAGTTTAAAGAAAAAAATAATTTAACATTGTGCACATCTGAAAAAAAATACAGATAATGGGTTGGAATATAAATAGTGCATGGCTGAGATACTGCTGAGATGCAGGCCAGAGAAGAGGTTTACTGGCAGCACACTGTGCTGCTATAAAGACGATCTTTGCTCTTCAGGCTGGCAGGAATTGCTGTGGGGGACTTACCTCCTACAATGAGGAAATGCCTTGAACCCGACTCAATCACTCCCCACCCTCTCCTGGCCGAAGGCTGTGCGGCTTTGGATGACTTTCCTCCTTTGGCTTGCAGGGATAGTCGCTAAAATGCGGAGCCTGAGGACCATGGAGGAGGGAGGGACTGGCAAACTCAAGAAAAAAAGCTTCCCCTATAGAGAGTGTATATAGCAGAGTATTGATCATGTATAGGGTTGTGGAAGATGGTACAACAGTTCTCCATCTCTTTAAAGAAATGCCTTTGTAAATGCATTTCACACTTATTCCAAACAAAATATGCTTTCCTTTTGATGTTTAAATACCCTTTAATCTTTATGAAAAGCTTGGTATTACCCCAAAATAACTGACTGAAAGACAACAAAATCCTGCAAGCCTCCTGCTTGGCAGTCTCTTGCTCTGCATAGAGAGCTGAGGCGTACAGCTATTTTCTGCTACTTTTGGTACACAGGCTTGCTCTGGGGCCATGAATTTGCTGGAGGGGGGCAGTGGGTTTGGGCTTGATGAAGGCGCTTTTCATTAGTTGTCACTAAAGGAGCGCTCTATGGGGGGCTGGTGCAGTGATTCCTTTTAGCCTGCAAGTGGCATTGTTTGTCTGGTTACTGAACTCGATACTCCAGTTAATCTGAAAATCTTACCTGAAGTGAAGCATTTCAGAATCGCTTTTTCTTTTCAAATGTGTGTGTATGACAGCCTGTTTGCTGACTCTGGAAATAAAATCAAACTAGAAGCAATGCTGTGTCAACTGCAGTAACTCTGCCTCGGTTTTCTTTAAACCCATGAAATATTATAAACCCCCTTGTTGGCACTGCGGAGGCTTTTGTCTCCGTGAACTTCAGGATCACTTCCAGTTTACATCCACATTTCATAAATGCACTTTGTGTAAGATGCTTCCTTTGGGATCGTACATAGGGATCTAGTGGGGGTGCAGCCTATTTCCAAACTTAAGAGAAAGTAGGACTGCATGAGTGTCATGAACTTTAGTTATACTAATTTCACTGTAACGTCTGCAGGGGCTCCTTTGGTATTTTCTGTGTGCCATGACGTGTCTACAGCAGCTCAGCTCCTGCCACAGTTATTTGGGTCATACTCTGTTACTTAAACATGGTTTTCAATAATTTTAGCATTGCCAACCAAGGGAGCTATGTCTTCTATGAAGATACAGGTATTAAAACAGTGTCTCTATTTCTAGGAGCCACTTCTTTACCTGCTGCAGTTAATTTTATTCATTCATCTCCTCAATGAGAAAATGGAAAAGGAATTCTGAATAGTTTGCTAATCATGGCATTCCAGATACACCTGAAAACAGTATATTTCCCATGGGTCCATTTTGGTTGGTTTTTTTTAGGTTTGAAAAACTGGACTGTATTCCTACAATGAATGTGAAACCCAAGAAGGGCCTCTTTTCTCATAAAATGTTGATTAGGAAATGTGGGAAGGTGGTTCTCCTATGGGGCTCTGTTGTACTGAGGAAGGAATATGGAGCTGGCAGTCTGGATTATTTTATGGCTTTGAGAGATCTTTGCACTTAGATAAGAAAGTATTTATATATTAAACTCCATTATTCTGAATTCAGAATAAAAAGTAGATAATAAGGGGCTGCATAGAAGATTTGGTAACAGCCAAGAGGTGCTGAGATTTAAGTGGAAAATCTCTATTTAAGCTTATGTTTTCACTAAAAAATAATATAGCAAGTCAAGCACAGAATCTGCTTGCAACTTCTGCCATCTGATATTTCCCAGTTTTTCTGTCCTTAGTACAGAATTTCTATGCAAAAATAAAGAGTGTCTATAGTCAAAAACACCTGAAAGTGACATGGTTTTTCCTAGGGTGGGTTTGAAATAATTTACAGGTAATGGCTAACTCTCCCTGCATATTTAGGTTTTTGGTCCCAGTGCCTAGTTGTTTATGTTAGAAACAAAGCTGAAAGAACAAAAGCATAAAGAGGTGATAAAAGTGCAGTGAAACCAAAGCAAAGTCTAAAGGCCACAAGTGCTTTCATATATTACACATTTCCTCAAAGGACTTGCTTGAAGCAAAAGCCGAAATAAAATCTGCAAGCTGAAGATCTGCTAGGAAGGCCTTTTGGGTTAGGAACTTAGTCCCTTTTAGCTTCAGGGTGTTCCTAGTTTCAAAAATGCAGCCTGAAAGTGAGAGGAACTGGAATTTACCTATTTGAGCATAGAATCAAGCTGTAATTGTACACATATATAACCAGTGAAACACAAGAGAGAGAGCCTGAGGCAGTGCTATGCAGTACTACACAGCAAGGTGTCTAAGTAGAAGAGTGGATGAAAAGCATTATTCACAAAGAGAGTCCTACCAGTCCTACAAATGAGGATTTTAAAAGGACATAAATAGAAGCTTCTTTGACCACATGGGAAACAACAGAAAACTCTTCCTACTCTATAATTTTGAGTTCTTGAACAAGAGAATTGTCTGTGGCCTTGAAAAGTACATTTCTTAATGGGAAAAGAGAGCGTGAAAATGCAAGAATTAAATGAGCCTTACCGAGTCTTCAAATAGTGAGAAATCACTCTTTCTTTAGAGGAGTAGGTTCAGTGGCTAGTGCATTGACCACAGAGAAAACGCAGACTGATTGTCTTCCTTCTGCATGCAAGACTTGCCTCCTGGTAAATTGCTTCAACTTGCTTTGCCTACTACATCTAATACAGCTGCTCCTGTAGCAGTGAACTCTACTGCCTAAGTCAAATTAAGGGACTTGAAAAGGAGAGCAATGGTGAGAGACAGTGGCCAGAACTGTCTATTACAGGTACAACCACAGAAGTAACAATGTTTCCAGGGCTTAACTAACTGATGAGACACTGGATGGAGGCGTGTAGTTGAATTTCCTAATTCTTTGGTTGGTGGTGATTAGCCATTTTGTGCAGTGGAGACACTGGGTATTCATCATTGTCTGGCATCCAGCTGCAGGGATCAGAGACCCAAAAAACAAGCCCACTTGAATAGCTTAATATTGTGAATTCTTTTCCTGCAGGAAAGGGAGTCCACCTCCATATAACTCCAGGGACAGACTGCCAAGCTGCAGGCTGAGGTAAATTCAACTAATTTTCACAATGCTAGTAAAGTCTTAAAAGCAAAGGGAGTTAGTCACTCAGGACTGGTTCTGAGAACTCCCTGGGAAAAGCACTGGACAGTAACAGCTGAAATCTCAACACTTTCCTGTTTTGTCACCCTATGTTTCCTCATGCAGAGTCTGCAGCAGAGTTAGCAAGGGAAATGCAGATCTATAGCAACATGAGGCATTTTATTCCTATCTCCCTTTTTCAGAGTGCCTTGTTGGTTGTCTGGTAGAGTCTGAGCAGGCATGTGGTGAGGCTGGCTGAAGCTGAGCTTTAGCAGTATACTAGGAGTTTGGGGATTTGCAAAAAGAGGTGAAAGAATGAACCAGCAGTTACATTGGCAGGCAGTGTGTGTACAGGCCTCCTGGCGTTGGTTAGGCTGACCAACCTGGTGGTGTTGGTGGAAGCTGCTATGACTGAATGGTCACTTGGTCAGCTACAGCACTATGAAGAAATTATTTGTTGTCTGAGCAATAAAACTAAATAAACTACTGATTATCTAGAAATTCTTGACTGTTACCACTAGTGCTACCAATGAAGAACACCTGTGCTTTTACAAGAATACTTGTATTTTTATCTCACTGTATTGTCCTTTGCTCAGTGTGTGGTATATTTTATGGAGAAGGGAAAAACTGATGCAATGTCCTGAGCAGGTTAAGGTCAATTAGAATCCAGGCACACTAATAGAGTGTGCATTTTTTCAAATTTTGTTATTTTCTAAACAGTGGTTCATGTCATATCTTCATTAGAGTTCTGAGATAATAACAGGGGTTTTTGATACTTGTCTCAATTAAGAAAAGACTAATTGGAGATCTTATTAAAAAAACCTTGTAAATGTGATTATGAGAATGAATGTTACTGAATTGTCTTATTTATACTGAATATCATACACTTGAGCCCATTTGTTTTTGCAGGCAGATACTTGCTGTTGCAGTTGGGGTAGAGGGAAGCCATGCGCTCGACTTCCTGACTAGTTGTGTGTGAAATCATGACTATTTGTGTGCAAGTGTAAATCTCAGAGCTTGATAGTTTATCCTAAGATGCCATTTTGCTCTCACTTTTAAAAGTCAATGGCAGAAGGAAATGTATTTCAAGGGCCAGCATGTGACTTTGACAGGCTTGGTATGCAGGAACTTTGCTGGCAGCTTTTGAGATGCCTCCAGTTCTGCCTGGCTGTGTTATTTCTCTGATAGATTCTCAGAGTTGTGGGTTTTGTTGTGGTTTTCAGGGATTTTTCCTGGTTTTTTGTTTTTGTCCTTACTGCAGTTCCCTCTGTTGAAATACCTTAGTACTTATGAGTGTTTTAGGTAACCAGTGTGGAACAGACTGTTTCCCCTTGCAGGTATGAATCTCTGCATTTGCAGTGATCCCACAGAGCCCAGTGCCTGCTCATTTGTTGGCTTCATCTCTTCCAAAAGCAGACAAGTGTTCATTCACTTCGTCTTTGCGGCTCAAAACACGAATGTCTGGGTTTGTAAATAGAAATAATTTGTCCAAAATGGGCCCAAAGGGCCTACTTCCCCCTTACTTAATGAACAGCACATTTACAGTCAGTTGCTTAAATTTATGGGTAACTGGTGCTTTGTAAAATCGTGACAAAATAGCAGGAAGAAAATGTATTTTTAACAAACACAGTGTTAGTGAGACACAATCTGTTAAGCATGATTCACAGTTCAGGCTGTTATGTCTATTAAGAATTTAAACTGTGGAATTTCATTATAGCCTTGGCTGCCCTTATGTAGAGCCCTTATAGAGCTGTTACTAAACCACTGCCCTTTACTCCATTGGATTGGAAATGCCTTGCTGGGTGCGTGCAGGCTGCTCTGCTCATAACTGATAGAAAATTTCCTTCAGCTTGAGGAGCAGGAGTGTCTCATCTCCATCCATGTTGTAATAAGCCCTCCATGCTGTATGTGTGCTACTCTACCCTGATAACAAAAAGTCCTAAGTGAGCCTGACTTCAATAAATATTTAGAAGAACAAGTTACGAAAGGGTTTGCTAGAGTTTTTTGCTGGGTTTACATGGCTATGAGATAAACACATATGCTTTTTTTTCTTCCTCTGTAGAGAAGGGAGGTAAAAATCTTTATTCCATTCTGAAAATGTATTGGGAGAAACATGCTGAAGGCAGGAAAGGCAAGGGCAGTAGCCTTACTGACAAGGACACAGTGTCACAGTGCCTGAGAATGATGAAAAGAGAAGGCTTGGGGAGGATAATCTGGTTCAGTCAAGAGTCCAGGAATCACCAGAAAAGTCCCTAGTGCTGAAGCAAGTCCAAAGTCACACAGGAAAGAGAGTCAGATGGACTTCAGCCCTCAAAATAGTGGTCGTTAAAGCCGCAGAATATTTTCAGCATTAAAGTAGGAAGATGTTTATAGTCAGGACAGAACAATCCCTGCAATAACACAATAGATTCTGCAATCCTGATAAGGTCACCAGGTGTCTGTGAACTGGAACACAAACATTTTGCAATTACAGCTACTTTGTTGTGTGCCTTACTTTGTTGATTCTGGTGCAGGGCTAATTGAGAAGGAGATTAACGGTTTCTGAAGAGATGCTGTGTTAGAGGATGCTCAGAAGGAGACAGACATCTTGTCTTTTGGCATAGGTGAATATGGTGCTGGTTCATCCAGGTGAAAATTGTCAGTAGTAATCAAAAGCTTCCCAAAGTGGGATTATATCTGGATAGTGTGCAATGGAAAGAAAAATGATTTGACAAATGCAGCCACTTCAGAAGTGGTATCTTTTCATAATACCATAGTCACAAAACTCTGCTTAGAACAGTAAAACAATGAAAGTAAACATTAAATTGTAGAGGACATGGGAAGAAACCGAGTGATCTTTGGTTCAGGTATTAGTTGGCTACTAGCCAGTTCTATGCATCATGGGCCCTATGTGAGCTATGTGTTGAGAAGGGTCTGGGTTGACCACTTGCATGGTGCCCTCTACAGTCTCACAATGTTTTGTGCTCTTGAAGCTGGATAAGACCCTTGGCTAGATGGTGTCTGATTTCATGGGCAGGAATAAGGTTTTATGTCACTGTTTCCGAATCTTAGTGTCCCTATAGGATGCATATACCACTGTGACTATGCTGACTTTTTCTGTCTGCGTTACTATACTACTGAATTTCTAATTTCAAATGACAGAAGGAAGCCTGGCCATGAGAAGTATTGACAGTGTAATTTAATTTTATTTGTATTATTGGCACTTCATGTGTGGGACATTCTTTTCTGTTTTATTTTTTTCATGAGAAACATTCCTTCAGATTGTGAGAAGAACATTTTCTGTTGCCCAAGGCATAAGCAAAAAAATCTAACCAAACCCCCAATATTATAAAGAACAGAAAAATTAAACAAGTTGAACAATAATACTTGGCTTTTATGTATAAAGCATTGACTTAAAAAATCTGAGTCCATCCATATAAACAAGTTATATAGTAGTAACAAAGTGCATGAAGCAAATTGCTAAATTTAACTAAGGTATTAAAATAAAAAGTACTTTAAAACAATACTTTAACACAGTTTCTTGCCATGATTCCATCATGCATCAACACAAATCAAATCCTGAGGCAACCTGTGCCTTTGACAGTCTTTCTGTATCATTATGTAAATAAATGGAAGTAATGATCAAACTCGCAGTGGGTGGAAAAACATCAGTAAACCATCTATTTATAACAGAGTTGTATTTAAAAAAAAAAAGTCAAAGTGCACTGCTGGTACATCTCATTTTAGCCTATTTGGGATGTGTATAACACAGGGACATGGTCCAATGCTTTGTTTAAGCACCAGGAGAATAAAGAATTATGGATGTTCTGTTACTAGCATTACTATGACTAGCATGAAACTGACAAATTGTACCAGAGTATAGATGTAAACATCTTTTGTATGCTGAGGAGGCAAACTCTTAAATTATCTGATGTGTACAGTACTGGTACTTAATGTTTTGGTGCCAGTACCAGACTGGTCCAGTAATTAGCATTCAGATCTATTTCTAATTACAGATAAGGCATATAACAAAAAAGTAAATATTTGGTTATTAGTATTTCATACAGTTCAGCAACCCAACCAATCAGAATTTATCTTGCCAATTTTAACAATCTTCAAACTCTTGTCTTCCATTTGTAGATAGTACTGATCTTTGAAAAAGTAGGTGTACCCTGTGAAAGTAAACAAGAAAGCATAATCATATTATGGAGCATGTAATTCCTAATCAAAGCTTTTTTTGTCTTGTTTGATTTCATGAAGCTTAATGAACTGGAAGACTTTTTTTTTTCCCTGAAATACTTGTACACAATGAAAAAGATCAATTTTAAAAAAATACATAAAAATTCACATCCTGGAGAAGAGAGGTTTTGTTACATGGAGCCTGAGGTCAGGTTGTATTTTTCTGAGCCAGAATTTTCTGGGAAGAAATGTTTGCTGGCAAAATAGATGTTGAACGTGTAATTGAGTCAAGACTCATGTGATACCAGAAGTTCTTCCAGACATTTATGCATATCTGTGCAAAATATGAGGCCACTTAAAAACACAGGCCAGGCTCTAAGTAGCATTTGCTAGGAGGTTAAAAAAAGGGGGCAAAATACAACCCATTTATGCCTGTGATCAAGGAAATTATCATACTTGAGTTCTGGCTGTGCTAGAGCAGGATGATGCTGAAATGGTGCTGAGTGTGCATGCTGACACTAAGGAACCTATGGAGCTGGGAAGAAGGGAAAATTCCCAGGGACTGTCCTGGGCATGCCTTTGGGTGTTAGGACAACCTGACATCAGGCTTTGTGTGGCAGGAGTTGCTTCAGTCTCTATCTCAAACTACACTAGAAAGACAGTTTCCCACAGAGCTAATTTTTCCCCATGCCCAAAGTGGAAAACCAACACGAACCCAAATCTGAGCCTCAGGGACATCTTGACATAAAAGTGATTGCATCATGGAGTATTTTTCTCCATGTCCTAGCTGATGTGTACAGCAGGTTTCTAGACCTGTACAACATAGCAGTGGAAAACAATAAGATGCTTCAAGACTTAAATAAGACAGTATATAGCCTTTTTTAAAAGAAAAAAAGCAAGGCGAGAAAGGGGGAAGATGCTGATAAAAGCTGTTTCTTGCCTTGTTAAGCTTTGCAAAGTGTTCAGCATAAAGGAAGTGATACAGAGTAGTAGCAGATTAAAATTAAATGAGCTTCGAGAGAAGGAAAACTAGTATAGCCATTATAATTATTTGCTTGGATAAAAATATTCAGGAGAGATTGTATCCCTGAAATGCTTAATTTTAAAAAGTTTAAGCTGAGATTTGTAGGGTATTTATCAACTGATTTTTGATGGCAAAACAAAGAGACAAAAAAGTTTGCTTGAACCAGTAACCAGGATGATAACTTGGCTCAATTTGGTCTTTCTTATGAACCTCACGAAATTAAAGCCTGCATTAATTTTCACAGCAGAGAAATGAGAGAGTTTGTTAGTGACTTAGATCAGAATTACAGCTTACCACTGTCACCAAGACCCAGGACAGCATCGAGGTTATCTGGAACTCCATTCCAAGAGTCAGCAATGAATTTAGGGGACGCAAGTTCCATTTTCTTCTTTTCTTCATTGTACCTGAAGAAAATTATATCCCTGAATTACAAATCTGTATTTAATGTTAAAATTTAAAGTAATTTTTCAGGGAATTCCTCAGCTGATGAGACAATATAAAACAATCAAACAAGTATAATAACTGAGATTTGTAGCATTGTTTCTCTGTCGTCATAATTCTTTCCAACTCCTTTAAATGGAATCTTGCATCTTTCCTTTTGAAAATGCAATTCTTGCTGAATTAAAAATACACTTTCTAAGCAAAACCCTATTCAGAAATGTACCTTAAAATTCCAAACATAAATCTAGGAAAGGTAACTTTTTGAGGTGGCAGCCAACATCTGAAGATAGCAGATTTTCATGGAAAATGGCTGTATTTTTTAAATCTTACTTTGAAATATCCTTGTAGCCCATGTAACTGGTATTAAATTACTAATTACTTTCCGTAATGTTTCATTAAAACCCTGTAGTGTTTTTGCACAACCTCTCAGTGATGATCAAGTTGTATTCCCCTCTGCACGTATCTTTAAGGCTCAGGATGAAGTCCAGTTTGTGATAGGTAACACCTATTCCATCTCCAGACTGCTTTTATTATTGAAGTGCTGGGACACCAAGGCAACAAACTCCAGTAGAAATCAGATTTTTTCCAGCAAATAAACACAGTAAATGTCAAGTTTTTTTTAAAAAAAAGCTTTCTTTGGGGAAGAAGAACCCAAAGCTACAATGGCTTTCACACTCTGTGCTTTGAGGAGGGAAAACTCAGTGGATGTAAATTGACCTAATTCCATGGCAGTCAGATCTAGTTTGCATTGTCTTTCAGAAGGGAGTGGTTCCGTCTGTATTCACATCTGCAGATGATCATTTGTCTCATTTACTCTCTGGGCTTTCCACTGTCATATGCAAAGACAGATTTGTGCATAGCCAGTTTTACACTCCCACAAACAAGTAGTTCAGTATCTCCTTTTCCATATACAGAAAATGAATGTCCCAGGGATACAAGGTCCTTGAGAGTGAAGACAGAAGGAGCAAGATTGGCCTGGTTTCATCATTTTTCTGATTCCTAGGTGGGAGTCAGGGCTGAGCAGGAGGAGTGGAGATGTCCTGAGGAGCAGTGACATGGAATATAGTTTAATCCAGGCTTCCAGTGCATGTGAGGCCTCAGTCACCCTAGTAGCACCTCGTCAGGAGCAGTGGACTTCAGAGAGGTCATCTTTGACTAGTACTGGAAGGAAGGAAGCATTTATGTTCTTGATTTCTATTTATCCATATCTGTATGTATCTTGGGTTAAGTTTCCCCCATTTTTTTATGGAACTACTTGGATTATATCCACAGTTATACCAGCACAAATGAGCAGCAGGTTGGTAAAAAAATAGAATTTATTAATTTAAATTACTTACTATCATTTTCCTTGGATATTTAAAGAAAATCAATTTCTTTGCTGGTAGCTTGAAAGCTTCAGCTGTGGAGTTTGAGCCAGCTTCTCTTCCTCTCTCTCACAAAACTTTGCTTTGCTTAGCAATCTTGTTATAGTTATACCAAAATAGCATGGGGCTGGAAGGAGGGAGAGGAGAAGGCTTCCAAAAAATCCATTTAAAGTAAGTGTGATAATGGCACAGGAAGTATGTAACTATTTTGATTCCATGTGGCAGAGTCTTTGTATAAAATAATACAGCCACATACTTAAGGGTCATAGCCTGTGTGAAACAGACATGCTTTTTTTTTCTTGAAATATGTGTCAACTGGTTGCTCTCCTCTTTGCACAGATAGAAATGACTTAAGCTTACTTTGATTTCTTAACAATAAATTATGCATTCTGCAGTGACTGCAGTTGATAAGGTACTTCGATAGAAATATTGTCTGTGATTAGATTGATGGATTACTTGGAGGCCCTGGTGTACAGTTAATCAAAACAACAGTTGGTACAGAGACCAGCAGTTTAGCTAACTTGCAGTCTGTAGGTTTTGTTAGGAATCCAAAGTATTGCCAATGGCTGTATTAGAACTACTTGCAATTGTTTAAGATTATCTCTACAATGCAACACTAAAAAGTGAATAATATTCTCTAGCTTTTAAGTTCCTTTTTCTTCTCCTTCAGATAATGGAGTGCTGTCCTCAAAGTAATTGAAAGTTATGATCATGTGGCAGTTGTGAAAGGGTATTTTATTTATTTACAGGAATTCACAGCCATTAGGAGATAAGACACTCTTCCAGTTTGATCATAACATTAAATTAATGTTCGTATAAAATTGACTCAATTATATTGAGACCTCCTTTGATATTTTATATAGAGCATCTCTCAGAGAGAGCTCTTAAATCTTGGAGAATCTTTTAGATTTCTGGTGGGTGTTTCTGATGTTTAGCTTTCCTCTAAATTGTCAGTTAATGAATGGTTTTACTTTCAGCCTGTTGTGTAATGTCTGCATTCCTGGTAAAGTCCTGTTCCTGGAAGAGACCTCTGATGGTGAAAGCAGTTTTGTTCTCATGCTGTTCTGACAGGCAGCAAGGAGATAACTCACAAAGTTCCTCAAAGCACCAAAGTGCCTCTGCTTTTTAGGATGATCTTTTGTGCCACATCTTCCTGCCAGTTATTATAATGAAATTTTGTTAAATACAATTAGTAGAATCTTCATCAGGTGTAACGTAGGATATTTGTATCTACCACAGTAATAGCCTTCAGACATTTTAAGGACATTTCTTCCTAATCTAAGAGTCCAAGATCTTTCCGGGCCAGAGCTTGGTAGCAGGGTACCTGAGTTTGGTTACTTACATTACATCATATTTTGCTTCTCATACAGTCTTTCAAACAGGAACCTTAGTGCAAACACAGAGTGACCTGCATTTGCAGAATACCACATTTGTGGTGCTCTTTGCAACAAAAGCTTCTCTGAGCATGTACTGGAAACATGAGAAGTATTGTAGAAACTGTCACAATGAGTTGAAGCTGTAAATTTTTTCCCCAAAGTACTAACAGATATGCTTCCTGTGGTTTGTTCAGCTCTCCTGAGTACCAACTCTCTTAGTAGACCAAATGTGTTAGTGAGGAGCCCATCACCTGCTGAAAGGAATCGCAGGCGTACCAAGCACACTTTGCTGGTCACATTGCTGTTTCTTCTACATCCAGCTCTTCCAAACATGATGGCTTAGTGAAAGAATTTCGAAGGCAATCTGGTCAGTCTTTGGGTTCAAGTGACTGGACATCAGCCCGTTTTAAAGGATTCCTTTCAGAGTTTTGTCCTAGCAGTTGTGAGCTGTGACAGCCAGGATAGTCTGCCTCTCTCAGCAGCCTGAGACTCATGTGGGGCAGCTGCTGTTACACAGGGGCTGAGGGATGGGTTGTTAGTGAAGAGCAGCCTGAGAGACTCTCAGATACCCTCTTCACTTACAACCTGTTTTACCCTGTATTAAACTACTTTCCCAGTTATGCTCCTTGGTTCAGCACCCTCCCTCACCACTCCTGTCAGTGTGAACTTTGTATTCCCGAGGAATGGAACCCCTGTGCTTGGTTCCTGTCTCCTGAACCTCAGTGTGCATTCAGCCCTAGAGACACAGCTTGGCCAAGAGAGTACTGCTACCACTTCAATGCTTCTTACTTCCAGTATCTGTCTCCAGCAAAAATGTAGGTCTTCTTGTTTCTGTCCCAGTTAAAGGCTGCATCAACACGTTGCACATCAGGGGGTAGTCCCAAGTTGGTGAGTTTCTTTGGATAGCCCCTTTCCAAGTTACTGGCTGAATAAACCCAGTACTCATTTCCTAAGTAGGGGAGAAAACAAAGCAAACAAACACTGTTTATTAATCAGATACAGAGGAGAATTTCTTCCTTTATGCTCTATTATGTGACTTTTTATTGCACTAGCTGTACTAGTAGTCTTTCTAGTAGTTTACCATCTGTGAAGCACTAGAGTGCAGGTGTACTTGTGATTACAGTTTCTGCTTTTGCTTAAGTGTTGCTTACCTCTCAGCAAAAGACATCACCTGAGCATGCTCTTGCTTCCTCCCTTCTTAGCTGTCTCATCTGTGAGGCAGAAACTTAGTATAATTGAGGTTGTGTTAAATAGTTAATATTGGTAATTTTTTTGTATAATGAAGATGGTCTGAAACTAAGCATGAGCTTTTTATTTTTTTGTGTGTGGAGTGTCTTTGAGTGATTCACAGGAAGTTTCTGCCCAGAGCTCCTGCTTCTATTGCCCTTCTCATAAAACATTTCCTAATGTCTCTCCAAATATGTTCTTGTGGAAGATGTACTAGTATTCTGCATTCTTTATGTGGAATTATAATTGACTTAGTAAATGCCCTTACTTGATTTACTGAAAGCCACAGAAAAATTCATTCATAAAAGGACATTTCTTTATTATATATAGCATATGTAATATGTAAATTGTTTTGACTTGCCAGAAATAGTGGTTTTTTTAAGCTTCCCCCCCCCCTCCATATAAACAAAAGCAAGTAGCCTTTGAGACCTGGAATTGATTATCATTACTTTTTTCCCATCTTGTACAGAAAATGCACAGCAACATCAGCCATACGGTTTTTACATGATTTAGTCATGTTTTCAGTAGACACTGGAGCCCAGTTTTTGCTGGCTGTTTTTCATGTTTGAAAATAGCTAATTTGGCCAGTACATCTGAACCATATGAGTGACTGAGGATGGACAGAGTGGTGCTTCCTCTTCTCCTCTCCCATGGAGGCAGCCAGCACGGCTGCCTGTGTCTTCTGCTTGGTGAGCAACCAAGGCAGATGCTTGGAAACCACAGTGGAAGTTAAGTCTTTGACAAAAGAGGGGGAGACAAGAAAAGGCATGGAAGGAAATAAGGTCTGATCTTCTCAAGCAACATGTACAGAGACAAGAGCTTAAGATGAGAGTAAACAGAAGAAGAATAGATCAGTGAGGAATGAAACAGAGCTCCCACTCTTGCTGCTTTTTGTTATAAATTAATCACTCCTTTGATCTTGCTTATTGTTGAATGTATCTTTCTAGATGCCTATAGCTCCCCTTTGTTAGAGGTTGAATGGTGTTCAAAGTCTTCCAGATCCAGCCTTTGTTCTAAAATCCTCAGGATGGGATGTTTGAGAGATGTCACCCATATCTGCTGGCTATGCTCTCTGGTTGTGTTACAACTTAAAAGGAAACTTAACCTGAATGCAAGTTTTGCAAATGGCTACTTACATTTTTTAACTTAAAAACAATACCTGAAAAAAATACAGCCTTCTCATCCTGAGGGGCCTCATAGACAGCATCGATTTTCTCTGGCAGATCAGGCCAGAATGTAGCAACAAGAAGAGGACCTGTGGGTTTTCCTCGGGGGTTTACAGTCCTCCACATGAATCTGTGCAGAACAGAAAAATGTACAAGATTTACAATGAACTAATTCACCCACACATCTGTTTCTCATCACTTCTGGCAAAGGCTGCAACAGGCATGCATGTACACACATGCGCACACAGAAGGCTGCAGCAACACATACTTGTAAATATTTTCCTACAGTAAACATTTTCCTGACAGAAAAGCCAAATAATTCATTTAGAATCATGGTGCTTAAAGAGTTGCACAATAAGATGCATGCTAGACTGCAGGTGACATTGTTTGCACTGATTGCTTTGGAGTTCCTGTTGCTTTTTGTTCCAGGGTGAAATGTATTCTGTGCTTTGAGTATACAAATACCTTTATTTACAAGGCATTTAAACTGTTAAGAGTTCTGCTGTTGTGTGTGGGGCAGATGGATGAGTGCTTGACAAAAGCAGAGAATTGTATTCTCTGAATTGCTCTTACAATTACTATTGTAGTGACTAAAAGTTCAGATTTAATAACAGTATATCAAACTGCTTGGAAGTGAGCTTGGCTGTAAAAGAAACTGCTAACACTAAAAATGTTCATTAGAGAAATGCAAAGGGTAATTTATTGGCTATTTTATGTATAAGTAGGATCATAATTTGATTTAAGATTTAAAAAGCTGTAATTATCTTTAAATGGCAGAGCTTTGTGCTGAGGGCTTTTGGTACTAAAAAAGGCACTGTGATTTCCTCCTCCATGGAATGAACAGCTTCTTTCCCTACAGAACAAAATTTTGCCATGGTCATAAAATGGAAAGTCAGCAGGCTGGTGGAATCACTCTTGCTCAGGCTCTGACTGTTCAATCTTCAGGTCAAACAGCTTTTAGCATTGTTATGTTTGCTGAAGCTCAAGGTGCTGCTGGAATCTTTTTTGCAGAGTATAAATCGTCATTACCTGTTCTTATCTAGAATAATTATTAATTTGAGCAACCAGGGATCTGAAACTGAATTTTGGTTTTGCCCACAACCTGGGGGGGTGGTCCTAAAGTAACTTAATAAATTGCTATATTTTTATCAACACAATTTTGATTGCATTAATTCCAAACTTCCCAGAGCCAGCACAGCCTTAAGCACAAGGTTTTTAATAAATCACAAATTTCAAGGGACTTGTTGAAATAGTGAGATTTTCTTGTGGAAAGGAAAACTATGTCAAAGCTGAATTTTCTTTTGTTTCTGAATCAGGTAGGAGGGATTTTTATTTCTACTCATCTTATTGAGGAAATGGTGAAATCGGTTATTTGGCTTTCTTATTTCAATTTGAACATGTTAATGCGTTAACTCATTCAGATAAATTTTAATCCTGCATTCACAGACAGATTTAATACTTTGTTACAGTAAGTAGTTTACCTTATATTTTAACATAAGATTTGCCATTATTGTTGTTATTATTATATGCAGTTATTTAAAGGGACCAAATCAGTTAGTCTTTTTTAATGTCTTGGGAAACTTCAGAAGCTTGAATTTGTATTCACTTTCAGAAGCAAAATGTGTGTGAATGTTGTACTTTGACACTCTGGTTACTTGGAGGATTCTGTGCCCTGTGGAAAGGCTTAGCTGTTCTTTATGGCCAACAGCATCTCCAGTAATTCCCCTTTATTTCTCTGGTTGGAGATGCAATTTGAGAGGAGAGGGGAAAACACTTTTATGAAAAAATAAATCTAATCTGACCTAAATTTTGCTATTTAGTTCTTATGCCTGTGTAATAGGACAGTTGGATGCTATGGTAATTTTAATGACTCATAGAAGTCACACGACACGTGGCAGACATTTGGTTTTTGAATTACAAAAGTGAATCATAGTGCTGCTTGCTTGGTATTTGGAAAGCTGCAAGACTGACAGGCAAAGCCATTCCAGAGCAAAACAATTAAACAGTTGTCTGGGTTTGCTGCATGTTAGATAAAGCATGAGTCAGTTTGAATAGATTGTTATGGTCTTTGCATAGTTCTTTGACCAACACTATCTGAATGTGGAATGCTTCTGTTTTGTTGGTGTTATACAGACTACTGAACTGCTTTGCTGATTTAGGAATAGATTTAAGTTGTCCCTTGTTGAATCAAGCCTTGTGTGATTACCAGTTTACAACAGCAAAAGCAAGGTGGAGGTCTGGCTGAAAACCAAGGCCCACAGCTGAGCAGAAGGTGATCAGCACACATGGAGTACTGTGGAACTAGAAAGGTTTTTTACTGCTGTGAGATGTTTTTTCTTTTGAAGGCACTGAGCTGAGATGAACACTTTAGCTCTGACTCTTTATGAACATGGGAGAGGAATGGATCCTCTTTGGACCAGGACATCATAATGGAAGTTTTGCTAAAGCTGACGGTCTGCTAAAACAGTGTATTCATGGTGGAAGTAGCATTTTAGATTGCTGCCATCAAGTTTGGAAGAGCAGCTTTTTGGATGGTTGTTGTTAAAAGCAGAGATTGAAAATTGTCCTGCAATCAGATTTGAATCTTTCTCCCAGAGTGGAAACTCCATGGAATGCAATCAGAAAGTATAGTACCTCCAGAGCTCTACTCCACTGAAAGTGATGGAATTTCCATTCCTGAATTACAATCCTTGTAGGTTTTACTACGAAATGCATTGGGAAATATTTTATGGGGAATGAATCTTTCCTTGGCAGGCAATAGACTCACTAATGCATCTCTTCCATTGCTAATTATGTGATTAACATTACAGATGGGTAAATCTCTAGAGATTTTGGGGGTCATATCTGGCTTGCATAATAATTTAGAAGTTTGGATGCATCTCCCAGCAACTTCATCCTTTTCAGCAACCCTCACGTGACTCTGTAGGAAGCCAGAAGGGTAGACACCAGGGTTAATTTTAGTGCTTCAATCTGTAAATTTGGGCAGAAAATAAGAGAACAAGCTTTTTTTTGAGGTTTCTGGCATTTCCTTGTTCTGATTTTAGCTAGAATTATCACCATCCCAGTTGTCATAGCATTTTGTCATAAACAATCCCAGTGTAGGGCAGAAACCTGAAATGAAAAACCACCACAGAAGTGCCTAAAATGATGACTAAAGTTGAAAATTCAACTCTTGAAGTTGGAGAGTAGCTCTAAGAAGCAATTAATTTATGGCATTATCATCTCACCCCCATCCAGGGGGACCTCGACCTCTTGGAGAAATGGGGTGACAGGAAACACACAGTTCAGCAAAGGCCAGTTCCAAGACCTGCACCTGTGGAGGAAAAGCCCCAAACACCAGTACACACAGGGGGCCCACAGGCTGGAAAGCAGATTTGTAAAAAAGAACCTAGGCGTCCAAGTCAACCACGAGCCAACAGTGTACCCTGGTGGCAAAGATGGCGACATTATTTAACCATAAAACCAGAATTTATCATCTCTTTCCCTTAGAAGTTAATTAGGACATTTTGTCATCTCTGAACACATAGAAGAAAGGGCAGAGATTGTGCTTTATGCCTCATAATACATTTCTGGAATTTGATGAATAGGTCTGACAGATTCCTCCACTTGAGACCCCACTGGTAAGCTATTTATCTCACTTACCTATCTTTGAAGAAAAACGTTTCCCCTCTAATCTGTGCAACTCCATCAAATACAATGTCGTGCTTGCAGAGCTCTGGAGTGACAGGCCCAAGGGTTGGACGTGGGCCTGGTCCTGGTCCAGGTTCGACATCAGGTGATACTTCTGTAATAGTGAACAGAGAGATTCTGTGACAGTGAGATACAGCGCTGCATAGGTAACATAGGGCATGAGCTATCAACAGTCATAGAAGGGGAATAGTTGGGAGGCAGTGCTTGAAGGGGAAAGGAAGTTAAAGTAAAATCTCTTCAGAAGGGTGGTTGAGTACAGCTGAGAAGACTTTAGCTTCTAGAACTGCCTAAATCTTCTGTGTGGCCCCGTTCACGAGACTGTCTGTGAATGCCTATTCTTGTTGAGCTGCCTATTTAACTTGAAAGAAATTCAGAAGTTGTTACAGTGGGTTAAAATGTTAATGTTACAATTCTTATTTTACTGGCTTCTAAAAAGTAAGAGAAATGCATTTCAAAGTCCTTCTATTCGGAATTATCTGCAATTCTGCTGAGAGAGACATCAAAGCAAATTTCTTTCTAGAAGTGCTAATATTTTAGAAGTTACAAAGTTCTATTTCGAGGCAGTTGTATGATCTTTCTGCCCTCATCAAATAATCAAAATGTGCTCTTCAGAACATGCACTTTGCCATCTGTTTTTTTTAATTGTTTTATCATTTGGCCGCTGCTCTATTGCCTTATGAGGCATTTGCCTTTTTGTCTTAGACATCAGGTTGATTTACTGTACAAAACAAAGTAAGTGTAGCTGATTTGAGATAATAATGGTGGAAGAAAACAAGGGCTATTTTAATACTACTTTTATGTAGAAAGCAGATTGTAAAGGGTTATAGCAGTTATAAAGAGGCAAACAATAGTTTTGTCCCAGGTTTTGACTTGTGCACTGAAAGAACTGGGTTAAAATAAAATAAATAAAAAACCTGATACCCAAAGATGTGTGCCATGCAGGCTTAGAAAATTCATGTAACCTTGCCCATGTCTCAATTCCTAGTATTAATTAAAGCAGTCAAGAATAGGGGAAAAAATGAAAATTCAAATAAAATTTTTGATAAAAAAGTTTCTTGAGGTAATAATTTTGTTATATTCTCATTATCATTTTTAAGGTGTTGAATACTTTAGAGAATAGTCACGGACAATTAAGATAATATCTCAGTAGAAAAGTGAAAAGCACAGAAAGAGAAATGGCATAGATTTTCTTTTACTGCTTAATTGACTGTAGGATACTTTTGCCTCTGTAAGATATATAGGCATATACATAGGGGGAACTTTAATTGTAATAATTCCTATGCATTTCACTAAGGGTTTTGGTGGATAAAATAATAAATTTTAAAGATGTACTGACATAAAAATACTTAAACCCACTTTATTATCCTCAGGAGCTTGCCAAATACACTTGCATGGAAGTATCAACTCCCGTGCACTGTCTGGAAGTGTTATTGTGATGGTGCAGCTTGAATTGTTGTGAGAAGGCCATGTGAACTGTTCCCAAGCTGGGACAGGAAACAAAGCCCTTTCATTCTTACAGGAAGTTCCAATCTGGGAAGCTCAGTCTGATATAGACCAAAAAAACGCCCCAAATGACCAGGAGTTATTTCATGTTAGAGAAAAGCTTGGCATTCATTGTCCCAGTAAAGGCATTAGAGATTTCATCAAAAGTTTTGGTTATCAGGGGATATTTTGGTGCCCCTGTTAGTTCATTAAATTTAGTGACTCTGCATCCTTATGTTGTTACATTTATTTGAAATAGGAGCCCTGGCAATTACATGAAGAAAGCAAGGAAAGGAACAAAGGATGCTTCTGGCATTTGTGATACTGTGCAGGATGTAATTTACTGCAAGTTCTGAGTCCCAGATTCCAACCTGTGCTGCCTGCCTTTCGGATGCATACTGCTGGCGGGGGAAGACTTTACCATATAGCTCCTGGATCCCTTTAATGTCATCCTGAGAAAGTCTAAAGTTCTTGGTGTAGGTGTAGATTGGTGCCATAAGGGCTCCTGGGTCCTCGGAGTGCTCCAATCCCATAGCATGGCCAAATTCATGAGCAGCAACCAAGAAGAGACTGTAACCTGAATAACACAGCAGGATAGTATTAGCTGCTTGCATCCAAATAGAAGTGTACCACGCAGGTTATTCATAGTCTTATAATTGTATTCTCCCATCAAAAAGATCCCAATAAGAAATATCATCATTAACATTTACAGCCTCCAATGGTGTATCTGGTACATATAGAAATGACATTTCATTAGAGAGGTTCTGAAACCTCATCTGTAGCTGACGTTTGCTACTGTCTCACATGTGTGTGACTGTGACCACAGTTTGTTAATAATTCTGTGAAAAAAGGAAGTGTAATTAATTAAAAACAAACAAACAAAAACCCAAGATGACTTAAACTTGCAATCCAGACTTTAAATCTTTTTTTTTTTCCATCAGTAAATGGCATGCAAGTGGTAAACAGGTCTGTAGATCTGTGAGTCTGGGAACAGAGCATGAATCAGCACAGTTATACCAATTATTGTTAGGTTAAATATTTTCTTCCCAAGGGCAGCATTTTATCAATTATACCCAAGCAGTCTCTGAAATTTGGCAGTTATTTTCCTCCTAAAAGAAAAACCTGACTATAGCACCTGTTTGTAAATATGCAAAAAGCCTTTTGCTTAATTTAATTTTATTCATGTTACAAAAAGGTAGTAATGTCTCTCTCTTTTAAACATTTTTCGTCTTTGTCAGTATCAGTCACGAGCGTATTTGCTGTTTACATTTAGCATTTGTTCCTAATTTGGCCAATATCGGAATATAGTTCTTAGGTACCAGTGAAATTCTATAGTACGTGTGGGTTTTAGCCTTGGAAGGAAAAACTGAGGTGAGGAGTGAAGCATTTTTTCCTTGATTTTTTTTTTTAAGGTTTTTGTTTTTTATATTTTGCAAAGATACTTAATCGTTATGATTTTAGGAAACTTGAATGTTTCGGGCAGATGAGCTCTGTGACAGACTTCATGTTTGCTCAGGTTTTGGGCTGGGGACATGCCCAGTAGCCAGCCAGGAGTGACAATACGTACAAGAATGAAATAATGAGTGTGATGTTACCGTGTGGTCAGGGTGCTGCCACCCTTGTGCTGCTCTGACAAACTCTGTTACCTTGGTCTGGACAAAAACCCCACTTGCGGTCATCATCGTAGCTGCTGGTAGAAGCACACCACAGCTTGCCATCATTGCGACCTGCACTCGTGCAGGATTCATATTTATTTCCAAGGAAGATGAAGGGGAATACACAAGGGGCTCCTTCTGAATTGCCACCAACTGTTGACATGGCTGTGGAAAATGACAGAAAAGCACAGTGAGAGGAATCCCTTTTGTGAGATTAATCTGATGCGTCTTCTCCTAAACTACACGTTACAACTAGAAAGCAAGCAGAAACCCTGCAGTCCTCTTAAAAACATGAGGAGTAAGTTTATTAGTAGTATTTGACAACAAAATTGTATGGCACAGGAGAAAAAAAAAAAAAGGAAAATGTCTAGGCATTGCCATTGTAACGAGCTTGTGGTTAGTTTTGCGAAAGTAAAGTGTGAGCCCCAGACTCATGTTCACAGCTCTGAGAAAGCAGCTGTTAACAGCATTTTTTTAAAAAAGGACTGCATAGCAAGTATCTTTTTGTTGTCATTGTTATGGTCTTTCCTGGTAATATCTTAAAGTGTGTCTCAAATAGGTCAGAGGTAGGTTTAGTGTCAGAAAGGAGAAAGGGCTGTTGAGTATCCAGCTAGTAGTGTGACTTTGGATATATAGATTCCAGACATATTGGTGCTTTTGTTGAACCATCCTTTCCAGTCTTCTCTTCATAACTACATAGTGAGTTATCATGAATCGGATACTCTTTTTTAACATCTGTGTAGTAAAATTGAAGGGTTACATGTGGTTGTCAAAAGTAACAGGAAGCCAAATACCAATACATCAAATCCTTCTTACAAATGGTTAGGGTATTTTCAAAAGACTCCAAAACCAGAGTGCGAGTAGGTTTGAATGTAGCTTCAGGGTGCTACAGGGTGACTGCAGCATCATCTTGGCTCTGTTCAAAGCCTGAGATTTTAGAACTGCCATAACTAACATAGCCTCAATACGTGTGGCTCTGGTCTGTATCCAAAAATTGAACACTTGCTATACAAGGCTTTAAATTAATTTTTGTTCTTTTATGTAATAAAACTCAAAAAGTATAAAAAATTGTGAAGAAAGCAGAAATCTATTTTTCTGGCTAAGCCATTTCACTTAATGTCTTTTGAATTGCTGAAATATCTATTAACTCAAGCTGAACATACTAAACAGGATTTTGTATTTTCAAGGGAAACTAGTAAGTATATAAGCTTAAATAATATTCCTGCTTTCTTCTGTCGCATGAGTCTTCTCTTCCAAGGCCATTAACAAATGGTAATCTACCTGTAATTATCCTGCAGTGGTAGACATTTAGTCCTGTGGTTCCATGACATTTGTATATCCCTGATAAACTTGGTGTGCTCTTGCATACAGCACCATTTATATACCTCACTCCTCTTCTGGTAATTTCCTTGGTCCCCTATGCTGAAACTGTGCCTAACTCCTAACTTTTGTATGCTCTAGTGAAGGTGTAAAAAAGGAGACTTGTGTTACTTAAAACAATGACAAATTAGATTGTGTTATGCAAACCAAATTCCTCATACCAGTCTCTGGACAGAATCCATATTTCTTATCTCTGTCGTAGTCCTCAGTGGTTCCACACCATCGGTATCCATCTGTCCTGCCTTCTGTTGTACACTGGTCATAGGATTGGCCTTGAAATTTAAAGGGAAATTTGCAGGGCTGCCCATCACCGTTGCCACCCATCGTAAAAAGTGCTGTAGGGAAAATGAAAAACGTTAATACACAATGCTCAGTATCAATGAGGAATCACAGTGGGCCAATGGAAACTTGGGGGGCTCTTGGCAGATTAGACAGCCATTGTGCGTGGTGCTGTTCTTGTGTATAATCTCTATTTTACATCAACAATTAAATGCTTTTGCAAGATAGGGGATGTTGCCTTCTCACAAGTGTATGGAAAGGAATGACTGATCTTTATAAATGAACTGGGAACGAAGAACATTCTACCAAGCTGCTTGAATGTGGTTTGAATAGTGTGAATCCTTTATAGCCTGTCTTATAACATAAAAGTAATATCCCTCCTTGACAAAACATTTAGAAAGAGGATGCTGGGAAAGTCACTAATATTCCTTAGTGCTTTGGTGATTAATTTACCTTGCAACAAAAATGTTAGCTGGAATGGCCAAGTTAGTACAGAGCCATGGACAGGCCTGATCAGTTTTTCCTAAAGGCCATCTGTGTGCATTTTCAGTTTCTTCAAGAGGCTGATATACAGTAGAGGTAGTCAGATAATACCCTTTAGGCTTTTTCTCTAGGCTTTGCTTCTCCTTTCTGAGAACCCATGCAGCTGGGCTCAGGCACTCAATAAATAAGCAAGAGAGGACAAAAGTACTCCTCTAACAAAGCTGAGCCCTGGAGGCTTCTCCTGACTTTTGTTCTGTTAGCCTTCCTGAATGTGTAGTGTATTGGTTTTCTAGGGATGGTTTATACACAAACAAAGGGCCCCATGATTCAGCCCTTAGAAGATGATGAAAGAATATAGAATAAACCGAGTTAAGAGTTCTGGGATCTCATTTAGGTTTTTACTGAACTTTCTTGGAACATCTGGAAGAAGGTAGATACAATTTATTCTGCTGCTGTTTAAAAAATGCATGTCCAAATTGAATTATATGAAAATGCAGGTGGCACAGAGCATCTGACATCTTGTGAATCTGCCTGTGTCTTCTCTTGGCTGCTGTGTCCATGGGAATCCTCAATGGTTGGACACTGGTGAGTGCCATGTGCTGGTGAGAGGGAACCATGAAGGCTACAAACTGAGTTTGTAGCTCAGGCCTTGCACTGAACAGAGACAAAAGTATCTTTCATGCAGCTGTGCACCAGTTTCCCTTGAGATTAACAACAGCACCTCAGGATGAAACATGCCTGTTTGAATTCCATGTAAAGCATGCATGATTTGACCTTTATTCAGGTGCCCGAGGAGACACCTTTTTCTTCCTCCTTCCAACAGTTGCAAGCTAAGCTAAAACCCAAACGTGTGTGTGAAGGCTTGGCAGGCTATTTCTAGCTTTGCTGTTGTAATTTCTGATGACCAAAAAGCCATTGTAGCCTCTGTGCCTTATGTAGGATTTGAGGGGTTTTGCCTTTGCTTAGTCAATGGGAAGAGACAGTGTTTATGAGTGTGCTTCATGTTTTAGAGTAGTAATAAAAACCCAAGACCTCTCTGGCTGAAGGGTGAATGGGACCGGTTCTGACGATGGGCTGTTGTGACACAGATGACTCATTTTGTCTTTTCCACTTAAATCAGTAATTGGCCGCAGTATCAGGGGCATGAACCAGTAAGTTGCTGAGGTAAGTTCCAGTTCCACTAAGGAGAGGATCTGGAGCTTTGCAGGCCTGGCTCTCACACACAAGTTCACTGAACTTCTGATCTGCCCAAGCTGTCATTTGTATCCTACTACATCCTGGACATCTAAGTAGCCACACAGAGGTGTGGCTAGACACAAAGTGCTCATCAAGATAACTACAACACATGCTCTGCTTCCCCAAGTGAGCAAGCTGCAAATGTTTGTCTTGGATACTGTCATAAGTTAGGAAATGTGCATTAACTAGGACTGTAGCTATTGTGATTGGAGAGAGACTTTATTTTTTTTTTTTTTGGTAAGGAAATTATAGAATTGGAAGGCAAAATTAAACTGAGTTGTTTAGATGACTCATTTATCACATGAGCTACTTCAAGCTCTAGATCTGGCAAGCTCTGTATTTTAATAGTCTTTTTTTACTGGTTTAAATATGGCTAAGTTCCAAAAACCTTATGGAAAGTCAGTCTCTTGCTGCTTTGTGTGGAGCCTGAGTCACAGTAAAAAATGCCGTTTTTAATTTTGCTTGAGGTAACATCATGTGATGGTAACAATAACAGTTTATTAAGTTTTCAAATCCTCTACCTCCTCAGAAAGTTCTTGAATGTAAATGAATGTTAGAGACTAGGTCAGTTTCCCCAAAAACAAAACAAAGCTTTATTTACTTGTAAGTGGATTTTAGAGGGCCTGACTTGTGTTCTGCATCATGGTAAGCTCAGCAACTTAAAAATCAGTGAAGATATTCAAATGTGAGAGCAGATTCAGACTGGACATTGCTAATCTGTGAGGTGCACTGCAGTGTTTGCTCTTCCCAGAATAATCAGCCAGTTGTGATGTAAGGAAACTTCAGGCTGGAAGGCGGCTAAAAACCCAGGGCATGGATCCAAGGTGAAGGTAGCTGCAGCCACATGAGGTCTCTGCCTGGGAGAGCAGTGAAGCTGCAGCCTATGAGAACTATGATGAGCATGTGGAAGGTACAGGCTGTGTACAGGTGTCAGTAACATTAGATTTCAAAGGACCAAAGAATCCTGGACTTCCTGTAGTGTCAGTGGAGTTTGATAGAGAGATTAGATCCCTTCATCCCATATGGCAAAGGAGAGGTTCAGCACACCTGTTTAAGAGATTTGGGTAGTAGGTGCTTTCTGCTTTGACAAATTATAGTTGAATCAGTCTACAAAATTAAGGTGCAGATCTGGGATGAACTTTAGAAAAGCTTGTCGCAGTGTCATAGCTTTAAAAATGTTGCCAAATTTAAAAAGCTTCAGTGAACTAAATGAGGGAGAAACAAGCATTGACAACCAGGAATGTCACCCCCAGTTCACAGTCTATCGTGTAAATCCTTCCCTAGCTGAATTGATTAGCCAGGTTTTAGCAAATGATGTCTTGGAATAATGAGTGAACAATGCTGCTCTGGATTTAATAAGAAACATCTGTGCATAACTGTTCAAGGATCTTGCAAAACAATTACATCAGAAACAAAAGGCTGAAACCCTTCTGTTCCGTTTCAGAAACCCTGACACAAGCATTTCCAGGATCATCAGCTTCCAGATCTAACTCTCCATGAGAGTGCTTCACTGCTTAAATTTTTTGTCTTGTATGACTTTGGGATTTTACAAAGGTATCAGTCAGGATATGTGAATCTTGGTTTCTCCAGCTACCTGTAATCCAGGCTTCATCTCAACCATATCTGAACATTTGGGGTATTTTAAACAAGTAAGACTGCTCTTTTCCAGCTGGAAAGATTAACCTGAGGGAGAGGAGATGTGGGGGAAGGTGGAGAGTGAAGGAGATGGCAAAGTTTTAGGAAAGAATGATTGTGAGTATGTGTGCATGTGCTAGGCTGAAGAAGCAAGTTCTGAAAGTCATGTAACTAATGACAACTTTTATTGACTGAAGTCTGTTAAAAGTTAACACTTCAGCTTGTTCATCCCCTATAGTCATATAAAAGCTGTCACCATGGTAGATCCCAGCTCTATAACAGGCAATTAGGGTTTTGGTAATTAAATAATATTTTTTTTATCACATTAGGGCGAGAAGACTGGTATGTTCTACAACAGATTATCTTTGCAAACCACTAGAACCCTGATGCAGAAAACATGTAATCTTGGATTGGAAATGGTCTTGCAAACGAACTTGAGAAATCCCCCAAATTTGTCAAGTAGGAATCTGTTTAGTGCTTGGCTACAAGAGAATACCAGAGAAATCTTGAAGACAGAGTATCTGAACTTCATTTGCATGTATTTATCTGTGGTCTTTCAAAAAATTACTTAACTGACACGTCCATGTTAATGCACATACCTGTGTATTTACACAGGTTTTTTTAGGCTTAATAGGACACATTGGGATGTGCTTGTGCACTTGTGGCAAAACCCTGAACATGTCCTTGTTTTGTTAGCTTTTCATCATAAGCATCAATAATTTCCTTTCAGCAATCTGCATTGTCTTTCCTTCTGACTGTGTGTAGCCCTAGCATTATAAATAAGTTTAGTTCCAAGCAGGGTTAGCATGCATCCAACAAAAGCTCCATTATTGTGTTCTCTTTCATAACTCTCATATTATTTGTTATGACACAGCAGTAGCAGGCAGGAATTTTAGTGACCCTGTGGGTCCATTGCTCCAGACATAAGGTAACAAGAGTGATGAAACATGCCCCACTGCCAAAGGCTTGCAGCAATCTGTTCTGTACAAAGGGAAATAAGTGAATGTAAAGGGAAATAAGTGAATGTGGGGAACTGCAGTACTGGGAATGTCCATGAATATAGGTCCCAGCACTGGAGCTGGCAAACAAGAGGTGGAACAAGCAGCTAAAAGCCCCTTGCCTTCTTTACTCTCCTCACTACACAATTAGCAGCAGTAGGCTACAGGCAATTATACCTAATTGCTTCTCTAAAGCTTTCCTGCTGTGATATACAGGAGATCAAATAAACACTCATATCATAATAAATTGTCTGAAATCTTGTATCCAGTAGACTCATCAAAATTTCCAAGCATATAAATACAAGTTCCTGATGTTTAACAGGAAACATTGTCATAATTTAATTTGAAAGATGATAATAATATTATGTATATTTTAAAAAGTTATGGCTACATGAAAGGATTATACACATTGTTTAATTTATAAATGAATGTTTTCAAATATGAAGTAAATTGTTTGTGACACACAGGAGTCTGTTCACATTCCAAAGAGGTACAAATTGAGTATGATCTTAGCTTTCCTAGACCCTCTAACAGATTTGTACAGATACTGATACAGAGTTATGATTTCTCAGATATTGTCATTCCTGTATCTGAAGGGAGCTGTTGGAACTGCTTCATGAGTAAGAGTCTGAAGACCTGTGTTAAAATTGAAAACCTAAATTCTAAAAATGTGAGTGCTCTCCTCGGTAGCAATTTGCAATGTACCAACATATAAACAGCTTTGTACTGGTATAGATACAATTCAATAATTTTTATTTTGAAAAGTAGTACGAGGTCATTTTAAGGGTGATTTGTGACAGTAATTGTGCCATGTTGCACTGCCAGGCTTAGAGGACCTGGGTCACTAGTTGGTAAAATTGGTGTGCAAAAGTTATGGAGGTTTGGCTTAGTGGGTTTCATCCTGAACTGCTAGTTTTTGTCAGTTACTGCTTATAAAGGAGAGGCAATTGCACATGTGAGTGGAATGACCTGCAATATAGGGAGATATTTCTGTCATTTAATGTGTTCCATCTCCAAATGTGGGTCTATCCTTACTCTAAAAGTTGGTTGACTTTCTTGGATCATGAAACTGAACCTGCAGTGTCTCTGATGTATACATGGGGCCAACATTGTTTCTGACACATCTTCAATATATCCTTGTTTTTAGAGATATGCCTCTGCCTGGGTCATCATCAGTTACAAACTCTCCTACACTAAGGGAAGCATTTAGGGAGTTTTGTCTGCTTAGATACTGAGGAGATATTAAAGAGCAGTAAATCTAAATCTGCCAGAAAGGAAGTGGAAAAAGTACAAGGAGAAGTGGATGGACAAACTAGTCAAGGGACAGTTTACTAGGAAAAAAAACAGTAGAAACAAAAATGATCTGCTTACATTCATGGGGACAAAAGCCATATTTGCCATCCGCATCGAAGTCTTTGGTTGTGGAACACCAGAGGAATCCATCGTTGCGTCCTGCATCTGTGCAGCTGTTGTATTCCTTGCCATTGAACCAGAAGGGAAATTTGCAGTATTCACCATCTGCATTTCCATACTTCACTCTAACCACTATAAAGAGAACAAATGCAGTGGTGAAATAATCCACCAAGTGATATATAAAAAAATTAGCTTCTGGACATCCTCTTTTCCTGGAGGACATTGGTATAGAAATGCAGTCTGAGTTTCCACTTTGAAATTCAATATACTGCTGGTCTCTCTACTGGCAAAATGACCATAGCTGAAATAATAACTGGTAATTTTGAACGAATTACATGGATATTACTCATGGTGAAGTGTTAGAATGAACAGTCCTTAGAATCAGCCCAGAAAAAACATATATGTTGTTACTATGGCAATGCAGACTTATAAACATGCAGTTAATACATTTAATAATTTAGTTTCTTTGGTAATAGTCTAAAGTGTTCAGTATGGTTTGAGAGACTCCAAGCAGGAGCTGAGCATGAGCTGAACATGCTTTGTGCCTCAAACCATTTTGCTATTTCCACTTTGACTTAAATGAGATCTGCTGTAGCACTGGGGTGATAGGGTGGTAATGCAGGCACACCCAGATCCTGCTTTTTATTTCAGTTTGTCACATATGGTCCTGAGGCTACAGTGCTGATGCTGCAACATATGTTAATGTCTAGATAATTCACTTATCCATAGCCTTTCTTTTAATGGCAGTAACTAACTGGATGTTTGTGCAGTTAACAGAAAACAGTTTCCCCAGTTCATTGTTAATCTAAGGCAGGGATCTGCTCCACTTAGTACATGTGCTGGTCAGTCCTTCTGCTGAAGTGAAAAGCAAGCCCAGCAGAAGGAAGCTGACTATTTTGGTATTAAAAGTCAAGTGTTTTTTATATAGGAGCTGAGAAAACTAGAATTTTAAATGAAAGGCAAACATGATTTTCAATTTCTATTATGTTTTCCAAATTATTTTCATTAGAAGAATTATAATTAGAAATGTGATTTTGGCAAAGTTCAAGCAGAGAAAAGAAAAATTATGTTCCAAGCTACTAATACTTGGTTTTGTTTGTTATACTATGGACACTATCTGGACTTTAGTTGCCTTGTTCTAAGGGGTAAGGCAAACTGCCTGTTAAAGATTCTTGGAGATGTTCCTAATCCACTGTTTGATATCAATTTTGTTTCAGTCACCAGCATGAGGGATTTATATTCCATCAGCTTTTGACAGATATTGTGAGTGTATAAATCTTTGTTCTGTTTTTAACAACAGGATCCATAGCTTATGTCATCTTAAAAGGGTATGTCAGCAGAAATGCACGGGCCAGTCTGCCTCTTCCGAATAAACACAAAGATGATGTAGGCTGGGTACCTGAGAAGTGAAGCATTTGATGTCATAGCTGTGGCGTTGTACTTATCCCACAATTTATGAAGGTTGCACAGCATCAGGCCCTTTATTAATTCAGTTTTTCAAGAGGCAACAGTAGAGAACAGAAAAGGAAATCCTAGGTAGCATTTATTTAGGGATAGCATTGAAACATAGCAGCCAGCAGGCTATGTGCTCTGAAACATTAAAAACTCTGATACCTTGTCCTTCTCCAAGAGTCCACAGTTCATCATCATCAAAATGCGAGTCTCCTCCAATTCCTGGCCCTGGTGCAAAGGCATGAGCCAGGAGACCATCTTTGCCATCGAATGGGTAGCCATCTCCGTGCTCTGCGGGACGAAGCAGGCAAAACCGGCAGTTACCAGTGACCTCAGCTCTGTCAGAGTCTACACATGAATGATGATTATCACATGTACTTTCCCATCCAAGACAACAGCAGAACATGCCAGTGAGTGAGTGTATTGGTATGGGTTGTGCTGCCAAGGCTGAACCAGGAGAAGCCAGTTCTTGCAAAGAACATTAAGTGTCAATACTGCAGTTGTTCCGGCCTGTTATGTCTCCTAAGTATTGTGGAAAGGAATCAAAGACAGTGAAATACTATACATGAGCTGTATGACTGCATACATGCTGCTATTTCTCAATAGAGCTGTAAAATAAATATTGTAGATGAGAGGCATTTTTCAGATAATTCATATCAGTCTCCAACTCGGAGATTGGAAAGTAAAGGCAAATTTCTTTTTGAAGGCTACTCTTTTCTGCTGCACCTCAGACTGCTGTGCTCACTTCTTTGTGCAGGACTCTACTTTAAGCAGAAAAGCAAATCAGCTGAGTGTGTCAGTAGTGAGGCTCTGGAAAGTTACCTCCTATTCAGTTCTCAGAGTCCTGTGATTGAGTCTATTCCTTCTCCACATGAACCCCTCAGACTCAGGCAGCTCACAGGGCAACAGCAGGTTAAGTATCTCTCCTGTTATTACACTGTAGGCTTTTCTTGGAAGTACACCACATGTGGGCAAGACAGGCTGGCAAGGGCATAACCCTGGTATTCATAACTTTCCCACCACATTGACTTGTGCATCAAAGCTGGCTGCCAGCACCTCCAGTTGCATCATTTCAGGCCTTTTGGTCTGATGTCTTGCCATTTAACAGAAGCCCTAAATACACAGGCTTGATTTTCTACTGCCTTACACTGATTTCATGCTGGTGTCATTCTCCTGTTGCAAGTTCAGTTCATTCATTTTAGTAGTGTGTCAGTTGTCATGAAGATTTTGACATGTATTAGTTGTTTTAGTCCCATTTATTTCCAAGTACATCCTTAGCTTAAGAGAATGTTTAAAAATGAAAAAAAAAATTGTGGAAGTCCCAGCTCATGTGAATCTGACATGCAGTAAAGTCATAAGAATGAATTAACGTGGAAGAAGTTCTTCACCCACTGTTTCTGAGCAGACTATAACCAGTAAGTACAAAAACCAGCAGACACACTTGTGCTTTTGTGAGACTGCCTGGATGAGGATCTGAAGTTTTGAGTTCTGTACAGAATCTCTGAAGCTTTTGAGGTCAACTCATTGGTAGCTAAAGTAAAGAAAATGAGCTTCAAATGGAGGCTTTTATGAAGAGCTCAGTTATTCTTTGAAGTGTTCACTTCCAAAGTCTACCTCCCAAGTGACTGGCTGCACTAGTATCTTCATTAGTATTAAAAATTCTGTGACTGCCTGTAAGAAGTTTAAATGCCCCAGGTTTACTCTGAAAAGCTCTAAACATTTTTTCACAGGAAACCAAAATTAATTCAGAAGGCATGTACAACGAAAATTAATCAAGTCACCTATCATCAGCTGGACTCAAACTGTAATTCAGCTCGGGATCCATATTTTTAAATTCCTCCAGACCAAAGAATGTATTGAAAGCCTGCATTCTGCTACACTAAAGAACAGACACCAGCTATGCAGTCCACAGTGACAGTCACAAATCCATTTTTAAGCTCTGATGTGTTAGAACGTCCACCTCTATCACTGGGAAACTGAGTACAGAGCTATAAATAAGCAGTATGATGGTATTCTCTTCTCTGGCAGAAAGCCAGCTCATAATCTAAAGCTCTGAACCAATATTTCCTAGTTCTATTTAGGATTTGTAAATTTAAAAATGTTGCCTGTAGCGAGTCTCTTTTGGAAAGATAAATATAGTATAAGGATATTGTATAAATACTTTTCTCTCTCTTTCTCTCTCATATAAGAATGAAAAAAAAATCTTACTGAAATTAGATCTTAGCCTGTATAAGCCAAGTGCAAACTAGGACAAGGTTTGCCAGAAAGGCTCATGGGTACTGCTTATTGAGAGTAGATCATTCCAATACTAAGATTTAATGAAAGGAACAAAACCATATGTAAAAGTAGAAAAATATACCCCATCGGCCAAAATTAATCATAATGTCTGCTTCTCCATCGTGTATTCGGTTAAATCTCAGTGGTGTGACATCACTCCAGACTTGAAAGGCTCGAGCAAAGGCATCATCTACTGTCTCTGGATCCAGATCTGGGGTATAGCCTATAATCCTGAGAGGTAAAAGGAAGAGTTAAAGTACACAGAAAGCCCCTCCCCGTGTTTGTTTTTTACTGATCAAAATGCTGAGTAGACTTAGTCGTTAAGCTGGCTAAGAGGTAACACTGCTTCATGTGAGATCTAGACACTTTGATCCAGAAAATGTATTTAGAAGATGTGTTTAGATGTGGTGCTTGGTGTTTGTTTTCCTTGGGAACTGACATAGCAGCATGATGAAAATTACATAGCCTGAGGCTGCAAAGCCTGCGTGGCAGTGGGCCTTGTGCACCACTTTCAGGGATTTGCTGAGCTGCTGGCAGGACAGCACTTTATATTCTTCTGCCCTGTTAGATTTGAGTTTTAAATTTTTGTAGACAACCTAGTTTGCAAGTCATGCCATCACTTTAGACATGAATATGCGAGTACATCTTTATATAAGATTTATTTGCCAGAAAAAGAGCTCAATATTGTTCTGAAAGTTTCAAGTGTGGGTTGTTTTGCTCTTTTATTACAACAAAAAAACCAGCTCATCTCCCTCAGCTTTGTAGTTAGTCATACATTGTTTCATCCCAATTGAATATTAGTCCTTTACTACTGTGTTGATTATGTTGGCAATGGAACACATGAGGAAATAGGAGGGAAAAGCATGTAAGGTAGAGCCATAGGCCTGACATGAGAAAGGGACAAACTCTGGCTTTCTTCTTATAAATGTATTTTAATTTGATGACTTCGTGCCTTGTATTATAGCCAGGTATCCTCTGTGTAAAGATAAGTTCCCAATTCTTTGCTGCTGAAGCTGTGCATAGGGAGGCAAACTGCTAGTTACAGCACAAGGGATGCTTGCAGTGATAACTTGTGAGGAAGCAGAAGACCAAGTCAAGCAGCGAAGACAAAAACGCTGCTTGTTTTCATTGGTGCTGAATGTTTGTTTCTGGACTGTGTACTGTAAGTACTGTGGTCCCTGCTGAGCAGAGGGGCTGGTGAGATACTCCTGCTCCAGTTCCCTTAGGATGCTTGCAGCAGAGCAAAAAACAAACCCAAAATCTCTTTAGTCTCAACCAGAACTGTCAAGTTGAGCTTTAAATTATCATTAATGAAATGTTACAATTTGATGTTTCAAGAGGTGTTTGCTAAAGCCTCAATTACACAAAAAGAAATTCTAATTCCAGAAATCCTGCCTGGGCCTTTAAGCAGCTATTCCACTTCTAAGTGTCTTGCTTGATTGGTTCTTCAAAGGTTATGTAGGAGGAGAAAACCCAGCATCACCAGCCAGTACCTGTATGTTATATGATTCTTTTCCCATTTTGGCTTTCTTGGAAAGAAGTTGTAATTGGCTACGTCTGGGTTACCACAGCGGGGTTTCTTCATTGTCTCAATGGTATTTTGATCCAAATCTCCTGTTTCAGGCAGCCCAAAAAATTTCTGCATTTTCTTCAAAGTATCTTTCAGGACAAATAAGTTGCAATTGTCTTTTGGGCACCCATAGTATTTATTCAGATATTGCTTGAAACAAAAAAAAAAAAGCACAGAACAAAGACTTTAAAATTCATAGAAGAAATAGTTAATCATTACAAATAAATACTGTAATTCCATGTTAGCTTTCCATCTGTAATTTGCAAGGTTTCTTTTCAAAATTACTATTATTAGTAACTGAGAGACCAGCAGAATCTTCTTAATTGACATGAACCATCCTTGATCACACAACATTGCTAATTAAGCAATCATTTCCACTATTAGCTCTCACCTTTACTTAATGAATTGCTTGATTAGTAAGTAGAGCATGGAGCTTTAATGTAGAACTACAAAGTAAAACAGGGTTTATCTTTTCTGGTTTCTTTATGATGTATAAATCTGCTTACAGTTTTAGATTTTGTGTATATTTTTTTTCTGGGAAGACTCTGTGGATTATTGAGAAACTTGTCAAGGTATCAAAGCAACCACACAAATGAGACCACGCTAATTGAAAAGAAAAAAACCCCATTGTCTATTCAAACCACATAGAGCTATTTGAATTATATATGTGTTTGCTTTTGAGTCAACCATTGCAAATAGCTGAGGAAGCTGGTCTTTGGGAACGTGTCAGTTGCTTGGACACTGTGGTCAGTCAGTATCTGTAGACTAAAATCTCCATCAAACTCTCCAGCAGATTCTGGCTGACCAATCTTTCTGATACAACCATGTTGGCAGATCACAAAATTCTTTCCTTAGAAAACAGTGGTCATAAAAGATCAAAAAGGCAGCACAAATCTCTTCTTTTCCTCTCTTGTCTAGAATAATACCTACCCAAGTCTCCTCCACTTTCCATTGGGATCACAATGACCTAATTAGCAGGTGTAATGCAGTTTAAAAAAAAGTCTGTTTCTTGCTGCTGCCTATAATCCCAGAGGAGTAAAGGCTTGGTCTGTTCCCTGGCAGTTGTTCCAGTTTAACAGCCATGTCTTTCAGATGTGTGTTGAGAACTTATGTGTTTACATTAAGCTAAACTGTAGATAAAACAACTGTGGTCATGAATATCCATACATGGTCCCCACCTTCTATGCTATATACACAAGGGAGATACACAAACTATTTAGTCTTAATTCCTTTAAGTTCATTGTTGACTGGCAGAATAACTGTGAACTTCTTGGGGTAGGGATCAGTCCTGAGAGAATGCCTGGCAGTCTCTAGCATGTGATGAAACCTGCCATAGAAAATAGTCAATGCAATATAAAAGTATGACAAGAAGCAAATGAGAGAACCTTCAGTTCTATCTTCAGCAACTGTATAAAATCCCTCATCAACTCTGTTCCTAACTGAAGACTGACAAACATGAACATGGCCACACAACAGACTGCTGGCTCCACCAGTCGGTTTGGATTCAGCTTTTGGACCTACATTGAATTTGAGAAAACCTGTAGCTCAGGCTGCTGCCTTAGCTTGGACTATTGTACAGAGAGACTCAGTCACTCTGTTTTGATTATATACAGCTTTAGATTGTTGAATTTATGTAGTCTTTGAGGAATAGCTTAATTATGATGAAGATATTAGTTTGGATACTTCTCTACTGATGATAACCTATCATTATCTAATTATTTTCATTCACATGTTCTAAAACGCTTGACCAAGCTATCTGGAATTTTAAATTTATCCGTTAAAGTGAATTACTGGTTCTCTTGCACAGAGATTTCAGGAACTCCACACTCAAGTTTGGGTTTGCAATATTTCATGTCTAGCCCTGTCAAAAGGCAGGTGTTTCCAAACTGATGTGTAGGCCACCCACACAGGTGTTAGCATGGCACAGAGCTGAGAGATGCCCTTGGCAATGGTGTTGTTAGACAGGAAGGCTACAAGTTACTGATCTTTTTGATAAAATGGTCTGTAGCAGAGGAAGAAGCACCCTTCAGATATTGTATCCAAAATATTAACTGCAGATCAAAGGTAGAACAGCCTAAATTGGGTAAAGGGATATTTGCAAAAAAATGTATCAAATCTCTGGGACAATGATTTATTACTGAGGATTACAAGAAGCCTGACAAAATGACTGTACATTTTAGTTACTGTGCTAGGAAGTATTCCTCAGGGAAACCTTACCTTATGTATCTAGTTAATTGACTGAAGTTTACCCAGGAGACCAGGGAAAAGACCACTACATCATCAAAATATAACAAAGGATATTTTGATTTTAGTTGGTCAAGCCTGGATTTCACCATCCCTCCTCATTAAGTGCAGGCGTACCTCATCTTCCCAGCATAGGAAATGGGTCAGAGCTTACTCAGAGAAAGGATTTAATCAAGATGTTACACCATTTCCTTTCAGAAAGTCCTCCATCCACCTTCTCACTAAGTACAGGCTCTGCTTAGGTTTTGTGATTTTTATAACTTCCAAGATGGTATTTCTCCAGTGGAGACTGTGGCACTGGCAGATAATGGATGTAGAATGGCTTTGCTACCGCTGAGCTTCTGTCTATAGTTAATGAAGAATGAAGCCTGGTAAAAATTATGTTAAATTCATTAAGGACATAATCAGGCCAGCTTGGAGGATCTGTTCTTATCCCAGTTTTCATTTTAATGTAGTTTGATGTAATTTCTTATGCTTGTGTTTGCACCTCCCAGTGAGGTGCCATGATATTATATAGACTATACAGCAGAAATGAAGTTCACTGAAGAAACAGAATGCTGCTCTTACCACTTCAGATTTGGGAGTAAGACATACAACTGAAAATATAAAATGAGGCATGGTAAATAATTTTACTTCCTAGGGTTCTGAATAGAAAATTAGCCTTTCTTAGTTTTTCCTAAAATGGAGATTTTACTCAAGATGAGAAATGACCATAACCAGCTGTTCTATGAGAAGAATATGTAGTGTCTATATAAACCACATCTTGGCCTAGGCTGCAGAGTTCAGTTTCCCCAGAGTCAGCAGGGAGCTGTGGTGATTTGGAATTTTGATCCAGCCCATTAATGAAACACGGTCCAGCTGCAACATAGCAATTTGTGTTCTGATGCTGAGTGTTGGGGCTGTTCTGATGGAAGGGGTGAGGGGAAGGCAGCCAGTTAGCATTACCCAAGAATACTGCGAGAGAGACTCAGAGGAACTGCAGTGTTAAACCAGCTTGTAATTTTCCTCTGAGTACACATAATAAATAGGTTGTTAGAAAGAAACAGAGATGAGGGGAGATACGGGTTGCTGTTGTTGAATAAAAGCCTGACTGTGTCTAAGAAAATAGATTATTTAAGAGTGGTTAAATTACTGTTAGACACGTGGGGCCCCACTCTCCTCTCTCTCATGCACTGCTCCCCCATCCCCTGGCTCCTGGCTGAATTTGTTTTGTTAAAGGCTGAGGAGTGCCCTTTTTGGGTCAGTTTGTCTGTTTTTCCTAAACTTTCCACCACAGCTCCCATCTGGAAATTCTCTCTCTACCCTCCCCCAGACCTTCTTTAACCTGGCAAGCTTTCCCAAGTTGTATAGCAACTCCTAAAGAAAAGTGACCAACTTTCAAACCTCTGTGTCCTAAAATAAGAATAATTTATCTCCATCTTCCTTAAAATGGACTTACTGTTGAAGAAGAGAAATGTCTATAATTTACATGCTAAAATAAGGATAATCCATCTCAATCTCCTCTTAAATAGACTTTCCCATAATGTCATTTTTATGAAGGTCCACAGGGCTAAAATAAAGTGAGAATAAAATGCTGTACAGTTCTAGCTATAATTTGCTCATGTCATATAAATCCAAACTTTTTTTTTGTTCCAGATTGAATTTGGAAAGAACAAACAAACTTCTTTAAACCTCTGGTGAGATTTTTTTTCTTTTCGAAGTTAAAATTAGTCACAATGGCTCCCGAAACTGGAGCCAGCTTTCAATTGTAATTGTCCCTTAAAGCTGTATTTATGCAAAGCATGGTAAACAATCTGGAGAACAAACTTCTGAAAGTTGCAATACATGCATTGAGTGAGTCTTGACAGCCCTCACTTCTGCTTGATTTCAATAAAAAAATCAGATGGCTCTTACTTGCCTTTCTCCCCTCTTACTATTACAGTCTTTTGATTAAAGTCACAATGATTTAATGAAATTATTTAGTATGTTCTGACTTAAGGGAAAAACAAAAAACTTTCTCTGCTGACTTGAAAAATTTTAAGAGAGGAAACATTACTTGGCTCTGGTTTTAACTTTTGAAAGCTGATACCTTTGTTAGCTCGCTAGCACTTCCAGAGACTCTAGGGAGAGAATGTTACAGTCATTCTTCAGCCTCGGCTGAAACAAGAAAGAAACATCTGCTTATGAAACAACAATATAAATCTGAAGCAAAGATGAAACCAACACTTACCACTGCTAGTTCTTTGTCTGTTTTGGGAGTGCTGTCTCCAGGAAACTTAATGATTGGTGATGGTGCAGCTAAAGTTTTGCTAAAAAGATATACTTGGATTAATAGTACTTTAAAAACGAAGCCACAGACAATGCGAGTCTTCATTCTGACAAAAGTTGTGCTCTCCTCTTTGGAAAAAGCTTTTCCTCGACTGCCTCTCTGTTACTTTAGCTGCACAGTGCACCAGTTGCTTGTCTGCACATCTTAACTCTCTGCAGAGTTTTCTCTTTTGCTTGCTCTAGCAATTCCTTTGTATGTTTAAAACATCCAGATGCGCAGTCTCAAGCTACCACAAGAGGAAGTCTGAAAACTAGTGGAAACATGAGAAAAGGGCAGTTACCAGATGTGATTGCTGTGATTTTAAGGTAGCAACAGGCAGATACTTATTGCTGCTGAAAGAGGCCACAATTTCTCCTCATTTGCATATATGAAAGTGTTTAATTATGCCAGAGAGCAGAAAAAAGCAAAATCTGAAGGTGAAGTTTCTCAGATATATTTTAAATTAACAAACAAACAAACCAACTAAATCCTAAACATTATTTTCCTGGCTAAGCATTTTTACTGCTTTTTAGCCTGTATTTTGCCCCAGACATAATAATCTGCTTTAGACATGTGTGGTTACACTCCTACACAGTGCCTTACAGTGAACATTTTGATTATGGATTTTGAGGCAGACTCTGCATGAGCCGATGCAGCCAAGTGAGGCTTCTTGTCCCCCTCCTGCTCAGGCTACACAAACCATAGGACTGTGGACACAGAGCTCACTTGGTGTGAGTGTTCCTCCCTCCCTCCCTGGTCTGTGCAGAATGTGCAGAGCTCTCAATAAGATTCTTGTGGCTTGTTTGGGTTTGGAACCAGCTGGAGGCTTTGCCACCAACAGGCACGGTGTGTCACCTGAATCTGTGGGGTGAGGGATAATCAGGCAGATTCAGCAATAGAAATTATCCTCAATAATTGACGTCAGGGGAATTGTTCAAAAATCAAGATTTGTTTATGCTGGGGGTTTGGTATGCTGGTGGAGCTGCCTTAGTCTGAAATGTTAAGGTAAATATGGCCATTGTTGTGGACAGACTTTTATCATGTCATTCATCATATTGCCAGCTTTGAGATGTTACTACAAGCAGATTGTTGTTTTTGTTTTGTTTTGTTTTTTAGCTGAATATCCCTAATCTAGAGCCTTGGCTCATGACATTTTAAGATGGGAGGCTGGCAATTCTGCATGAATGCAAACTGTGTTCTGGCCAGCCAGGTGTCACAGAACAGTTTCTATTAAACATGAGTCCAGCCATCACAGTTCCTCTGAGCTGTGTGTCAGCATGAAGGTTGTCACAGCTTTCCACTGTGTGTTCAATGAAAGTTTTCCAGCTATGACTCCTGTTACCAAGTAGGGCTGTTAATGAACAGGAAATACTTTGCTGGCATTTGGTATTTACTTGTAGTATTTTGCTATTTGCGTGTAAATAGTTAATATTGATGGTTCTTTGATTTTGGCTAATATAAAGCTATTTTGCTAACTTGTCATCATCCATGAACAGTCTTATCTAAAGACAAGGATTTCAAAGGGGTTCAGAGGGAAAGCATTAGCAGGAGCTTTTGCTGCCCACACTGTTCCACTGAGAACCCAACACAGCAGCTGTGTGTGCAGCCACTGGGGGAACTAGCCATGGGAAGCAGCACTTCACACTCGAGAGAAAGGAGTGGCAGGAACCTCAGATATGAATGGAGCTTTCTTTATAAGCAAGTAGCTTTGTATTTATGCCCTCTCACCCTTTCATTTATGATTCCAATAGCACTTGGGTTACAGTTAACAACTTTCCCCTAATGGTTTGGCTTTGAAATTACATCTTTTTTAGCTTTTCCCCATCATCAGAATAACTATAGTCTTTTCTAAGAGTTGCCTTAATAAAAGACAGTTGTGAAATTATGATCAAGTTTTTCCACAGCCCTGCACTTGGCTGTGGGGAATGACTCTGCTGCTTTGTTTGTGATGACAGCTTGTATTTGTGTCCAGCCACGTGAGACTGTAAGAGAACAAAGGCAAAGAAAACCTTAACTAGATGTGCCAAGTTACTCAGCTTCTCTTCAATTAAGCAAGTAAAAATGTGTTTTGTAGTAATGTTCTGCAGTTATCTCAGTGCTCTGCATTAGGTCAAGGGCTGCTGTAAATCTAAAAGCATAAGAACCACATCATGTTCATAAGAATTTTATTGTAATTTATGATGGTTTAGTAGCTTTCATTTAGAAGGGCACTTCAGTGAAGCCATTTAAAGCTAGATGTGTCCTGGTGCATTCCCATTGCCTCATTGACATCTAATGGAAGCTTAGCCCTCAGTGTGTCCTAAGGAACATTGAATCAGAAATGGAAGAGCAAACTTTTGAATGGGCTGTGAGATTCATGCAGTTTAAAAATCTTGCTTTATTTTGTTTCTTATCTTCGCTGGCAGTGAGAGTAGGAGGAAATCACCTTCTAAACACATTTCCACAAAAACAATCACTGAAGTAACAGAAACCGTACAGAGCTGCAGGGAAGCCTTGTTCCTCACCTTTGGTTGCAGTTTTGCTGGGAAACACCTTTGCTGGTACTGCTTCAGCTAGTAAGCAGTTAAACAGTTAAGTTATGTTCAATAAAGAAACATAATACATACTGAAAAATTGGATTTATGGGTGCTGGGTCAGAGTTTCTGACTGTCCAGTGAAAAGCATTCTGTGCCATTAGCACATGAGATCAGTAGCAGTTTCTGAGATCCTTGCTGGGGTGATCTCTTTCAGACAAGCAAAGAAAAGTAAACACTGGTGACACTTCTTTGTGAGAGTAGAGTCCCTATTGCATAGTAACTAAATTTGGAGTAAAATGTTTGGGGTTTATTGTTTGTTGTTTTGGGGTTTTTTCATCTCTTTGTATTTCTCTTTAAGCCCTATGGGACCATCCTGTTCTCAGTGTGCTACGGAGGTGCTGCTCTTCCAGGCTAGGAATGCAGTGGTGCTAAATCCTGAAAGTGGGGGAATTCTGCTGCTCAGGCCTCTGCTTAGAGCCAGCAGCTGGGTAGGTGACTTCCTGAGGCCTGTTACAGCCCCACTAAGTCCATGATGCTACTAGTCTTGCTGAGTGTGGGATGACATGGTATGACATGGTTTCAGTTCTCAGACTGGATAGGCTGACAGTCAGCAAGAGACTCTGATGCATCGGAACTGATGTATTTTGGTGTTGATAGATTGACACTTTAACTGCTATCAATGTTTAGTGCATAAATGCTCCTCATGACTTCCTACTCTGAAGATTACCTTTAACATTAATTAGTGACTTCTGAACGGGTTCCTGAAAGTTAGAAATTAAGGAAAGAAGCAAAACAAAACGAAAAATCCCCAGGGACGAGATGGGAACATTAGGCCATCTACCAGCTTTATGGAATAGCTGAAAGAGTAACCTAGACCTCTTTTCACTTGCCTTGATACTCACTCTACAAGGTTAATTTGTCTATGTACATAGATGGTACCTCTGTTTTAGCTACAGAAAATGAGCATGGCTATAACTACAACTACAGCCTTTATGTATTTGCAAAAAAAAGTTCATTGCAATGCTGCCTATAACTTCCATATTAGTTAAGAGACTTACTTGATATATACATTAATTTATCTCTTCTCAGTAATGAAAAGCTCCTCTCTATTACTGTGTTGTGGTGGGTTTTTTTTTCATGTTAAAACCACTCCATACTGAAAGTTTTAAACTACTTTATGAGTAAGATGCCAGGTTTGATTTATAAATGCCTACTTTCATGCATTAATAGGAACTGCATGGCAGAAACCACACACTCTGAGATGGCAAATGCTTCTTTTGAGGACATACTTCAATAATAACAGTAAAAAGAGAATCATGATGTCTTGTGAGTTGTAAGCTATATATCTCAGTAAATCTGGCTATGATAAGAGAGACATGAGCATGTATTAACATGCTGTTTTTATCAAAGGATTTCTCTGTTTTCAGAAAATTATTTTTGAATTTATTCAGGAGCACTCGAGTTTCAGGATTAGACTACAGATGGTGTCCTGGGTAATTTGCTGACAGAGTAGTCATCCCTCCAGAAGTGCAGTGTAGCGATTCCTACTGTCATTAATTCCAAACTTTTATCAAAAGCTGATGATTTCCTGGTGGTTGCAGAGGAATACATTAGGCAGGGTGTTGGTGAGCGCAGTCCACAGGAGAATGATGGATTTATTCTTAGTGAGGTCTCATGTTTGAAATGGAAGCCTGTTCTTAGGCGGAAGAAATAATCATCAGCACAACTAAGATCTCAAGATAGCAGCTGATCCTCTGATTACAGAGTTAGCTGGTTGTAACTGGATGCAGTCGGATGTGTGTCTCCAAGTAAGCAATTGCAGTATGTGTATGTAACCTCTTCTTGTGTTTGTTACTTCTGTGCTGTCAGGTTATAGTTTCTAGTTTAAGAAGGAAAACAAAAGTTGGATAATGTAGATGGACTTGCATTGTTTTCAGCCGGATTAATGAAAAAGAAATAACCTATTAAAATTGTCAGAGCCAATGTGGTATTCTCAGAGTGTTTCATTCAGAACTTTGAAGAGACTCAGAAACCTGAAGCTCAGGTGATGGAAAAGTTTGCATGGCCTTCAGAAAAGCTGCCCATGTGGCTACCCTAGGTCCAGTTTAGCCAGGCCTTTGTCTCCTTCTCAGCTTGCCAGGGTTGCCTTGTGACTTACTTTCCTTTGCACAGATCCTGTTCTGTAATACCTTCTGGATCATCATTCCAGTGCCTTCTTTCTTCCTGTCTGAGGAAAATGAGTTTATAAGGACCAGGAAATGAAAGAGCTTACAGAAGACAGCGTGGGACTGGACTAAGCTGAATGAGGGGATTTGGTGCATTTTGCCACATGTGTGACTTGCAGGGCACTGCAGTAGAAAGTAGCAAGGCTGGCAGCATGGCGCCAGCCTGCAGCCCCACTGAACCTGAGGTGTATACAAATCATCAGTCACTGCTCTTTTTTAGTGGTACCTCTGGTGATAATGGAGTGTCTGTACTAGTAATAGTATTAATATACTAATGGACTGCATTCTTTCTGGTGTTTGGCACTGGCAGGACACTAAACTTCCAGTATCTGCCATTCAGTCCCTGTACCAGAAATAGTGGATGTCTGCTGCAGGTGACTGATGGAGGCACGTGCTCCTGTAGGAATGGAGAAAAGCATCACCTGAGCAGTTTATTTGTTCTAGGTTGTCTCCAGGAAGCAATGATTAGTCACAGTAGTTCCCACTGGAGTTTTAAAGGATTAATAACTTCAGCGAGAAGTCATTCATATTGCAGGCGAGTGAGCTCATCTAAGACGTGTGTTGAAGGGCTGATCCTCACAGAACATGAGCCTGAAACATCCACATCATTTATTATCTGAATATGCTCTCTGCCTGCAATGTGCCTGGCTCTGACTCTTGTGATCTGATCCACAGTACCTGACCACCACATGAGGGAGTCTTTAAACTGTTGGAAACCAGTGTCTGTGTGCATGCACGGAGGGGTGAGTGCAGGACAATGTACAAAAGGTCAACAGTTAGTACCAGATTCAGCCTTTAAGGTCACAATTATATTTTTGCTTTTATTTCTCTTGCCCCTTCTCTTTTGGGAAGTTCCACTGACACATGGATTTCATTTTTTAGCTTGCTGCTAAATTAGACATGAATTTTAAGTAAATCAACAAAGCATTTTTCCATTGCATTTGTTCATTATGCTTCTGCCTGAACCAGAAATTCCTGCTTGTGTCCACAGCTGCTGTTAATTGGCATGGCAAAGCTACTGTTGGATGAATTAGCTCAGCAGAAAGGCAGTGAGCTACTTTGAGCAAAACCCCAGGCCAAGTTTTTACATGTCACCAGGACAAAGTTCTTTGTGCCTTCTTGGCACAACCAGATAGTTTAGAGAAAGTTTAAAATGCAGATTCTTTCATAAATGTATCTCTTGTACCTTCACATTTTCTCAATGCGATTCTTACCTGTTTTAATTATTTTTATTTCAAGTATCTGGTAGGATAAAGTGACATTGTGTGGGTTCTTGTAACATGAATTTGGGGCTTTCTGATAACTCATTGTTGACTGTTCTGGTGGCTATTTAGTTCAGAAATCATAAAACCTTTGGGAATTTAGTTAGAAACTCTTTCCAAGTGAGACTGTTTGAAGTGGGTCATTGCCTGGTTGTGACCCCTGGATTTCAGTCAGAAAATGGATATGATAAACCAATATATTTTAGGTATGTCCATTTAGAGACTGATAGTAAGTAGCATATGCCTGACCTAGTAACTGTTAAGGTCACTAATTGAAGTGTGTCTTCAGTGAAAATTATCCTGGTAAAATGGAAAATATGGTGTCTTCACTAAAAATGACATGATTTAATAATCCACGGGATGTGAATGAGGAAATATTCCTAAAATGCCATAAATGGAGCACAATATAAAGCAGTTCCTTATGCTGAAACTGTGAAAATACTCAGAAGAATAGTTTCTACACAAAGAACAATAATAGAGATTAGGAACTGGGCAGTTAGTGTGGAATATCTGTTTTTCAGAATGAGTCTGAAGAACTTCCTTTTAGCCCAACTATAGGGCAGTTGAATTTACAGGAAATCAGGATGGTGTATTGGTCAAGAGAAGCTGCTTGAAGAAAGAAAAGCTCAGGCGAGGAGATGGCTCTGACTTCCTCCAGGCCTGGAGTTTTGAGTTACTAGGATTCTCTGAGGTGATGTATCTGTAAGGAGTACAGAAAACCTGAGCTGTTTCTGATGTAAACCCAAGCACCCGGCTTTTGTTTAAGTTTGGTAAACTCAACGTGATCTTAACTAGCACTGGGGACAGATCCTGCTCCCTGTAAGGATGCTGGTTCTTGCATCGCATCTTGTCAGTGAGCCTGTTGCTAGTAAAGTAGCCACTACTACACATGCAGTAAGAGCAAGAGCTAAGTTGACATGACTGTGTGATCAACTCCTAAGCCCCATAGTACAGAGCTATGGAATCTCTGCTTTTCAAATTTCAGAGACAGACCCTAAGGAGCTCCTCATCGAGTGACCCATTTCTCATATTCTGGGAAGAGGCACATTACTTACAAACAGTGCTGTGCCAAAGCTAGACTATTCCCCACTGCTGTTCTGTTTGTATTCATGGGAGATCTCTTTGCTGTAACAATTGGCAAGTGCAATCCTGAACGTGTCAGAATAATAGTTCTGCTTGCTTTGCTGCTGCTGCCATGCAGCTGCTTGTTGATAGGCACTGTACATCTCACTTGTCATTATAATGCTGGTATTCAGACACCAAGGGGCCTTAATTAATGACTTTGAAGATCTGGTCTTTTATAATTCATGACAGAGCTTTAATTAAAATCAAATATATAGCAGTAGAACTAGCAAAGGATTTAAAGTGCACAATCTTTGATGGAGATAGTGATTCCCTCTGACCACTAGTGCTGTATGCTGAATGCAAATTCCATTTCATTACTGCAGATTCAGAGAACAGAATGGGCTTTTGTTATAGACATGGGAGAAATTGTAAGGCCAAGGAACCTGCAGTTATTTAATTCCCTGTCCTACCCCCTTTTCTCCTAAAATTCTCATGTACTTAAAATGGCTGTATTGGTGCATCAAAAGAAGCATAGCCAGTAGGTCAAGGGAGGTGATTTTCCCGCCTTACTTGGCTCTCGTGAGACCCCACATGGAGCACTGTATCCAGTTCTGGAGCCCCCAACATAAGAAGGACATGGAGCTCATGGAGAAAGTCCAGAGAAGGACCACCAAGATGATCCAAGGTGTTCCTATAGTGGTTGAATTTGTTTCAGTTGGTTTGATCTTACTGTATCACTTGATTCACCTGCATTTCTAATAAAATATGTTTTTTAGCTAGGGCACTTGTACTGCTGTCTTTTCACTGCTGTGACTTCCATGAAGCTCTTAGAATCGACTTGATAGTCTTGCTTATTACTCAGCCTTCCCAGGCTGAGTATCAGAGGATATTTGTGGCTTTGATTTTTACAACTATGGGCTGTATTTTTAGGTTTCTCATCTGGTCTGTTAAGGGATGGGTCTTCCTTTCTATGGGACTAGGTGATTGATTTGGGTTGCTAAATTTCCTCATCCAGTGTATGGAGGCCAATCTATGATCTTACTATCAGAAGCAAACAAACAAAACCAACCAACAAGAATAACTACCTGTTACATATACAAAAGCTAATAAATTAAACAAAATTTACAGTTTAATAGAACTAAGGCAAATTGGTCAATAAGTCACATCAAGATCTTTCAATAAAATTGCCTTGAGAGGGAGATGAATAATAGGGAAAAAAAACATTTGAATATATTAGTCACTGCAAGCTGGCAAAAATTCAGAAATATCTTATTTACTGGCTAGAGAAATTGTTTAACGGTAGGAAAATACGATTCACAGTTTTTCATAAGTTGCAGAAGAAATGTTTGATAAATTTTTAACATCATTCAATCATCTGTAGTTACCATCGTTACTTTTACAGTGGCAATACTTAGCTGTAAATATAGAAGTATAACTATACCTATAAAATAACTTCCCTGGAAAGAAGTCAGTACTTGATTTCTTCTGTGGTTGCTGTTGCTCTTGGTCATGTTGCAAAAAGTTTGTTGGTTTTATATTACTAACTTTTCACACAATAATTTAACTAACTGCTAAAAAGTACCATTTGTAAACTCTTATAAATTGAGCTCCTGGGCACACTCATGGGGGAGTTTTATCTGGAGTCTCTTAATTTCTATTATTGTCAATTTGCTACAGTAAACTGTTATTCAGATTTGATAATTGAAGGCCATTGGCTGGCAGATAGATTTGGATATGGGTGTGAACAACACTGGGCTGTTCCTGCACATCCAGCTGTTAGGGCAGTTGGAGCTGGGCTTGGGTTGTTTGTGGAACATTAAACCAAAGTAAATGTCACCTAATTGCAGAGTCTCCTCTGGTTGTGCAGTATTTTGTGGCATCATGTCAGAAAAGCTCTGGATTATTTTAAAGCTCGGACGTGCAGAGGTGTGTTCTGTGTCCTTACCAAGATTGTTCAGTTCCCAGCACTGCAGGTGTAGCAGGAGCTGTTTGAGTGGGCTGTGAAAGAAATCAGGCTCGTGGCTTTCATTTAGTGCCTCCCTTTCTTGTGTAATTGGGTATCATGGTTGGCTTCCTTCCCTTGTTCAAGGCACACTAGGTCATCGGTCCATCACGGAGATCTTAGAAACAGAATCACAACCTCAAAGATGCCCAAAAGGAGAATAATCTAAGGGTACCATGGGAATCCCAAAGCAAAGCCTACCAGCCCTCAGTGGGTAAGGGAAAGGTATCAGGTTCAAAGGGAAACCTCCACTAGAGTGAAATCCTGCCCTGGCAGCACCACCTGCCTGCTCTCAGCTGCTAATAAAGGCAGCAATTTAATGGTCAGTGAGAATGTTTCTATAAAGGGATTAAATTCCAACTTTTTGTCTTTCAACATTTTTATTACACTTCCTATGCCTTTTATGAGCTGCTAATTTATTTCATACTTGACCATGATTAATACAGGACAAATAAATGGCTAAACTACTTCCAGAAGCAACTTGATGGGCCACATAGCATGTCTACATTTTCTTGTCAGGAAGACTGATTCTAGGGTCATTGGTGCAGGTTTTATACTGGTTTTTGTTCCTGATTTTAGGATGATATTAAGCAATAGAAGTACTGCTGCACACAAAATAAGGATCACTTCCCCCTCCCCATCTCAAATAATAAAGTGGTTACGGTTTTAAAAAAAATCTAAATGGAGATTTATTTTGCATTTATTTTTTGATTTCCTTTTCTCCCCTCTGCTGTGATGTAAGACAGAAAGATTTGAATTAGGAATTATGATCATAAGCAAATTAATACATGTTTTTTGATGATAGTAAAATAGTGGAAGCTTGTGTACAATGACAGATTAAAAGGCATTACTGAGAACATGCCATCTTCTATGGTGCAGCAGCATCTGTAGAGTATTACTATTGCATTTATTTTTTTAGCATTGCCATCTGTGATGGAGTCATCTTCCTGTTCCAGGAAGGGATATACTTGAAAATGCAGCAAGTCTTCTTCGTTTCAGCTCTTCATATTGAGGGTCTTTGCAACCTCGACAGTCATAGTTAATTATCTTTTTCTGCTTGGACTCCTGAGGAGCTTTGGGAATGGCAGTCCACATGTCACCTGAGATGAGACCTGATGTTTTACCCAGAACACTGGTTATGTTCTGGACACTGCTTTACTGAGGCTTTTGTCCACTCCTCTGGTGCTTGTGCCTGCTGTCTACAATTCTCTCTCAGGTAATTTGCAAATGAGGAATCTTTAACCTTAAAAAAAAAATACTTTCTGTCTCCCCAGGGGGAGGCAGGACATTTAGGCTTCTTTGCAGAATGAAATAGGTGATTTACCATTTATTTTGGTCTACAGAGATCTACAAATTAAAACAAGAAGCTTTTTCACAGTCTTGGTCCCAGACCCCGTTCTGTGTCTACTCTAAGCATAGTGATACTCAGCATTTGCTACTGCCAGTTGTGTGTAAGTTAATCTTCACCATATCTCTAAAAGAATTGACCCAGTACCTTTCCTAATGGCAGAATTTAGTTTGTTTCCAGGAATATTTGTTTATATGTTGCTCATTATTTCAACCTTATTATGACTTATCTATAGACTGTTCTATGCTAGGCTGTTTCATAAGTACATTAGCTTGTGTGCACAGAAACTGCCATTTTCACTTAAGTTCATTAGACTTCTAAAGGTTCCCTGATGCTGTGTGTAGAGCTGTGGCTACGATTCCTTGGCTTGTCAGATCTCAAGATTTCAAAGTTTTGATATGAGGAGGGGAAAAAAAAAAAAAAATCATCCACAGCCTTCTGGATTCAGTTCTGATCAAGAAAACCTGTTTATATTGAAGTCAGATGAAATCCTAGTAACCTGTACTCTTGCACATTACAAACTGCAGCCCAGTGTGAGTCTCTGTCCTGATACAATATCTCAGGAAAATTAGTCAAAGGAGCACTGTTTGTATTGCTTTCTGGTTTATTGCAGATATGAGAACTGATTCATAGCAGTCATTTGGTAGTAATGTGAATATACAGATCTGAATCAATGAAATATGCATGGATATGGCTCATTTCATTGCATGTACTCTAGAGGAATTCATTAATTTACACCTCATAGGCTGCACAAAACTCTTTATGCTCTGGATCAATTTTTTTATTAGGTAAGAAGTTCAACTGCTACTGATGTGTGAAACAGGAAGACAGCAGAAAGGGGCACAGACGTTGTTGGTGTGTCGCTTTTCCTGGCTTCAGGAACTGCACCACACTTTATAACTGCAAAAGGAAACCTGGTCCTTGTAAGGAATGGTGAAGGGAAGAATCTGTCTCTTCCTTCAGACTTATTAGACCTACATTTAGTGCTGATTTCCCCTTCAAAGCTGGAGCAAGGTGTAACAGGGAGTATTGCAGCTCTAGAGAAAAGTCAAAACTATTACGGGAATTATCGTTGGACTTTTTTATTTGTTTATTTAAACCTGTGTTCAGCTACTACACTATGTCCATTTTGTTGGGATAGCAACCAAATTACAGACAGTGTTTTCAAGATCTGGAAGAGAACTTCTTTACTACATTAGAGGGTTCAACTGTCAATTGCTGCTTATTCTTGCAGAAATTCTTATGGCCTGAATTTGATGAAGTACTTGAAGCACTTGTTTTTACTCAGTATTCATGTGAAACAAAAGAGATTAGTCTTATGCCTAAATGCTGAATTGGAATGTCTTTGCTTGAAGAAAATTAAATGCATTTATCATTGCAAAGAATGTAAATTCTATATTGTCAAGTTCGGATGGGCTGGAGTTCAGTCAAAAGAGTAGCACTACTCCTAAACAGCATGAAGAGGAAAGCAGGCATAATAGCAAGAATATTGAATACTTCCAAAGCACCTTTTACCCAATGAGTTCACATTGCTGTGTGCATAAAAATGATCAACATTTCAACACCTCTGTAAGCTAAGCTAAATATCTCCTTTCTCAGATGGGAAAGTCAAAGCACAAAGACTTTGAATGATTTATCTGCATGAATTGGTAGCAGAGCTAAGAATCAAATCTTGGCTTGACTCAATCTGCCATGGTATTATTGCTCATCCCAACTCTTCAGTCACTTATACTGCATAGAAGTGACAAGCTCTGTCATTCAGCTGGATAAAAATAATTTTAAAATATGATTTCTGTAAAGCTCTTACTTGCCATTCTCCAAGTTCCTTTTATAAGTCTGCCTTTTTTCTCTCATGTCACCAAGTCTTGGATTTAAATTTTACTGCATTCGTTCTGCTTTTCACTTCCACCAAACAGTAAGGTTGGGCTGGCCAAGTCATCTTGTCCAGGGTTAGTACCCTGCTATAATAAAAGTGTGATTAGGCAGGGCTGTGTGGAAAATTCATTCCCCTCCTACTGGCATATAATGCCAGTTGTGGTATGTCTCCTAATTGCTTTTCATTCAGAGAGCTGTGCAGCACTGTATATTTAGAAGATGTTGTGTAATATACTCCTCTGAAGCATGGACAGACCCTTTTATCATACCACCCAACAACGCTTCTCTCTTTCCCACCCCCTGTGGGCTAAAGGTGCTGCCTCCCCTCCCCATTGTGAGTCAGAAGAATGAATTTTTTACAGGCCTTTCTGTGTAGAATATCCTGCTAAAATTTTTTTTCTCTCCTTATGCAGTAAGCTGGAATTTCTAGATCCTAAGGAAAACTGCATAACTAAGAACCTTAACATTACAAGTTCTCTACAACAAAAAACTTCTGTTTTGACCTACAACATTTCAAATGTAATAAAACAAAAAGCTGGTGTTTTACTCCTGAAAATTTTGATGGTGGGCTCTTCTTCTTGCAGATCTTGGAAGGCTGGCTATGCTCATCATTGGGGAACAGGACAGGGTTCCTTACTTTAAAGATCTTTAGTTGTTTTAAGTTTTAATTTCTGTTGTATAGAAACCAGATGCTTTTCTTAGTCCAGCTGTCTGTCACACAATGCCCACATGCATATCCTACTTCCACTTTACATGCTGCATGTAAACTCTTAAATGCCATTACAGTGAGGGAAAGGGCTATAAAACAATGGGACCCATCTTGTACACCTACTCCCCATATGTCTGACATCTCTGCTTACTTAATGGAAATGAGCCTTTCTCATTGTTAACAATTAGAGATGCAGTATAGTTGTGGGAAAGTGAGCTGGTTTTCTGCTTCGTCTGGGATTTTTCTTTTGAGCATAGAGAGTTGTTAATGGCGTTTGTAGAAAAACTATGTCAAGGTATCAGAGATGGCATAATGGACTGTGGGCCTTTCTTTTTAAGAGGTGTGACATGCACTTACTCCATTGCCAGTTTTATGATGTGTTTCTCCTCCAGGACTTCAGCCTTGCTGTATCATCTGGTTGCACACACCCATTTTCCTTTCTGCCCTTTCAGAACACTCCAGTGTGGCTTTTCCAAGTACTATCATTTTCATACTATTTCTAATTTTTGTTACTTTACTACAAGTAACTCCCATGGTCAGCACCTTATTTAATTCAGGTTTTTATTATTAAGGTCATAGTCCAAATTGATTCAGAGATTAATTAGTTGTTTCTACAAATTTGGTCAGAATGTTGAGCACCAGCTGTAATAATGAAATCCAAGCTGGTGTGGTTAAATGCTGGGTTGTTGGTGATTTAAGTCAAAGACGCTTGCTAAATGCTTGTTGAGGTGAGTCAGAGGCTTCCTATTCCATGATTTAGCCCCATCCCAGACTTCTAAACAATGTGCACCCACTGCTTCACTCAGATGCAACATCTCCAAAATTGCCTTTCTTCCTATGTTCCTTGGAGTCTCCAGGCTATGGGAAGCAGACACTGCTGTATGCTTAGTGAAATACCTGTCCTCATTCTGAAAAAAATGGAAACAAACCATTTCCACATTCTGGATAGTCAGGGAAATATCTGCTGTACGTTTGCTCTTCAGCACAACTGCAATATATAGAGCTAGAATTGGAAGGTTTAGGTTTTGAGTCTTTTTTTCTGCCTAGTAATGCAAAACAATTGTCAGTGCCATTTAGCCAGCAAGTTCAGCTGAGATTGTGGTGGCAGAGAAACAAATCCCAGTGAAAATTGTCCTGGAGTGTAATACTGCCACCCAAACTTGTAGCTATAATACCTTGAGTATAGGAAATCTTACAGATTTTGCTGGACGTCACTGCCTCTTCTTTCCTGCACTCGAGGATTTGGGGGAACAAACCAGGAGATGATACTAACTTGACAGCAGAGGCAGGTTGGGAAGTAACCTCAGATGTGTACGTGTAGATATGAACAAGAGAGAGCAGAATGTGAAAACTCACATTTTTTACCTACCCATAACAATAACAAAGCAAAAAACAATGGTGCTGGGTGTTTTAAAAACACCCCTACATGGTTGGGGTTGTGATTAGGATAACAGGAGGTGCATTTTGGTTTGGTTTTGCTGGAAATACTGGGGAAAGAACAGTACATAGTCAGCAGGATGATAAAATACCCAGTGTACTCATGTGGCTTGTTTGTCTTCTAAGAAGGGATTTATCTCCCTTCATGAACTGAGGAGCTGCCAGCTCCAGTATTACTGTGTGGAGTGGTGACTGTTGGTAATCTCTCAGGAGGTGGCCCAGAATCCCTCTCAAACTGAACACTGCAGAGGTGCTGTTGTCCCCTCAAGATCACAATTGTATGGATTCTGTGGCTTGGGTATATTGTTGCATCCTCAGCGGGGTGGGCAAAAATCAGGCAAATAGGCAGGTCTTCATCTCTTTCATGAAGCTGTGACTTGCAATCTCAGACCAATCTGTGTTTGGGGTCACCTGTGATCAAGAGCACACAGCTGCTGTGTCCTCCTGACTCTTACCAGGAGCCTCAGCACATCTCGTGCAGCTGCTGATGTTACCTTGCCTTTTGAGCCCGGTGCTGAGGGGTCCCACTACCACCCCTCCAGTTCTTTGACATCAGCCTTTTAAAGTTGACTTTTAAGAAGTCCAAGCTGTTTTGTGTGTTTGTGTGAGGATGCCTGTGGCAATACAGTGGGTATGTCATTAAGCCTGGAGAAAGTCTGAAATGCAGCTTTGACTTCCAGTAGAGGCATGTGGGGTTAAGTAGCATTAATTTATATTTCAGTGGAGAGAGCACAGCATAAAAAAAACTCCTTAAAGATATGCAAAAGAAAGTTGTCATTCTTAGTGCTTTCATTTCTTCTCTAGCAGCACCTGTGATACTGAAAGGGCTGTACCTTGGGGGTTAGCCTGTTAAACAGTGTGTTCAGTTTCTTTGTAATGGACAGGGTTACAAGCAAAATGTGAACTCTCTGTCTCTTCTTTCTAATTCATGATATTCAGGAAGAAATACAGTACCCTACTAGTTAGCCTGGTGTCTGAGGCCGCTTCAGGTGTAAAGCAGCTGCCAAAATGTCACTTGATACAATAACAGTTGTCTGTGGACTACCAATTCTTTGCTAAGTATCAAAATTATTCCTTTAATGAGACATGAGATTACTGACTGTATGATTTGTTTTGTTATCAGTATTAGAATACTGCCATGCTTCATTATTTGCATAAATTAACTCGTCTCTTTCATTAATAGGATGTGCAATGCTAAGATCTTAACTTAGGCTAGAGTTGCTTCTTTCCTCATATTTTATGGAACACTTGATTTTTAAATTTTTAATTCTAACACATCTTGTTAAACGTGCAGGCAGAAAGAAACACCGCTAGTCAAAGACGACATTATTATATGCATGGAGGGTTATCTTCTGCCTTTCTACCCTCATCATTCATTACTGATGCAGAGAAGCTTGTCATTTGTCTTTTCAATTCTTTGACTTTATTTTATTGCTCATATTTTATGACACATGGAGAGCTCTCTAGCAAGCATTCATCATCAGCCTTACATATCTGTGGAAATATCACCTCTGTGAGGCCAGAAAGAGAACCTTTTGTTCTCTTTGAGTTTTGCTGATGAACTTAGTCTAACACTTTGATGCTGTTTCTTTCAGTCTTTAATTTCCTAAGAAAGCTGACCAAGCTCTGCTGTATGTTGAAAAAGAAGCTAGCCCACACAGCCTCACCTTTACTTCATTTCATAGCTGCTGACATACCCCACTACACACCAGGCACTTTCATTTGAACCTCAGTTGTAACTCCAGTTCACCATTCAGATAGTGACCTTAGATGCAATTAAGATGCTGCCTAGTCTTCGTAAAACTGCCAGATAGAAATCTCTTCTGCCAACTCTGTTGGGTGTGTGTCTTTGCAAGGCAAGCTGTGGTCCCCTGGGAACAGAGAGGAGACTATTAAAGCAGTTCTGACTTCTACATGTCACTTTGGAAAGCGCCCCCCAAGATACTCTGATCATAGAGTGTTTGGAGCTTTTTAAGTTTTTCAAGTTCAGTTTAAAGAGCTTAATCAAACTTTCTGACACAACTGGCACACATTAACATTTTTCAGCTGTAAACACACAAAACCAGGAATTTCTAATTGCCAGTAATTAAAGTGTGTGGTTGGTTCTGAAATGTTTTCCCATTTTCAAGAAGTCTGAAGTGGTACAGCTCCCCAGTGACGTTCCCAAGGAGACAGCGGCCTGCCTGAGGCTGCCTTGCTGCCTCCCAAAAGGTAATAGAAAAAACGGAGCTGTGTACTCATCTTGCATAAACATTTGAGCTGGGGCTACTGCTGCTGTGTGTGTTCATTGCAAAAATTTAGTTGGATTACTCCTTTTTATTAAAAAATTAATTAGCTTACCATGCAAAATATCACTTACTGCCCAGCGTGACATTTAGAAGGATCCTGGTGTGCAGCAGTTTTTGCTGAAAGGGGTCAAGAGCTCAGAACCACAAACCTGTACTGTCCGAGCAGCATGTGTGGGTGGCTTCCATTGCTTTATTAAAAACATCTCTGAATGAAATATTTTTTGGATCGGAGCTAACTTTGAATTACTCTGAAAGGATCCAGAGACCTACCAGTGAGTGGCCAAACTCCCTGCATTTCCTCTGAGCTCATGGAGCACAGAGGGAGGCAGTCCTGCTCTGATGCTTCAGTACCTTATCCAAGTGTTGACTATGGGAAACAGAGGGGAAAGGTCTCTGGGGGAATATGATATACTAGAACTGTCTCTGCTTCCTCTGGAGCATCTGGGGCTAATGACAGCTAAGGGGAACTTGACAGGGGACATAGCCTAATCTAATATGGTAATTTCTAGATTTTCATGATAGCTTGATGCTTGACAAAAGCCACTGCTGCTTTTCTCCATCCATGTGCTCACAGAAGATTCTTGCATAATCTAGCTCAATAAAAGAGCAGAGCTGCTGAGCCAGGGCTTGGCAGTCCATTCTCTAGGGATCCACTTGCAAGTATTTTTGCTTCTGAGAGTGGTATTTCTGGTGGCCACATCACAATTCAGTTTTGAAGTGCTTGTCTTTTATTATCTCTCACAGGGTTTCTTGATCTTTGTCTCTTCTAGTCAGTTCAGAAATGTGGTAAGGGCAGCCTTTATTGTGGTATTCTGGCACTTCTGTTTTCAGTTTCAGCTGTAGTGAGGAAGCCCTGAAAGAAAAATGCCTTTTTTAAAAAATGATGATGATGATTATTATTTAAAGATATTAACCATTTGGAGCCTGAATTGGTTCAGCAGCTCAAGAATGGTCATTGTGTTTTATCTTGCATTTCTCCAACAAGGGAGCATTGGGGTGACAGGTTTTGACACCCCAGGATCACCTCTTCTGGGCTAGTGGAGGACATACATTCTGCAGTGCTTTGGGACACTGTGATAAAATGACTCAGGTGTTAGCAATTCTGCTGCTTCCTTTGGAAGACTTGTTTCCCAGCTGAATAAATATTACTATGGGACTTCTTCCTGCTGTGCTTTCATTCAGAGGAGAAGTGAAAAGGATTGTGGTTCTCCTAATTCTGTAGGGCAGAATCATACTGGGGGCTTTGGGAAACAAGGTGAAGGTGTTTGGAGGGGAACATGAGAAAGTCGAAATACGTGGGAGAGAAAATGTGAACTGAGGATTTATGCTTTCAAAACTAAACCAGGCAGTAGTAGAATGAAAGCAAAATATCCATTAAAATGGAGTCAGCTGCAAAATATCAGACAGATGGCAATTGTGGGATGGTGATGTTTTAATTTATACTTCTGCTTCCAGAAGATCCCACTTGTAGGCAGAATCCAGTGAGTGGCAACAGTAAATACTCAGCTTGTAGTCAAGCAAATTGCTTTTTAAACAATAAAATCTTGGAAGACCAGGACTCTAAATGTCCTGCTTAGAGCTTTTCCATGGCATTTTTCAAATTCCAATTCTGACACTTGGAAGTCCAGACCAAAGTTCCCAAATTAGCTTTCCAGAAACCCACAGAATAATTGTACAGAGATTTACTTGGGAAGCAGCTGTGCATCTGCCCCAGCTCTGCACAGACTGGGCTGGAAGCAAGTTCTTGAGAGTCTGAGCTAATTGCTAGAAATACAGGATTACATGGTGTCATGGTAAAAGTTGCTTGCAATGAGGATCCAAGGGGTGTCTGTCCTGCTTCTCTTGTATCCCATGGTAATGGAAATTTTTCCACTTAGAGTATTTTAATGAGCATAATTACACATGCTTGCTGTATGTATTTTGTCATGCTCTGACTTCTCATCTCATGTTTGCAAAGCCACAAATCAGCATGCTATTTTTAGATGGAGACACTATCTTGGATTCATACTGAGTATAAATATTTATAGGAATATGGAGCCCAAATAATTCAAGAATGTTAAATTAATCTAAATACTGCCAACACATGGGCAAAGTTAGTTGGAAAGTAAGAAAAGGTGAAAGTTAATTTCTCCATTCTCTTACAACAGAATTTGCTGAAGTTACAGTTAATATATATTTTTCTAGTCTGGTATTTACACAAAGATCACCTATCCTAATGGCAGAAAAAGAGACACTTGAAAGATTTGTTGTTATAATCTATTGTGTATCCTCTGTGTCAACCAGTGCAAGATAGTTTTCTCTCTGCAGGCAGAAAGTGCTAATGAGGGCATCACAAATGTCTAAGGTGATGCTAAGATCTATCAATGTTTGTTATAGCTGAGGAGTGATTGAGATGGAACTGTGTGTAACAGAAAAGAATTAATGCTTCCAGTCTGGAAGTATCTTAGTCAGGTTTTGTTCTGAAAAAGTTCCTTGCTGAAGTGTCAGGAGAGAGGAACCATGTCAAGTGTTATCAGAGTTGGTAAGTATGCATGGGATTGTGACACAATGAAATAGGGTGAAAGAAGGAAATTGCAACTTAGTCTTCTTGTTCCAAACTTAAAAGTAATCCAAAACAAACCAGACCTTTACTCCACTAACACTGGCAGCAGAAGTACTTCTGGGAGTCCCATAAACATGCTGTACACAGTGAAGGGAACACGTTTGGAGGGCAGCTAGTACTGCCCCTCACTTTTGCAAGCTCTCTCGTGACCCAAATGCCACATTGGTAACTCTGTGCTTCCTTTGACTACATATGGTGAGTGTGCCAAATACCACATCACTTAGCCATACGAAGAAGATCCAAGAATGATGGCTGTTTCTAGCTGCCAAGCAGACTGTGTTTTCTCAGGTGCTTGAGTTGCTCATTAAAAGTACATGTGGTGATGAAAACTCTTCTGCTACAGGTCTGTGAGCTCTTACAAGCAAGAAAAACTATGAATTACCTCAAAATAAGGGTGTCAAGGTGAGCTGGCTGACTGTATATCATTCACTTGCTTTAAGCAGTGAAATGCAGCCTCTGGGATTCATGTTCACAGCCCAGAGATGAGGTAGGAAAGTTATTGTCAATGAATATGCATACAGTCATGGTGAATAAGGCCAGATCTGATCCTAACTCTAGTACTAAACTTACTGAGTTCATACTAAACTTACTAAGTTAATTGATCAATCATTTGCTGTCAAAGTGCTCCTGACCACCAGAGGCAACCACAACACAGCTAGATGGGACTTTTTCTTTGAACTACCATGGCCTTTCTTATGTTCTTGAGCACCCACTAAACTTCAGAGGGGCAGGAGAACCTCCCTTGACCTACTAACCACACCCGTTCTAATGCACCCCAGGATGCCATTGGCCTTCTTGGCCACAAAGGCACATTGCTGGCTCATGGTCATCCTCCTGTCCATGAGGACCCCCAGGTCCCTTTCTCCTACACTGCTCTCCAGCAGGTCAGCCCCCAACCTGTACTGGTACATGGGGTTGTTGACGCTTATATTCTGCTATACAAGCTCAGTGAAATTAATGGACAGGGCAATGTAGAATGAGCAAAAAATAAGGAAGCAAAGGCCTGGCTCACTGCTTGTAACTGGCTGTGAGGGAAGAGCAAGCAGATGAACTCCAGATATGCAGCAGAATGATGATCCCACTTAGGTATTCTGCTGTTGGGTACTATCTGGGATGCAACATCAAAGATGAAAAGCAGCAGTCACCACAAATAGATGATTGTAAAGTTGTTTTCTAACTGCCTATCATAGCTTTTAGTAAATTAGTTAGAGATCCTCTTCTTTAATGACTGGTAACACATGGCACAAAACCCTCAGCACATCTGATTTCTAAGGCTTCAAGTGTTGGCATGTGTTTCTCTGCCACCCAGAACATAAGTAAATATGAAAATGCCTCTTTATCTAATACTGATTATGGTCTCAGTTTTGTGCAATATGGAGGAGATTAAAGCCTGATGCTTCTGTGTACAGCCTAAGGCAGTCTCACAGTGGGAGGACTGCTGTCCCCATGTTCCATGTACTGTTCCAAATTCCACAAATGTCTCTGTCAACTGCTGTCACCTGCTACTATGTAAAGATCAGTCTACTTCTCTGCATCAACTTTGCTAAGTGCTTGTTCTTATTAGTCTGAACAGTGACAATTTGTTATTATGGACTGCTCTGGGATATTTCCCTCTTTAGTAGTAAGTTGTTTGCCAAATCTACATGTTATTGCATTTGTCTGTGCAGTGAAGACTGCTTATGAGGATAAAGCTAGATTTTTAAACATTAATACTTTGTAGCTGTAGGCCAAATTTTGTGCTCAGTTACATCTGATCAGATCAGGGCTAGCTTTTAGTCATGTTGTACAAATATCTCCACTATTTCATTTACACCAGGATAATTGTAAGTAGAATTGATCAGTCAGCCTTGGATGTCTTTTGTTTATTGAAATATAACAAAACATCTTTTTGTTAATTTGATTTGTAGAGTTTCAAATAAACATTAAAATCATCTAGGTGTTTGGAGCATTATTAGAGTCACTTAAGAAAATAAAGTTATTTTCTGTCTCAAGGATAGCAGGGCCATTTGATGGAGCAAATCAAATACTCCTGAGTTACTCCTTTCAGAGGAAGCCTGGGGCAGCTGCATTCCTAGTAATGAGATTTAGCTAGATGCATGGAACTGGACCAGTGAACCTCACACAGGTTTAGGTCCCCAAGAGCACTCTGTTGTGGGGTCTGCTCTGCAGCCTTAGTAATCAGTGGGGATGGAGATGTCCTTAGATGCCTTGTGTCTGCTTTGCTACCTAGTTATCTGGAGAAACAGAGCAATTATCTTACAATGCTTTGATTTTTAAGCAAGCAAGACATCTGTAAACCAAACAATAGTTGCTGGTAGGTTTCTGACTTCCAGCTGTGCAGTCCTCTCAGATGGACCATCATTCCCTAAATGATTTGCTGCATTAGATGCCCCTAAGTAAATGCATTTACAGGGATGTCCTCAGCTGGTGTCACTCAAAATGAGCTTCATTAAAGTCAAAGGGAATTGAACTCACTTGAGCTACCTAGATTTGCAGCAGCTGAAAATGTAAGTGATAATCTGTATTATAAATGGAGCTGAGGTTCCTTTTGCTTTCTTACAGAAAGGTTACTTTGACTTAGGAGCAGCCAGTCTTTCTGAATGTTGGAGTGCATTTGGGTCTTTGTTGAAAGCATTATTTGCTACAAAGTAAGTTTAATTCAGGTATGGGTAGTTTTTTGTGTCAGTTTTCCTGTGTGTTTCAAAATCAATATGAATAAGGAAGAAATTTGCAGAGTGGTTTTACTTTCCTCATTCTTTTCTCCCAGTAGACAACAAGAGCTTTTTACAAATCTCTATAAAATTCCATTTCAAACAGAAATACTTGATTTCCTGTTTAAATATCTGACTAGATTTTCTGTTGCTAATTGACCAAAGTTGTTTATTTGTTGTTGTGGGTTTTTTTGGGGTTTTTTGGTTTGTTGTTTTTTTTTTTTTTAATTTGGGAATATATTAGTATCAATACTTTGTATTGAAAAATGCTGTGAAAATGAAACTCCCTGACATACCCTCACTGAAGCTGGCAGCCCTGTGATAGTTTATGCTGTTTAAAATTCCAGTCTCAAATGTGTCTGGCAAGCACAGAAATTAAGTACTAGGTATTTTTTTTATGGTTTTGTCATTTGGTTGTGTTTTGTTGTTGTTTGTTTTTTTTAATGAGACGTTGCAAGCTTTATGGATCAACATTATAAAACTAGTGGTTAGCTAGTTACTAGCTTCAGGCTACTGAATAATAAACCGTGTTTGGGAATCAAAGGAACTTGTCTGTAATTTTTTTTATCTCTCTCAAAAAGGAGTATTTTGTTTGTGGGTTAGGTTTGTAGGTATCTTGCCTGTTTCTCTTATCTAGCAAGTCCTGTACAAACCTGTAGTACTAGAGAAGAGACCAGTAACAGTGCATTTTTGGGATATCTTGGTGAGAAACTGATCTGACCATTTCGCAACCTTAAACCCTAGAAAGTAAAATAAAAACAAATCTGAAACTTCTGATGTGGTGACTTGAAAATTTGCAGAGTTTTTTTTATTAAGTTGTTCAAATGTTTTGAGGTGTGCAATTCTGCTTAAGGATAAATCACAGTTGTGGCATTTCTTTAACTCCTGATTAAGCCTGGGCTGATTACATATTATATATTGCAGTTCTGCCAGGAGCCCCTGGTGGTACTGCAGACACTGTATATGGACTTCCCGACATTTGAGAGGAAAAGAGAACAAATGTGTGGGGTGGAATGTTTCCTAATGAAATAGAGTGTCTCAAGTATTTGGTTCCTGTTTAAAAGTTGCATCTTGTAGTGGGGGATTGATGTAATCTCAACATAAAGAAGTTCAGACTTGAGTCAAAGGAGCTGATTCTGAACCCATGTGTTTTGATTAGCAACTAGTCCTCATTTCCTCTTAGCAGTTTATTTGGGTTGCTTCTAATTAGGAAAAGTATCAACACTAGGCTGCTTATGTGGGGAGCATAAAAGACGCTATGATCAGACTTGTTGTGGTGTTTTTTTACTGCTTCGAGCTTTGATGTAGATTCCTCTGCCTTTCGCTGTTTGGCCTTTAGGAGCCACTTTAGAATCCATTTAGATTTGCTCTTAAATGATTCTGCCATTGTCCAATAGTGCAGTTTTATTACTTGTCTTCATGGTAGAAGTGGCCATGATGTGCTGTGGCAGGTCTTGTAGTTTTATTTATTTTTATTTTTTTTAAAAAAAGGAAGATTCTACATTCAAAAAGGAAAAAGGGAGAAGGGGTAAATAAAAAGAAAGGTTAATTTGTCAAATGGCCAAATCTGTTAAGAAAGTCTGGGTGTTTCACAGCAAGTGAAGCTAAGCTTTAAATTATAACTGTCCACATAGACAGAGGAAGGGAAGCCAATAAATTAATTTGACCTTAATAGTTCACCAGAAATTTAAAGCCTTCTGAGTTCATAACATGAAGATGTTCTCCAGGCTCTGCTTTAGGCAGGTGATCCCTGTGCCACAGCCTGTGAAGCAGTCTCTGGCCTTACACAGCTGCAGTTAGGAGCTGACAGCATTTCTCCCCTGCAGTTGGGCTTTGCTTTTTGGGGTGGGAGGCTTAAGACGGTATTTCATTGGGAAGGAATGTCCCGGTGGGAAGCTGCTTTTTAGGGAATGTGTGACCAACATCTAGCTAAGTAAATTGCTGTACCCTTGCCAAAACTGCAAAGCAATGTAACACACCTTTGCAGAGCTGAGAAGGTGTTAGAAGCTTGTATTATCAACAGCAACCAAAAAAAAGTGTGAAGGAAGGTGAATGGCTCTTTTCTATGGCTGCTCAGATGTGAAGGGGATAGAGGAACTGAGATGTGTATTTTCACAGAGGAACTGAACCTGTGTATTTTCATTAATTGGCCAATACAACTCTCTCTCCTCTGAATTTAGGTCAGTGCCTAATGGCTTAGGGTCCTGTAATGGACACCCTAAACCTTGGCTCTGTTTAACATCAAATCCAAACTCTGTGATTTAGGCTTGTCTTTGGGCTTCTGGACTTTGTTATTCCAGCCCATCAGACAATTCAAATCAGATGGGACTTTTTCTAGTGTAAAATTAGTATGAGATAGAAAGATTTAGTTTATTGGCAGGATTCTTTTTTATATATCCTTGACTTTCAAGACAGGCCATCTTTAAATATTTTGCTACATTGCGGAGGAAAATATTTGGCATAGTGATGTTAATGGCAGTCAAAAGTTAGAGGGCTCTGAACTCCAGTGTTGTCTGTTAGTTAAAGCAGTTGATGCAACTTCTGTGTCTGTGTTTCAAAAGCTGTTATAACAGATATAAGGATATTTTAAACTTAAGGTACCATATGGTACTGAGCAGCTCAAAACGAGATGCTGTTGAGCATGGAGAAACTGCAGAATGTGATGCTTACCATGGGAACCTGTACTTTGAAAGCGCAGGCTGAAAGACATCATATAGCTACAGTTATTTTAGTAAATATTTATGATCCAAAGTTGTTTTCTGTTTGGGTATTTTCCTGAGACCTTCAAAGAGCCTTTCTGTGTGTTTGTTTTCTTTAAAAGCAAAAACCCATGTGTGGATTTGTTTTTTGTTAAAAAGGAAAAAAAGATAAAAGCAAAGTAAAGCATGCTTGAAATGCTGTAATGCAGCAGTTTCTCCTTTTCCCTTGTCATGGTGGCTGGTTTCTGTTCGATAAGCCTCTTGATACCAAATGGAGACAGGAGGGTAAGTGCTGAATGAGAGGAAGAAACAGCACCAGGGCTTTGCTGTTTGACTTGGAGTTCCCTTCTAGTGTGCCACAGAGAAACTAGGGCTTGGCAGGTCTGTACAGTGTTATTTAACACATCGTAAATGCCTAAAGTGCCCTTCCCGAGGTCAGATATCTGCAGTCAACTCCAGAGTGATATTTCACAATGATTCTGAAAGAATGAGTGTGAAAAACAAAGGCAGGTTTTGAAAGTGCTTCAGTAGTCCCAATCAGAACTCCTGGTAACTGGGATGCTTTGGGGGCTGGATTAACTCAGGGTTAACCAGGTCTTCTGTTTTTCTTAGAGCCTGCTGGCTATAGCTGATACAATTGTTCATGGATCTTGAACCAAGTCCTGGTTTGGATGTCATATTTTATATGGTGTGTGGTCGTTGCTGTACTTAGCACATGTGATACTGCAGTGTGTATGGCTGGGAGCCTGGCAGGGACTGCTCCATCCTGCCCAAATGTGATAGGGAAACCCTTCTGTGAGTAGCCTGCTCTCATTCTTCCACTATTTATCTTCAGGTTTCACCAATAACTTTAAACAGCTTGACTACAAAAACCAGCAGAGTTCCAGGAAGACTTTCCATCTCAAGTATTAAGGCAGTCAGGGTGGTGGGAAAGAGCATTTAAACTTTTGCTTGTCCCAACAATGTCAGTGGGATTTCACTTCTTACCTGAATCAGGATTTTTAGTGTGAATGTCTCATTCTTCAGCTCATTTCCGTGTCAGATACCTGACCCTCCAGAAAAGAAGTCAACGGCATTTTGAACTTGCTGTGAAACTCTGTGTTGATACAGAGCATCCCATCTGGGAGTGGGGGCAGAGAAGGAGTGGCTTTTAAAGCCCAGTGAGACACAAAGGGCATTGTAGTCCTTGTGCGTTTGGTCAGAAGTGTCCCAAGATATTCCTTTGTGTTGAGCTGGCTCCATGTGGCTGGCATTCCTAACCCTTAACAGATCCGGTGGAACTTGGCATGTTTCCTCTTACTATGGCAAACATCCCTGCTATTGCTCCCCCACATGGGGAAGATGTCAGTATGGAGCTTCCCTTTCTCTCTATCAGGCTCATGCTTTGTCCTTAGTCACCTGAAGTATGCTGAGGGCTTCCTTACAGTCTGACAAGTCTGAATCCTGAATGGAAATCAAGAGAAAAGGAGGTGGCTTCCTGCTAGTTCTCAAAATGTGTGACCACATGCTGAAGACATTATGAAGAACAGGGGAGAAAACTCAGCTTTAAAGTATTTCCTAAGCCAGTCTTCCTGTGGAATGTTGCCTAATTGAATCCTACCATAAAGGAGTGAATTGTCAGGACATCCTTGAATTAGTAAAAGAGATTTTGTTTTAGGTATTCTGAGGATTCTCAACTGAAATTACATGATGTGTAAGACTATGATGTGCCAGGGCTAGAAGACAAGGGTAGGGTGGAACTTTGCCCCCTCCTTTTTTTTTTTTTTTCCTTAGATTAAAGAAATCAAGGTCATCTAAATGAATTCAGGGAATTTGTTATAACAAAGAGAAACATCAAAGCATGGCATAACTTTGTCTTCATAACATTTGTAAAATTCAATGTTAAAGTCATTCAAGTTAGGGGAATAAAATTTGATCAGTGCACATGTCAAGTGCTGTAATTCTTCAATCAACATCATGAAACTGAGCTTTTTCAGCACTTGATCAAAGGTTAACTGCACAGGTTTCATTTTTTTTTATATTAACCCATTTTCTTTTTTGCATATCCTCTAGGGTTTTCACTAACAAGATGTTTCAAAGTATTTAACAAACCCTCAAATAAATAGTCTCAGACTGACAAATGTGGTCAACCTCTAGAGAGACATTTTAAGAGAGTAAAGACCCTACTGCCCCCTTGGTTTATTTTATGACCTTCTGAATGAAGAAAATACCTGGGAATCTTTAAGGGATATTTTTTAGGATTGTTTCTACTGCTTCTGTTGGGGATACACTGCATTTTCTTTTGAGAGTCCCTGTTGAAATCCATTAGAATCTGGTTCTTAAATGCAGCTGGAGAAAGAAGAGGCATAGAATCTTTGTGCAGAAAATGCTGAAATGGATAGAAATCAAAATAATCTGGGAACAAGGAGCAAGTTTGGCCTCCATGCTGCTTATGCTGGCTTGTTGGGGGATTTTCTGTCCAGAAATTAATCCTTAGTGGAGGCTGCCATATTTTCATGTGTAGTGATTGTGTTCCACAGCAGGATTCTGAAAGGAATTGTGGGCACAGGAGAACTAGCTTGGGTTCCAGCTTGTTTAAGAGTTCACATGCTGTGCTTCACTGCATTGTAGGACTGGTTTGTTCCTTAACTATTCCCTTTTGGAAGTGCTATTTTTACATATGAAAGCAGTACCTCAGGCCTCCTGGGGAATACAAACTACTTATTCCATAATTTTGAAGGAGAGAAGGAACCATAGAGTACTGGTCCTATGCCCTACTTCTTATGGCCAGATACTACTGAAATCCCCATTTCTCCTGTCCTGTTGCTTCCTGATTTTCATCTGATAGTGGGTTTTTTCTTTCAACTTTTTATTATTTTGATTCATGTCCTTGTCAAGAAAATTCTAACCTTTTCCTCTCTGATGTTGTCAAGAAGCATAATGCAGAGTCTGCAACAGACAGAGGATGGAACCAATCTTGCAAGAGACTCTAAAGCATCTTTCTGTATTCCACTACCATGTAGAAGATAGAAGTGTTGTTAAAAAAATCAGTAACTGTAGGGATTTTATTAACTTACGTTTTCAAGAAATAATATCAGCTGGATTTCTCTGCTTAGTTGGGTCACACCAGAGGAGTCACTGCATCCTTTGGATGAAAGCAGACTCACCAAAATGTGTGTGGAACTGATCCCTTTTGGTCTGCTAACTCCTCTCCCAAATGTCTGCCTTTAGGCTACAATGAATGAATGATTTTAAATGGTATAGAAGCAATCTCTTCCTTGGCAAACCATGCTATCACTGCTCTGAAACTAGGAATCATTTAGCAGCACAGTTTATCCAGGAGGTCAAACATCACATGAAGCTTTTATTACTTCCAGTATTTATATCACTAAATCAATTTTTATTCTTCCTTGATTTCCTTCCGAAAGTTAAGGACTTAGTAATTTACATGCTCAGCTTAAATAACTCTAATGAGATCACAAATGTATCTGCAAAGCCAGTTGTGGTGTGGTTTAGGTTATTTTGTTTAAAGGATTCATCTATTAGGATAATTTGTTTTCTCTAATGACAGGTGAATATCAAATTTGGAGCTATGATAACAAGATTTTGGGATTCTTCTTTGAAATGCACCAATATCTTTGACCATCCAGCGTAGTCTGGCAGTTTTCTGAAGACAATCCTGATGCTCTTTCTTACAGAGTTAGCCACAACCAGGGACAGAAATTGAAGACAGTAGCTGCCTAGACAGTTTTGAACTGCCAATAAAGTCTGGTTCAAATTTGGATAAAAATTTTGGACTTTTAATCTTCTCTTGTTGTAGAGATTATAGAAAATGATTAGCTTCAAAAGCCTGCTTCCTTTGAAGTAGTAAATTTAACTGAGTAGTGATGAGGATGTGATCTAAAACTTTTACAGGAACATCATGGCCAATGGTGTGTGTGGTAGAAACAGCTAGGGTACCTCAAGTATCTGCCCAGTTTATTTTTTTAAAATTACCTAAATGCAAAAACTGATGGAGTTTAATGTAACATACTGTTCAGACAAAGCTGTGCTGAATCTCCTGTTGTGGGCAGACAGGAAAACTACAAACTTCTTGGATAACCACAAGAAATTAAATACTAGAGATGGGTAAGATGTGAATAGTAGAAAGTGCAAGGTACACTTAGAGAAGAGCAGGAATGCTTTTTATACACTTAGGCAGTTCAGTGACCAGCAGGTTAGTGACATGTGGACATCCTTGATGCACATCCAGCAAAATTTGCCTAACTGTTTATATGGTGTCTGATGCAATAGTATGCTCCTGAATTTCAGAAAAATCAAGGAGAAAATTGCTTGAGGTAGAACTAATTCTTGGCAGGAAGAGGATATGTGTGAGCTGGTAATAACCCTAGGAGTTTTTTCAAGTTGATTTCAGAATTTCTTTTTAAGACTTCACCAAATCTGCTGTTACAAGGAAACATCTATCCAGTGCTGCAGATCTCCTGGTGTTAAATAAACACCCAAGTGTTTATTTAAGCAAGCCTGTGCCTTCAGGTGCAGCCCAAAGCAAAAGCCAGTTAAGTGAGCTGCATCGGGCTTCTAGAGTTATCACTTACTTCTCACTCTCAGGACCAAAATTGCAGCTGGGAGAATGGCTAATAGACATTTTAAATAAGCGTCTCTATACAATTTATTGGCTTCTCAGAAGCACATATTTTATTGTAGAAAAACAAAATTCTGTAATTTTGCAATCACTCTATCTAGGGTTTGAAAACATGCAGTGGTTCACTGCCATGGCACTGGTTTGAGTCACAGGATGGAGCTGGGTATGTCATTGAAGAAGTAAACTAAGGTGGGGAGCTGGCACTCCTCAGAAACCCTCATTCAGTACTGTGTTCACAAAGGCAAGGGAAGCGTTTAGGCCCAAATCTTGTTATTTGCTACTGTGATTTCTTGGAGTTGGGCAGACCTGAGCACAACTCGGCTTTGGTCTTTTCTTGAAATACAATTTCCTTTGTGTTTAGCAATTGGCTTGTGCCCTTGCCCAAAAAACCAGTGTGTTCTGAAGATTTAAATGTGTGCAATGGTGTTTTTGTTGGCCCCAGACATGTTTTTCTATTGTAAAATCTCTGCAAGGCTAGCCCAGTCTCTGAAGGACTGTGCAGTGTGGTTGATTTTCTATCTGTGGTTGGAGCTGTATGTGATGATGCTGAAGCAAGCCCCTTTGTGTACATCTTAGGACTGGCAGGGAGCCACTCCAGCCACTCTGAGCTCTCTCCAGTCCTCAGGTTCATTGCTGACATGAGAGCACTTGCCTCCACTCACAACCCCAGCACCTCTAGTGCAAATATAAAACCTAGGTCATGTTATGATGACCTTTTAATGAGCAACACTTGGTCTTAGAATCTCATGTGCATGTAAATCCCCTGGCTATCTATGTGGGACACCTCTTTAACCAGCAGTAGTGGACAAGGCTGCCATGAAGTATCACAGTGTCTCACTCTTCTGAGATGGGACACAAAAAATGCAAGGAAACAAGAGTTTATGGGTGGTATTATGTTGCAGGCTTATTAAGATTTTTTTTTTCTTTCTCCCCCTCCCCCCAAGAATTACTCTGGGCGGGGGGGAAAAGAGAGGATATTAAACTTTCTGGATGTGTTCTCAGCTGAAGGGTGCTTCACTGCTCCTTGCCTGCAACCCTACAGACAGTGCTTCAGGGCTGCAGAACTGGGGTCTCAGCCTGAGCTGCCTCTGCACTCTTACTTCTGAAAACCTTCCAATATGCCCTTGGGGTTATGTCCTTCCAGGTTTTCCTTCTTGAGGTGCTTTCTGCTTGAACTTTGCATGCTGCTCCTTAATGAGCTACTTCATTCCCAGCTTCTCCACCTGCACCTTGTCCAGTGGAAGAGGCTGCTGTGTGGCTTTCCCTGGGAAGACACTGGTGGGATCTGGCTAACAGGTCCCCAGATCCTTCACACAGCTCTCAGCTCCCTGCTCTTGCACAAGTGGAAAACAAAAAGAGAAGCTGATAGAAAGTTTATATAGGTTCTGAGGCTGAGTTGCAGTTGAAATTTTAGGGAACGTGGTTAATGCTTTTTCCACAAGAACTTTTTCAAAAAAGTTGAAATTTAAAATGGGTGTTTTATTTTTTTTTTGTTATTGCTTTTCCACAGCCTTCAAGTTGCAAACTTTCAAACAGAATTAAATTGTATTTCTTTGATATTGTACTGAAAATATTTCACAACTATCCCTGAGCCTTATGTTTTGATTTTTTCCTTTTGGTTCAAATGGCTTCATTTGGAATTGGAATTAGATTTTTCTGCCTCAAAATGCACCTAGCTATTCTAACAAAGCATTATTAGGTAAGTAGATTGCTGCCTCCTTGTCTGGGATTGCTCACTGTTTCCTGCTTGTGATCAGGCAACACTTAAAGGTGCAATCAGATAAATTTGGGGCTTGATGAAAGGTATGTAGGTGGCAGCAGGATTTTGTAGAAGCTAATCTAAAGATACATCTACTCCTGAATGTAACCAAGTGATATTAGGAAGCATAGATCCTGTGAATTTGATACTGAACAGTCTTTTAGCTCTCCTTAATTAACTTACTTTGTTACAAAGTGTGAACACATCCGATGTATCCACAGTAGGTGGATCTGGGACTAATTGCTCAGGAGCTGCAAATGTTGTGGTGGATTCAATATTGCCAACCTAGAGCATTCACAAATTGAGACTTGGCCCTCAATAAATCATGGGATTTTGAAAGCAGTAGGGTTTGTATCTTGGAACTTGTTTCCAGATTTTAATAATTGACAATGTATGTTTTCAAGTTTTCACAAATACTAACATTTTAATTGCCTTGCCTCATGCAGTCATGTATCTGTAGAAGCTAGGTTCTTAGAAATCAAATATTGCCATAGTGCCAATCAAGTTATGTGCTGGCAACTGAACGAGAAGATTTCCTTAAAATTACAAGCTAAATAAACTAAGCCAAAAAAAGTCTGGTTTTATTTTAATTTTCATTGAACCATTCTTTTGCAGGGTTGATTATTCATTTGTTCAGCCCAGTTTTGCTGGTATTGGAGGCCAGCGAGTCAACATGTCCAGCCTAATTTTGGAATTTACTGAGGTTGAACAGTAGATCTACAAAGCATATGGCAAAATACAAATTGGATTTTAAAAAAGTTGTTTACATTTTAATAATCTGGAATGATAGGGATTTAAAGTTTTTATGTTGATTCAACCTTTAAAATGATTTCTACTTGATTTGGTGAACATTATGACCTATTTACTGAATGTATAAAATATTTCTGTAGATAAAACTACTGTATGTTTTTTACATATTTTAATAATCGCATAAAATCTTGTTGTTCTCCCTTCTAGAGACCAGCAATCTCTGGACTGAGTGTGGAAACAGAACATATTTTCAAGTGTCCTACAAGTTTTCTCATACTCTGACTTTTTGATGAGCACTGGCACTTCAGTGATGAGCTGTTGAGAAACGAGTATCTTCTAGTAAGGTAAGGTGATATGTCACTCTGAAAATAACTCTCTCAAGATGTGTCCAAGGGCTTTATAATTGACTTTAGAAAAATCGTCACTGGAATTTTGGTGGTTTCTTTTTCTGCTGCCCTTTTATAAATACATCTGACATGACATGTCAAAATCTGCAATATTGGAAAGCAGCTATGACTCAACACTTTTTCGTTCTGTGTATAGACATTAAATGATGTGGTGGGTCCCTTACAAACTACTCAGAGAGAAAGCCAGTCAGATAACAGTGATTACCAGCTGCCAGCCTTACAGCTGTGTTCACACCAGCATTTCTCTTCAGTGTATTTTACAGTTCTCCTTTCTACCAGTGTGTGCTTCAGCTTCTAAAGATACTTCTTAGAAAACCAGTTTCAGGAGAAAAACCTCGGTTGTTTTTCTTTTTTTCTTCTCTCCCCCCAAGAAGTAAGAGCCACCTTAACATTTCCATCCTCCTGGATAGCTACTGTTTATGTGGCTAAACCACAGGGAGCTGGTGACTCCACTTCTGTGGGGCTGGCAGGTGAGCCATCTACCCTGCTGTCTTATTCATAAACTGCTTGTTTACATAGTGACAAGAAGTCAAAGGTCATCCAGACTTTGAAAGTGATCTCTGCTTTCCTCAAGTTTTAGCTTTTGGCTGTGACACTCCTTGGGCAGGATTTTGATGCACTTGTACTCCAAAGCTGTTAAAGAATTGTGCCAATATGACATCAAGTACATGGGACAAAACTGATTCACCTGCAGTTGTTCATCAGTAAGGCAGCTCTCAGTGAGTAGCTTGTGGTGAATTAAGGCATCAGTTAGTTGTCTAAACATGAACAGATTAGTCTTGCTTCTTGTAGTATTTGATCAGCTCTAGGCTTTCCTTCCAGTAGGATTTGTTTCCAAGATGTTTTCAGTCCTGATTCATGCTTTGTAATCTCTCTGATTCAGGAGTTAAAAGTAAACAAAGCACAGCTTATTGTAGTAAGATTGAATCTGTTAAGCAACAGTGAGTAAAAATGTTTGGTTCTTGTTTTTGCGAAAATGATTTTAAACAAAACAAGCTTCATACCACCTACAGCCTTTATTTAGACTTGCAAGAATGGTCTAGACCCAGCTTGGCTCTCCTAATGTAGGAAACTTTTTTTTTTTTAAAACTCATGTTTGTCTATCATGAGAGAAATGTTCTTAGATATCCAGTGCATGTTTACAAGGAGCCAGAGGAACATTTTCTAGGCTGGATACAGATCTCCACATTTAGAAATTATACTAATGTGAAATGACAGCTTGGTTTGAAGTGCCCTCTAGTGGCAAATGGGATTTTGGATGAGGCGTCTGAAGTAAGATCGGCTATAAGAAACGTAAGATTCAAAGCTAGGTCAGTTTTTGAGAATGGCTAAGATCGTTATTGCCCTGGTATATTAATTACTGCTGTGGCTGCACAGAGATCAGGAGTAAGAAGTGCATTTCAAGATGGGCTAATAATCACCAGGTATTCTTTTGGGAAAGTTCTGAACTGTCACTTCCAGATGTGTTGCTGCTGGTGCTAATGTAGTGTCTACTTTAAGAACTACTTGTGTGATTTCTGTTAAGTGGTCTGCCTTCTAATCCTGAAAGCTTAGGCTGAAGTATTTACTATGTGGGCTCTTCCAAATAAGCAAAAGGAGCCTCACCTTGAAGAAGTATTAGTATTTATTTTAACGACATAATTTTCAAAATAACTCAGTCATAAGAGTATGTAAATGCATGAATGTACGATATTTATTATGTTAATCAGCTAAAATGTGAATGAAGAACACTTAGAACAGATTTTTCCATGATACCAAACATTAAGCGGTGGAGTTTCATGTCCTTATTTTTATTTCGTTGCACCATCTAGTGGCCAAGCACAACCAAATACTCCAAGTAGGACCCAGAAATGCAGCCACACTGAGCTTCCTCCAGTGTGTTCACCCAGCACGCCTCCTTGTTTGCCAAGTACCTGGAGAAATTCCGATAGAGAAGCAGGAATTCAAATGTTGTGTTTTCCACAAAATATGGAACGTAGGAGGGCTACATCTTGAGACACCAAGCAGCATCGACCTGCTGTGGGCTCAGTCTCCCTCTGAATGAGATTCTGTGAGAGATGTAAGAGTAGAAAAACATTTTAATTATACCTGCCTGGCAGGTAGGAAATGCCCTTGGCTTGGCTTGTTGAGGAAACTTAACCTCTTTCCTTTTCCTCTTGACTTTGCCTTGATAGTAGTGTTTTTGCTTCAAATTCATAAAGGGCAGACAACCATTTTAATTTTGTAACATTCCTAAAGGGCCACAACTTCTTTTTAGTTTCATTGATGATGCTTGAGTAGTTCAATAGCAGCATTGGTGAGGGTGTTTGGTCAAAATGATGTGTATTTGACTCTTCATTATTCCCGTGGCTTTGAGTCTTCAGAAGTTTGTCAGATTGCTTTCAAAGTTTCCTGAGCACCATGTACAGAGTGCTGTCTGGTAAGCAGTAATAACACCTATTCTGCATACTTTGCTGTATTAAAGAAAACATTGCAGTTTACATCTGCAAGTTACATGACTGTCCCAGCTGTGCGTGACTCTGAGCCGAGCTCTTCCATCAAAGGCTCCACTCTGGATGTCTAGATTCATTTCAGCATGAAATGTCAGGATGTCAAGCCCATATTGAATGCATTGGAACTGAAGAAAAACATTTCTGCAAATCCTTGTGATGCACAAACAGAGTTTCACACACGGTTCTACTCCAGAGTTTAACCACTTCACATGTGGTGCCCCACAAGCAAATCCTGGTGTGTGGGTGGATGCAGCTCTGCTGGGGATGGGGCCGGGAGCTGCAGAGCTCCTGGCTTTGCCCCTGCCACAAGGAGCATGTTGTGCTGCACCAGGCAGTGGTGGGAGACAATAATTCTTTTATCTTCTGCCTTGTGAAAACCATGTCTCTGGATAGAGTGCTCTCCTCACCTTTACGTTGTATCTGAAATTAGTTGAAATAAATAATTGAATTATCTGCTCCAGAGAGCAGGCTAAAAGGGATTTCTGGTCAGGTTACGTAGATTTTCAGTCTATCTCCTGAACTGCAGTGGTGGAGAAACCATCAGAGCAGCTTGTAACTGTTCCGTGTCTGTTGAGTAACCTCTTGTGTGGGGCCTTCTCAGTCCCAGTAAGATGCTGGTGCTGTGCTATGACTTGTGCTGGAAAGGATATTTGCCACTGGGTTTCTGTGCAGTCTACTGGTAAAAATGTTCTGTTGTGCTAAGGAGCTTCATAATGTGTGTAAAGCCTCTCTTGCCTAGAAAATATTTATAGGCACAAAAGCTTTGTGCACACAGCTGAAATTAGAGTGATACTAAAATGCAATAAGAGAAGGATTTGCCAGAGCTGCTTGACACCACTTTGGTCAAGTCAATCTTTTATAATTTTTTAAATCTCCTCCACTATTCTGAAGTGTGTCAGTGGTTTAGCAGGGACTCCCACTTGTGTTTGTGCTCAATTTTGCCCCATCCTTTTCAAAATTACGCTTTCCCTTTATTTTTGGGTGAATTTCACCACAGATCCTCCTCAGGCTTTCTTTTCTTGGCACCATTGCAGTAATCGTGCTTCTGCCTAATACTGCCCTGTAGGGCTCTGGCTTAGGTTTTGCCTACACTCCTGGGAGGAACAAGAAGCCTTAAGTTTTGCCTTTGCCCAGGCATGTGCATTGCAAACAGCATATCTAGGAGACATGAAATGAGATTAGCTCAAGCAAGTGGGTTGTGCTTGGAAGAAAGCATTGTAAGTTAGGCTGAAGATGGGGAACCAGATGTACATGTACCACTTTGAGAAGGCATTGGCTGCTGTTTTAGTGTTAGTCCATACATAGAGAGAGAGGTATTAAAAAAAAAATTAAGGGATTTTTGGCATTGTGGAAGCCATGACAGTCAGTCTGCTGAAAGGAAATACACAAGAGAAAGTAGCTGTGAGGATGGAAAATGGCTGGTTGTAGCAGATAAGTAGTGGCTGGAGAAGTCTTATCAGAAATCCTTTAGGAAAAGCAGCCAAACACCCATAGGGCCAGGAGAAGTCTGCTCTATCCATCAACCTAACCCAAGAAAATTGTGCAGCGAAGCCAATGTTCAGTTTTGCCAGATCTGTGTGTATTGTCTAGAAATGCAACTGCATACAACAGTCTGAGCAAAGCAGTTTGTGCAAGGAAGGGAGGGAGAGATGCTGGGTTATGCTAGGAGCTGCTCATCCACAAAAAGCCCCCAGGCCCTTATAAATCCTCCTGGCTCCATATGCAGACTTACCCCAGCTGGCATTTGTCTTCACTGCAGCTAGAAGCCAGCACTACTGGAAAGTTAGTTCTAGAGATTGTAAAGTTAGCTAACATGTAAAGAGGAAAGCCCCAGCAGGCCTTCATGTTCCCATGACTTTCACTGCAGCAAAATCTGTCAGCATAGCTGTGACAGTCTCCAACTAAGAGTAGTTTTGGGTCTGTCCTCAACTAGGAGGGTTGTGTTGGTTTCCTGAGATTTGGAGAGTTCAAGTTGAACTCTGGGATTCAAATACTGTGAAGCCACCTTGGGTGTGAAACAGGGAAATTCTCAGTAATGTATTTTAGTTATGTGATGTTTTCAGTTTTACCTTTCCAGCTTGTCTGGCAAAGCTGCTTTGCAGCAAATCAGAGCTGGTAGTTTTCATTGTTAAGGAGCTTTATTTTGCTTGGACTTTTCAGGGATATCAGTAACAAGAGCCTTGCACATTTGGGCTTTGGTCTGATCTTATGGACTCTTTGTCAATGCTTGATAAAGATGAACAAACAACTGGTGAGCAACTTTTACTGATACCTTCTTTTAAAGATTGGCCTGAATGTTTCAGGAATGTTGTTTGTAAAAGTAATGCTTCCTCAAAAGGTGCTGGGCTCAGAGCAGAAAGCTGGCTTTAGCCATGAAAACAGGCAAGTTCTGATGGGGTCTGTCAAATGTTCATTGATTCCACCAGCTGACATTGTGACTTTGGGTACTGGACCCAAAATTTTCAGGAGGAACTTGACAGTTGATCTCTTATCTAAAGCACAAGATCGATGGACTGACAATATCACCTGTGAATGAATGTTCCTTGATATGTAGCTTTCATATAAGTTGATATAATATTAAGATATGAAGACTTAATGTCAGAAGTAAGCATATTTGCAGTGAGGTACTTTTATTGCAAAAACATTAATTTGGAACCCAAAGATAGTATCCATGAGAGCCTCTGAGCCAGATTTCAATTTTGGAAGAGCCCACTTACTTAAATTAAGGGCCAGACAAAGTGTGTGTATTGACAAATGCAATGACCAGTGAGTTCTGCTCTGTATTTTAACTTGGACTTGAATAATTTAAAAACTTTTTTACATCTACTAAGAATCCTGAATCTACTGATAAATATATCCAAAAGGCAAAGGAGACTGAGAGAATGTAAGGGAGCTTAATATATAACATATTGACCTCTTTGTTGATTCTGGCCCATTATTCCTCACTGTTTTGTGTTCTTGATAGAAGACACTGTGTTATCACTCCAGACAGACACTTGCAGATGTTACTGAATCAAATTAGAAGTTAAATCTTTCTGGTTTGTATCTAGCAGGAATTCTTTCTTGCAATCAAAAGCTCTGAATGTTTCAAGTCCTTTTAAAAAGGCTGGAAAACTGGAACTGGTATTAATCTGTCCATTTCCTTTGCTCGCTATTCTTGTCAGTTACTCTTATTTTTGAGGTGCATCTACTGTAACAACACTCTATGCTTCCATTTAGAGGAACACTCTTCAAATCATCAGGGATACAAACTATGGGATATTGGACAAGTGACAGTACAGGAACAGTCCTATCAAAATTGCTCTTAGGACACCAGATATATTGTGGGTGTAACAAACCCTAATTGGCTTCATTAAAGCTATTTTTGAGAAAATAAACTGGTTTAATAGACAGCAAGTTTCTCTCTTCGTTTCTACTGTCACTGCACCTTTTTAAATGTAAAATGTGGCTTCACTGTAGAAACCCATTAAAGAGAGATAATATTTCATTCAGGTAAGTATTGCCTTTCTGCTTAAAGGAAAAACACCATTGTGAGCTTAGTAAAGAATTTAATTTGATGTATATCTGCAGGAAGTAAGCCTTACATCAAAAAGTAAGTACCAGCAGCTGGGTTCAATATGGGATTTGACACTGTTTTCTATAAGCTCTTTACCAAATGTGTGCAGTTTCTGAAATAGCCACATGCCCACCTTATTATGATCCTTTCCTGGAAAGAGAAATACCTTTAATCTTAAATATGACATTCACATGCTTATTTTTTAAAGAATTGATTTAATATGAAGGATTTTATTTCCTGTTTTTTATTAAGATCCAGGTTCCTTGCCAAAGTACTGCCGTAAGTAACAAGCTATTGCACATCCTGTTCTTCATTAAAACAGGCAGGATATCAAAGTAAAAAACATAAGAAACATAAATGTAGAGGAATTTTAGGATTGAACTGTAATCTATACCATGCAAGTGACTTAATAAGGATCTCAAATGATAAAGGAATTCAAGTCTGGGCAACATAACCAGAGCAACTTCCCTCCCCCTCCCTCCAAATTTATGATCTAAACTACTATTTTTTTCCTGTACTATTAAAAACATTGTGTTCTTGAATTAGTATTTATGTTAATTCATGAACAAGCCTGAAAGATGTACAGAGTCATTAATTCCTGCTAGTGCTGTTACTCTGCTTAAATTCTTGTTTTTCAGGATGTTAGACTTTTCCAGTCAGTATAGCTGACTGCACATCTTTGGATGAATACCTGGTCACTTGAAGGGATTAATGTTGGTCGTGCTATTATTTATGGTCATTTTCAGCAAATGTTTTTTTTTGTTCAGTTTGCTGTTGTGAGTTTCCATGTGAAACAAACTTGAGCTGTCCAGGAATTTATAAACACTTACCTAGTCAACACAGGCAATGATACACAAATGTGATTTTATTTGACCAATTACACCTAATTAATAATCTCCTGCTGAGTATGATTACGGTGGATGCAAAATATGAAATATACTCAGGGACATGGAGAATGTTGATATGTTTGCAGATAGGGGTACATTTGGTTTAATCTGGACATCAGGGCTAGCCAAAGCAATGTAGGAATAGCAGGACAGGCTTCCATGTAAACTAGTGACTAGAGGATATCTCCAGCAACTCTGGTGGGCTTGAATTAAATATTTTTACTGCCTTGTCACTAATATTGCTAGTTCTTTTGGCTGACTAAAGCTGGCATGAATGTATCTAGTGGAGTTGCATGTTTATCTGGAAGTGTGGCAGAGAATAGGTGTGAAACTGAGTTTGTCCATGTGAATACTCTTTGCTGTTTATTTCTGCATTGCTTAACAAGAGAATCAAGTTAAATTTCCATAAGTGTAATAGAGGAAATACACAGAGGTGAAAAATGTAGTGTTTGATTGGCATTATTCTTTGAAAATGTACATGCAGACTTCTTGGATCCACAAACCTAGAGAAAGAGAGAGAATTTCCTTCTGGCACAGCTATGTAGCGGACCCAGGAGACCTCACCGTGTGATGTAGCTGGAGCTTAGTGTTGCTTGTGGATCGCCCTTGCGTCTGAGGCAGCTGGCTCAATATGAAGGCAATTACTTCAAGAGGTGTTTTTTATGCAAAAAAACCACACAGAAGGCAAAGGACACGAAGGACAAAACAGAGAGGAGCTAAATATACAGTTGGGCAGGTCTAGACTTTGTTCTGTAGTGTATAAAACCAGCCAGTGTTCATCTCTGTTGGGACAGTGTGAGCTCCTGTGCTAGAAATGCGCGTAAAGCCAACATTCCCTGGGAGACACAGGCTAGCAAGGGCTTAATCCTCTCCAATCCCTGATTGAAAAATTACACATATTCCACAAACTTTGAAGAAAGAATATATTAAAAGAAGCCTTGGAAGTAAAAAAAAAATATTAATAAAATCCCAAGCTTGAAAATCTACAGGGGCGGTGTGATGTCTTTTACAAATATTTCCAACACCCAAGTCTGTTTTGCTCCATTTGTCCTTCTTTGCAAGAGCTGCTGCTCCCAAAATGCAGTGAAATGACCCTGAAGTGTGGGGTAATGCAACCTTGTGAGCAAAAACACTGTCCCTGCTTTTGTTTTTTTCTTTTTGGAGGGGTTGTCTTGCAAGCCTGGGGCAAGCTGCATTTAAATAGATAGGGGATTTGAAAGTGAGGAGATCTGGAAATTAGAACAGTGGGAGCACCCTCCATCCCAAAGGCAGAGGGGTGAGGTGCCAGGCCTGGCTCAGTTGAGAGGATGGGATCTCTGGAAGATAAAGTGTGTCACACCATGGGGGCATTGCAGGGAGGCAAGGTGGAGGCTCATTGCCAACTGACTGGCCCCACGTCACCTGAGCCTAATAACTGCAAATGCAGGTCACTGCTTTGTTGTGCATTGGCAACAGGAGAAGGCAGCAGTGTGTTGGCATTCCCACTGTCTTCTCAGGCTGTGATTGTGCCTTGTCTCCATCCCCTCTCTACAGATAGATTGGATTTAAGTGAAGGGAAGCAGTCCAAAGCACGGCTGTTGATGATAAAGTGGGCAGAGCAGCAAGGTGCTACATGCTCAACATTCCTTCAGTTCAGGGGTCCTGTGAGTGTTTAGACTTCTACAAGAAGCATTTTCCAAGACTGAGCCTGGGCTCTACTGCAGGTAATGTCATGAGTTGTTGCATCCAGCCTCTAGCACTGTTTTCCTAACCACTTGTTTCCTGCAGCTCTTTGCATGCGGTGGAAATTCACCAAATAGGAGAGACAGTAAAGGAGAAGTTGTCTTTGTTCACTGTCCAAATAATCTGATGCAAATAAAAAACTTATATTGCTATCTATAGGAAGGGCTTCTTATCTGCAGATGCAATTGGCTTTTGATAAGACGGTTGTTGGGATATTAACTGAGCTGAAAAATGCAGCAGAGCTCCCCTACAGGAGTCAAATACACATTCTACCCTTGGTTATCTGCATGCTGCCTCTATCACAAGGACTAGGGACTGTGTGTATTAAAGTGGAATGAGGAGATACCAGGGGAAACATCTACTGTTGGGTCTACAGTTTTTATGAGTGTTACACTCTTTCTTCAAAAAGTGCAAAATGCAGCCCTGAAAATAGAGTTCTGATCTATTTCTACTATCCACATGGGAAAATAAACGAAACACCTTTGAATTGTTTTTCTTAGATAATTTTGCCCATCTGCAGTTTTTAATACACTAACAACATTGTACAGCTTTCATAAAGCCCTAAAATAGGTCAGATTTTGCAACCAGAAGATGCTCACCAGTGTTCTGCTTACAGTCTTGTAGCAGCAAATGTAGACAATGTCTAAAAACATGGCACATGTGTAAATTTGCCATCTCATTGCTTTTGCTGCTCTGGCTCTATTGTCAGTAATAATACCACAGTGAGGATGGTTGGAGGGAAGCCAAACGTTTATTTGGTCTTTAGGCTTTGATAGTATGTTGGCAGCTGTGTGATCTTTGTTAAATTCAAAAATGCAAAGTGTAGCTTGTTTGTAAGAATCAGATGAGACTGTTGAGACAGATGCTTTTTGGAGCGATACCCGGCGAGCTGTGACACATGTAAATGGGGCTGCCCGACCACTTGCCCGTGTATATTGAGATTGGCCTGGTCTCCAGAGCTGTTTAATTAAGTTGGGATTCAGTGTTACACAAATGAAACATTGTGGGCTTGGACAATGGAAATAGCCTTTCCACATGTCTGCTAGCTGGGAAGCCCCTCTTCTGGTTGTAGGGAGCACACTAAATAAGCATTTCTCCAAACTGGTTCCCTTTCACATTTGTAATCCTCTAACAGAACATCGAGATACATTATTTTTCAATTAAGTTATCTCTCTGCATGCTTTATGTTCATAATTATGCTCATAATTACTCCCTTGCCAGCAAACTTGGGGGTCATATCAGCACTGGTTTGTAGTGACTGTAAAAAAGCAGTGAAGCTGCTGCCTCTTTCCTTTGGCGGGTTCTGGTGTGGCCAGACTAAGCAAGTATTTTTGTCAATGTGAGCATACTGTGATGCGAATATTGTATGAGTGACTAACATTTCTAGCATATTAGTAGAGCTCTGGTGGCTGAGGATGTGGTTTATTTTGCTATCAACAGGACTGGAAAGCATTTTTTTATGTTGTCTTCAAGGTTTTTTCATGATGCAGAAAAAGGGGTAGGAATGAGCATAGTACTGAGTGCAGGAGTGTGGGTGCCCCAGGTCTTGTTCCTGTTTGAAAGCTCTTCCTTTCAAGCATTTCTGCTGATGTGGGGCAGGCAGAGGAGGAGGTTTTTAGTCACTCAGATCTGCAGTGAAACAGCCAACAGCAAATACCTCCAGCTCCTGCTGCAGTCAGACTTTTATTAGAAAGTTAGAATAGTTCTCTAACTTGGTTGCTACTCAAATGCAAATGAGGAAGAACATGAACTGTATCAAAGTGTTATATATTCCTTTGTCATGACATATTTGCAGCCAGCTGGGTGTGCTAATAGCCAGAATCACACCATCAAGCAGATACGTAGACTGACAGAACCAGACTGTCATGCAACTGTTATTCCCTGTTCTTAATTTACAAATATAATTTTATTGCTGTAGTCATTTTGGAGATTGAAGTCAAACTGAAATATGATTGATTGCACTGATGGTTACTTGCTGTGGCCAGAGTGCAACATGAAAGAGAATTCAAATGCAACCAGCTGCAAAATAAACTGCATAAACTGGGGAAAAGTCCATCGAGTAAATGAAACTGCACAAGGTTAGCTCCACCTATCACAGCCAGAATGCTGAATACTAAGAAGACCAGAATACTTTTGAAATGAGAAAGACCAAGATAAAACAAACAAAAAGAATTTAGTCAGGAAGCCACTTATCTTTTTGGTCTTGTTAGTCCCCATGAGACTCCCAGAGCCACATTTCCTTCTTTGAAATAATGAAGTGGCCCAGAGCCACTATCTTGCAGGGCTGCAAGGTCAACTATAAAAAGCTGCAGGTTGCTGAGCTCAGCATCTATTTTTGTTATTGAGGTTGGTCTCTACATGCCTACATGTTCAAGCTGAAATTTAACTTGCCCAGGAAATTAGTTAGTGTGCACACAAATACAAGATTATAATTACAGCTACAGAATGCTGCTCACTGGAGAATTGAGCTTGGATGGCAATGCTAGACCTTTTCTTTGCCCATTTTATTTGGAAAGAAAAGCAACATTGAAAGCTGCCAATATTTTGATGTCAACATCCTTTGTTTTTCCTGGCTATCTGAGACCTCTTTGATCCTCACGCTGCCAGAAATGTTTGCTCTGGCTTGGCTCCTTCTTTCTAGCAGATCAGCCATTTTGACACAGGTTGTAAGAACCAAGGTCTTTAATTTTATGAACTTCAATGCATATGTGTCTCAGGCACCTGTTTCTGTCCAGACCTCTCTGTGTTTTTAAACATGTAAATTAATTTGTAAACCATGACAACAGTTGGCACATACAGAACCTGAATTCAGGTCCTATGCCTTTGCTCAGTCATGAGACTCTATTTGGCACTGCAAATGTTATTGGGTGCATAATGTTAATTTAATTCAGTGACTAGGTTATGTTGATACAAAGGGTCTTTCCAGACAGCAGGTTACAGTGCTGAAATATGTAATTCATGGAACTGCCCTGCTGTCATCTTTGGAACTTGTTGGATGAATGTGAATAAGACTCCAGCTAAAAATAGCTCTGAATAGTTACTGAGCTATATCTGGGCAAAAGCAAACCTATGCTTTGTGTTTTGTGTAGGATTGGTGTCTTTGTAGGTCTCCTGTGTCTTACAACAACTTCTGAGCTGGGACAGAAAGAAAAACTTCCCACAAAGCAGAGGGCCCATATTGGTTAGTCTAGTTATTCTTTCTACTGGAAGCTCCAGCTATAATCTTCTAGGAGACAAATCATATTTTATATTATACAAGAAGTATATATTAATTTTTCATATTTGTCTAATTTTTCTTGTCTGACCATCTGTATATATAAAGTATTAGTGAGATTAATCTTGTGATAGTTGCAATCCAGTTGGATGTTTTTAGTTGAAACACATATAAATAACTGAACTAGTATCACACCATAATCCAAAGCACTGATTTACATTATAGTCATATATCAGAATATTTTTTCTTTTATCAGAGATGTTTTATAACATTTAATGATTACAACAACGTAGGTGGTAGGATGAAATTGCACATTGTGCTAAGGGTACTGCTGATGTAGGAAATTGCTTTTTGTATCCACAGATCAGAATACTAAATCATTTAAGAATTGGTGCATATCCAAAACACATCTGTTGACCCAGATTCTGTCCTCTGATAACAAGACTGAAGTGATTGTTTTTCTGAGAACTCAATAGATTTTATTTACATTAGTGGAAGTGCCAATAAGTGCTTGTTGCAGGATTGGTAGCATACTGCTTTTCTTAAAGAATGTGTTAATGAAACTCACCTTTCTGTTATCTCTGCTTAGTTTTCTGATTTGGGGAAATATTACACCAAGAATTTAATAGCAATGTGAGCATTCTAGTAGAGGCAAAAGGAAAAAAACCATGTTCCAGACAACCACCATGATAATGT